>NC_059393.1:9047500-9687500 GCF_019703515.2 Myxocyprinus asiaticus | reverse complement strand
TGTGTGTGTCTGTTTGTGTCTGTCTGTGTTAGTGTGTGTGTGTGTCTGTGTTAGTGTGTGTCTATATATGTGTGTGTGTCTGTGTTTGTGTGTGTCTGTGTTTGTGTGTGTCTGTGTTTGTGTGTGTCTGTGTTTGTGTGTGTCTGTGTTAGTGTGTGAGGCTAATGCTGTTAGCTGCAGCTGAAGGGTGGCTAATGTTAGCTCTGAGATTTCCTTAGAAAGCTTTCAAACTTGCTCTCTGTGCTGTCATATATCACGACGAAGCGAGTTGACTCTGAATATTTTCCTCTCTTCTTTTTAATGCACGTCATGCCGGCTGATATAAATGACTGTTTTGGGGTTTGTGTGGTTTTCTCGCGAGGAATTGTTAGCAAGCTAGCCGTATCAAAACAGACGCTTTGCACTCTGAGCTTTCTCACACATCAGATAAGGCTGCTTTTCACTTCTGCCAGTCTTTAATCCTTTTATTATGGACAGAGATGTGATGTAGGGGAACACTCTGGTTTGCTTTGTGATCTTCCAGAAGTGCAGCATGCAAAATTCGACAAATTCAGCTCACCTTCTCTATGGTTGCACATGTAGGCCCAGTATCTATATATCAAAATAAGTTCCCCTGGAGTGTATCTCATTCGTTTGTCTCAAACAAAGTGGTTGTTTTCTGTTGATTTGTTGTCAGTGTGATTGAGCAGTCGGCACCCAAAGTTTCTAGAACACCGCTGGATGTCATACACATTTGAACTAGGGTTGATGCATATGTGTTAGATGCTTAAGAATGAACAATGTTTTATTTTATTTCTTTATCTTGATTGAAAACAAACAGTCGTTTGCAGCTTTCCTTGTTCAGAAGGGCAGACTTCACATGCATCTAGTTTCAGGGTCAACTTCAAAACTAACATAATCCCTGAGAGCTGATAAAAGGGTGTAAGAAATGTGTTAAGGAATGAGATTTTCCCTGCAGTCAGATGCAATATTTGGAGAAAGTAATGCAGGATGACCCCTGCCTTGCAGTGCTATTGAACTGTCTTCGCCCACCACACACACATGCATCTCACACGCATCCAGATTCGCTGCAGTGTTCTGCATATTAACTATTCTGTTTTATGTTTCGAACTAGAGATGCACCTTAGGGATGCTACGGTGTGATTTTTTTTTTGACGGTGAGATTCCGTCTGAGAAAATAAATAGCGGTAACCGGTTTTACGAATATCTTTCTTTTTATACCACAGCACCGATGCAAAAAATGCATATCATATCACAACTGAACGTCTTAGTGGACGTATTTCTGGGGGAGATGTGGACGCTAAGGGCAGCCTTACAATAAGAACTGCTAAATACACAAAAAATAAATAGGAGGTGTATAATAAGAGACACTCCAATCTAGGGCACGACACCACTTATGCGCATCCCGAGCTCAGTGATGTGCTTCAATGTAACCGGAGTGCTTCAAAAAATAATTGTGGGTGATTGTGATCATTTGTATTGCAGCAATGCTTTAAATAACGAGGATGAAAAGACGCAACTTTTCAAAGTTTACTTGCTGATAGTAACTACATGCGCTGTCTGCACGCTTAAACAAAATAAGCATCTTTTAATAAATCACTTTAGAATCACCACAGCTAAAAATATTAAACTTACAAGTTTGTTGATGGACGACTAGTGGAGCATCCTGTCCCATTTGTAGGATGTGTATCTTTCTATGACTTTTGTCTGCATAATTTACATCCGTCGTCTTCAGGCAGTCTTTTAAATGCTCCCTAACAGCTGAATTAAGTTGCTTTTTATGGCGGATATGAGTTTGGTAGATAGAATTCCTCTGATATATTTTGGAGTTTGTATGTAGTAGCCCCAGTTTGACATGAATTGAAAGGTCACGTTCAGTCCGCAACACCTGGCTAAGCACAACGCGACCACCGTCCGTAACCATAGCAACAACTGCAGTACCCACACAGGCAGAAGAGTTTTCAGATTTAGGCTTACAAAATCTTATGAATAGCTTTACGTTATTTATTTAAACATTATGTGTATTATTTTGCCATGTCTAAATAAAGCATTTCACAGTTTTAACCCTGGATTCTAAATTCTTGCAGTTAAATTAACCGTGACATTTTTCAAGGTGCAGTATGTAAGATTCAGAAACCCTTGTTATTAATGACACCTGTGGCCGTTAAGTGAACTGCAGCCAGCTGCCTGTTGCTCGCGCTCGTGCTCGTGCACACACTCCATATGGACGGGAGCGAGCATCCAAAACAATGATGTAACGTACAAAGAGGCTGAACGTGATTCACCAGCATCATGCTGACTGATGAGGTAGCATAATTAAAATGAACACAGTTATGATTGTTTTACTACAAACTTTGAGACTGTGTATTATATTTGACTCTCCAGTGCTGGAACAGGGCTAAAACAAAGTGTGGATATAGGTCTGACTATGCGAGACTGTAGTTTGAAGTAATCACTTTTCTTTGCATGATACATTGACTGCATTTATACGATAGCCTATTTCGGCGTTAGCTAGCTAGCCAGCTTTATCAATAGCTGTTAGCTAAATTTGGTGGATGATGACAGTAGCTGTTTATAACTGTACATTATAAATATGTTGACACAATTCAGTATTGATGTGATTCCATCACAACTGTCATTTTGATATATCGATGCGCTGTTGGTTTATAATAATAGAATGTATATATTTTCTGTATAACCAAGTTACGTTACACTAATGAATGGGTCTTTTTGCATTATCTTGAACATTGTCTAGCATTCATTTCATGTGTTGTAGTTTACCTTGCTGAATAATTACAGATTACATTGTTTATGTTTACTGTGCAGGCAAGATCAAGTTAGCTACAATGACACAGATCAATCCTTATGGCACTATATTTCACTTGCTTTGCAGTTATGTAAGCTTACCTGTCCAATAAGAAGAAAGCCAATTCAGGGTCAGTTTTGATCCCCAAAACCAAACGAAGGTCCCTCCAGGAATCAAATGCCATGCCGATGTTCACTCTAGTTTTTGCTCGACCATGATCACATTCCCGCTTAGCCAGACGGGATTCAGTAGATAAACTTTTTTTTGGCTTACTCTGAATTTGTGTAGGAGTCGGTGTTGTGCTGGGAGCCGGACGTTTGCTGGATTCCATCTCTAAGATAATGTTACCTAGTGTTGCAGTTTGTCGTCGCTGTGAATAGTGGAAGAGAAGCACTGAGGCAAGGCTCTCGGGAGTGCGCATAGGCAAATGCCACCCGCTCCCTTCGCATGAAAATCAGTCTACAGGCTTTAATAGGCAAACTAGGAAGTCCAGGAAGGGCTCATTTTTTATGTTCCGTTACAAGCCGTTCACACATTGGCAAAAAAAAGGCGAATATTACATGAAAATGGTTACATATTGCACCTTTAGTCACGGTTAATAGTGAAACCGTATAATCGCGGAATCCCTAATTCCCTATAATAATAGGGTGATGCTCACGAAATCTGTCAAAAACATGTCCTGATCATAACTAACCTAGGGCTGTGTATCGATACAGATTTCCTGATTTGATTGATATGAGATTTAGATTTGATTTATTTGGGTATATTTTAGTGATAAGGTCAATTTTGCTTGCATATGAAGAAAAATGATCTCTTAGCTAATGCTATAAATTACACATGGAACCTTCTAACTTGCAACATTACAAAAATATGAATTAAAAAAATATTCAGAAATTTTACAACTGGGCCACAACTATGTTTTTTAATTGCTATTGATTTAACAAGTAATAATAAACAACTAAACTGAAGTGAACTTTAAAGTAAGAGATCGATCTTGGGATTTTAAGAATCAGTATCAAGATTGTTCAAATGAAGATGGCAATTAAAGGAATGTTCTGGGTTCAATACAAGTTAAGCTTGATCGACAGCATTTGTGTCATACTGTTGATTACCACAAAAATTCATTTCGGAACCCTTTTCTTTAAAAAAAATTAAATAGAAAATGGAGGTTACAGTGAGGCACTTACAATGAAAGTGAATGGAACCAATTTTTGGAGGGTTTAAATGCAGAAATGTGAAGCTTTATAATATTTAAAAACAGTTACATTAATTCTCCCGTTAAAATTCCTCTGTTATTTGAACTGTAAAGTTGTTTAAATGGTAATTTTTGCAGTAGTTTTGTTTTTGTTGACATTACATCGTCATAGCAACGAAGATATAAAATTCATCATTTTAAACAGAAAAGGTTTGTGTGATTTTGTCACACTTAAATCATGTTTACACGCATATCCTTCATGTCTTATGGCTACACTACAGAGTATTTTAACAAAAAAAAATTCATTTCCATTGTAAGTGCCTCACTGTAACCCAGATTTTTGCTTTTTTTTTTATTTTTTTTTTTTTATGAAAAGGAGGGGCAAGTCAAAATTTTATTTTGTGGTAATCAATACTATGCTACAAATGTTGTCGATTGAGCTTAACTTGTGAACCTGGAATATTCCTTAAAGCTCATTTTACCCCCAACTCTCATTACCTTAATGCTTTCAGGCATTTTATTTGACTATTCCCATTGTAATCCCCCCCCATTACAGTAAAAAATATATATATTTTTCATTAAAATCAGCTAAATTAAAAGGCAATTGTGTAATGAAAACATCATAATGTCCATCTTTTTTGTGTTGGGGTAAAAATAATTTTGGGGTAAAATGTGTGTAACTCATGAAAATAATGTCAAAATGTAAAAAATCTAAATTGTCCTAATAGGCTTGATTATGAAATAATTAAAATATAATTTATTATTTTTTTCTTTTGATTTTGGAGTGAAGCAGGACATTATCATGGCAGAAAAACGACAGTGATCAATATATGAATTTATATTTTTTTGCCTGTTGTTTTAGAACAACTGTGTTCACTATGAAATCTCCAATCTAGAATTTTAAAATCTTCAAGTAAAATTGGACATCGAAACATTTTACTGTATGAAAACAACAATTTGAAAACACTTAAGTACTTTTGTAACCTGCCATAGTTAAAGAGAAAATTCAATCTTATTTTGAATTAATTGAATTGAACTGGAAAATGGAGCCTAATCTGCTTCCTTTATCAGCTAAACCAGAGAAATATCAATAATAAAGGCACATTTATTAGCCGATAATAATATAGAGACCTATTTATTGTTCTTCTCTTTTTCAGATGGTACAATTCAAAAGGGAAGAGCTAGCTGGTACCATTTTATGAACAGTACATATTGTAAAAGCCAGCAAAGTGATTTCTCTGTATATATGTTGAGGTGGATAGGGTTGAAGTTTTCTGTGCTTTTCTAGATATTAATCTGCTAATGTTTGTTTTGTTTTACACTTCCCTCATGGCAGATGTGTTCTGTAAAACCAGCGTCTCGCTCTGAAAAGGTATCAAGTGGCTTTTCTTCGAAATATGACAGCATTAGGATTTATAGGGAGCTTATTTGAGGCTGCAGTCTCAGTCATGCTGGGCTTACCTGCGTCCAATTTAAAAGAGAAGTAATATTGTAAGAATGTAAGCATCTAAAGTTGAAAGCCGAACATACAGGCCATTATATTAGGGGGTGGGGGAAAAAAATCGTTTCAGTGATGCATCGCGATTCATACTCAAACGATTCTGAAGTTCAGTTTAAATCACGGCAGAGCAGTGGCACACAACAAAGACAGATGTAGAAACAAAGACGCGAGTTAAGTGCATACACTAAAGTCAAGTGAACAAACACGTCAGTTTGCAGACCAGCTGTATCAAACACATTACCATTTGTGCCTGAATGAAACAACGATCACGAAATTCTTTCACAATCCCACGCACATAGCAACGGGAGAGTTTATTCGTGATAACAGGCCAACAAACAACATGAAAGATGAGCTCGCACTCATTATTGCACTGATTTGCACACAACAGGGGAAAACACAGAAGAAATTAATGACGAGGAAGCGGTTCGGGAGATGTTGGTGATGTTTTCATTTAGGTTTTTTTTTTCGATGCCTTTCTCTACTCTTGCGCATTCTCCATTTTATAGGCTTTTGCTTTATTGCCGGTCACTCGCTTGTCAGGACAGTGCGCACACCTGATGATAAAGGTTTGAAAAACATCGTAGCTTTTGCGACAGGGTCGTGCGATCTTCTACTCGCAGAGCAAACAGATGGAACAGTGCATACGAGACACTCTATACATTTCTGAAGCAACAACTGCGCTATTTAAACCGCTTTACTATCACCTGTGCAGGTGAGGATAAGATGACAACTGCACTCTCATAGAAGCAGATATATCTCTCATCCTGGACCAGCAACTTCCAGTTGTGGTTAAAAATTCAAATGAATAGCATGGCATATATTATTTTAAATAATAATTAAATACTATTAAGTGATTTACAATGCTTAAAAAAAAAAATAATCAGTTAAGTGATAGTATTCAGTGTGTTTTGATGGAGAACCAATATTTTTTTCTTTTGCTTTTAAGCGATTTTTTTTTATTTTTTTATAAGGTTCTAAAGAAAGAAACTGAAAAACTGAGATACTCTTTTAAACTATAGAACCATTTATTTAATCTTGTGGATGTTCCATGTTTTGTTCACAGCTCATAATGAATGTAAAAGGCCACTTTATGTAATGTGACTCCTCCTGATTTTTTAAAAAGCTGTTAAATAAAAAGCTGAAAGGGAAAAAATAAATTTGGAAGAATCTGAGCAAAAACTGCTACGCTGCAATTTACTTCAACTCTATTGACGTGGTGTCTTATACCATCGACTGCTCCTCTCAAGATGTAGGTGGAAGGTCATGAAACTTAAGGTGATTTTGAATGAGCTTGATATTGTCACCCCTCAAGTGACTTTTATTAAAGGCGAAAGGATACTTCGGTGCCACTATATCTTGAGCATGATGCAAATTTCGTCATCTGCACAGTATGCGTGGACTGTCCGCGTGCAACGTTTTTCTAGACTGACACCTGGCAGATTATAAAATGGACAACAAAATCCTGTAGACTTAAACTGAAGGATGGACCTCACATCTAGGGACCAGAATATCATAGAGACTTGGCTGGCCTCTTTTGATTTGGGCTAGTAAGTAACCACCTAGCAACCACCCAGAATACCATAGCAACCATCCACAACACTCTAGCCTTATTAGGGTCAGTTATGCAAAGACAAGCACCACTCAGATTTTCTTTAGAAAATGAAACATCTAGCTATTGTTGTTTTTATTGAATGCAGTCACCAGTGTACCATTGTCTGTATCCAAAACCCCTGCAGACTCATTAAGCTAACAGTGCATGTGCTGTCTGTCAGCTTCTTATTGAAAGGCATGGGCACACATGTGCTTCTGCACAATTAGTATTGCTGTATTATTGTGAAGGAGCTGGATCCTTTAGCCAGAAAGGTCTTCTGACCTGCAGGAAGCCTAAGCTTTGAAGAGCACTCCCAAAGATTATTCCCTGCGGCATTAAACTTTCTGCAGCTCTGATCTGGGCTTGGACTAGTCAAATGCAAGCTGTACACTTTCCCAATACAGTACGGAGCCCCATGCGCTCCATGCAAAGTTGGCATCTCACAGAGTACTAAGACCATTACGTTTGAATAAACATACTGTGGTAATGGGCCTACCTGGAGACTCACAATTAAAGATATCAGAGTTTATACTGCACCAGAGAATGCTGTGAATTAGGGCTGAGCAATATGGCCAACAATATTATCACAATTTTTTTTTCCATCTCATTTGATATTGATATTTATCACAAAATACATTTCATACCATTAATGGGAGAGGAAATGCATTCCACATGTTTTAGATCTCAAGAAATGAATGTAAACATTACTTGTTTGTTTAAAAGTAAACTCCACCAACAAATGTTAAAGACTGAAATCAGTGTTTATATGGAGACCAACTGGTCCTCAGTATCCTCTGTGGGCTTGGCTTGGGAGGCACTTAAGGTGGTTCTTAGGGGTTGGATCATACAGTATGCCTCATTCATCAAAAAACCCAAAGCACGAGAACTCGTGGAGTTGGAAGAGAATATTAAAAGCGCAGAGGCAGAGCTGAAGCGCCGTATGTCAGCTGATGACCTCAGAGAATTGACCCGATTGAAATATAGATATAATACTATTTTGTTGCGGAAAGTGGAGTTTTGGTTATTCAGGGCAAGACAGTCATACTTTGAGTTGGGTAACAAAGCAGGAAAACTTTTGGCTAGATATATAAAGCAGAGAGAGTCTCTTTCTATCATTCCCTCAGTGAAATCTGCTGGTGGTGAAAGTTTGACCTCAGCCACTGATACTAATAATGCCTTTAAAGATTTCTATCTTGATCTTTATAGTTCCACATCTTCGTCTACTGATGAAGATATTAGAAACTTTGTGAAACCATTAGAACTCCCTAAACTGACGATTGAGCAAAAAAACTCTCTTGATTCTGAGATAACCTTGGAGGAGCTTGACAAGGTAATTAAGTCCCTACCTACTGGCAAGGCTCCGGGGCCAGATGGTTTTGCCGCAGAATTTTTTAGACCCCCTCTAGATTATATAGGCTTGGTCTTAAAGACACACCCACCTGCTGGCGATGCCAATCAGAAGTTGGAGACACAACCCATGTTTTTTGGGGATGCGTTAAGATCCAAGATTTTTGGTTAAAGATTCAGAATTATTTGCGTGACATTCTGGGCACTCAAATTTTACTTTGCCCCAGACTTTGCATTTTGGGCGATGGGGAAGTTATAAATTCAGGGGACAAATATATAAAAAATTGGGTTCTGACTGGCGTGATGATTGGCAGACAAATTATTTTAAGGGGATGGAAGTCAGACGGAGCGCCACCATTTCCGGAGTGGTGTGCGGAGATGGGGAGGGTGGCGGTTTATGAGAAGATGATAGATGGAAGGCTGGGGCTGGAGGACTTATTTTTCAGGAAGTGGGGTAGGTATTTGGCAGTTTTGGAGGACTCTAGTGGAAGGGATGAGGAGGGAGATGTTTAGTTTAATTATGTATGTTTATTATATATTTTATTTTTTATTTTATTGTTTGTGTGTGTGTATTATTTTATGTGACCACAGGGGTGTTATCTGGGGTAGGGTGGGGTTGGTGTTTGGGGAGGGATGTTAATGAGGGTTAAAAGTAAAATGTTGATTCGGTGTATATATGTTGTGTTTTTCTCTGTTATGTTTTTTTCTTTGAATCAATAAAATATGTTAATTACAGAAAGACTTCAGGGGTAAAGACCTGGGGGAAAAAAATAGTTTTCTCTAAATAATGTTTATGAGTACAGATAAAATTATTGAGCTTTACTGGTTTGAAATACTTAAAATAAAACTATTTTTATTTTATTGATTCTCTTAATGTAATTTTTGTCTAATCATAATAACATTCAAAATTAGAAACTCCCATTTTTGAGTAAATGCAGCCAACATTTTTTGCAATCCTTTTTATCTGGAATAACTAAGCATTCTTTATGCACTAAATGAAAGATTACACTGCTATTCTAAAAATAAAAGTGATTCTATTAAAGGTCAAAAAAAAAAAAAAAAAAAACTCCACAGGATAAGCTACCTTTTAAAGTATACTCCGTTTAAGATTTAGTCCTACATAAGGTGTGTGGCCTCCTTTCGATTAAATTTTGCCAAATTCATCATCTTCAGCAGATGTTTAACTCTACTGAAAGACTTTCTTGTGACGCTTCACAGTCCAGCACCATAAGCTGGATTGCCAAATGGCAATAAACATCACATGAAGAAGAAACACTTTCTTGCTTGTGTCAAGCAGACATACAGCACTTTGGATCATGAAAAAACTTTAAATAGTTCATAAGTAAACAGCAATGGTGTTGATGTCGGAGTTGTTGTTGTTGATAGCAGTATTGCATTTTCAGTACACAATGATATAATATTAGCCGCATAGCTAGTTAGCGGTCATGTCATGTTTCCATGACAGCAGGGCGAGGTAGCCACTAACCTGCTAGTACTTCCTAACAGGCTGATTTCATGACAGTGATTCAGTTAGCTAGTTGTGTGTACAACTTTGCCGAACTGCTTCTGTTTTTAGCGACACGTACCACAGGCAAAAACTCAAAAGTTTATCATCAATATCGAAAATGTATTTTTTCCAATAACAGTCGATATTGTGTTCTCGCCCAACCTTACTGTGAATCCATGAATTTCAATGGGAATAGTGCATTGCAAGAATGTCAAGGAAAAATGCAACCTTAGAAGGTCCGATTTATAAATAACTGAGAGAGCTGAGAGAGTTCTTTCATATCTATCCTAAGCAATATGGACATTATAACTGAAATATAACAATATGAATTGGAATCAAATCGGGAATTTATGAAACCAAATCGAATCGGGAAATCTGTATCAATACCCAAGCCCTAAGATAGAATTTACACTCACTGACCGCTTTATTAGGTACACTAGGGCTGGGCGATGTGACGATGTAATCAGAAATCGACGATGTCTTACAAAAATGCCGATTGCGAACAGATGATGATCGACAATATCGGGAAATGGCAAAACCATGGATCTGGGAAGTCCGCAAATATTAAACAGTGGCCAGGGTGTGAAACTAGCACCTGCCACCCTCAAAATATGACAAGGTTGAATCCATTCACAAGCTCCTCGTCCAAATGTATTTCATGCGCGGGTAGTTTTGCCCATCTACCTGCAACAGGCAGGTGACCTGTAAGATGTCTCACAGTGACACATAGCAAAAAATGCTGTTAGTCACAAAGACATGCGCTTGAAGAAACACACTTTATTTTATTTTTAAGAACAGACAAAAGAAAAGCCGTCAGTGCTCATATCTGATTCGCTGTTTGTTCAGAGGTGTGCAGCATGAGCCCGTCATGTGGAACAAGCGCATGTAAAGAGTTTTGCAAGAATAATGTCGTCTGTGAGAATGCTGAAAATGATCTCCAATCATAACGGGACAGGAGGTGCTGTGAGTTCAGTTCACTTTATTTCCACATGGGTAACATGCATTGTGAACGCAACTGCATGAACTGCAGGTTCAGTAGTATACAGTTGAAGTCAGAAGTTTACATACACTTAGGTTGAAGTCAATAAAACTCATTTGTTAACCACTCCACAGATTTCATATTAGCAAACTATAGTTTTGGCAAGTCGTTACTTTATGCATGACACAAGTAATGCATAAGATTGTTTCACTTTTAATTGACTATATCACAATTCCAGTTGGTCAGAAGTTTACATACACCAAGTTAACTGCGCCTTTAAAGCAGCTTGGAAAATTCCAGAAAATGATGTTAAGCCTTTAGACAGTTAGCCAATTAGCTTCTGATAGAGGTGTACTGAATTGGAGGTGTACCTGTTGATGTATTTTAAGGCCTACCTTCAAACTCTGTGCCTCTTTGCTTGACATCATGGGAAAATCAAAAGAGATCAGCCAACACCTCATAAAAAAATGGTGGACCTCCACAAGTCTGTTCATCCTTGGGAGCAATTTCCAAACGCCTGAAGGTACCACGTTAATCTGTACAAACAATAGTATGCAAGTATAAAACCATGGGACCATGCAGTTATCATACCGCTCAGGAAGGAGACACATTCTGTCTCTAGAGATGAACGTAGTTTGGTGCGAAAAGTGCAAATCAATCACAGAACAACAGCAAAGGACCTTGTGAAGATGCTGGAGGAAACAGGTAGACAAGTATCTATATCCACAGTAAAACGGGTCCTATATCGACATAACCTGAAAGAACCTAAAGAACCTAAAATTGAGTTTTATTTTATTTTCGTTAGGCAGCATAAGCTGTATAACCAAAACGCAATACAAACACAAATTCGATAAGAGCACATTTGGCAGCATTATTTTGGGAACAGAAGGGAATTTATTAGGCTTATTTATTTTGATTATTGTTCTCTTTACATTTATAATTATCTTTGTTTGGTGGTTAAATAAAAATATTTGATCACTTCGTTATTTTATTGGTTTTTTTCGTTTAGTTTAAAATGCAATTTGAATTTAGAAATGTCTTTTGTTTATGTTTTTCGTGTTTCAATAAATGAATTACATTTTTAAACCAAAATCAATAAAGCATAAAAATACCCTCGGCAGGGGGGTTGACGATGTAATCAGATATCGCGATATTTTGTAAGGCAGTTATCACTAAAATATTTTTTACATATCACCCAGCCCTAAGGTACACCTGTACACCAACTTATTCATGCGATTATCTAATCAACCAATCGTGTGGCAACAGTGCAATGCATAAAATCATGCAGATACGGGTAAGGAGCTTCAGTTAATGTACACAATAACCATCAGAATGGGGAAAAATGTGATCTCAGGGGTGGGTAAAAATATTGTTTTTCTATTAATTGCGATCTTCATCTCGATATCGATTCTTAAATCCCAAGATCGATCTTTCACTCAGTGCGCAACCCTCTACTACAGTGAGAGGAAATCACTCACATTTGCAACCAAATTTTGCACAATGCGACTAAAGTGAATATATTTGGCAACTGGCTGGTAAATGTTTAAATTTCACGCACCAGTAATTGCAGTTTAGTCGTGAAGCGTTCAGCAGCAAGATCCTTTCACAGCGTGTTGAGAGTAAAAGTTGTTCCATGTAATGTGTAATCAAGGACGAGATTCACGCAACCCATTTGTCATTGAATAATGTCTCTTTTAATACCCTTTCTGTTCTTTACATTCAGTTGTTGATCAAAAACAACTACAAAAAACATTTAATTTTAATCACGCATCGCACAGATGAGGTAAAGCCATTCGAGTCCTCTATAGTTAACATGCGCTCATTTAAAAGCGCTGTTTACAGAAATGCAGTTTTTTGTTAAAGAGGTTTTAGCACGTGTTCAGCAAATCAATGTAAATGCTCGTAAATAGTACAAATGATGAAAAAAGTAATAAAATATAATTAGTAAAATTAATATTTTCCTAATGTACCTAGTTAAAAGGTCCCCTGTATGATTAACAGCATTAGCTGGGAAATAATTTCTTTTATAGGTAAGCAAAAGGGACATTATAACTGAAATAAACCCATTTGAATCGAGGAAATTTGGATCAATACCCAGCCCTAATCACAGTGATTTCGACCTTGACATGATTGTTGGTGCTAGACGGGCTGGTTTGAGTATTTCTGTAATTGCTGATCTCCTGGGATTTTCACGCATAACAGCAGGGGTGGGCAACTATTTTGGTAAAGGGGCAAAATCGGCTTTAAGTAGTGCATAGGGGGCTACATTGTATTCCTTTTGAGATACAGTGTTCCGCGTTGATTTGGTTTTTGTATCTTTTAAGCCCAGAAATAGTTGTGTACTCAATTTTCTGAAGTGTATATGTTACTAATGGTACTATTCTGCAATTGCCTAAAGTTGTATTGCTCTACAAAGGTAGATACTTTTCTATCTGGCATTAAAAAACTGAATAAAGGTTGTGCTTATTATAAATTATTTATTTGACCATCTCTACTTCCCTGTTAATTTATTATTCAATTTAACACTCTCTACATCAGGGGTCTATTTTAATAAAAAAAAATTATAGAACTTTTAATGTTTGTCGCAAAGTGGGCTAGTTTACTTATTTTATTCTCAAATCATTACCTGTTTACACACTAAAAGTGTCATGATGCGGGTAGGGCTGGGCGATATGTAAAAATTATTTTACAGATAATCGGCTTAAAAAACATCGCGATATCCGACTACATTGTCAGTTTTATTTTGCTTTATTGATTTTGCTTTAAAAATTTAATTCATTTATTGAAACACGAAAAACATAAACATTAACCACCTTATTTAAACATTTACCACCCCCAATGTCTCCATTTGCGATCACGCAAGCATCCGTCAATGAAACCAGGTGGAAAATTACTAATAGCCTACAGATTAAGAACTAAAGACAATCATAAATGTAAAGATGATAATAATAATCATAATAAATAAGCCTAATAAATTCCCTTGTGTTCCCAAAATAATGCTGCCAAATGTGATTTCTTATCGAATGTGTTTATATTGCGTTTTGTTAATAAAGTTAATACTGCCTAAAGAAAATAAAATAGAACTCAATTTTAGGTTCAAGGTGAACGTGTCTTGTATTACTTTATGATTTAATCACTTTCTTCTTTGTTTCTTTAATACAAAGATATATATTACTGAACCTGCAGAGTTGCGTTCACAAAGCATGCCAACCGCATGGAAATAAAGCAAACTAAACTCACAGCACCTCCTGAGACGATTGCCAATAATTTGCAGCATTCTCATAGACGACATTATTCTTCCAAACAGTTTTCAGATGAATGAAACAGAGAAAAAAAAAAGGTGAAAACTCTTTACATGCGCTTGTTCCACGAGACAGGCTCACGCTGCACGCCAACTTGCGTTTGTTCCACATGTTACTTTTGGCAGCGCTGTTCAGAATGGGCCGATCACAATCAATGGTCACTCGTTGCGGATTAAAAATAAAATAAAATTATAGATTCTGCTGTGGCGGATTTCACTGTATCTTTGCAACTATCAGTTTTGATTACAAATTACTCTCCAGATTGTAAAAATTCTTCAATGAGATGTAAAACGTTCTGAGATTTGAATGCAGATCAATGGAGGATTCCGTTTTGTGAGCTGTCTAGTGCCCCCTTGTGTAAAGACAGCTTTGTGTCTCACAAAATAGGTTATTTCTGACAAAATGTGGGTCAATATCAAAATAGGGTGACATTTATTTTTTTTTACTAATTTTTAATACAAGCATTAGTGCAAGTGTGCAAAAAAGCAAAACCAAATTATTATTAATAATTTTAAAATAATGCTTGTCCCTTGATTTCATGCCATTGGTGTTATCAATGTTTAAAACTTTTTTTATAATTTTTTTTGTTTTAATATTTGTTTTAAATACAAAAAGTTGTGGAAAATAATTATTAAGGTCAAAGTTCAGAGGCTGCATATAGTGATTTTCCCAGCATGTTAAAAAGTTATTAATTCACAATTTAACTAATTTTTTTTTTTTTTTTTCACACAAATTTGGTGATGTAACCCATTTAACCCTCATTAGTGTTAACCCTTGCTAGAAAACATGGAACACAGCACATGAGTCTTATGGACTACTGTTTACGGACCCAGTTATTCATTTTTGTTGGAAACTGAAGTGCGTTTTAAGGGAGCGCACTACAATTGCACATTAATTTTGTCATGAATGAACCAGGAATTGTTACTGTAAGAATGTGTAATTAAAGATGCACATTGAGATTAGTTGTACTTGAAATAAGTGGTGTTTTATAAATAAATAAATTGAATGAATAAAATATTTTTATTTAAAATGAACAAATAAAGAATTTGTTTTAATGACATATCCAGCATAGTCCTTGAAAACAAATAAAAAAGTCATTGAAAGTCCTTGAATTGCACTTTGAAGCATTGGTACGAACCCTGTCTATACACACTAGAGACTGTTGCGCGTGAAAATCCCAGGAGATCAGCAGTTACAGAAATACTCAAACCAGCCCGTCTGGCACCAACAATCATGCCACGGTCTAAATCACTGATCACATTTTTTCCCCTTTCTGATGGTTGATGTGAACATTAACTGAAGCTCTTTACCAGTATCTGCATGATTTTCTGCCTTTCATTTTTTTCACATTTAGTTACACTGTTAACACTGTACACTGTTACAGCCTTATGCTAAAATGCTTTAAATTATTTTTTTTATGGAATTATATTTTTCAGTCTACACTCCATACCCCATAATGACAAAGCAAAAAACAGATTTTTGATAACTTTACAAATTATTAAATATCACATTATTACAAATTATTAAATATCAAACTGACATAAGTATTCAGACCCTTAACTCAGTACTTAGTTGAAGCACCTTTGGCAGTGATTACAGCCTCAAGTCTTTTTGGGTATGATGCGACAAGCTTTGCACACCTGGATTTGGGTATTTTTTGCCATTCTCCCTCAAGCTCTGTCAGGTTGGATGCGGAGTGTCGGTGGACAGCCATTTTCAGGTTTCTCCAGAGATGTTCGATTGGGTTCAAGTCCAGGCTCTGGCTGGGCCACTCAAGGACATTAACAGAGTTGTCCCTAAGCCACTCTTGCTTTGTCTTGGCTGTGTGCTTAGGGTCATTGTCCTGTTGGAAGGTGAACCTTCGGCCCAGTCTGAGGTCCTGAGTGCTCTGGACCAGGTTTTCATTAAGGATATCTCTGTATTTTGCTGCGTTCAGCTTTCCTTCAGCCCTGGCAAGTGCTCCAGTCCCTGCCACTGAAAAACACCCCCACAGCATGATGCTACCACCACCATGCTTCACCGCTGGGATGGTATTATACAGGTGATGAGTGGTGCCTGGTTTCCTCCAGACGTGATGCTTGGAATTGAAGCCAAACAGTTCAATCTTCATTTCATCAGACCAGAGAATCTTGTTTCTCACAGTCTGAGTGTCCTTTAGGTGCTTTTTGCAAATTCCAAGTGGGCTTTCATGTGTCTTGCACTGAGGAGAGGCTTCCTTCTGGCCACTCTGCCATAAAGCCTAGATTGATAGAATGTTGCAGTGGTGGTTGTCCTTCTGCAAGTTTCTCCCATCTCCACACATGATCTCTGGAGCTCAACCAGAGTGACCATTGGGTTCTTGATCACCTCTCTTACCAAGGCCCTTCTCCCCCGATTGCTCAGTTTGGCCGTGCGGCCAGCTCTAGGAAGAGTACTGGTTGTTCCAAACATCTTCCATTTAAGAATTATGGAGGCTATATATATATATATATATATATATATATATATATATATATATATATATATATATATATATGGCCTCCATTTGGTCAAACATTTTGGGTAGCCTTCCACAAGCTTCTCACAATAAGTTGCTGGAATTTTGGCCCATTCCTCCAGACGGAACTGGTGTAACTGGGACAAGGTTGAAGGCCCCCTTGCTCACACACACTTTTTCAGTTCTGCCCACAAATTTTCTGTCGGATTGAGGTCAGGGCTTTGTGATGGCCGCTCCAATACCTTGACTTTGTTGTGCTTAAGCCATTTTGCCACAACTTTGGAGGTATGCTTGGGGTCATTGTCCATTTGGAAGACCCATTTGTGACCAAGCTATAACTTCCTGGCTGATGTCTTGCCTGATGTTACTTCAATATATCCACATAATTTTCCTTCCTCATGATGCCATCTATTTTGTGAAGTGCACCAGTCCCGCCTGCAGCAAAGCACCCCCACAATATGATGCTGCCACCCCCATGCTTCATGGTTGGGATGGTGTTCTTCGGCTCGCAAGACTCACCCTTTTTCCTCCAAACATAACTATGGTCATTATGGCCAAACAGTAAAATGTTTTGTTTCATTAGACCAGAGGACATTTCTCCAAAAAGTAAGATCTTTGTCCCCACGTGCACTTGCAAACTGTAGTCTGGCTTTTTTATGGTGGTTTTGGAGCAGTGGCTTCTTCCTTGCTGAGCAGCCTTTCAGGTTGTGTCGATATAGGACTCGTTTTTACTGTGGATATAGATACTTGTCTACCTGTTTCCTCCAGAATCTTTACAAGGTCCTTTGCTGTTGTTCTGTGATTGATTTGCACTTTTCGCACCAAACTACGTTCATCTCTAGGAGGCAGAATGCTTCTCCTTCCTGAGCGGTATGATGGCTGCGTGGTCCCATGGTGTTATACTTGCGTACTATTGTTTGTACAGTTGAACATAGTACTTTCAGGCGTTTGGAAATTGCTCCAAAGGATGAACCAGACTTGTGGAGGTCCACAATTGTTTTTCTGAGCTCTTGGCTGATTTCTTTTGATTTTCCCATGATGTCAAGCAAAGAGTCATTGGGTTTGTAGGTAGGCCTTAAAATACAGGTACACCTCCAATTCTCAGTATACCTCCTATCAGAAGCTAATTGGCTAAAGGCTTGACATCATTTTCTGGAATTTTCCAAGCTGCTTAAAGTCTTCTGACCCACTGGGATTGTGAGAGTCAATTAAAAGTGAAACAATCTTTCTGTAAACAATTGTTGGATAAATTACTCATGTCATGCACAAAGTAACGACTTGCCAAAACTATAGTTTGCTAATATAATATCTGTGGAGTGGTTCAAAAATTAGTTTTAATGACTTCAGCCTAAGTGTATGTAATCTTCTGACTTCAGATGTATATTGTGGTTGAGATTTGATTGCAAAGAAGTTCCCACAATTCCTCCAAGGAGCATCTGATGCATCTTGTGAAAAGAGATTTGAGATTTAGTCTAACTGATTTGAATATGTGTTGGCTTAATGTATCTCTTACTGAATTATCTTGTGGTGTAAATGTACAGGAAACAATTGTATGTTTATTGGCTACCAGCTCATAAATTTGCGTCATTGATGGAAGCTCTTAAATGCCTTTTTCACATCCTAAATTTGAATGAAAGTTTTGTCTATAAGGCTCTAACCCTGCTCTTTCACTTTAAGGAATGTTTAAAAATCTGATGGTCTGAGAATCTGAAAAAAATGAAACAATTTTTTTCTTTAACAGCCAAAGGATGTGAATCCTGGCGACCTGTCTGTGTACAGCAGCTGAAGGAAGGAGTGCAGTTCAAACAAGCATGAGGCTACTGGTCTCCTCGCCACAACAACAAACACGCATTTCCCTTATGGAATTTTAACCCCAACAGGAGTACAGACTGCCTCGGTCCACAAACAATCAGGCATGAATGAACACACACAGATATAACAGCCCCTCCCTTTGGTTCAACACCAGAACGGTCCTTGAATAACGAGCAAAAAAGTAGAGAGATACCAAGAGAGATTGAGGGTCCCATGTGCCATTGGGCCGAGGGGCTTTCGCCATGAGCAGTACTCTGGGCAAAGATAAAGACTCTAAGGAGAGGGAACCCAAAGCTGAAGGGAAATCCAAAACCAAAGGGAAAGATGCCAAAGATGGGAAGAAAGACACAAGCGGTGCTTCGCCTGCGGTGGCCTTTACTTTGGATAGTACGATAAAGCGCCCCAACCCGCCACCTAGCACGCGCAAAAAATCCAGCAATGCAGAGGTCATCAAGGAACTTAACAAGTGCCGCGAGGAGAACTCAATGCGCCTGGACCTGTCCAAGAGATCCATCCATCTGTTGCCCTCCTCCATCAAGGAGCTGACCCAGCTGACCGAGCTCTACCTGTACAGCAACAAGCTGCAAAGCCTTCCGCCAGAGGTGGGATGCCTGTCGGGACTGGTGACGCTGGCACTCAGCGAGAACTCTCTCACCAGCCTACCCGACTCGCTGGACAACCTGAAGAAGTTGCGTATGCTTGACTTGCGGCATAACAAACTACGGGAGATCCCCGCTGTGGTCTACCGTGTCAGCTCCCTCACCACGCTCTACCTGCGCTTTAATCGTATCACCACAGTGGAGAAGGACATCAAGCACCTGTCCAAACTCACCATGCTCAGCATCCGAGAGAACAAAATTAAACAGCTGCCCGCAGAGATTGGTGAGTGACCTGGTGGTTAAAACTATTCCTTCAAAAACAGTGCACTATGTGAGTGGATATTTTAAAAATGAAAGGGATTGTTCACAGAAAAATGAAAAGTCTATTGTCCTTTACTCACCCTCCAAAACCTGTGATATTCTTTATTCTTTGGAACACAGAATAACAACTGAAGATTTTCACTCTACTCTTTATCCATGCATTGGAAAATGACATAAAAGAGCCATAAAAGTTCTATATTCCATATCTTCTGAAGGCTTTATGCTCTAAAATTTCTAGAGATTGACAGATATTTTTATTTTCTTCCAGCATTCAAGCATTGTTCCTTAATCTGATATCATTTTTGTCCCAAAGGTGTAACATTACATTAATTAAATTGAAGAGCCTTGGATGAGTGCATGTTGGAAATAAAATGGTTTAATATAATTCTCTGTTGGCTATGCTCTTCAGTCTTTTTAAAGTTGTCGTTCACCAGGTTGATGTTCAGGCATGTTCCAACAGAATAGCCATTATATTAACATTTACTATATAACTTTATTTCGCTATTAACTGTCATCTGCATAATTACAGCTCTGTGGAAATTTATGCCAAAAAGGCTGCAGACGCGTTGCTCACTGTAAAGCTAAAAAAAGCACATTGTTAGCATGTATTTCGTTAGACAGCCGCTATAATTTTGAACGACAAATCTATTATTAATCATTTTGATGCCCTTCGAGATGGAATCTGTAATCGCTACAATGTATTTGCACTTTCCTGTGAATGTATACTTATTCCAGTGAACTTGTTGTTTTTAGCCTATGAAACAACACCTAAACCTTTTTAAAATTGTAGCTTATAATGGACGATTACATTCATGCAAAATTATTACACTCCCTTGTCATTTATTTTATTTTCTCGGTTTGAAAACATTAGACTTTGTCAGTTTATTTAGCCTATTATTATTATTGTGCTGCTGTTGTTGTTGCTATTATTAAAATATTACGTATTAATTTTTAAGATTTTGCACATTATTAACTCTGTTGAGGCCTCTTAATAAATAAGTTAATCTGAGATTTTTTCCTACTTGAGTGCGAGCTCTATTTTTAACTCTTGTAATATACACTGATCAGCCACAACATTAAAACCACCTGCCTAATATTGTGTAGGTCCCCCTCGTGCCGTCAAAACATGCTTTGGAGATCAGCAGTTACAGAAATGCTCAAACCAGCCCATCTGGCCCCAGCAATCATTTTTTCCCCATTCTGATGGTTGATGTGAACATTATCTGAAGCTCCTATTCTCAGAGGCATCCACGTACAACTCACCACGTGCCCCACCGAGAGCGAGAACCACACATTATAGCGACCATGAAGAGGTTACCCCATGTGACTCTACCCTCCCTAGCAACCGGGCCAATTTGGTTGCTTAGGAGACCTGGCTGGAGTCACTCAGCATGCTCTGGATTCGAACTCGCGACTCCAGGGGTGGTAGTCAGCGTCAGTACTCGCTGGTTCAAATATGGTTTGAGTATTTCTGTAACTGCTGATCTCCTGGGATTTTCACACAAAACAGTCTCTAGAATTTACTCCAAATGGTGCCAAAAACAAAAAACATCCAGTGAGCGGCTGTTCCGTGGATGGAAACGCCTTGTTGATGAGAGAGGTCAACAGAGAATGGCCAGACTGGTTCAAACTGACAAAGTCTACGGTAACTCAGATAACCACTCTGTACAATTGTGGTGAGAAGAATATAATCTCAGAACGCTATACTGAGATGCGGGTTGGCGCTGTTTTGGCGGCACGAGGGGGACCTACACAATATTAGGTAGGTGGTTTTAATGTTGTGGCTGATCGGTGAAAAGGAGAAATGAAAAAAATAATGATTTAAAAATCAGTTCTGCATATCGGACACGTAAACATTCAAATTTATATCAGTTGTAAAAAAATCTCTACAAATTTCACTTGTGCTTATTGTCTCTTTGGTACAAGACATGCCTGAACAAATTGCATTTGGGCATCATTAATGCGATATGTCTTTAAGTTTGAATATGGGAAGGCGAGAATGATATTTTAGAGCTGTGTTTGAGGGGATTTTCAGCAAATAATGACTTAAAGGGATAGTTTACACAAAAATGAAAATTCTCTCATCATTTACTCACCCTTATGCCATCCCAGATGTGTATGACTTTCTTTCATCTGCTGAACTCAAATTAAGATTTTTAGAAGAATTACTCAGCTCTTTTTGTCATAAAATGAAGCCCCCAAAATCACACAAGTCAGCATAAAAGTAATCCATAAGACTCTAGTGGTTAAATCACTCTTCAGAAGTGATATGATAGGTGTGGGTGAAAAACAGATCAATATTTAAGTTCTTTTTTACTATATATTTTACTCTCCCTGCTCAGTCAGTCTCCACTTTAACTTTCACATTCTTCTTGTGTTTTTGGTGATTCACGTTTTTCATGCATATCGCCACGTATTGGGCAGGGAGAAGAATTTCTTGGGAAAAATGACTTAAATATTGATCTGTTTCTCACCCACAGCTATCATATAACTTCTGAAGATATGGATTAAAACAGTTGTATGGATTACTTTTATGATGCCTTTGTGGTTTGTGCAGGGTCGAAAGTTTGGAACCCATTCGCTTGCATTGTATGGAACATTGTATGGAATCTTAATTTGTGTTCTGCAGAAGAACACAAAAAAGTCATACACATCAGGGATGGCATGAGGGTTAGTAAATGATTTTCATTTTTGGGTGAACTAACCCTTTAAAGCTATCATATGGCTTTAGAGACCTCAAAAAGGTGATATGGTCTACTTTTGTGGTGCTTTTTTGTCCTATTTGAAGCCAGACAGCTGCTGGTCACTGTGCCCATGTTATTTGAGAAGGAGGGAAGGATATTCTGCTAAGCATCTCTTTTGTGTTCCACAGAAGAAAGATATTCATACAGGTCTGGAACAATGTTAGTAAATGATAACCAAATTTTTATTTTTGGACAGCAATTCTTTTAATTCTTAGTCTGTTTCAACTGTCCATTAAAGGTGATGTAAGTGATGTAAGTGATGTTAGAAGTTCTGGAACTTCCGTCAGACTTGGCCACCATTTTAGACATGCCCCCTTTTCCCAAATCCCGCCCTCCAAAGACACAATTGTGCCATTGGGACCGTCACCAAGCAGTAGTGCATCCTCTCACGGTTGTCAAAAACAACACTTGCAAAATAGCGCCTTCAGTTGACAGCTGTTATGTATCTGAATGTGGCATTAAACCTGAATGATCCGCTTCAACTACTACAATCTCAGCTTCCTTATGAGAATAATTGACGAGCAGAAAGCACATCCAAATCTTCTGATATGCTTATCAAATAATTTGACAACCGCCCGTGCCCACATTTTTATTTGTTGTTTACAGAGTGCAGGACATATGGATACCATTAAAACTTACCTTACAATTACAACTCCTAATAGTAATAGACAATAATAATGTAGGCAATTGACTGACTTCAACGTGAAAATCAGTGTATTCAGTCACTAATATAAATAGTAATATCGGAATGTTCTGGGTTGTTTTGTAGGTGAGCTTTGTAACCTGATTACGCTGGATGTAGCCCACAACCAGTTGGAGCACCTTCCTAAAGATATTGGCAATTGCACTCAGATCACCAACCTCGACCTGCAGCACAACGAACTTCTTGACCTACCTGAAACTATAGGTGAGGATCTATTCAAGATGGAGGCGAAGCTTTTTCCTTTACAGTTTTTGCTTTAGGTCACTTATTGTTTTTTTAGAAATTAAATAGTATTTCAGAAAGGCCTAATTTAGTACAATGGATCAGTGGCCTTGCATGCCAAGAGATTATAGGATTATTTTGAAAGCTGTTAGTAGATCAACTGTTTTTTTTTTTTTAATTTTTTTTTTTTTTTTTAAGGACACTTTACGCATCGACCCCCGTTTACACCTGGTATTAAAATACATCTCCTGTGACCACATAAATAACTATGTCAGTGTGTTACTGCATGACATTGAAGAGCAACAAAGTCATTAAAGAAAGAAAGCGTGAAAAAAAAAAAAAAACAGCACGCTGTTTCTCCCAGATGCATCAGAAATAAAATGTAAGCACTATTACTGTCGTTTACCATTACATTACTGTTTACATCTCAAATGCGATTTGGTCACATGAATTTTTGACTACCTCCGTATGTGGTTCAAAAATATTTTGGACCCCATTTAGACCATTATGTAGCGCTGACCACATGTGATCGGATCACCAGAAATGCATCTTAATACCAGGTGTAAACGGGATCATTTAGATCACAAACTGAAGCATAACAGTGAGTCTGTGTTTATCATGTTACTTCACTGTTGCAGGTAACCTGTCAAGTATAAACCGTTTAGGCCTGAGGTACAACCGTCTATCAGCAATCCCTCGATCTTTAGCCAAGTGCCGAGAGCTGGAAGAGCTCAACCTCGAAAACAACAACATCTCAGTGTTACCAGAGGTGAGTCTTATGCAGCCTGGCTAGATTTCAGAACTGTCGTGCTCTTTGCTTTTAATAATTAGCATTATTATATTGTCAGTGCTGACTGTGTGCCATTGTCCATTTGTCTTCTCTATTCTTTGTCGCCCATGTATTACATACATTTTCCTCCTTAGGGGCTGCTCTCCAGCCTGGTGAACCTGACAAGTCTGACGCTGGCACGGAACTGCTTCCAGTCTTACCCAGTGGGCGGCCCGTCCCAGTTCTCCACCATCTACTCTCTAAACATGGAGCACAACCGTATCAACAAGATCCCTTTTGGCATCTTTTCCAGAGCCAAAGTGCTCAGCAAGCTCAATATGAAGGTTAGAACACATTTTCTGGTTCATGGGAGGTCACTGTGAGTGCTGTTGAACATGTGCAGCTCACAAATTTGATTTCATATTGAGTGCAAGCATCGCTAATATTGGTCATACTTTGGTAAGGGATTTGAACAAACCCTTAATATTAAACTTTGACACTTGTCTGTAGCACAAATGGATTTGGAACATGAACAACACCTCAAATAGAATGGCTTTTTGAGGAGAGGTTTTCTATTAGTTTTCCAAGTGATCAGACTGATCTGATTTTCGCCTTGTGGATGATAAAATGGGCAAATAAAAGTCACATTAGACGGGCATTGAAGGAGGGACCCAAGCCCTATTTAAGGATCAGAATATCATAGAGACATGATTTTTGCAAATGACTTTTGTTAAATTAGCTAAGAAAGTTGGTTTACTTGTCTTTCAGTTCATTTGAAACTATTTTTACAGGACAACCAGCTAACGTCCCTCCCGCTGGATTTTGGGACATGGACCAGCATGGTGGAGCTGAACCTGGCAACAAACCAGCTCACCAAGATTCCAGAGGACATCTGTGGACTTGTGTCTTTAGAGGTAGCATTCTGTTTTGCTATTTCTTTCTACATTGTTTCCACATTGTTGTTTTTCTATAGCAGACAGACACATTGAGATTTAGTTGGGCACAGGGTCTCATGTTGTTCAGGGTCATTATTTTAGCTCATTGTTTTGATTTTGTTTCTTTTAGGTCCTCATATTGTCCAACAATCTCCTGAAGAAGTTGCCTCAAGGGATTGGGAATTTACGGAAATTACGAGAGCTTGACTTGGAAGAAAACAAACTGGAGTCTCTCCCGAATGAGATTGCCTACCTTAAAGATCTACAGGTAGGACAATTGTATCATTGCTCTGATCCGTAGCAGATACCTTATAGCTGTGTTCCAAAAACTTACCTTATTGTCTGCATTGGCAGCTGCTTTCTAAGGAGGCATCCTAACAGAAATGGAAACTTTCAAGTAATGGATGTAAAGTTTCACCATCGATCGTTGTGGAATGAATGATCAATTAATCAGTTAATTGTTAACATTAATACCACAAAATGCACATGGAGGACTCCAAATAATATGTGCATGTAGCCTGCTGTTTAAATATAATTAACATTATTACACTTAAGAAATGCAAGTATTGGCATTGTCCTCTAATATTCTTTGTTCAGTGTAGTTTAATACATTTAGGCTGTGTTTAGTACAAATGTGTCAATTGTTTAATTACTGTTAAAGAATTACTGTTAGTAATAACTTGTAAACAAGATATATAACTCGTTTACAAATTTAAGTTCATTAAAACTTCACGTTGTGGATCGTGGGATATTTTGGACCTTTGGACATATTTTTTATTTGAAATTAAATCATAACACGTTCCTTAAACACAGTAGCCGTGTGTAGCACCTGATTGTGCTTTCCCAGTGATCACTGATGCAATTGTAGGTTGGGATGAAACAAGGAGACCAGCAGATCAACTGTGCTTGTTTTTATATTGTACTTTAACACACTATCATGTGTTTGAAGAAAACATAATGTTAATTTATAGAGAAACGCTACAGCACTGATTACACTGGCTGTGTCTCGTTTGGAAGGCTGCATGCTAGGTAGGATGCGTCCTTTGAAGGCTGCAGTATGCCGAGCATCCTCCTTTAAACAAGTCTCGTTTAAACGAGACGGCCTTCGTAGGACAAACGGAAATGTAACGTAACATGGAGAATGTATGAGGTAAAATTTAGGAGAGTTATAATGATGTAAAGAGAAAAGAAAATAGATTTTACATGTGTACTTTTAGTCTAATACTTATTTGAATTATATATTAATATAATAGTATATATCATACTCTGCACCCATCTACTGATGAAGGATACACCTCATGCATCCTCCGAATTCCAGTGAAAGAAGGTCGCATTCGAAGGCTACATTCGAAGTGTCCTACTTGCTTTTATGAAGCCTCTGATGTATACGGCCGATAAATGCGACATCCGGAGGACTCAGCTTTCCAAACGAGACACCGCCATTGAGCCCGCTTCATCTTCATCTATGCCGTTCTTCTTCTCTGACACGGACAAGACACCACTCTAGCGGTGGATGACTGTATAGATAGCCTTATCAAAGTCTGCTGGCATGGTTACTGAACACATTAGTCCTAAAATTAATTAATGATTGATATGCTAGGTGTAGAAAGGAAGTCCCGCCTTACAGTTAATCAACTCGCTAACACGCATGGGCATTAGCTAGAAAAGAAGGGAAGATTATGTTGTAGCATAATATGAGGTAAAGAAGAACAATTTATGATTCCAATATTATCACATTTTATTGCTGATATGAAATGTTCTTTTTTTTTTCTTCTTTTTTTTTTTTATCCCCTTTTCTCCCAATTTGGAATGCCCAATTCCCACTACTTAGTAGGTCCTCGTGGTGGCACGGTTACTCACCTCAATCCGGGTGGCAGAGGTCAAATCTTAGCTGCTTCCGCTTCTGAGACTGTCAATCCACGCATCTTATCACGTGGCTCGTTGTGCATGATACTGCGGAGACTCCGCACGTGGAGGCTCATGCTATTCTCCGCGATCCACGCACAACTTGTCACGTGCCCCATTAAGAGCGAGAACCACTAATCGCGACCACGAGGGGGTTACCCCGTGTGACTCTACTCTCCCTAGCAACCGGGCCAATTTGGTTGCTTAGGAGACCTGGCTGGAGTCACTCAGCACGCCCTGGATTCGAACTCGCGACTCCAGGGGTGGTAGATGCCGTCAATACTCGCTGAGCTACCCAGGCCCCCCTGAAATATGTTCTTTGATCGTAATCTTCACCAACTGTTTTTGAGATTGTTCCCCCATTCAAGTAGATAGGAGCTGCACTCTGGTTTTACATTAGCATGCTGCTAAACTAACAATGCAAACATTAGCATGCTGCTAAACTAACAATGCAATACTCTACTCTTTAGTAGTTATAACAATGTGATAACTACACATTGCTGCCTAAGAATTTGGCCAAAATGAGCTGTCTTGTATTGTTTGGAACAGTCTTTGCAAATGGAATGTGCCTTTGATGCCTAACATTGCCTTGTAGGTTGGCAGATCACTAGATTTTGGAACAAAGGTAATGTGTGTGCTTGAGTGAGTGTATAACTGAGATTGTGCCAGTGTGACTGATTGGATGCAGATCGCTTTGGAATTCTGAGTAATTTCTCATCTTTATTTGCAGAAACTTGTGTTGACCAATAATCAGCTGACCACTTTGCCAAGAGGGATCGGTCACCTGACCAACCTGACATACCTGGGTTTGGGAGAGAACCTACTGCAGCACCTACCTGAAGAGATTGGTATGTCGTTACTGCTGCCCTCAAAAAATAAATGAATATAGAAACAAAAAAAGGGCTGTGCCAATACAATCAAATATCAATATATCATCATCCTTCTTTTGCGATATTGATATTTTAGATCGATATTTGTATCAATACTTTTTTATTTGTGTGTTGAAGTTACTTTCCTACAATTAATGAAGCAGGTCGCGTAATGGGTGAATCTCACGATTCCCGTCAAGAATATGGCCTGGTCGTATTTAACACAAATCAATGCAAAATAATTACAATTATATTTTGCAAAAAGAAATTTAAGCCTAGATTTAGGACCATCGTGATTTCTTGCATTTCTTGCACATTTTACTCCCAATTCTATAATGAACATTTTGACTAAAATACATCGATTACAGAAGAAGGATTTCAACATTATCCTCTGTTGGGTGCTGGGACATATTGGTCTGGCAGTAAATGAAAAAGCAGATACAGCTGCAAAAGAGGCATTAAACTTGGAGATCTCAGAATGTCTGATACCGCCCTCTGACCTCAGGCCATTAATAAACTCGTGTATCACCAATAAGTGGCAATCAGAATGGAATGAGTACGACAGCAATAAACTATACGAAATAAACCCCAGGGTCCAAAGCAACTACTCTCAAAATTTTAAATCTAGGCACGACCAAATAGTGTTTACCAGATGCTGACTGGGCCATTAAAGACTAACACATGCATTTTTACTGACTGGTGAAGATCCTCCCATATTTATACCTTGCCAAACCCCTATGACCATCAAGGACATTCTGTTGAACTGTGAAACCTTTGGAACTACCAGAAACTGCTTCTATACAGAGACTTCCTTAATAAACATTTTTAAAAAAGTACCATCTGAACAGATTTTACAGTTTTTGTCTTGTATAAACTTAAAGTGTCTTATCTAATATTGCAAATATGTATTGACGAACCTTTGTTTGCCATGTGAATAGCCTAGATGCTGACATGGCGTTAAAACTAAATAAACAAACAAACTCCCAGTTCTCATTACCGTAAAGCGTCCAGACATTTTTCTTTAACTACTTGAACTATTACTTTTTTCAATGATGGTTCTCATTACTGTAACAAAAATGCTGTTGTAAAATATTTTTTATTAAAATCAGCTAAAATAAAAGGCAGTACCAAGGAAGTACTACTATGATGCATAAGTACGTTCCACATTTTTTCACATTGCCTTTTTTTGCATTGCGGTAATGAGAAATGGGGGGGTAAAATGCTTGCAACTGTCATGAAATGTCACAATCTAAAAAAAACTTGATGGCCCCAAATTGGACTTAATTTTCTGTATGTAACAATTTCATTTGTCTTTTTTTTTTTTTTTTTTTTTGATATTGGAAAAAAATAAAAATAGGACTGTAAGAATCACCTAAATAAATGCAAACTCTTGAGCTTTTCTCAGTGTGATCAGAGCTGTTTTAGATGCCATACCGACAAGTGATCCTGCAGAATCATTTTTTTACACTTGCAGTTTCAGTCATGATCCAATTATGAATCTCGACGCAGTGTGTATGAGAACACAAGTTAGTTGGCTATACCCTATAGACACCTGCACATCTTGGTGGAGCATCACATTTTTAAATGTAAAATTAAAAGAAGCTAACTGTAGCCATTCTCTCCACTTTCATCCAACCACAGGTACACTGGAGAACCTTGAGGACCTGTACCTTAATGACAACCCCAACTTGCATAGTCTACCATTTGAGTTGGCTCTGTGCAGTAAGCTGTCCATCATGAGCATAGAGAACTGCCCCCTCAGCCACCTCCCGCCCCAGATCGTCGCTGGAGGCCCTTCATTCATCATCCAGTTCCTCAAGATGCAGGGACCTTACCGTGCCATGGTCTGAGACACCCTGTCTGAGGCTCACACACTGTACAAACAAAACCAACAAAGAGGAAAAACAACATTGCTATTCAATGTAATTTTTGAAGATATCGTCATCATTATATCTAGGACAGGACTCTATAACTGGGTTCCAGATGGAGGAATCATAGCCAGTTAGGTCCCCTTTACCACACAGTCAAGTAGAAAACAATGTCTAGGCTTCTGTTGCCTGAATTAATGATTATATACATTAGTGATTCTAAGAAAAGAGGCGCTCTTCAAATGTTCAAATAATCTTGCCAATTTATCGAAAGTCATTTTAGTGGTTTTGATGCCAGGAAACAGTTGTATGCAAAAACAAAACATTTTTTTACAACTTAATTTTTTGCTGCTGCTGCCGCAATACTGTATGTTGGTTTGTTTTATTTTTTTTAGCCACAGATCTTTTTTTTTTTTTTTTTTTTTTTTTTATCCCACAACCAAAAGATTTTTATTGTACAGAGGACATGTTTGGAAGCAGTCTTAAAATTTTAGTGTTGATTTTTTTTATGATTATTATTATAGAAATTGTGCCTTTTCAGTGCAGTTGGGTGGTTTGTGTCTGAACATAATTATCCAAGATGTTTTAATACAAAAAGGATGAATTTGCAGAAGTATCATTTATTCAGTAATTCTTTTTATTTTTTTTATTTTTTATTTTTTTGTAACTGTTGCTGATTGCTTTGTCAGTTGCTTTTTTTTTTTTAAATATTCATTCCTCTTATATGTTGGGCTACGCTTGACATTTAAAATGTATAGATCTGCGATTCCCAGTGATTCTTTAGTTTTCTGCGTTATCAAACTGTGAAAACAAAGCAACATAGTTGAATGAAACATTTAAATGAATTGACAGCAATCTGGTTAAGGTAAATGGTTAGGTCTTTCGAACTAGAGGGGTGATTGTAACAAAACCTGTTAAGGAAATATCCTGGTCCTATTTTACTCCAAAATCAAAAGAGACAAATACTAATTTATATTTTGCATACAAAAAAAGTCTGCCTATTTTGAGGGACATTAAGACTTTTATTTTCATTCACATTTTTTTCATGACACATCTCCCCCCCCCATTAAGAGTAAACTGTCCAGATGTGTTACAAGAATGAGAATTGTCATTGAAAATAATAGGAATATTTTAAGTAAAATGTCAGGACGCGTTACGGTAATAAGAATCATCATTAAAATCAATGGGAATGGTAAAAGTAAAATGTCCGTATGTGCTACGGTAATGAGAATTAGCATTGAAAACAATGGAAACAGTAAAAGTAAATATCTAGATGCATTGTGGTAATGAGAATTATCATTTAAAACAATGGGAATAGTAAAAGTAAAACATCCAGATGCATTACGGCAATGAGAATCGTCATAGAAATCAGTGGGAACAGTAAGAGTAAAATGTCCGGACGTGTTACGGTAAGGAAAATCATCATTTAAAACAATGGGAATAGTAAAAGTAAAACACCCGGTAGCATTATGGTAATGAGAATCATCACTGAAATCAATGGGAACAGTAAAGGTAAAACATCCAAATGCATTACGGTAATAAAAATTGTCACTGAATTCAGTGGAAACAGTAAAAGTAAAACATCCGGATGTGTTACGGTAATGAGAATCATCATTGAAACCAATGGGAACAGTAATGGTAAAACATCCAAATGCATTACGGTAATGAGAAACATCATTGAAATAAATGGGAAGAGTAATGGTAAAACATCCAAAAGCATTACAGTAATGAGAATCGTCATTGAAATCAATGGAAACAGTAAAACATCCGGACGAATTATGATAATGAGAATCGTCATTTAAAACAATAGGAACAGTAAAAGTAAAACATCCAGATACATTACAGTAATCAGAATCATCATTGAAATTAATGGGAATACTAAAAGTAAAATGTCCGGACATGTTACAGTAATTAGAATCGTCATTGAAATCAATGGGAATAGTACAAGTAAAATGTCCAGACACTTTACAGTAATAGAAATCATCATTGAAACGTCCTGAAAATAATGTCACAATGCAAAAAATCTGAATTTTCTGTATGCAAATATAGTTAAAAAAAAACTTTGTGATTTAAGGCTAAATATGACCAGCATATTTTCTTGACAGTTTTCATGATTATCACCCAAAGGGGAATGTCATTCAAAGCAACCATTCTGAATCAGTTTAAAGGTGCGCTATGACTCTGGGTCTCTGTCCGGCTGGAGTTTTGATTGGTATTATGTTTACTTGTCTGCCATATCCACAGTGTTGTGCTCTGCTTGAGTCCTATTGGTGAGAGTTTGCATCTACAAATCAGGTGCTGTGAACAATGCTAGCCGTTAACGACAGATCTGGAGGCCCACATTTACTGTGAGGAATGCCCAAAACACCCATTTACATCAGTTCTCTTCATTATTTCTTGACAGAATCACCAGTAATGGTCATTGAATCTAGGACTGGTTGAGTTTCTGCTTTTTACATTTTTCCAGGACACTGAACCTCTACATTCAAAGGATCTTAATTTTGTTTGCACCATTTGTTTCATACACCACACCTCTTATGCTGCTGCTTTTAATGCACTTTGTATTGATATTTGGCATCCACCTCAAGTAAAAGGGTCACAATATTTCATGTTACCAATTAAATGTATGGATGGGGGCATTTTTTATTATAATGATTATTTCTGAAGTATTTTATCATTTATTTTAATTTTCTATCATGTATATTTTATAACAATGAATGAGAAAAGTTTGCCTCAGCAAATTCAAAAGCTATTATGAACCTTATTTCTTTGATTTTTGAGGCTTTCATGCTATCTCTTTATTAAATGTTTTGATTTGAACTTTTCTGCCTGGCTAGTTTGTGATTCTGAATATTTAAAATGCATATCATTGGTTTCAAATGGTGCAAATCATCAAAGTATTCAAATTAAAGCCCATTATGTTTTGATTATACAAACTTTTTAAAAGGTGGAATTTCATTTGGTGTAGTATTATATCAAGTGACTGTAAATTTACAACTCCACTCTAGTTTATCAAGCCAAATGTATTCCTGTTAGTGTTGCGTCCATGCAGTTATTTTATTATTATTATTATTATTTTAAGTTCCCACTTTCCCTTTTCATTTATAAAGACATTGTCTGCATTGGCAGCAGTGTAAAGATCTGCAGCCACTAAGAGTCTCTCAGAGGCCCTTCATGTTCGTGGGGCCTCATTCGGCATGAAGAAAGGACACAAATCGCTGCTTTTTATCAACCAGCAGAACCTGTTGCTGCTTTCTGGACCTCCTAAAAACGTAATGCTGTAAAAGAACCGAGACGTTACAGACTGAGATCTCGGCCGGTTCTACCAGCACAGATGTTCTGTTACTGATGAAATCCCTCTGGACCCGTTCGGCCAATACGCAGACGCTGAATACAAACATTGTAAAAAGGGCTTTCTCTGTTCATGCTTAACTATACACCAGAGGCATTGCATTCCTGGTTTTGTATAAAAGCTTGGAACTGTAATTTTTTTTGTTTGTTGTTTGTTTGTTTGTTTTGTGCGTGTGTATGCGTGAGTGTGTGAGGGAATAGTTAGATGTTAAAATGGAATTATTATGTGACAATAAATGCATGTGATGAGTGCTTCAAGTGAGATGTGCATTATGGATACGCCATTGTGACGTGTTCCATTTAAGTTTTCTGTTTTTGTTTTTTAGCATTTATGTGCCATTTATGCAGGGCTGATTTGAAAGTCGGCTAACAGTTATATCGGTCAATTTTAGACGAGAGAGCATTTATCGCAAATAAGGAATGTAGTCACACACACACACACAAAATACATTAAAAAAATGAAATAACGTACTTTTGAATTGTAATCAGCCAGAGTGGCGATTCTGATTTTATATTGTTCTGGTGAATCCATATGATTTGAGCATAAGGGTATGGTTTATTTTTCTATTGTCTGTGCTTTTAGGTCATAGCAACTGTATAAATGAAATTCATTTTCCATGTTTGATTGTTTTGATTTTGTTTTATTGTAGGAATGAGGAATGTATATTTCCTGCTTTTTTCTTGCCTTTCCATGTATAGGAAACAAGCATGTTAATTTTCTTTCTTTTAGATTCATTATTGTCTGGGTGGACAGGGGTTAAAAAACCAATACAAAAGATAAAATGTTGCTCTTTCTTAACTGCAAAATGTTTTTCTTTTACTTCTTAGGGTATCAAAAGTGTTGTGCAGACATGTCTAGCCTTTCTCTTGAAAAACAGCCTTTAAGATGCATCTCTTGGTTTCTCTTTTCTTTCTAACTCAGCCAGACTGAGTAATAGGACCATCTTCCATCAGATCAAGTCTTTGCTTTGAGAAGCATTCTTCAAATAAATGTTCATTTGACTGCCTTACGAATGTCACATCTGTACTCAATAGTCCAGCGACATAATTGTCTGCAGCCAGATATTACATCAGAATTGTCTGGTCGAAGCTATACAAATATTAAATGTTTAAAATTCTGCACTGTTTCTAGGTCACACGCATTGGCCATGTTAGAACGCGAGATGCTCTTAGGAACATTCTCGGGCTGAATCTAACAATCCATTATAATGCAACCAATCCTGCATTGTTCGATTGCACACAACATTCCATATGACCACAAAGCGCTCGTTTAATTTAGCTGATGTGCCGGTAGGTGTCGCTGTTTCATTGCTCCTCGCTCTCGCGCTTTTCTGAGCGCGCGCACACCGTGACAAATCGCCCTCGAGAGTTAAACGCGCTTTCTCTTCATCATTATCATTGATCTCTTTCTCGTCTGAGACTGTCACTAGATTTTGCTGTGGTATTTTTGGATGTAATGTGAGGATTCCCACGGTCATGTAAAATCTGGAAATATCTGGGAATTTTAAAACCGTTCTTTTCAGGCCTGGAAATGAGTGTACTGGAAATTTCTGTGGCGAGTGTAAATCTTTCTAGTTTTGCTCCGCTTTAATTGGCTAGATATTGCTCTTTTTGAATGCTTGTGTAGAGTAAAAGTCGCCTGTAATCCAGTGTAAAAAAGAAGAGCTCTGTGAGTTCATTGAGGGTTTATTGGAGACATTTGTACACTAATAAGTAGTTCAGTAAGCACAAGTTGTAAGTATTACGTTTACATCTATACTTGTGGTTCTCACGAAACCTGACAAGAAAATGTCCTGTTCATATTTAAGCCTACATTTAGGACCATCAAGATTCTTTGCATTGTTACTATTTTCAGGACATTTAAGTTCAACCAAAATTTCATCATTTACTCACTCTCATACCATCCCAGATGTGTATGACTTTCTTCTGCAGAACACAAATTCTAGAAGAATATTTCAGCTCTGTAGCTCAATACAATGCAAGTGAATGGTGACCAGAACTTTGAAGGTTCAAAAAGCACATAAATGCAGCATAGCCATGTCTTCGGGTGAGAAAAATATAAATATTTAAGTCCTTTTTTTGACCACCTTTGACCCTGACCAGTAGGTGGCGATATGCATGAAAAATTCGAATCGCCAGTAAACAAAAGAAGAAAGTGAAAGTGAAAGTAGAGATTTATAGTAAAAAAAGGACTTAATTATTGATATTATTTTCACCCACACCCATTATATCGCTTCTGAAGATATGGATTTAACCACTGGAGTCTTATAGATTACTTTTATGCTGCATTTATGTGCTTTTTGAACTTTCAGAGTTTTGGCCATCATTCACTTGCATTGTATGGAGCTACAGAGCTGAAATATTCTTCTAAAAATCATAATTTGTGTTCAGCAGAAGACAGACAGTCATTCACATCTGGGATGGCATGAGGGTGAGTAAATAATGAGGGAATTTTCATTTTGGGTGTACTATCCCTTTAAGCACATTTAATTTTATTATTTTTAAAATAGTGAATATTAAAGGCAGTTGCAAAGGAATACCAATATGATGTTCAAACACTTTACAATTGAAATTTTTCCAGCAAAATTTTTATGTCACGATAATGAGAATTTCATAACGACCATCTTTTTTTACGCATTGCGATAATAAAAATTGGGTGGTAAAATGTGCGTAACTGTCATGAAAATATTGTCACAATGTAAATAATCTTAATGGCCCTAAAATAGGCTTCATTTTCTATTTGCAAAATATACTTTCTATTCTTTTCATTAGCTTCTTTTGAATCTGGAGTAAAATTGGACGAGGATATTTTCTTGATGGATTTCGTGACAATCACCCATTAATTCAAAAGATTAGGTACATGACAACACACAAATTAAAATCCATTAATATCTCTATAAAATTATTTAAAATGTCCTTATTATAAAAGTCATGGAAATGCATTGGTCAAACATTGTGGGAACTCTTTTTATTTTTGTATATTTAGCCTATTGTTTGTCTGTTTTTATCAAGTAAACAATTATTAACCACTAATAAACAATCACTTTTTGCTTATTCTCTCTTAAAAAAAAGAAAAAGACAAATGACTTTAACTGACTTTAACCAGATGGTCACTGATAAAAAGTGTTTCAAAGGCGCTTTTGGCGTTTCCACATCTCCTCGCCCGCCGCCTGCTTAGCAACGGCAACTCGGAGGCTGGTGTTCTGAGAAAGAGGGCGTGTCTCTTATTAAGCATAAGGGAAGTCATTTAGAACGCGAGTGCGCGCACACTCATCACTCTTTCCTGCGCGCGTCTCTCTCTCACACACAGCGCGCTCACAACAGGATAATGTGATTACACATCTATTAGCTCTGTGTGCGCGAGACGGAGTCAGATCATGCGCGCGCACTGCTGAGTTGAGCGCTGATGATGAAGCGCTGTCTTTACACGCTCCACCGGGGAGATGCGAGAAATTAATGATGCAGTTTGTCTCTTACTGACCGACGTGCAGAAGAGAAGTTATACTCAGAAGAAGATGTTTTGAATGGCTTAATTTTGTGCGTGTTTTAGTTTTTTCCTCAAAGGTAAGATCCATTCCTCTCTTACTTTTTGTTGTTAATATATAATATTGTATTTTTAACAAATCATCAGAAACAGCAGAATTGTTTTTTATTTTTTTATTTTCGTATTATTCATTAGCTTTAGTTGGCATTGAAATATTTTACATTATTTTTGTTGATTATTTGTTTAAATAACTTACTATAATATATATATATATATATATATATATATATATATATATATATATATATATATATATATATATATATATTATTTATATTTTGTATTTGCTACATTTCTGTTCCTTGTTTTGCATTTTTCTGCTAATTGATTATTTTGTATCATCTATTAAGTTGATATTACAATATTTTACATTATTTTTATTATTAGTTGTTTTTATAATGTATTATTTAAAAATATTGATTTTTACTTTTGTTATTCTTTTTTCAATTATTGCTACATTTCTCTTGTATTGCATTTTTGCTTATTGATTATTTTTGTATTATCAATTATATTTATTATTTTAAGTTATAATAAAAAATATTTTACATTATTATTATTTATTCGTTATTTGAAGAATGTATTATTTAAAAAATTCAGTTTAATTTTATTATTTTATTTTTTCATTTATTGCTACATTTCTTCCTTGTTTGCTCATTTGCTCTTCCAGTTTTGCTCATTGTTTATTTTATATTATCCATTGTATTTATAACTTTTAGTTACTTTTAGTTTTTAGTTAAACTTTTAGTTTAAATGTACTTATTAGTTGTGTAAAAAATTATATATATATATATATATATATATATATATATATATATATATATATATATATATATATATATATATATATATATTCCTACATTTCCCTTCCTTGTTTTGCATTTTTTGGCATTTTATTATGTATTAGTTGTTTTTTAATACTGTTTTAATTAATATTATTATTCCTTTTCCTCTATTTTCGTTACTACTAAATTTCTCTTTATTTCTTTGTAGATTTCAAACGAGCATCACTTTTGCTCAATGCCAAGATGTTCTCAATAATATGGAAAACATAAAGTGTCATCAGCTGAAAACATAATTTCAGTTCCACCAAGCCCATGTGAGAGAAGAGACAATGGGGTGTGAAAATGTGACCAATGGGACGGAGAACGGCAAGCCGCCCTACACCCTATTGGTGGCCCTTCCACTGAGCGTTCTGGTGGGGCTCCTCATCCTTCTCATCGTTTTCGGCAACGTGCTGGTTGTCATCGCCGTTTTCACGAGCCGAGCTCTCAGGGCTCCCCAGAACCTGTTCCTGGTCTCACTGGCATCAGCCGACATTTTGGTAGCAACTTTGGTGATGCCGTTTTCTTTGGCCAATGAGCTGATGGGTTACTGGGCCTTTGGGCAAGTGTGGTGCGAAATATACCTTGCCCTGGATGTTCTCTTTTGCACGGCCTCCATAACTCACCTGTGCGCCATCAGTTTGGACAGGTACTGGTCAATCACACAAGCCATTGAGTACAACCTCAAGCGCACGCCGCAACGAATCAAGCGCATCATTTTTGGGGTTTGGGTCATTGCCGCCGTAATCTCCTTCCCGCCTCTCATTACCATGGAGAAGGAAGAGGGCTCCATCTGCGATATTAATCGAGAAAAATGGTACATTATCTCCTCTTCCATTGGCTCATTTTTCCTTCCATGCATCATCATGGTGCTCGTCTACATCCGAATCTATCAGATTGCCAAGAAGAGGACCAGAGCACCCACTGGGGACCGGAGGAAAAAGGACGTAGACCTGAAGGAGAATGATCAGGGCGAGAAGGACCCTCACAAGAGACTAAACGGGGATCCCACCGCTGAGCCGGATGGAGCCAATGACAAGGGCGAGATAAATGGAGTGGACATGGAGGACTCGTCCTCCTCCGACCATAAGGTCTCCAACCCCTGCTCCCTCAAGAAGAAGCGCTCCAAAGGAAAGACCAAGCTGAGCCAAATCAAACCAGGAGACGACAAGCAAGAGGTCTGCCAGACCACCAAGACCAGCAGGTGGAAGGGCCGTCAGAACCGCGAGAAGCGCTTCACCTTTGTCCTAGCGGTGGTTATTGGCGTATTTGTAATATGTTGGTTCCCTTTTTTCTTCACGTACACACTGACGGCGTTTTGCAACTGCTGTGTGCCGGTGAAGCTTTTCAAGTTCTGCTTTTGGTTCGGCTACTGCAACAGCTCCCTCAATCCCATTATATACACCATCTTCAATAATGACTTCAGAAGGTCCTTTAAAAAGATTCTCTGCCGGAGAGATAATAGGCGAGTGTTGTGAATGGGCTGCTGGGCTTTTTCTTTCCATTTTTTAATGTCATAACACACTGACCAGGACGGTCCTACTCAGATCATGTCACTGTAATTACTTGTGTACAGTAAATCAACATGCCATGTGTAATTTTACAACAAGAAACTCTCACCTGCTTTGTATAAGTGTCACAATGTAACCATGCATGGTTATGCAATTACAGCACAATATGTGGCAGATTCGTCCATTTCAGAAATGTATTGTTGTGTTGTAGTTCTTAATATACTGTATGTGCTGTATATTTTGTAACTGTGGTATTTTATGATCTAATAATGTGGAGACCATCAGTAAGCACATTTACAATGGCAACGCCATTGATGTTGCTCAAAATGTGAAATACAATTCAAAATGTGCCAAAGGAGTAAGGACTATTGTGGCTATCGGCCTTCAATCTTTGTGCTGTGCTGCAATACTCATATGCAGAGTGTCAAACTACTTGCTGCAATGCTGATTGTCTTCTCATGGCGCCTTTTTACTTCCCTGACATATTGTGTAATTCATTATGAAGGTGTTGTTATTGTATGGCGCAGGAATCGTCTTTTATCCCTGCCGGTAATGGTTCATTTAAAATCTCGATATGCACCGTTGGGCAAAAAGAAGTTGAGCTAGTCTGACTGGAACCTGACGTGTCGGTGTCACAACAAATTTTTCTGCTTTTGATGTAAATTATATCTGTCATTCCCGATATAATGGATGGATTTTTGGTCCCATAACACAAGCCAATTACAGAGATTATTGCAGTGATTGCTGGAACTAATAAACCAAGTGACAAACAGGCCAATGTTTTATTCCTGAAAGCTACATTACTAGATGAGTTTGCATCTGTTCTCCGACATATGGAGTGTGATCTTTGGGTCTGAATGCACAACAATACAGAGAGGAATACTCAGCAAGATATCAAATGACTGACAACATGACAACAGAGTGTCTGCAGGTCAAGGTGAGGATAAACCTCTCAGAGAGATCATCCTAGTGCTGTTAGATATCCAGTGGAGTGAGATGGAGTGAGTGTCCTGTCCATTCCTGTTCGACCTAGTAACACGGTTAAAAAAACAAAGGTCTCAAATGACATATACAAACTACCTGTCGCTGTGCATTTTGCCATATCTGAAAAAACTCATTTTGATGTATGACTCAGCTTGATATTGGCTGTTTTCTGTCCTGGTTGTGCTCTTGAAGTGTTTTGCCACTAAGATCTAAAAAAAATTTGTATGCACTCACACTCTTAACTGACAAAGAAAAGCACTCAAGAAAATAAAATAAAAAAATGCAGAGCCTTCTTCATTTGTTTTTCATTTTTTTCTAATAGAAAAAATATAGTCTGATGACTTAAGAACCTGACTTGAGAAGATAAGCTCAATCGAAACATTTGTGACATGCTGTTGTTTACCAAAGAAAATAATTTTGACTAGGGCAAAATTTGTCAACTTATGCAAATACTTTTAAGACAGCAAGATGCTTTTTTGAGTAACAAATGAAGAGAATGCTTATTCAAAATAAGCACTTCAGAAAAGGGTGCATCATTTCTTGTTCATTTCAATCACATTTGGCATTTCATAACATTTCAAGTATTCTTTTAACAAATGAATCTCCACTGTGATCAGATGAGAGTCAACTTTGAACATTTTTCACAACAAATCTATTTGCCCCACTTAAGAGAAACAATGTGTTTTATAGGGGCTTTTGCCCCCAAAACTATCCTTTCATATATTGAACAGTTTGCAGGGAGGACAGAAACCTCTCATGGAGCAGAAGGGCAAAAGCTCGTTTGATCTTGATATTCAGTATGAATACGGACCGTGAAAGCGGGGCCTCATGATCCTTCTGGCTTTTTGGGTTTAAGCAGGAGGTGTCAGGAAAGTTACCATAGGGATAACTGGCCTGTGGCGGCCAAACGTTCATAGCGATGTCGTTTTTTGTTCCTTCGATGTCGGCTCTTCCTATGACTGTGAAGCAGAATTCACCAAGCGATGGACTGTTCACCCACTAATAGGGAACATGAGCTGGGATTAGACCGTCGTGAGACAGGTTAGTTTTACCCTACTGATGATGTGTTGTTGCAATAGTAATCCTGCTCAGTACGAGAGGATCCGCAGATTCAGACATTTGGTGCATGTGCTTGGCTGAGGAGCCATTGGTGTGAAGTTACCATCTGTGGGATTATGACTGAATGCCTTTTAGTCAGAATCCCCCCTAAACGTAGCAATACCGCAACGCTGCCGGACTCCGATTGGCCTGGGATAGCCGGCCTACGAGGGCCCGGCGAGGAGAGCCGTTCGAGACGGGCCGGGGTGTGGCTGGATGAGTCCCGCCCCCTCGCATCACGCACCGCATGTTTGTGGAGAACCTGGTGCTAAATGACTGGTAGGGGGAATGCTATTTATTGAGTTTTTTGGGAGAAAATACATTCAAAGGTGCCCCCATTGTACCTTACCTCGGCTCTTCAGTGTCCCGGGACCTCATTTCACCCTATTTACCTCACCCATTTTTTGGAGTTATGCTCCCTCCTCTTAAGTATTCCTCAAACTTTCTCCTATGAATAATAATAATAAAATGCTACAAATTCAGATAGATAAAAATCCACCCACAGGAATTACATCAGTAACACATCACCAGAAGTTCATCCGCCCAGAAAAGTAGTTCTACTGCAAAAATAATTAATAAAACAAGACAACAAGAATACAAACTGCAAATTTCTCAGCCTGATCTCATGAAAATTACGTGACTGTGGTGACATTTTTGAAAAATTATATTACATGGTTCCTCACACGTATCACGGCAGTTCCGAGGTGAAATGTCCACTAAGTGGCGCTAAAAGCGAGTTAAATGTTCTCGCAAACAGGTGAGGTTTTTAAGGTTAATGCTCTATCAAGTTTTAACTCAACAAAACCTACCTCACTACCCTAAACCTTAAACTTAAACCTAACCAAAAGTGTCAAAAGCAAATGTGAGATTAAAAATGCAATTGCTGTAGCAACAAGGCAATTTTGTGGCGCCTCTATGACACTTTCGGCACATGTGTCGACTAACTTGCTCTTCAGGACTCGTACCCTTTACGTTGCATGGGCAACGCTCTATCAGTTGAGCTACCATGCAATTTGTTTGTACTCGAACAAGCTTGTAAATGTAGGTGGTTATGTAATGTAAATGTTAAAATATATCACCTTACAAGTAATGCACTATTGTAAAGTGTTTAGATGTCATAAGATAGTGTTGTGTGTGGATCACAGCAAAATGTATATGTTTATGAACTGATAATCTGCTGCTTTTACTCGTGATTTGTGTAAAAGTAAATAAAAGTCATTGTTGTTTTAGTGCCTCTAGTGTTAATTTCACCAGGGAACTGTTGCAATAAGTACAGTGAGCCACGTAGAAATATTTTTGCAAAAATTCAGGTATAGTAACATGATTAAGAAACCAGGTTGAAATTTCAGCTTGAGATTGCCTTGTCCCATAGACTCCTATTGTAAGTGCATTACTGTAAACGTGTAGTAATTCTTTTCTTTGGTAATCAACAGCATGTCAAAGATTCTTCCCATTGAGTTGAACTTGTAAACCAGGAATATTCCTTGTAATTTCTCACTTATCTTTTACCATGTAAGTCTATGCAATTACATTTTCATTTTCTGAAAAGCACATGCAAATGTCCTTCCACTTTCTCAAAAGTAAACAGGGAGAAGTTTCTGGTATCTGCCAGTGATTCTCTCATCAAGTTAAAATTGACTTTAGTGTATCAATTGACTTTGTTTCTCCACAGACATCCAGTGATTATTTTCCTATTTATTTTGCATGTGATTTTATGCTTCTCTTCGTTCCCAGCACAAATTTGGGAAGCATTTTACAAGTCCTGTAAAACACTGCCTGCGGTTAAAGCTCCCCAGTGCTGGCAATAAATTTCTGTGCTCGAGAGAATGTACTGAGACCTTCATAATTATGATGGATCATGATAATTTTATCTCAAGTATAATCATCACTGAATCTTCAAGACAGCTGGCTGATAATTACGAAGTTGAAAATAGGGTTTTTATTACATGCACCTGTAGTGATTTCAGAACCCTTTTATAAACTTCCATAAAGGCATTAAATGGCAACTTTAAAGATATGGCAGTGCATTGCCACCCACAGAGGCAGAGATATGACATGATATGAGCTGGTGGCGGGCAGGCGGGCGGGGGTTTGAGGCAGAGGGTGTGATGTGAGCGTGAGTGTGGAGATTGGCCATTCTGAAGTGGGAGATGGCAGAGATGGGCATGTGGTGATGGACGTTCAGTGGGTGTGGAGAAGATTGTTGATGCTTTTTAGTTTGTATAGAGTTTTAGTTCTTTAGTAGAATGAGAGGCAGGGGGATGTTACAGTGTTCTGTGGTGGAAAAAAACCCCTGAAAGTGAATTTATTATATCACTGCAGGTGAGGACTGAGAGAACGACAATTTTTTGTCTTAGCTCTTGTTGTTTGTTAATGATTCTATAAGATTAGACTCTTTTTAGTTCTATAGAGGAGAAGAGGTGTTTAAAGTCAACATAAAATAAAAATGTACCCTATTTACTTTCTTAAAATCATGTTTCTGGTGTTATTGTGCTCAATTCATCAGTGAAAGATTAAAGTACTCTTCTGTGACATACTGTCGATTTCCTCAGAAAATAATGTTGACTTGACCCTTAGTTTGTAAAAACAAACAAAAATTCTATTTACAATAATGCACTTACAGTACCTGTTTTTTTCCTCTCGCTTTTACAATTAAGGGTGGAATCAAAAATATTTTATATGCTAATCAACAACATGTCACAGATGATTTAATTTAGCAAAATAGCATTTTTGTTCATAGTATGCATGAAAAAAAAAAAAGGGAAAATGTACTTTATAAGCCAAGAATTGCCTTTTTCTGTTGAAGAACTTACATGAAAATTAATTTACTCACCCTCATGCAATCCCAGATGTGTATGACTTTCTTTCTTTTGCTGAACACAAACAACATTTTTTAGAAAAATATTTCAGCTATGTTGGTTCATACAATCCAAATGAATGGTGACAAGAACTTTGAAGCTCCAAAAAGCACTCAAAGGCAGTGTGACGAGGAGGGCACGGCCAGGCCGTGATGGTGCACGGCCGGCACTGAATCAGCTGATCAGTGGGAGAGCGAGATAAAGGGGAGTCGGAGGCGCCAGTTAGAGAGAGATGCACGTGGCCGCGCTGCATGTGTTTGTCTATGTTGCTTTAAGTTCATTTATATCATTAAACCTTACATTTACTATTCGGCCAGTTCCTGCCTCCTCCTTGCCCATCCTTTTAACTGTTACAGGGAGCATAAAAGTAATCTATTCAACTCCAGTGGTTTGATCCATGTCTTTTGAAGTGATCTAATCATTTTGGGTGAGAACAGACCAAAATATAACTCCTTTTACACTGTAGAGTCTCTAGGCATGATGATGATTTCAAGCTCGATTACACCTCCTAGTGCTAGATGCATGTGCAGAGCGCTAGATGGTGCTAGGAAGTGTAATCAAGCTTGATCACCAAGTAGACTACTGATGTCAAGATTTATAGTGAAAAGGGAGTTATATTTTGGTCTGTTCTCACCCAAAATTGATTAGATTGCTTCAGAAGACATGGAATAAGCCACTGGAGTCTTATGGATTATTTTCATGCTGCCTTTATGTGCTTTTTGGAGCTTCAAAGTTTTGGTCATCATTCAATTGCATTGGATAGAGCTGCAGTGCTGAGATATTCTTCTAAACATCTTTGTTTGTGTTCTGCAGAAGACAGAAAATCATGCACACCTGGAATGGTGAAATATTAATTTAAAGGTGCACTCAGTAAATTTTTGTCTGTCATTTTGGACTTGCACTGACACCTAGTGGTGGGGATGCAGCATCATTCAAAATCAGTAGATTTCAGTTACAGATGTCATTGCAGAAATTCACTATTCACAGTCAGTCATGGTTAGTTTAATCCATGAATGAAAGTATCTAATAACAGGACAGTTACTGAGATTAAGCGAGTAGTATTCAGCTGGTCAAGTGATCTCAACATGGCAGTCCCCATGAGGGGACCCTCTCCATGAAGAATAAAATAGCTTTTATAAGGTTACTGATATGACTGGAGTCTTCATCTCATGTGAGTCTTCATGATTTTATATGTATGTTTCAAAATTATACTTTATTTCTTTTCGAGGAAAACTTTTTTAATGAGCAAAAAATTACTGTGTGCACCTTTAATTGTAAAAAGAAAAAAGATGCAATAATAGTGAATGGTGACTGAGACAAACAAACTGCCTAACATCTCCTTTTGTGTTCCACAGAGGAAAAATGTGGTTTGGAACAAACATGAGGGTGAGTCATTGAATTATCAATACTGCATGAACTATCCCTTCAATGTTCACATTTGAGCATTTCCTGACATAGAACCGTTCTCAATACTGGCGAGCATCAAGGGGCTCCTTCCAAATAGTCAGAAGAATTTTTTTTCAGTCTCATTAAAGCCAAACCAGTCATTTTCCACTGCTTACGTTGCATTCCCTCACAGAGTCAGTGTTTACCTTAATTTCCAATTTGTTCTGTTTTAATATTGACAATATATACTCAACACACATGCACGGACGTGCAAACACAAACATGAATTCTCCCTCTGGCACGTCTTCAAATTTCAGCAGCAAATTTCCACTTATCAAAACAAAACCACAAGGGAAAAGGGCAACAGATGCGAAGAGGAAACCATATGAAACACTGACCACTGATTCCCAGAGGACGCTGTGTGAACGGAATATCGCAGGAGTCTCCACTCGTTGCAGGAGTCACTTACTGTTGAAGTGTCTTCTGACATCCATAGCCCCTCCCCGTCCTTACAGACCCCAACAGCTTTACATCGGCATGAAGTTATCTGACCTACGGGCCATTTTCAGTTCATGTGACAGAATAAAGACATTCACCAGGGACTAAAACTATATCATACTGATTTATTGGAACGTCAAATTCAAAAGCTGTTTTTGCATCTCAGTTTGCCAAAAGTTTCATAGAAGCACCACAAAATGACGTGGTTGCTTCAGCAATTGCATTTTTCATCTCACATTTACTTTTTATGACACTATTGGTTAGGTTTACATTTAAGATTGAGGGTAGGGAAGTATGTTTTGTTGATTCAAAACTCGATCAAGCATTACCCTCACAAAAATCAAGAGTTCTGGCAAACTTGCAGCAAATTTGAAACTCATTATTTTCAAATACAAATGAGCTTTGCGGAAACTCTTCATTGTCGTCAAAGGTTTGCTGCAGGTTCACCACTACCGGTGAAGAGCTGCAAATTTCTGGCAAACATTTACGGCGAAACGCAAGCTCATTTGCACGTGAAAATAGTGAGTGGGAAATTTGTGGCAAGTTTGTCAGAACTTTAGACTTTCTAAACCTAAAAAAAACCCCAAATTGTTTTTAATTGCTTTTAGTGCCTCACAGTGGGCATTTCACTTTGGAACTGCCACGATATCATAATAAACCACATTATATAATTTGGCAAAAATTAGATCAGGTTGGAAACAACTGGGATATTAAAGAGAATTTGTGATTTTTCTTTCCTACGGATCACTCGCAAACATTGTAAGCTGAATTTAAATAATAAACCCCATCAGTATTCAGCTCATCTCCTTAGCTCTGTGTCCCCACAGACTAATTTTATAAACTGCATTCTGCAATTAAACACTCCATCTCCCTTGCGTCCTCTCCCTCTCGTTGCATTTATGTTCTTTTGTTTTTCCTCAAATCACCTGTCCATACGCTTCGAGAATGCAATGCGGTGTTTAAAATGCATATGCGTTGACTCTCTGGTGCACAGCTGCATTTAAGTGTATTGCTCATTTGATAAACACAATTTGATTTCCCACAGGGTGGATTGCGAGGGGAAAGTACGGTCTAGGCAAACACATTGGAAGGGGCAAGCAAATTCCTCCATTTCGCTCCCTCCCACTTTGCATCGCTCTCTTTAATAAGACATCTGCCTGTTTGTTTGGCAGCTGTAAAAAAAAAAAAAGAAATTGCTATTGATTAACAACATTGCATGAAGAACAAACTGCGAAGAGCATGCAGTGGGGTCTCTGTAGAAAATGCTCAGCTTTTGTTTAAGCATGACCTTTGAGGCCTTGCAACTTTCTGAATTCATTACCGCTGTTTAAAAGTGGCACAAACATGAATCTATTGTACCTATGCACACACAGATAGCCTAAAAGTTAAAATTGAGACAGCATCTGGAGACCAAGCATTTGGGCTTTTGGTTTTACCATTCAGCTTTTTGAATGCTCAGTGCAATTAACCATGCCTATAAGATAGGAAATAAAGCTTATCTTCTATGCAATGAAACAGATGTTCTCCCACAAACCCCTATGATGTAACGCTCATTTTCTTAGTTTTGCTATCATTTTGTCTATATGGCAAAGTCTGGGAATAAAGAATGGAATATGGTCCTGTGAGGTCCAGGGGCTCCTGCTTCTTCAGAGGTCCCTTCTTGCTGCCCTTTACTGAGCCCGTTAGAGAATAGAGAGGGAATACATTTTCTAAAATAGTTTGCATTCCCTCTCTATAAGTTCAGTGTTCCATCGCAATAGTTTGCATTCACTCACTATAAGTTTGATGTTCCTTCACAATAAATTTGCCGTTTCATTGCAATAGTTTCTGTTCCCTCACAATAAGTTTGACATTCCATCGCAATAGTTTGCATTCACAAGTTTGGGGTTCCATTGCAATAGTTTGCATTCACTCACAATAAGTTTGATGTTTCATTGCAATAGTTTGTGTTCCCTCACAATACATTTTGCATTTCACCACAATAGTTTGCATTCCCTCATGTAACATGCAGGCAGGAGACAAAGACGACAATGATGTGTGAACCCAAGTGCAGTTTAATAAGAATAGAAAGTGACAAAAGAACAAATGCAAAAACTAAACAAAAAGACTAACAAAACATGACTTGACTATGAACAGACCATGAAATCATGGTACACAAACAATACTCAAAGGACTAGAGAACATGAGGACTAGAAATACATAGACATGGGTAACAAGTAAACAAGATATCAAAACAACCAATGACAAGACTGAACTGATAACCAATGAACAGACAGAACTAATAAGGGGATAACATGACTAATAAACATAAAACAATGAGAAGACAAGACTAATGAACGTGATAACAAGACAGTGACTATAAACCAATGAGAACAAAACACATGAAACATGAGGGTCACATGACAAGAAAACAGTAAATCACATGACAGAGACAAACAGGAACAAGGAAGTGAAAACTTAAAAATAAAAGACATATAATCCAAAACATGAACAAAACACACATAAACGTTACACCTCACAATAAGATTGCCGTTCCATTGCAATAGTTTGCGTTCCCTCACAATAAGTTTGCCATTCAATTGCAATAGTTTGCATTCGCCCACTATTAAGTTTGGTGTTCCATCGCAACAGTTTTAGTTCCTTCACAGTAAGTTTGGTGTTCCATCGCAACAGTTTTAGTTCCTTCACAGTAAGTTTGGTGTTCCATCGCAATAGTTTGAGTTCCCTCACAATATATTTGGCATTCCATCGCAATAGTTTGCGTTGCCTCACAGTAAGTTTGCTGTTCCATCACAATAGTTTGCGTTCCCCCATAATACGTTTGCTGTTCCATCGCAATAGTTTGCATTCCCTCATAATATGTTTGCTGTTCCATCGCAATAGTTTGCGTTCCCTCACAATAAGTTTGCCGTTCCATCACAATAGTTTGCATTTCCTCACAATAAGTTTTCCGTTCCATTACAATAGTTTGGGTTCCATCACAATAAGTTTGGTGTTCCAGCGCAATAGTTTGCGTTCCCTCACAATAAGTTTGCCATTCCATCGCAATAGTTTGTTTTCCTTCATAATAAGTTTAGCATTCCATCACAATAGTTTGGGTTTCTTCACAGTAAGTTTGGTATTCCATCGCAACAATTTGCTTTCCCTCACAAGAAGTTTGGCTTTCCATTGCAATAGTTTGCGTTCCCTCACAATAAGTTTGCCATTCCATCGCAATAGTTTGCGTTCCCTCACAATAAGTTTGCCATTCCGTCGCAATAGTTTGTGTTCCCTCACAATAAGTTTGCCATTCCGTCGCAATAGTTTGTGTTCCCTCACAATAAGTTTGCCATTCCGTCGCAATAGTTTGCATTCCCTCACAATATGTTTGGCGTTCCATTGCAATAGTTTGCGTTCCTTCACAATAAGTTTGGTGTTCCATCTCAACAGTTTGCGTTCCCTCACAATCCTTTTACTACAGTAAATATAGTTCAACTGTGGTATTTGTAGTAAAACCATAACCACAAAATCGTGGTTATGGTTTTAAAGTGGCAGACTCAAGTTACATTTAAGGACTTTGACATGACTTTGACTTGAGGAACAATGATTTGAGACACGACTTGGACAAAGCGGATGACTCGGCAATTACTTAAATTTTTTTCATGTTTCATGTGCTATTATGATAATAAAAAGCACAAAAAATGTATAATAAAATACTACTTTATTATTGCGACAACAATTAATAGATACAATATTTTTTTTACAACAGAACCATGATAGCACATGCACCACCCTGACCATGTGCGAGTTTACATCTGCAAGTATGTTTTAGGTTGTTTGCTCATCTGTAATACGTCTGTAAGACATTTTTTCTTGGATGTCAATAAGACATTCAGCAGATGTCTTTGAGACATTTATGATTTAGAATGTTTGTAAATCTGATCTTATTAAGATGTTTAGTAGATGTTAATTAGATTGCGAGGCTCTCCAGATGAAAAGATCTAAAACAGACATCTTGGAGATGTACGTGTTCTATCTGGGAACCACTCATCCAGGGGTTGTGTTAACCGAAAATTCTCTGTCATTTACCGATATTTTTAAATCATTGACGGATCATTCCAAATGCTGTCTGTCATTTTTACAGATATTTTTGAAACAAGAGAACAATTTAAAACTAGTGTATTTTTTGTATTTATTTATTTTTAACCATCTTAACATGCTGTCACTCTCTCTATTACTCCCGTGCATGATAATAAAGTGCAAAAAAGTGTAGGAAAAAATAAACATATATATTAGCATGCCAGTTCTCCCAACTATTAAACTTGAATTTAATCTAAGCACAAATGTAAAATTTTGAGAAGAATTCTGTTATTTTAAATTAGTACCTGTATTATCTGAGCTTTATGTGTGCCTGCTTTTAATCTGTGTCACTGCATGTTGATATCAGACACACTAAAGAAGTTATGTCAAGTTCTTGTGCATGTATATATATATATATATATATATATATATATATATATATATATATATATATATATATATATATATACACATATGCAAATTTTCACATTTTACCATGGGATGGTTATTGCCTTTAAAAGCACCATGTTCAAGTTCAAAACTCTTGTTTTAGCACAACACTTGATTGACTGGTAGAACTTACCTGTTCCACCCTAGAACTCCTGGGTTTCACTAGAGTGTAAATGTTGTATAACTGAGTCCAATTTATTGAGTGTAATTTCCTGTCATTCAGATATAAATCAGTTTGTGTCATATGTCTGCTTGGATGTATGTTAAATGTTGCACTCTAATTTCCTGAGGTAACCTCATTAAGTTTTGTTTGTTGCTCTACATTGTGTATAAATGACAGTAAACCTGGTTTTGTTTGACTAGTCCTTGAAGAAAAGCTGTTTCCACTGTTCATGGTAGATCACCGCTTGCACGTTCCTTCAGTTCACTGCTGAAGTGGCTACTAGGCCGTCAATTTATGCAGCCAGCAACAATCTTGTATAATGTATAAGAAACTCCCCATTTATAATGGATTCTACGATGCTGAATGTAGCCCTATAATTATCAGGTACATGAAAACAAATAAGGCGGGTAAAAATAGACCATGTCTGAAATTTCACATCTCAATCCATCATAGTGATGGATAAAGATTTTTTTCTAGCACAACATCAGGTGGCAAAATCTTGTCAAACTTCCATAGCCCTACACCCATTATGCAAGTGCCATTATTTCGAGCGTCTGCTTCACAAAAAAATGTGTACAAATGTTCTTACTAATATGTGGAGAAAAGTTGTTAAACGTCCCCCTAGAGAAGTACTCCCACCACAAAAAGACAATTTAAACTTTACAGCTTAAATAATACATTGCACTGAAGAATTAATGAAAGTGTTAAAATATAAATGTAATAAAACTGCACATTTCTGCTTCTAGAATGTCTTGCCCCATAGATTTCCATTGTAAGCACATTACTTTAATGTTTTAGATACACTGAACTCACCCTGACCGTATTTCACCACTGGTTTTATTATTATTTTTTTTATTTGCTTTCATTTTGTGATAAAACTGAGAATGTACATGGCGCCTAACGTAAAGTAATGGTTTCTAGTGAATAAGAAAATAGCCTCTGTGAGTAGACAGATGGTAAATCCAAACCAGACAGTAGCCATATGTCTAACCTGCGTGTGTCTCCTCCGGTTTAATAAAGCCACAGACACCATGAACCAATTTAATGACTCTACCTGAGGCATTATCATCTGCCTTTGTAACTCAATTCTACATCAAATTTAACCATGTTATAAAAAAGTGGCATGTAGTGAACTTCTGAACTGAGGAGACAAAGTCCCCATTTTTTGAATCCAAAACACTGGAGTTTTTGTTTACCCCTTAACCCAAATCCCAACACTAAACATAACTGGAGTAAAAAAATTATTTTCTCATGAAAACCGAATCCATGTCTCGGAAGCTGCTTGTGGAATGTGCTATCAGTAGTGCTAGAGGGAAATGGGATCACTGATGGAGATGCCGCTTGTCAGTAATTTGAGTTGATTTCAGGGTACATGAACCTTCGGAAGCAACATGTCTATTTCCTGTGTGAACATGTTAAATCGACTCACTGAAAGGACCGAATTCTGAGAAGGAACATTTGAGAAGTTCTAGGAAATTCAACAATCCTGGTTGGTCTGAGTCGTTCAGTCAAGCTTTGATAAACAAATTGGATATACACTTGCTCTGCAAATCATGCAACAGTCCATTTTAAAACCATGTTTATTGAATATTTTCAATTTCATGCTTTTGTTCATGCTGTAATATATCTTGGTCTCTTTGTGATGTCAGTTAATTTATTGCTGTATTCCCAGCCCAAAAGATGAATAATGCAGGACATTATTGCAAAATATCTCAAATTAATCAAGGTGCACAAGGTTTTAAATAATAATAAAATAAAAAAAAAAAAAAATTATATAAATTCTGGACATGATTCATTCTACGGATTCTAAATAAAAATAGAAAAATAATTGGTGGGGGCCACTTCAGTGTCAGCATCAATTTCCCTCCATTCTCTCCTGCCCCTCTCTAGGGCACTTACTCATAAATGACACGTAAGGTAATTTGTAGGACCCTTTGGGGTCCCTAGGGGACAGACAGTTTGATGGAGAGAGAGAAAGAGTGTGAAAGAAATGGAGTGGATATAGAGAGGTGGTTATTATCTAACCCAGAAGCTTAGGAGAAGCGTTTTTGTTTTTTTTATAAAACACCATATGTTGACTATATGGCCAAAAGTATGCAGACATGGCCCTTGAAAATGCCTCTGTGCACCAAGTGAGATCCATAAAAAAATTATTTACTGAGTTTGTGGAAGAACAAAAGCCCAGACTTGAACCTCACTGAAAACCTTTAAGATGAATTGGAACACAGTCTGGAACAATGCCAACTACAGTTGTCACGGTTTGAAGCAGAGATGAGATGGGAGATGATGGATCTATATGCAGATTTTTAATGAAGGTGACGAAGGAGATACAAAATAATGTGGAGAAATGCAAAGAACCAAATAATCTATCAACTACAAACACAGGAACACACTAGGAAACATGCTAGGTAACATACTTGTTAACATAAGAACTGACAAAGAGTGATAAAAACTAGAGGGTATATAAACAAACTGGTGCTTGATGAGGAAATATGGAACAGGTAAAGAAGATGGGGAACAGATGGCTTTGATGAGGGCAGTGCACCATGGGAAATGTAGTATGGGGCACACTAATAACAGAAGACGATATCTATGTCAAAATAAGAGTCCTTAGGAACAGAAAGGTGACAAACTGTTACAGAACCCCCCCCCCCCACCAAGGGTGACTCCTGGCGCCCAAAGACGGATGATGGGCAGGATGATGCAGATGATGAGGAGGGATCCAGGGGACGATTATGAGGTCCAGGAGGAATTGGCGGACAATCAGGTGGCCAGGGATTAGTCTGTGGATGATCAGAATGCCAGTGAGGTGACCACAGGACAGGGACTGGGTCAGGGGGCCTGGGAGGTGACCACAGGGCAAGGACAGGGTCAGGAGGCCTGGAAGGTGGCCACAGGGCAGGGACAGGGTCAGAAGGCCTGGGAGGTGATTTGGTCGCAGGAGGTGGAGACTTAGGGTGTGGAGCCAAGGGAGGCTCGACGAAGGCAGGCAGAGCCATGAGAGGCTCGAGTGGCAGAGCCATGGAAGGTGGAGCCATGAGAGGCTCAAGGGGTGAAACTGGAGAACTTGGAGCCCGGAGAGTAGCTGAAGGCCCAAAGGACCAAGGTGGAGCCGGAGGCTCGGAGGACCAAGGCAGTTCCAGAGGCTCGGAGGACCAAGGCGGAGCCGGGGGATCGGAAGACGGAGGCGGAGCCGGTGGGACTGAGAACCAAGGCGGAGCCGTTGGGATGGAGGTCCCCGGTGGAGCCGAAGGATTGGAGAGCCAAGGCGTAGCTGGAGAATCGGAGAGCCAAGGCATAGCAGGAGGATCGGAGAGCCAAGGCAGAGCCAGGTGACTGACAGACCAAGGTGGAGCTGGAGGGACGAGGAACCCCGATGAAGATGATAGGCTAGAGGACCATGGTGGGGCCAAGGGGACGTAGAGCCAAGGTGATGTCAAGGGATTGGAGGGCCAATGGCGGAGTCCAGGGCATGGAGGGCCTAGGTGGAGTCGGAGGGTCGGAAGTTCCCCTTGTCTGAGATGTCACAGGGAGCGATGGTCGAGCCAGTGACTTGGGGGGAACTGGCTGATCAGGAGGAGGAGGAGGAGCTAATGTCCTGGGTGGAACCAGCGGAGGAGAAAGGGCCATCATGCTGGATGGAGCCAGCAGAGGAGGAAGGGCCATTGTGCTAGATGGAACCAGCAGAAAAGGAAGGGCTAGGGTACTGGACGGAACCAGGGAGTCCATGATGCTGGATGGAACCAGCGGAGTAGAGGGGCTGGATGGAACCAGCCAAGCAGGAAGAGTACTAAGGGTGGGCACAAGGGCGGGAACCAACTCCAGGTCTAATAGCTTAGTTAGAGATGGCTCTGGGACGGACGAGGCTTGCAACACTGGCTCGTTGGCTCGTTGGCCATGGTAGGCATGGGTGTTGGCTCGTTGGCCGTGGCAGGCATGGGCGTTGGCTCGTGAGCCATGACATGCGTGGGTGTTGGCTCGTGGGCCGTGGAAGGCTTGGAGTAACTCTGTTTCCCAGCTGTAGTAAGGAGTAATCCGAGCAATCATGGAGTGAGAGACAATGCCGATAACTTAAAAAAGCGCTCGCTGACTGTCAGACTCAATGAACGTAAACTGAACTGGCTCATAACACATAAAAATTGTCTTTTGTCTCAACCTGCATGCTAAAATCTTTAATGTCACAGGGATTAATGTAAATACTGTACACACAAAAGCTCTTTTACACATCTGCGCTGCTCTTACACTTTAGTTTAGAATGGCATGAACACAATCGAGTGATACAAACAGTGAAGTGTCCGAGTGCTGATGTTGTGAGATCTCAGCACACTTGGAACATCTCTCGTCCAATCAAATTTGAGGACCAGAATTCACTGTTGTATAATGACATACAGAAGCCTTAATGGTTCTTAATGGTACTGTAGCAAAAACAGCCTGTTTAATTTTGAGGGTCAGAAAGAGGTTGGAAACTGGTAATGAAAAACTAAATTATGACTGATTTTGGTGCAAGAAAAAATGTAATTGTGTAACAGTGTAGGATATGACCTTTTTAAGACAATTTATCACACTGTTACTTATACTAACTTGTGGTTCATACAAAGATGTATGGTACAATGTGTGTTTCATTAACAAAGTACAAGGTGTCCAGCACTATTGCACTACTCAATCACATCAGTTTGCATAGTGCTGGCATAAACTTCCTCTTTATGTTTGCCTTATCAGTCAATGTGAGAAACATATTCACATGCTGACCCTAATGTTCTCACAGTCTGAAACCCAGACCTCAACCTTTCCTCTGTAATTACCAAAACACATAGAATAATTGGCTTGGGGGTGTAAAGACAGAGGGCAGTCATCAACAGAGATGGGGCCAGTAAATATGTTGTAACCTGAAAGTCACAATGGCCCCATTCTGCTAATTAATTTTCTAGATCCATTTAGTTTGTTTCTTTTCAGCTTATTTTTGAACATATGAAATGATTCACCACCTAAATGCACTAAATTATGCATTTATCAGCTTCAAACTGGTACTTACTGCAGAGTTTTTGAAGGACTGTGGTTGATTTAAAGCTAGCTAAATAAAGGTTTGATTATGGCTATGGTACTCATCCATTTTCCAAGTATGTGGTTATGCAGGGCATTTTCGAAAGTCTCGTTTTGGGCGGAGGAAAACAGTCAGCATTATACTGTGGTTGAGCGGCGTAAACGTAGCAAAATGAATACCTTTTAAAACGAAAACGTATTAGTGTGGATGAGACCAATATTCATTGAAAAGAACAACGATTCACTCACAAATCGAACCTGGCTTGTGAGCCAGTTTTACACTACACAAGAGCAATATCTAGCCAATGAAACATTTTAGAGCAGAACATGCCTAAATACATTTATATTCACTATAGAAATATCCATGACTTTTGGTCTGATTCTGGGGGAGCACAAGGAAAATCTAGGGGTGCAGTGCCCCCCATTACCCGGCCATGGTATGTACTAAATTGTGGTACCAGATCAGGGGTGCCTTTCCCAAAAGCATCTTTAGTCAACTATGGTCGTAAGTTCCATCGTAACCAACATAGTTCAACAATTTGGTGTTTCCAGAAACTGTAGTTCCAACAAACATTCGCAAACAGCATCGCAAAGTTGTGTCGTTGGAACCACAGATCTTTACCTATGGTTAGAAGCATAGTTTCTTTTTAGTTTGCTGTGTGGACATCATTTGACATTACTGAGGCTTCTATATCTTTCATTCCATTCATATATTTAATTCTGTCAAGACTTTGACCACATTTACATGCATTTAAGAAAACTACTTATTCCTGGGTTTTGCAGAAGGCGGCTTTCTGAAACATCACGTAAACGCGAACACAGTCGTTTAAGGGATTAAAAACTGTTAAGAGAAAGCGCTTTATCACACACGGTTTCTGGCGGAGAACACAGCTTTTAAGTATTTATGTTAACGCATAAGTGGCGTTTATATGTTTTTAAAGAATGCGCATGTGCTCAAGAGCATCAGGGGAACACCGAATTCTGATGTTGAGGGAAACCCATCTATTGCGGAGTATCTGTTGCATTACACAGTGCACGCAGCTTTCCTGACTTCAGCAGCTTTCTCATATTAAACAGCTTTCTGGTGTACGTGTAAATTAGCTTTTATAATATGATATTTGCAGAAGTTATTACTCCACCCCCTGCATAACGTGATTAATGACAGCTCTATATTGTTACACATTATTATAAACATATATTGTTCTTTGTATATTGTTTATTCTGAACATCGTGTCTGTTCACATTCTCCTGCCTGTATACAACTACTGAGTGAACCATGCAACCAAGTTTTACTCATCATTACACTCGAGTATATGGTGGAGTGACAATAAAGTGATTTAATTGGATTTGAATGCATCAAGCATAAGCACACTTTAAAGGTACTCTGTACCTTTAGGGAACTGCTTACAACATAATTTACTGCCATTATTAGAAGATGACAAATTCATGCGTAATGCTGCTTTTCTGACGGATGTGACATGTCAATTGAAGTTCAATTTTAAATAATTTTAAAGTTAAAGGGAAACAAAAATTTCACACACTTTGCAACATTGCCAAGTCTCACAAGTTGTTTCATTTTCACCCATGCCAACGTATTCTGTATATACACACACTACATGGCATTTACTGTGCAGAAATGGATTACTGTGGACTGTAGGCCAATAATAGGCTTATGTTCAAGGATATGGACACAAAACAAACAATATATTGACTTTTAAAGCCACTTTTGTATTGTCTATTCAATGCTTTAATTGTGTGCCACAATAATGAGTGCGTTTACATGCACGTTCTTTAATGGCAAAAAAAAAAAAAAAAAAGTCAATGAAAATAAAAGGTAGTACCAAAACAGTACTACCATGATGTATAAATATGTAACAATTTAAATACATTTTTTTTTCATGTCGCAGAAATGAGAATATCTTAATGATCTTCCCCCCCCCAAATTGCGGTAATGAGAATTGGGGGGTTAATGTGTGACAATTATCATGAAAATAATGTCACTATGTAAAATTTTTTAAAGAACCTAAAAATAGGTAATATTTATGTATGCAAAATAAGATTTCTTCTGATTTTGGAGCAAAACAGGACTGTAACGAGGTAAGGTGGGCAAGGAGGAGGCGGGAACCGGCTAAACAGTCAACGTAAAGTTTAATGATAAAACTCAACATAAAACAAACATAAACACAGACACACATGCAATGCGGCCGCTTGCATCTCTGTCTCTCTCAAACTGGCGCCTCCGGCTAGTCTTTATCCCCCGCCCGGCTGATTAGCCTGATTCAGGGCTGGCTGTGTGTCCTCACGGCCCGGCCCCACCCTCCTTCTCATCACACTCCTCCATCACCTGACTTAGGCTGGGGAAACCCCTGGCATGACGCACTCCCCTCCCCTCCTTGAATGGGGGGCGCTGACTTTCCGGCCGTTTCTGCCAGTAGGTCTTCACCGACTTTTGGAGCCCTGGGAGAGATGAGGGGGGGTAAGGGGGGAGAGATGAGGGGGGGTAAGGGGAGAGAGAAAGAGCGAGGCAGAGCGACAGAGAGAGAGAGATAGAGGAGAGAGAGAGAATACTTGCTCACCGGCTCCCGGACACGCTGTCGCCCTGTCCTCAACCGCTCCTCTGCCTTCTGGAGGACAGCAGCGAGTCCTCTGGCCCCTGGCGGACAGAACTACTCCTCCCCTTCTTCGCAGGACGGCAGCGGTTTCCCCGGCTCTTGGCGGCCAGCATCGACCCCTCCGTCCCCAGGCAGACGGCTGCAGCTGCTCCTTTGTTGGATGGCAGAGTCGAGGACTCTGCGACAGCGCATCCCTCCTCCCTCCTGGGCTTCAGCACCAATGTAACAAGGTAAGGTGGGCAAGGAGGAGGCGGGAACCGGCTAAACAGTTAACGTAAAGTTTAATGATAAAACTCAACATAAAACAAACAAAAACACAGACACACATGCCATGCAGCCGCGTGCCTGTCTCTCTCTCTCGAACTGGTGCCTCCGGCTAGTCTTTATCCCCCTCCCGGCTGATTAGCCGCCCTCCTCCTCATCACAAGGACCATTCTTTACTTGTAAGAATCACATTGTCGATTTGTTTTATGAACTGATTTTTAACAATTATCAGCATATTGCTGTGCATGTAAATGCACTCAGTGTCTCTAAAAGTATGTTACCAATTATTAACTACTTGTTTATACTGATGTTCAATATAAGCAATATCACAGGAGAAATTATGCTGTTGTAAAGATTATCAGCATGGCCCTGTGCCTACAGCTGAATTTTGTTGTGGTTTGACTGTGGCCCTCTTGGCTTCTTAAGTTAAGTGCCTCTGTATTACAGTGTGTCGCTCATGAAGGGTAAACTACGATTACCGCAAACGTGTGATTTTACATTAGGACTTTTTAAAATGCGAAGAGCTGTTTTTGATGCCCCTAAAGCCCACTCTGATTTTTGATGGGCCATTGGATGCATTAGTACTTCATGCTTTCCAAACCCCCAACCATCCTTTCCTCCCAAACAAGAGTCATTTTGTCAATTACATCCTTCCAGAGTCACTTTAGTAAAATCCACACTTCACAGCTAATTAAGAAGAGCACTGCAACTCTCCTGTGCCATGTGCGTGGAAAGACTGACATCGCATTTGGCATGCCAATGGCATTTTTACAGTTTTAAAAGCCATTTCATCTGTTTAATCTCCTTTGCCGTCTTGTAACTAACAAACAGCAACACATTATTCACCACTTTACTTGATGATCACAAGGTTTAGTCATCTACATAGCGTCATTAGGTTGTGATTATGACGCAGATGCTCTCCGCATTTCCTATTGGCCGATATGTTCTGTTGGCTGTTTAACTTATTAGTGCTGATGCATATGTGGAGTACCTCCCCCGCCTTTCAGAATCATTTCCTTTTGTTTTTATCATCTGACAGTTCTCATACATTGTGTGTGTTATCTCATGAGCTAATATAAAGCTGCTTTGATAACTTGCACAGCTTCCTGAAACAATATTATGGTTAATCAGCCTCTTGTTTTCTCAGAGCATAAGAGCTACAGCTATTCCATGTTTTATACAGAAATATCTCTTTAAAATCTAAACAAAAGAGATAGAAAATTTTCAGAAATTGGCAACGGACCATTGGTGTGCCTTCATTTTCAATAATTCAACCATACAGAATAAATTATTCTGCTAACTGCCATTGACACATGTATGTTTGTTTATAACAAGACATATTTGTCAATATGTACAGTGTATACTGTAAACTGTATACATATATAAAACTGTAATTTGTAGCCACCTACTGGCATAAAGATTTATCTCCAGATATGAAGGAATCAGTGAACTAACAAAAAAAAAAAAAAAGATGAACCAAAATACCCAGCACATTTTGGAAAGCAGCAAACACAGGGAAGCAAAATGATACAAATGGAAAAGTGCCCCGGTGCTGTCATACTTTATATCTGCAGTCTAACAGGTATAGATACTTTTCTTATGGGCAGAGCAGCAGAGGTGGGAGGAGGCAGCAAGAGGGAACGTTTTACACAGGTTGGGAGCTGAGAGGCGAACGTAAGGCTGATTTTGACTACGTAAATGAATGATTCTCCTTTACTCGTCGCTTGTTTTTCACGACAGAGGCAGCACGAAGCACAGCTATGTCTGTTTCGTAAAACAAATAAGCTAAGACTGATAATCGGGACAAAAGGTGTCCCGTCTCTGTCAGGCCGCAGGACTCGTCTCATAAAATCAGGACTGTCCCAGTTTTATCGGGACGTCTAGTCATGGCGATTAAAGCGTATCGTAGTTTAAATGCTTATAATTATTTCCTTAGCAGAAAGGGTTGGAATATTTGATCACTCCCATTATATTTAACGAAGTTGATAAAGCTGCAAGCGCGTGACTTGGCTTCATTCTTTATAATGGGAGAGATCTATAAGGTCACTGTTTGAGCATGTAAAGAATTCAGAATTGATTCAGAATACTCTGATTTGACTAGCTAGCTAGACTTTTCCTAGCAAACTTTCAAGTAGCTGACAAACATGTTGTTCTCTACCAGAGATAAAGTGTGCTACATATCCTACAGTTGTTAGTATGGCATGTATCCTGCCGTCTCGCTTCACTGCTTCACTTCCTGAAAATCAGGCTCAAACGGATGTAGTCAATTACGGATGTAGTGTTTTAAGTTCATTGTCTTTTGATTCATATTAGATAGTGTTCCATTGTGATCGATGTTGATGATCAACTTCAAATGACTAATTGACTACTCCCCCCTAACAAATTGAAACAAGATATAAATATATATAAATGTATTAATGTTTTTCAGGTTTTTTATGATTCATATTAAAATGTTTAATGAAAGTGAAAGTGAAAGTAAAACATTTACATCTTTAGGAAATCCTTGTAGTGGAATTTGCTATGCAAATTTCTGATGGGGCTATAGCCCCGACAAGCCCCTCCCTAGAGCTGCCACTGCGTGAGACAAATAGCGCAGACTCTAAAATAAGTCTAATTTACATAAAAAGACTGCATGTGTGCACTGAAAAGACAATGACTTAATATATGAGGCACAGTGCTATTTCAGCACATTTACTGGTTAAACTGGATTGTGGGTGGTTAGTGAATAAGATGCAGGTTTTAGCGTTGAAATTCTGAATGCTAAAGTGAATTTTTCTCAATGTGTTTGCATGCACATATGTACTATTTTAGGGCCTTCTTATATAGGCAATATATGAGTAAATGTAAATATGTATAAAAACATTTAAATAAAATATAATTTTGCCTGCTTCATTATTTGCAAATTTTTACTTGAAAAAATAAATAAAAATCATTTACATTCCCTGTTTGTTGTACATGTGTTTTTTCAGCTCTGTATGGGTCCGTGAGGGGATATTGTGTTGCATGTATGTATTGCTAAATTGAGACGTGGGTCACCTGACCTCAATTAAAGACCTTGGGAATCTTTGTACTTTCCCACGCCCAGCGGCCATTAAACTGCTGTTTTCACACAACACAGGTTTATCTCTCTTATACAGCATGCTGGACACGAACAGCCTCATTTTATGAATTAATTATTAATTTATTGAGAACAATTATTTATTTACAACCGCCTAAACATGCCAGTCGTACTCTCTGTATTGAAAACGCTTTAGTAAAGGATGATAAAACAACTCTTGTGTAAGTGAAACGGTAGGTAAACAGAAGTGAACAACACATATTAGCCTCAGGCTCACGCGTCACTAAACATTTGCCTGGATAATTGAGGAATTAGAGCAGCAATTGGCCCATAGCTCCTCATGTACCTTTGATCTGTGTGTTCTATCTATTAATATTTAAACAACACTTTTGAAATGATTAGGTCACACCAGCTTTGGGAAAGGTAGAACTGCATGATCTCAGCATTTATCTAAATAGTATACTAGTAGGTACAAGACAAGAAAACCTGTATATACCTATAAAAAAAAATAAAAAAAACATTTTCACTTGGCATATGTATTATGTATAGCATTCCCAGGGAATTAAAATGGCTTTGAAATGACTAACGCCATGCTCTACAAATAAAGCTTGATTCAATATAACACCTTGAATTTATGTATTATGCAAATTCTGCTACTGCAAACTTGAGATACTGCAATTTAAGCCAGAATACACTTTTAAAATAGTATTTTGTAATAGTTTTCAAATTTGCACACCAATTGACCTTTCGCTAAGCTTAGCCATATGGGCACAAGTGAGCTCTGTGAAACGTCCACATTGTGGCGCCAAAAGTGATTCATTAAGTGAGTTGTGTTTAGTTTTATATTATGTAATACAGTTAACAGGAATGCATTTTTATTAACCATACACCCTAACCCAAAGCCCAACCTCAAACCTAATTTTCCATGGAGTAGAAATGTAATTTTAGATAAAAATGCAACCTTCGAATCACACTCACCATTGTTTATGTGAACACGACTACTTCCTGTTTTCGGAGCGGGACCTGAACCCGTGTCTCTGAGACTGCTGACGCAAGATGAAATCAATAGTGAAACAAGAAAAGGTAAACACATTTAAATTGATACAAAATTATCTGATGGGAGATGATTCAGTAGATGGCAATTCAGTATGATTAATTAAGTAATTAATTAATTAAAGAAATAACCAATACATTTTTTAATGCAATCAATCATACCCCCTGACCATACATACATTCTCTACAAAGGAATTTTCTAACCATCATAGCAAATCAAGCTTGTATTAACACCTTCATATTTTTGCGAGTTGCAGTCAGCAGGGGGCAGTCAGTGGAACTACAGCTGCACAGGTTACACACAACTGTACAACAGGCAACAAACTACACTTAACGAGAACATGCAGCATAAAATATGTAGCCTCACACAGGCATTCGCATTTCCATTACAAACTAAATTTTACAAACTCCCTGCAGTTTTTCACTCACCCCCAATTAGGAATGCCTGCTCTAAATTGTAATTCTGGAGTCCAAATGTATTTATTTTTTATTTTCTCCCCTTTTCTCCCCAATTTGGAATGCCCAATTCCCAATGCGCTCTAAGTCCTCATGATGGTGTAGTGACTTGCCTCAATCCGGGTGGTGGAGGACGAACCTCAGTTGCCTCTGCATCTGAGACAGTCAATGTGTGCATCTTATCACGTGTCTTATTGAGCGTGTTACCGTTGAGACATAGCACGTGTGGAGGCCCTAGCAACCAGGCCAATTTGGTTGCTTTGGAGACCTGGCTGGAGTCACTCAGCATGCCCTGGATTTGAACTCGTGACTCCATGGGTGGTAGTCAGCGTCTTTACTCGTTGAGCTACCCAGGCCCCACAGGAGTCCAAAATTAAGATAATTTCGCTTTATGCAACTGTAAATTAAAAACATGGAAAAACAATAGTTTAAACTATATATACACACACACACACACACACACACACACACACACACACACACACCCGCGCCCCCCCAAGGGCATATTAACATCTGTACTAAACAACTCTCCACAAAGACACAGAAAATATTAAGTAGTTCCCACACTGTAGATCAATTTTCAGTTTTCCTACTTCAAACAAAACCTTTGTCTGGCCTTCACCTTCATCTCCACGTACCCTCAGTCCATTGCGGAAACATAATTTCATATATGGTCCATCAGTCCTAATTTATTTTTTCATCAGTATTAATGCTGCCATTGTTTGCTGTTTGTGATTTTGACTATATCTGTGATAAAATTGTAACCTTGTCCCTGTGTCTCTTAAAAAAGTCTACAAACCTTAACAGCAAACATTATGGTTCCCTGATAGCACACATACATCACCAAGATGTCTATTTAATATGAGTTTTAACATCTGCAAGACATATTTTTTTTAAGTTGTTTGCTCAAGTGCAATACGCCTATAAGACGTTTCCTCTCGGATGTCGAAAAGACATTCAGCAGATGTCTTTGAGACATTTATGATTTAGATTGTCTGTAAATCTGATCTTTTTAAGATGTTTATAAGACATTCAGTAGATGTCTTTGAGATGTTTATGATTTAGATTGTTTGTAAATCTGATCTTTTTAAGACGTTTATAAGACATTCAGCAGATGTCTTTGAGACGTTTATGATTTAGAATGTTTGTAAATCTGATCTTTTAAAGATGTTTATAAGACATTCAGCAGATGTCTTTGAGACGTTTATGATTTAGATTGTTTGTAAATCTGATCTTTTTAAGATGTTTATAAGACATTCAGCAGATTTCTTTGAGATGTTTATAGTTTAGAATGTTTGTAAATCGGATCTTTTAAGGATGTTAACAGATGTTAATCAGATTGCGATGCTTTCCAGATGAAGAGATCTCTAACAGACATCCCAGAGATGTACTTGTGCTATCTGGATTATTGAAAAAATAAATATTGATGAACCCAACAAAGCCCTATCAAAAATGCACTCACTGTACTAGTTTACCATGGAGACAACAGTGTCAGTGAAGAGCATGTTTGAAGAAAGATGTGATGTTTGAAGACAATAAAGAAAAATCATGGTAAATATCCCTTGTAAACAGATTTTTTACAGCTTTATTTATAATCAAGCTGTAATTTTATCAAGTATGAAATTATTATTTAATTGCATTTAGGGTACATAAAATGCTAGCCATGAAATTAGCCATATATAAAAAAAAAAAAAAAAAAAAGAGTCTGTCATTTAATTCTCAAAATGTTTAAAATGTAATTTCCATCACAATCATTTCCACCACAGAATCAATCAAAATGAACACATCATTTGACGTGTTGAAAATGACATTTCAGTGGGGAAAAAATTATTTAAGGTTAAAAATGACTGAATTTTTCTCTGATGCATGCATGTACACTGTTAGGTACTTAGTAGACAAATTATATAAACTAGTGAGAGTGTGTAAAGTGTGTTTGAAGAGAGTTTGTTTTCTAAAAGTCCACAGGGCCAAAACTGCTCATAGTTAAAAATGCATCTGGGAGAAACAGTGCGGCAGTTTATATATATATATATACACACTACCGGTCAAAAGTTTTGAAACACTTACTCATTCTTTATTATATATATATATATATATATATATATATATATATATATATATATATATATATATATATATATATTTTTTTTTTTTTTTTTTTTTTTTCACATTTTAGAATAATAGTAAAGTCATTAAAACTATGGAATAACATAAATGGAACTATGGGAATTATGTTGTGACTAAACAAAATCCAAAATAAATAAAAACTGTTATATTTTAGCAGCTTCAAAGTATCCGAACCCAGGTGGTGACAGGAGGTACATTTGAGATGCATTGTAATACCATGAAGAAACAGGAATGTGTCAAGGCTGAAAACATGTGATCGGATCACCAAAAACACATCTTAATGCCAGGTAGAAACAGGGCCAATGTATCCCCGCCAACATCATAATAGGGAGAACATAATCGTTCAAATGAAGCCCAAATCCATAGAGTAGTCTCATACAAAGTCTGGCGAAAGCATTGGGTGTTAAGAGATGAGCCATCACCTGGATCTACATCCTGCTACAGATGGTGTTCTATTTACTGATAAGCAGGGTTGGGAGGGTTACTTCTGAAATGTATTCCACTACAGATTACAGAATACATGCTGTAAAATGTAATTTGTAACGTATTCCGTTAGATAACTCATTGTCAGTAACTGAATTCTAAATACTTTGGATTACTTCTTCAGCACTGGTAGATTTTTTCACTTGTTTTGACTATAAAAACTCTGCCAGTACAGTAAGACAAAATACACATGTTAAAAATACATTCTCTGAAAAACATAAATATTTTATGCAGTGTTGTTTCTAAAACAAGATAAATCAAATTGATCTTGTTTTTAGGATTTTTAGATATTTTTACAGGAAAACAATACAAAAATTATTATCAAGAATATGATTTTTGCCCTAATATCAAAGGTCTTACTAGAAAATATAAATTATGATCTAACGTGAATTTTCTTGCTAAAAAAACATGATCATGCCTGGTAACATGTGCATGTAAAATGTCTAGAAATAGCATTTTAGCTTAGTGTAAAGCTGACAATTTACACAAGGATTATTTCTATTTCTTCTGCTCCAAACTTACTTCAAACATACTTCTCTGTCTGCTCGTATGAATGTAACACATCATAAGAAAATGTTTCAACGCTGTTCAAATCTTTGGATCGCATCATAAATTATGTTTAAATGTTTATTTTATTTATATGTTTTCCATCTGAAAGCACTAAATATTAAATGAAACAAATGACAATAAAATGCAAAGTAATCTCTTCAGTAATCAAAATACTTTTTGAATGTAACTGTATTCTAAATACAAATGATTTAAATTGTAACTGTAGTGGAATACTGTTACTTATACTTTGTATTTAAAATATGTAATCCCGTTACATGTATTCCGTTATTCCCCAACACTGCTGATAAGTCAGCCTGAACCTCCTCTGCCCACAACAGGTTCTGTGTTAATATGCCAATGCTCTGAGCATTAAACCCCTCTGGCTCTTTTACAATCTGCTTAGCCATTCTCCTATGTAAATGCACTCTCAGCTTGGGAGAAGTTTCTGGAATTGTAGAGTAGAATATATGCAGTATACTGTAGATTATGGCAGTGCTGTGCATAAATCAGGATTAATTCTGTGCAGAATTAAAGGAATGCTCCAAGTTAAAATTAAACTCAATCTACAGCATTTGTGGCATGTTGAAATAGAAGTGAAAGTCAATGGGGTCAGACCATAAAAATTAAATACACACTGTTTCAAATGTATAGCCACAAGATGTAATCATTATATGTGTTAACACGATTTTAGTATGATAAAATCGCTTACCTTATCTGTGCAAAGTTATATCTAATAATACAACTTTGTTTTGTCATGAATCTCATGACAATGTAACTCTAGTAAATTCTGTAATCTGGTAAATGCCGAAACGCCATAAAATCCCTGATTTAATCACTCTAAAATCATGTTAAAACATGTTTACATCTTGTGGCTATACTTTTGAAACATTGTGTAGTTTAATGTTTATGGTCTGATTCCACTCACTTCGACTATAACTGCCCTACCTGATAGCAAACATACATCACCAGATGTCTATTTGATGTGTGTGTTTACATCTGGAAGATGTATTTGTTACATTGTTTGCTAATCTGCAATACATCTATAAGACGTAATTAAGTATGTCTCAGATGTCAACGAGACATTCATCAGATGTCTTTGAGACGTTTATGATTTAAAATATTTGTAAATCGGATCTTTTTAAGATGTTCAGCATTTGTTAATTACATTGTGATGCTTTCCAGATTAAAAGCTCTAAAACAGACATTTTGGAGATGTACATGTGCTATTTGGGAGACATCACAGTTGCAGTTCATCACCTTTTTTTCTGGTTTGTGTTTGTTAGCGTCATGCTATCATTACATTATAGATGAAGATTAATTGAATTTATGCTTTAAAATTTTCTAGATGCACCTTATTAATGACTCCCTATGCTTTACCAAGGGAACAAATCTTTAGCTTAACCTCATTGGAAACGCATGCTGTTTTTTAGGAGAACCAAGGCCTTAGGTTTTCAAAGAATGCTACCTCCTTTGCACCTGGGACTTACCTTCTACTCTGGTGCAGCTCACTTCTGTAAGGGGAGAAGGACCAATCTGGGGTCAGGGAGAATATTTAGCTGGTGTGCTGGTATTAACTGGTTTAAACTGGTCTAGCTGGTCACCCAGCCTAGACAATCTGGTGTTCAACTGGTTTAGCTGGTCTCTCAAGCAGACAAGCAGACAGGTGCCCAAAATGCCTTTAAAGCCAGCAAACCAGACCAGCCTGACCAGGTTGAGAGACCAGCTAAGGCCAGCAAACCAGGTTAGGCTGGTTTTAGCTGTTTTTCAGCAAAAGAGGTTTTTTTTTTTTTAAGTAACAGTTGTCTCTAAGAAATCAACCCTTATAAATTTGTAAATGTGATTTATGATTATTGCTCCACATGGGGCAAATTTGCTCATTAAGTAAATATGCGACTGCTCATTAAGAAAATTGCAGGTGATGAAATCGTTCTGATGCACTTGAAGGTTTTTTTTTTTTTTAAGAGAGAGGGTGTGTACATAAAAATGATTTCAAGACTGGTGTGTTATGTGTACTGGAGTTTTCATAACACCTCCATCCCATTCCTGATGGCAATAACTCAATTACACTGTCGGGACTGAGTGTTACAGACTCTAACGTGGCTTTAAACCAATTCCGTGTTTTGTCAACAAATTGTTGTCATAAATTGATATCAGTGAGGCGGTAATTTTGTTCTGCATATTGAACGCACATTGCAGCACATATTTACAAAGGGGATCTGATTTCTGCGGCAACCTCTGATACCCCTGATAATTTCACTTGGATCGTATCCAGGCAACCCACGGCAACGTAATTATCATTCAAGTAGGGAGCGTCCACTTTTTTTACATACACGCTGAACCATTTCCTATCGTTTATGGATTCAACTAGAAAAAAAATGGTTTACAAACCCTGTCACATCCCACTAAAAGCACCTAAAATAGCCACTAGGCAAGAACACATTCTTCTAATGTTTATTTATTTATTTTTTTTAAAGTTCCACTCAAAATGAGGTTGAACTTGTGCAACACATTCACATGGAAATCCAGCACATTTACAGCTAATCATGTTTAAGGAGACTGTTGGGGATTAACGCTAAAAGAAATTTGTCAAACATCCTTGTTTAACTTGGGTTGCATGCTTTGAATGTGAATAAAATGAGAACACAGTGCAAACATCAGAATCGACTGGTAGTACTAGTCTATGTTGGTCCACAGTAATAATATTTCATGCAAGATACACATTTTCGGTTTTGTGTGCAGATCATATCTGCACACCTTACATCCTGGACAAACAGATCAGTTGTCGTGTTTCACAGGTCTCTGTTCTTGGTTTTCATTAGAGCTGCAACTAATGATTTTTTAATAGTAGATTTATTTCTAAATTATTTCTTCATTAAACAGATAAAAAAGCAATATTTTATTTTCTGTATTTTATTGATTAAAAAAAAAAAAAAAAATGTTATTCTACAACCTGATGTCTAAAAACAAATACTTTATCAAAATGAATATTTTAGTCAACATTATAGAGTGCAAAAGTGCCCACTTTTTCTGCCATCTTGGTTCCGGAAGTATTTTTCTCATTAATTTTTTCCATAGGGATTTCATAAAATTCTTCTTTAAAAGCTATGAACCAGGCCATCCAGCTCTGAGTTGATGCACAAGACAACAAACTTTGATTTGAAGCAAAAAAGTATTTGAAAATCAGACAAAAAGACAATGGTACTAAACTGCGTACTTAATGTCTTTATTGAGAGAATGAACTATGATCCTTAAAGCACCACAAATTATGAAATCATAAAAAGTGATGGAAAAATATAAAACTATTAATTTAAAGTTGGTGACTATAATAAACAACATATTTAACAGGAATTTTAAAGTGTAAGGAGACAGACTCGATTGCGTCATTCACAGTGTGTTATGGGAGTAGGCGGTCGCTGCAGAGCTCTTTTGGTGCACTTTGTTGGCCGGGATCCTCTAATTGGTGGAGTGTTTCTCTTCAGGATCATGGGTAGTGTAGTTCTTTACTAGAAATTCTGCTATTAAACACAATGTCTAAAAAATGAAGCTGAAATAACGCTGACTAATGGCTACAGCATATACCATCGATTAACAACCTCAAAGCTCACAGTAGGTCTGCCTTTATAGGTTTAAAAGTTATCGTTAAAATGTATTTGCCTAAGGAGAAAACAAATGGGACTTTTTGGAAACCTGTTGTGCTCTATTGCGCTCCTTTTCTCTGTTGGGCTCAGTCTGAATTCCCTGAATTCATTTATTTTCATCGTATGGAAAAAAGATGCGAAGTAAATAGTGACTGAGGTTATCATTCGGCCTAACATCTCCTTTTTAAAAACAATGACAGAATTTTCATTTTTGGGTGAACTAGCCTATACCTTAGACATAAAGTCTGTGCTTTGGACAAAAATTATTTTTCTTATTTCTTATTTTTATTATCTATTTCATTGCATAGTAGTTGCAGCCTTGGTTTTCAAGTGTTTTCCTCGAGCCCAACACACTATGCTCTACTTTTCTGCAGTACAGTCCCGTACAGCAGGTCATAAAGTGCATTTCGGAGCTGCAGCTCAAATATATTAACCCGAGCATGGCTCATTTGGCAATTGGAGTTGGTGTGCATCTTTACGCTGTGTTGGGTCGTAAGCGGTCACATCCTGATTACACAGAGTTGGGTAAACACAGCAGGGTAGACGCATCACTCAGTATCGGGGTTAGGATGTTCTGTACATAAAAACACAAAGGCGTCCACACATTACCAGACACAATCATAAAGAGTATGAGAGAAAGGGTGTAGAAAAGGACAGATTTGAAAAAAAAAAAAATACAAAGTACAATAAGGGAGGGATGGATGTGGAGAGAAAGAGTGAGAAATAATGAAGAGAACTGTACAGCAGTGCAGTAGTCGTGTTAGACTGACATTGTAAAAAACACAGTGTTCTCAGACTTCCAATGTACCTCGTTGTTCACTTGACTACAGATAAAACCTGAAGCTCCCAGAACAGCAATCCATAATCAAGCCAGAGTGAAGAAAAAACTCTTTCTGTCGTGTCTAATTTAGACAATTGTTATTGCTCAGACTGCGGCCACCACAGGCGCGCCAATAATGGGAAAATTAACATAGAACAATGTGAATTGGATGATGACAGCTCTTAGTCATTTGGGGAACACTTCTCCGCACTTAAATGACTTCACACATCCCCATATAGAACATGCGGTGTGTTTACACATTCAAGGAAAAGATTGCAATTGAACAGCACCAAGCAGTAATTGTTTCTCTGAGTGATGTCTCTAAAGGAACATTTGCATGGATTTTCTGTGATAAAACGAGTGGAATCAGATGGTAATTCATTCATGGGGAATTTTTGTTCAATGAACCTGAAAGTTTGTTTCATACATGGTTAATCACATGACCAAATTCCATGTAGAGCATTAATTAATTTAAGCAACACTTAAAAGGTAAGCTCTATCGACCACATCTGTGACATGCTGTCAGTTACTATGGAAAATAATTTTTACTTGCATCTCACTTTGTATAAAGCAAAAATCATGTATTAAGCAATGAGGAACTACAAACAAAATGTTTTTTATTTTGGTTCATTCTGAGTAACAACTGTATTTTTTCATTCTGGTTCAGAAGTTCTGCAGTCTCCTTTCCAAATGGTTACCAGTTAGAACAAAATAAAAGGACAGTTAATAATGTTCTTTTTAAAATGACAGTACTTTGTGCTAATGGGTGGGTGAAATACCTATTGTAGTGTTGCCAGATCTCGCAAGAGAAACAAGCGACCAGATCTGGAAAAACAAGCCCAAAATAAGCCACTCGTCTCACCAAAATAAGCAATTAAATTTTTTTCTATCATTATATAAATTTACAGTTAATTGACAGTCATGTATAATTTTAATTACAGATCTACTTCTCAGTCAAAACCTGACAGCATCAAATCTGGCTTAATGCATCATATCTAGCAATGCATGTATAGCCGTGCATGTATATGTAGTAATTAGACATTGTTTTTAAAAAGAGCTTCATTCACAGAATGCGACATCCACAACGGGCAATTAAGAAATGTGTGATGCAGCAGTTTCCTTCAGGATCAAAGCACATGTTTAATTTTTTTGGGGCAAAATGAAGTGCAGTTCCAAAAATGTACTGTGATTAACCCTTTGGCTTTTAGTTTCATGAAAAAATTACTGGAACTAAATTAACCGTTTATAACCGGTTACCAGCATTTAAAAATAACGTTTTCACTCCGGAACAATTAAACATCACTTTGTTCCCGTTTTCGGTTATGTTCCGCCAAACATTTAGTTTGTTTTCGGTTTTCATTTCTTGAACCATTTTAGTCCCTAAAAAGCAATGCACTTAAAGTTTATATTTCTACAGTAAACATAAAAATAAACAATCAAAAGTTTTGAAAGTGTAGTCCCAGTGTAAATCGTGTCATCGTAATTACTGACGAAAATGTTCATTTACGAAGGGGTTTTTGATTGTCAACAATAACAAAGACGAGACGAAAAAGACACATAATGACAACAATTGATGATCAGATTAAAATATGGCTACGTTCACACAGTCAGTGTTTGGGATTGACAACCGTATTTTCTTGCAGGTGTGAATCTTGAAATGCCCCGTTCATACAACAGCTTACAGTAGGAGTTCGAATACTGTCTGTATGAATGAACAACCGAAGTGACAACCGAATTCTAGAGTTGGGGTACTCGAGTTCGGACTCAAGTCCGAGTCACAAGTCCAATTTTAATGGACTTGGACTTGTCATGGACTCGGATGCATTTTTACTCAGACTTGACTTGGACTCGAGCCTTTAGGACTCGGGAGTCCATGGCATTTGTGATGCAATGACAAACAAAGAAGCAAACAAATAACGTAACACAGGGTACAATACATCCTCTTTATCAGACCTGAAAAAAGCGTCTGGCCAGGATTTCAAAATAAAAGCCTCTAAATGTCTGGGATTTGGCTTTGTTTTCATAATGATGTGCTCTCTACAGTTAGTACTATCATACATTGTGTGTATTTGATACTGCACATCAGTTTTCATGCTGATATGTACTTACGTGTGATTATTCTGGCTGAGAGCAGCAGCGGGCACTCTTTCAAAATACTTTCTCTCTCGCCCGCGCGCAAGCTGTATGTGTGTGCGCAAGAGAGATCGCCATTTGCCAGACGTGCTCTGCTGCTCTCATCCAGAAACATCAATAACGTAAGAACACTTTTAAAAGTACATTCCCCAGCTCTGCAGATTATTAAATTGAACCAGACTCACTACGCAAAGCCATTTCTAACTGAAAATGTTGACTAAATCAAATATGCTAGGGATCAGGGATATTTAAACTAATCAGTCCGTTACATATTTGTAGTGCAACCTCTGTTTGTTACCTGTAAAGCTGGCACTTGCGTTTCAATGGCAAAAAAAAAAACAGAAAATACAAGTGAGGGGAGAAGTCTCTATTCACCTATTATCCATACTAAATATAAGGTGAAAAGAACAACACGTCAGCCCAAGTAGAGTTTATCATAAAAAAATTTGATCTTAACTGTAGGGAAGTATGCTACACCTGGACACAGCAGGAGGACAGAAAAGTGTGAAGTGTGGTAGAATAAAAATATATTTCTAATGGTATCTGATCTTTCCTGTTTTTATTTTCTGTTTAATTTTATGGGCATTATTAAATATTTGGTAACACTTTATTTTGATGGTCCCAAGTAGATATTTAACTGACTATAAGTGACTTATCAACTGACTTGCTATAGCTAGTAAACAGTGTTTCAACAAACATTCAGTAGACTTTCAGTAGCCTGTATATAGATCTCTATTAATGACCTACTTACATTATTGTTGAGAACATCAGTTCATTAAAAGGTCATTAATAAAGATCTATATTCAGGCTACTGAAAGTCTACTGAATGTTTGTTAAAACACTGTTTACTAGCTATAGCAATTCAGTTGATAAGTCACTTATAGTCAGATAAATATCTATTTGGGACCATCAAAATAAAGTGTTACCAAATATTTTAATATTACCATTTATTAAATGTATTAAACACATTAAATGTATTTAATTAATTACATGTATTTCACCCATCATTTTAGATAAAACTAAATTAAATTGAATTGACAAATTGAAAATGAAGAAAAAAAAAAATTGGAAACAATAATAACTCTGGTTGTAATGACTAATGCAGCTTTCAGTTTATTTAGTCTATGTTTGAGTGGAGGGGAAAATCCAACAAATAATTTAAATGTCAACAGAATGCAATAAGAATTGTGTTGAAGGACAGTTTTGTCTTCATACACATAAAGCATATGCTTTCACTCTGAAAACACAGGATACTAATCATAACATGTGAATATGAAATGCAACAGAGATGTTTTTGTTGCATTAATATTGACAAATTGTTTTTCTTAGTTGTGAAAACAGGTCTGACAACCGTATTCTGCTGCTGTGTGAATGTGGCCTGTACAGCTCATTGATGAAAATATGACAAGAAATAAATAATACTGCAAGATATTAACAATGCACTAACACTGTTTATTTATTTATTATAAAGGTGCTGTAAGCAATTTTTTCGTGGAAAAGTATGCAAAAAATGTTCCTACTCCCTTAAAGATATTAATGAAATAAGTGTCCTGAGATATCTCACCCATCTCTGTGACAGCTGTAGACTTTGTAAACAGCAAACAAAAATGTGTCCGCTGATCACCTGTCAATCATTTTGCTTGTTCTCACAGTGCTGTATTTGAAGCGGATCATTGAGGCTATGATTCATAATGTTTGTCAGTTGAGGGCACCTTTGTGCCACTGTTGAATTTGACAGCCACAGGAACAAACAATGCTGCTCGTTTGCTCAGTTGTGGTGTCAAAATAATGTTTGGAGGGCGGGGTTTTGGAATGCGGGGGTGTGACTAATTCAGCACCTTTAAAGAAAAAAGAGTCTATAAAGAATTGAGTCAAATAATCCAGTAATGTTGGGGATGTTCCCGCTTGAGCTGCAAAATGAACTTTACAAATGGTTTAATTACCTCACTCAAACACATCCTATAGATGTAAGGTTAATCAGCTACTGTATATCCACAACATACACATAATATTACAAATTACATCTGCACAGACATAGGTGAATGAACAGGTGAACTTGAACTATGTTATGCACTAGTCACGGTGCGTAACTAGCGTTGTGAACACACTGCAGTGTGGAAAGAGTACAGATTTTTTATTTTTTTACTTAAGTAAATGTACTGCTACTGAAGAAATAATTAACTTAAGTACAAGTAGAAGTACTGAGAAATATTATGACTCAAGTAAGAGTAAGTAGTTTTCTGAAAAACTACTCAAGTAATTATGTTACAAGTTACTTCATGAAAATGATATTATATATAGAATATACATTTTTAGAACACAGACATTTTTGTTCTTGAAAGAAATTGATGCTTTCTTTCACAAAGGATGCATTAAATTGATCAAAAATACTGCCAAAATCATTAATAGCAAATTTTTATTATTACAGTTTGAAATAATTGTTTTAAGTGGTATTTATTCCAATTTTTCTTTACCCATGATGGCAAACATACTGTGTCACCTATTCCTTACAAAAGCATTCTAAAGTGCTAATTTGGTACTCAAGAACATTTTCTTATTATTAGAAAAATTGAAAGTGGTTGTGCTACCATGCGGAAATCACAATACAGTGGGTTTTTTCTCCATTTGATGAGGTATTGAGTTCTTACAAGTTGCTTTACACTTGTAAGACAAATATTGGTTTTAAAAATTTACAAAAAGAAACACATTTCTCCTGAAATTCTATTTTCTCCTGAAGTCTATTTATTACTGTTTGAAAAAAGAATCTCTAATCAGGATAGAGAGGGAAGTGGATGGCCCAGATGCACAACAAAAAGACAAGTAAATCACAGATTCTTGTTTGAGAAATAGACTCCTCACAGGTCCTAAACTAGCAACTTCTAAATGACAAAGACCTGCATTGCTACAAGAGGATTCTTAGACAAACAGTACATTTTAAGAATATAATATTTATTTAAATAGAAATAGCCATTTGTAACATTCTAAATGTCTCTAAATCGACTCTAAACTACATAATGTGCATTGTGACTGAAACATTCCTATTTCAGGTTTGTTCTCATTCACGTATGTCCAAGTATTTTGGCTATTAAGTTAACATACTGTACAAAACTAATATAATGCAATATCATAGAGGAGGAAACGTATCCTCTGTGATATGGCAGCAATTATCCAGATATGGAATGAGATTATTAAGCAAACTTTTATCAACTCCTACATGCCAACTGGATAAAATAAGGCAAAAATAACACCTTATTTAAAAATAACACACAGTGTATAGAGAGATTTGATTGATTCAAACATTAAAGTGGTTGTTCTGTATATGTATTATTGTATTACAGTTGTAATAATAAAGACTTTATTAACATTATGGTTATTTAACATATTGAGCTATAACTATTAAGTAAATTGTAGCATTTGGTTACATTATGTTTTATGATTTCTCATACCTTCTGTAAATAACATCCATCCCTTGCGCACTTTTGGTCTCTAGCGTGTGAGGCTTTTCAGACAGATAAACAGCAGAACAGGGCAGGGAAGTACAGTACAGCACTGTGAGCGAGAGTGTTATCCGCTAGAACAGTTTAATTTGAATAAGAGGGGTGAACGGTTATGGAATTTAAAGTCAAAAGAAGATCGCAATGTATATAATTGTAACTATATCAGATATTAATAATAAAACATGGGAACTCATTGCGTGGGCATTTTTTGCCCCCATATTTTGAATTTTGGGGATATTTTTGTCAATTTCAGTGGCATTTATGCCCAGAGTCCCTGTTAATTTCTGACACTATTGGCATTGTATCTTTCTAAAGTATTTAAAAATGTTAATGTCTGACAGAGTGAAAACATTGCCTACCTTATAAACAAGTTCCCTATCTGTCACTCACTCAACGTTGTGTCGATGTAGTGACACTAGGGTTCACCCTTGGGAGCCCCAAACCTCAACACCTCTGATCTTTGAGAAAATGCCAATGGGAATTGGCGAGTGGAATTTGCATGCCACTCCCCCGGACATACGGGTATAAAAGGAGCTGGCTTGCAACCACTCATTCAGATTTTTTCTTCGGAGCCGAGCGGTTGTGTTTCTCCCCCTCTTGCACTGGTGGTGTACAGAAAATGCCCCTGGGTGCTTCAGCAGCTAAAAGAGTATATTCTTCCTAATAATAGTGGAACCCTCCACTCCCCCCTGAACCCTCGCGGCTCGACGATTGGTTCCTGGGCTCAGAGCACCACTCACGGCTGCGCCCCGCCCTGGTTCCTTTCTTCCCGGAGGTGCATGATGAGCTCACGAGATCGTGGAAGGCACCTTTCACTGTCCGGACCCGATTTATGGGCTCCTCCGCTCTCACTACCCTCGACGGTGGGGCTGCCAGGGGGTACTCGGTGATTCCCCAGGTGGATAAGGTGGTTGCGGTGCACTTGTGCCCGCAAAACGCTGCCACCTGGCGGAACTGTCCGAGACTCCCGTCCAGGGCCTGCAGGCTTACGTCATCACTGGCGACTAAGGCCTACAGTGCCGCTGGACAGGCCGCCTCCGCCCGCCATGGCTCTCCTGCAAGTGCACAAAGCCAAGGCACTGAGAGAACTTCACGAGTGTAGTTCTGACCCGGGATTGATTCAGGAGCTGCGCTCGGCGACCGATCTCACCCTCCGGGCGATGAAGGTCACGGTGCGGTCTCTCGGGCAGGCGATGTCCACCCTGGTGATCCAGGAGCACCACCTTTGGCTCAACCTGATCGAGATGAAGGAGGCTGACAAGGTACGATTCCTTGACGCCCCCATCTCCCAGGTCGGCCTATTCGGCGACACCGCCGAGGACTTTGCCCAGCAGTTCTCGACGGTTAAGAAGCAGACGGAGGCTATCCAGCACATCCTGCCATGGCACGGATCAAGATTCCATACCCCGTCTGCTCGTCGACAAGGGTGTCCCCCTGTGGCAGCAACACCGGCTCCGCAGCAGCCCGCCCCAGGAGGCCGACCCCGGCATGGAGCCACCAGCAGGAAGCAGATGCCACCCATCTCACGGCCTGCCGCTAAGAACCCGAGGAAGGATTTGAAGTGACCAGGGAGACGGAGACCCGCTACAGACCTGGAGCTGGTAAACAGACCACTCCATCCCCTGGTTTTCCTTTTCTTATGATTTTGCCACATGCCCAAAGGGCTGCGGTACCCACATTTTCAAGAAAAGAGCAGTTTCCTCACTTCCTGGGTCATACATTCGGTGTCCACGGCCATCGTTATCATGATCGCTGGACACCGCACCTTTGTGGCAGGAATGGCGCTCCAGAGGCAGGCCCCCCACGCACCCAGCTGTGGCACAATTGCACCCACGGCAGGACGGTTGTGACAGGCCACAAGGACGATTTCCCTCCTCCCCCATCCCGGATCAGTCCCCAGACTCAGCATGGCCACGAGTTCGGGGCTCGAGCCCCCCCAATGTGGCACCCCACCCGCCGGTACGTCCGACGCGATTGTTCCCTTGGTCCCCCTCGCCCGTGGCTTGCACTCCCCAACCCATCGCGGTGGCTGACCAGGACCGTCTGACTCGGCAACGTGATTCAGTTCGCCAGGCGTCCACCCAGGTTCAACGGCATCCACTTCACCTCGGTGATGGGTGAGAACGCTGCTGCCTTGCGTGCAGAGATCATGTCCCTTATATGGAAGGACGCGATAGAGCCTGTCCCTCCTGCCGAGATGAAGAAGGGGTTTTACAGCCCCTACTTCATCGTACCAAAGAAAGAGGGTTGCGGCCAATCTTGGACCTGCGAGTACTGAATCGGGCCTTGCACAGATTCCAGTTCAAGATGCTGACGCAAAAACACATTTTAGCGAGTGTCCGGCATCAAGATTGGTTTGCGGCGGTAGACCTGAAGGATGCATACTTCCACGTCTTGGTTTTACCTTGACACAGGCCCTTCCTGCGGTTTGCCTTTGAGGGCCGGGCGTACCAGTACAAGGTCCTCCCCTTCGGCCTGTCGTTGTCCCCTCGCGTCTTCACAAAGGTCGCAGAGGCAGCCCTTGCCCTGCTAAGGGAAGTGGGCATCCACATCCTTAACTATCTCGACGATTGGCTGATTCTAGCTCACTCTTGAGTTTTGTTATGTGCGCAAAGGGACTTGGTGCTCAGCCACCTCAGTCAGCTGGGGATTTGGGTCAACTGGGAAAAGAGCAAGCTCTCCCCGGTTCAGAGCATCTCTTTTCTCGGCATGGAGTTAGACTCAGTCTCTATGATGGTGCACCTCACGAGCGAGTGCACGCAGTCGGTGCTGAACTGTCTGAAGGCATTCAGGTGAAGAACTTTTTACCCCCAGTCGTGTTCACAAAGTCGTGGACCCTGGATGTCCTTAGCCCTGTGGCAGGCGAGTTTATGGAGAAACTCGTTGCCTGCCCAGTACGTGTGCTAACTTGGCCCTGTGCTGGGGTAGGTGCTCCACATGCGCTGGTTGCCCATATGTAACCCCGTGTGATTTATCTTCCGCGAGATGGTTGCCCCGTTGGTGAACCCGTGTCTTCCTTGGGCAAGACCCTCTGCCCCCGGTCGCCGTGTTTGTAGAGCTCCTCCCCCCCTGGGTAGGACCTACCATGGAGACTTCTCCACATGAGACACTGCCGACAAGACTCTGTAAGACCATGTGATGTATTTCCACACAATTTCCTCCCCCTTAGGCAGGGTGTGGTCTCTGCAGTGTCTTCCCCTTGGGAGTGGCACCCCCCGATATGGACGCTATATGGCCCCCAGCTGAACGATTTTTCCTTTTAGGGAGAAGAAAGAGAAGAGGCCGCGGCTGGGGCAGCCGGTCCCCATTTTTTGGGCAGTCGACTTGTCCCCGAGATGCAGGGGACTGTACGACGCTCGTCTCGTTCACTCCATCAGGGAACGGAGGTTACGAAAATGATCAGGACATTTGATCAGTGGTTAATCGTGTTCAGACGGTTCCCTTGTACCTGAATGAACAGCTCCTTTCCAGAATAAAATGAAATATGCAGAAAATCACAGTATTACAGTTCTTGTATTGTGACAGGGCAGAAAGTCTTGGAGAAGATAAAGAAGAGAGGACAACGGCGGCAGTTTATGCAAGCTGCTGTGCTCATGAAGCTTTACTCTGTGGGCTTCCGTCGTGCCACGCACAGCACGTTTTAGTTTATAAACAGATTAAGCACTTATAACTTGCCGATTTCTTCTTCCCAAAAAACTTCCCAAAAATTCTGAAATATTATATATTTTTTTGTACTTTGTAATTGTGGTGAAAAATAACTGTAGTGAAGTTGAATACTTTTATTTTTAAAAGTAAATCATTTCGACTAAGAGTAAAAGTACTATTATTTATTTATATTTAAAAAGTAGAAAAATGTGAAAAATTTACTCAAGTACTGTAACGAAAGTAGTTGTAATTCGTTACTTTCCACCTCTGATACACCATTTCCTTAAAAACACACTACACGTAACTCAAAATATCTAAACGTGAGGAATTCACAACACAGTTACTTATTTAACGTAGCTAATACTTCAGTATATTTATTTTCTTTTCTTCAGGAGCTCAGGTTTTCAAGCCAGCTTTTTTATGTTGCTTACATAATAAACATACTGTATTTATCTTTAAATATTTGTAATAATTGATGAAGTAATTTATACATTTTGTAAATATTTTATATTTGGTTAAAGCTTGTTCTACACGTTTTTGTCATTTTGCACATTATCGTCAACTAAAATATGTTAATTTTGTTGAATAAAACTGTAAATCTGACTTCAATTAATGAATATGTTAAAATATTGTCTAAATTTACAGGACTTTTTAGACAAAAGTCAAAAAATTATGACTAAAATAAACTGTATAGCCGCAAGATGTCAACATTATACATGTTCACATCAGACTAGTGTATAAAAAAATGTGCTTACTAGTAAGTAAGTAGTCCTAGAAAAGTAGTCCCACCACTAAAAGGACAATTAGATGTTATTTTGTATGGAATTAATAGAAGTGTTTGTCAAAATTATGAGTTTCACATTTCTGCTTTTGAATCCTCCCAGAGATTTAGTAGTAAACCCAGAGATGTTGATTTGGACGGAAATTAAATCACCACATTTCCTTGCCTCAAAGACTAGCTGTTATTTGTTGTTAATGCTTGTCAAGTTGATGGACCAGCATAGCCTGTTCATCATAAAAACTTCGACCAGTATTAACATTAAAAATGCAGCTGATTTACCAAGGAAGTCTTGCTGGTTAAGCTAGTTAAACAGCCTGGTGGAGACCCCAGCACACAAGCATCCCATGCTAGCAGCAGCGCTGGTCTTTTTAGAAGGTTCCAGTTCAGACAGCAATACAATTGCTGACTAGCGCCTGTCATTTCAGAAATTAGCTTGCTATATCCCTGTATGTAAAATAATTACTGCCTGAATTATTGCCTTTCGTTGATATACTGTGGATGGTCGCAACTCTTATTCTGTAAGGATGTTAGAGAGCATCTATCTCACTAACAGAAGAATCCGGCAGCATTACTGATATTTCATTTACTCGCTCACCATTTTTCTTGCACGTGTGTGTGTGAGGTGACAGCAGCACCTGTTAGGACAGTTTAATATCCTCTCTACCCACAGAGCTGTGCTGAGAAGAGATGGCACAGGACACAGCTAATGTGGTTGTGTCTGCTATTAGCCTCTGGGCGATACAAGCACCCTCACTCTCTCTCAGTGACCATTAGTAGAACAGCAGGGGTCTCCTCCTCTGAGCAGACCGACGGGTAAAGAGAACTTCACCTGGGCATCAGATAAATACTTCCACTCTTTTAAGACTCTTTGATTAAAGAGAACCTCTCCTCTGACAGCTCTCCTGAAAGCTGCCCTTTCTGATCCGAATGCTGTGTGTTTTCCATATAGGCGCCTGTGGTGTATCTTGAATATCTTCCGCTTTCATTCAACCCATCAGACGCAAGCATTGTCATGGAAACGATTCCCTCCAGTCTATGGAATATCGAGAAAGAGGAGATAATTGTGTGAATTTGGGGGCGGGAGGGGTTCCGCACTCTTTTTACTCCAAACCAAACTGTTTTCCATTATTTGATTTGATTTGTTCAGAGACATTTCAAATTAATGCTGTTTTAAAATTAATACATTTGATTAGATTTAAAAAGCTCTATACAACCCCAAAACCCTTAAACAAACTGTTAACTAATGTGTTAAGTCCCCATGAAATGACTTGACTAAGGCAGTTATTGTGATGTACTTCTTATTGAGACAGGAGGTTTAGCCAAGGCATATCAAAGAGCTTTATTTAAACTATGCTACCTCTAAGAAAAAGTCTAAAGTTCTGACAAACTTTCCGCAAATTTGCTGCAAACTTGCAAATGAGCTTGTGATTCACCGCAAATGTTTGCCAGAAGTTTTCAGCTCTTAACTGGTAGCTGTGGACTTGCAGAAAACCTTTAGCAGCAATGAAGAGTTTGCTGCAAAGCTCATTTGCATATGAAAATAATGAGTGGCAAATTTGCAGCAAGATTGCCAGAACTCACGATTTTTGGAAGGGAGTCTTGCTATAGCTTGTCAGTGACATGTTGAAGGGGGAGGGACATTCTCATTCTAGAGGGATGTTTTATTGGACAAAAATTTGCAAACGCCCCTGAGTGCAGGATGAGTCATCAATATTTTAGCTCAATTTTCTTTTAAGAGAAAACTGCACTTTTTTTTTTTTTAATATGTATATCTGCTGAAAGCTAATTTTGTGAAGTACATTAGCATACAGATGGTCTAAATGCTAACACAGACATGGACTAAAAGCCACAAAATCCATAATTTAGATTTTATTTAAGTGATAAACATAAAAAAAATGAAAAAGAAGAGAATTAAGGCTAATTTAGATTTACTGGCAAAGAGTCTTCTTTTATTATGCCTAAAAATAATGATGAAATGCACCGATGTTTTTGTTTTGTTAAGGTGTTTGTTTGGGGATATTTCTCATTTACGCAAATCCTTAAAATTCTTGACCAAAGAGTACTCGGATAGTTGAAGAGCGTTGAGAATTGTCTAAAACTAATTGTGAGTGTGATTTTGACATTAACTTTTTTATTTACAATTGCATGTGCCAGCTGGGGAGATTGTAGCTAGCTAGGTTACTATCTTGATGTTAAAAATGGATAACTTTGAAGCCTACCTTTCCAAGGTTGTTCAAAATCACACTTTTTTATGAAGTTCATCTCAAACTTCACAAAAGACAACGTGAATAGCACTACTACTACCACTACTAATATGTAACTGCAAGTGTATAACCCTTTCCACTTACCTTTGTAGCAGTAGCGAGGGAAAGTACCCAGTTCATAGCTATCTTTTTAAAACTTGAGGCTCTTAATCTTTAAGCAAAAATAATAACATGCCCCCCACCCCCTCGCAACAACTTCTCTTCACTGCTGATGTATGTACTGGTGCGAGGGCTGAGCGATAAGGTTGACTAATAGCCAGACGAGTTTCAAATCCTCCATTCCAGCCACGTGTCAATTCACATGGAATGATTGGAGCGATTAGCAAACAACATGGTGGTGAGGTGTATTTTATGTTTCTCCCCTTCCCAAACCCTCTTTCCTATCCCCAAACTACCCTGGTTGTGGGCCCGCTTGAATTTTTCACTTTGAAGAAGGAGGAATGTTGTACAATTCGCGTTTGTGTTGCGAGAACAAGTGGCTGGAGATTATTTATATTTTTTGTGAAGTTGGGAGATTTCTAGGGATGTACAGTTCGAGTAAGTGTTCTTTATTCATTATGCTTGGTGTATTGTGATTAAAAACAAGGATATATAGTTTTTTACTCGCTTGTTTCTTATTCATCTGTATTGGCACAACGGCTCCCTCCTCACTGTAAGCAAGACGATGATGTGCTGTGTGCATTTGTGGGCTGGTTATTTAGTAATTTTGACAGTTCGGTCACCATTTGGTTCTTAAAACTTCGGAAAAACTGCCCAGTATCAAGATTCCACGTTAATAGGCTTGTGCAGCGCATGGAAAGGGGTGTGTGTTGCTGTAAACTAAAGCCTGTTGGCTCTTTTTTTAAATGGGACGAGTCGTTCGACATGTCCCGCCACCACTTCCTGTTTCATTAGGAAATAAGTCAAAACAGCAAATTGAACTGCACTCATCAAGGCACTTCAGTCCAACTTTAACTGTGCAGAGCAACATGAATTAAGTTGAATCTGGAATAAGTGCAAAAATTCATCTTATCTCATGTTTTAAACATTCTGAATGGCTCACTGGAGTGAAGGGTTGTACAATAATGCTTTAAAGGTTGGAATAAACTCAACTGAATATATATGCGGTATTTAGTGCTTCGTATCTTCTTTAAAAGCCAAAGAGAGCTAATAAAAGTAGAAAGAGGAAGAGAGAGATGGAGAGAGCAAAGGATTGGTCAGCTGTTGGAATTAATGAGATGTTGACATGCAGGGGTCAAACTCTTGCTGAGGAACTTCAACGTTAAAAATGATATGCAAATTCAACATGAATATTCTTTCTCTTTTTATCTTCTTCATGCTTAATGGTAATGGATACCCAAAGGGGAACTATAAATCTTGATCTTCCTCTGCCTCTGCCTCATGGAAATCCGTGCACCTTTATGAGCTTTATGAGTTTTAAGATGACAGGCACAAATCATGAATGTTTAGCTTGTTGATTTATTCAACATTTTTACTATGCAAAGAGGAACTGAAGTTATTTTTGTATTAGACTGGAAAAACAGATCAGTTGACGATGATGCTCAAATATTTCCAGCTATGCTTTATACTGGAGGAAACATGTTTGACGATCAATATTATGGCTCTTGAAGTGAATAAATGTGCATTCAAAGCCCAGAAATGTATGTGATTTTCTTTGATGTCATACATGGAATTTTCAGTGAAGACGAATATGTAGTGAATATTCTGCCTGGAAATTCTGCTGCCAAGAGTTTAGGTCAGTCTTTGCATATTCATTCCTTGTTAGCTGCTGAAGCCTCCAGAGATACTTCACAATGTCACACATTTTGAACATTTATTCTGTAATCAGTTTAACTAAACTTAAAAATCCCAAGCACTAGGTTTGACCTTTTAGACCTGTACTTCTTAAGTGGTGTGCTTTGACCTAAAAATCATGAACTGAAAGGAAAAAAATGATGCCGAATGCAAATAATTAAATGCAACTAACCACATAATTGTGCATCGTTAGGATGGCAAAATAAATTGGCTTAGCAAGGGAGAAACTGCTTCCCATATCTTTTGTTGTTCGCTTCAAAGGTGGTGTGTGCAATTAAACCCTGTTTAAAACTGTATTTCATCTTTTTGGTATAAATTCATCTGTCTCTAGCTAGAAGCTAAATAAAACTGGTACAGTAGATGCTATGGACAGGTTGTGTGACATGCCCTCATCCTCACAAACCATGAACAAAACTTCACAAGGTAAAAGAAAATATGACTCAGACTACACTAAATACAGGTTTACTTGAAACATGGGTAAACATGGTTTGTGCTGACCACAATTAGCACAACATGATCCCAAGGGAAATTGCCTGGTTAATTTTATGTGTTAATTTTATTATGTTCCAAATTCCAGACAAGTGCCACCATGCTGCGAATGTTCATGCCCTGAAAATTGTCTGCAGTGTTCTTTTGACGTTACATCCATGAAAGAACGCTGTTTTGGTTTCAGTACTCTTTTGGTTAGGTTTAGGGTTTGGTCTTGGTCTTGGGTTAGGGGTTAGGTCTAGGTTAGGGTTAGTTCAGGGACAGGGGCTAGGGTTGGGAGTTCATTTATGTAATTACTGCTCAAATATTGCTGAACATTGGATGCTTTGTGCCTTTACATCCATTCAAAGAAGTACTTTCTTGCGCAGTGTGTCACAACTGTAGTTCTATTATCTACATTTACTACATCTATTATTTACATTTACTATTATTAGTTCACAAACATTTGAAAAGCATACACCGATTTCAGCTGTCAAAACTTTCGACCCCTTGCCATATATTTTTGTGGGATCAGTCTGATTATTGGCTGCTGAGGTTAATATAATTTTAATTATTTATTACTATTTATTTAATGTTATGTTTATCTTAATGCATTTTTAATGTTTGAGGCCTTTGGCTGGGTCACTGTGGGTCTAAATATAAATATTATTTAATTAAGGCTCAATCAACAATCATATTTTTATCAAATATCGCAGTGATGACTAAGACATTATTGGCTTTATTTTTTGTTTAGAGTATAATATCCTGTACAGCTGCTTTGAAACGACGTCTGTTGTGAAATGCGCTATACAAATAAAAATTACTTGACTTGAAACTGATTTAATGACTTTAAAAATGTCAAGTGGTGTAACCATCAAATAAAAGGTATTAATAAAACCATGGTGTAAATAGCATCTGCCACACAGGCAGCTATTTGCACCCTAGTCTGCTGAAACCACAGGAATATACAACAAACTAGTCAATAAATGTTACTGCAGTGGCATGGGGTGTAAAGTGTGAGAATGTGTACTGTTGTCCTAGCAAGCTCGGTTCGATTCTGCGTTTTGTCCCACTCTTTTGCCCATCCGATTTCCTGATTCCACTCTTAATATTTCCTCTAATACTACTTATAATAATAGATACAATTTTATATAAATGTTGATTTCATCACAGTGATTTGGTCACTGTGAATGTCAGAGAGTGCAGAGAGTTTGATCCAGAGGCGGGGTCTGTCAAACACACTCGTTCCCATGGCTCGGCATCGATGATGTGAAGATTGCATCTCTGTGTTACTAATATTGTAGTAACCATGTTTTTTTTTTTTTTTTTTTTTTGGCAGAAACCATAGTTTTAATGCAATTAACCATGGTGTTAGTACAGTAATATGGTGGTAAGATAGTAAGAATGGTTAATTTTTTGGTTACTATATATTTACAAAAAAAATACCATGGTGAAACCATGATTACTGTAGTAAAACCAAGGTTATTTTTTCTAAGGTTAGGGTTAGGTTTAGGCATAGAGGTTAATGCAGTGTGTCTGTGGGACTCTAAATAAACACAATAAACACACTGCAGTGATGCCCATACACTGTATGTTATTATTTAAATATGAGTGCAAATACTATCTGACACTATTTGCACCAGGGTGCAATTAGTACCTACCATTATCTGCACCAGGGTTGGGGTGCAAATAATATCTGCCACTATTTGCACTGGGGGTGGAAATAGCATATACCATTATTTGCACCAGGGTGCAAATAGCATCTGCCTAAAAAAAAAAAAAAAACTTTACTTGCAACTTCAATACATGTATGGATTTTAAGGGGTCTTCTCTGTTTAATGATTTTTTTTTTCTCCATGTCAAATGACAAAAAAAATGCCTACCTGTACTGTACAGTATGTTGATTACACCACCTGACTTTGATTTGGTTTACATCTGTATTTTTTTCCATTGTTTGCTCATCTGCAATACGTCTATAAGATGTATGTCAATAAGTATGTCTTGGATGTTAGCAGATGTCTTTGAGACACTTATGATTTGGATTGTTTGTAAATCTGATCTTTTTAAGATGTTTAGCAGATGTTAATTAGATTGTGATGCTTTCCAGATGAAAAGATCTAAAGCAGACATCTCAGAGATGTAATCCAGGTAATTTTTTTAAAGAAATAATAGTAAAAAATTATTCTAAACTATTTATGCTATCACTTATTACACATTTTTGAACATGTTCATCATAACAGAGGTATATGCTTTTTTAATGTATTTGTATGTGAATTTAATGTATGTGAATTGGTTTAAAAAAACAAAAACAAAAACAAGAAAAAAGTAATTGACTTATATTTACACATTTGCATTATTCTGTCTAAATATAGACAGAGAGAGAGAATGATGCACAAAGCCGTACTGTGTGTGATTGAATGTTTTGCTGAAAAGTATTGTACAGTAGTGCCGAAACCCAGGATTTGGAGGAAGAAACGCCGATGTAATCAAGACCCTCGCCGGCATCCACCAAGCTCAACATCAGGCTCTGCTTGAGGTGCATGTGGAACAGAAGCAGTGGTTCCAGGCACTCTTTCAGGCTCAAGTGGAGGACCGGCAGGTGTTATGGAGCTTGGTACACCAGGAGGGGTCTTCAGCCGTGACCCCGGACCCACCTATGGCAGTGCAGCACATCACGTTGGTGAAGGTGGGACCTTAGGACAACCTGGAGACATTCCTCGAGCTCTTAGAGCGGACGGCTGGAGCATGGAACTGGCACAGCACTCAGTGGGCAGCCCGTCTCTTGCTGCTGTTGTCCGTGGAAGCCCAACTTGCGGCCCAAGAACTTCCTGTGTCCAACCTCCTGGTGTACGAAGTCCTGAAGAAAGCCATCCTGCAATGGGTTGGCCGAAGCCCAGAGCAACACCGCCAACATTTCCACTCGCTGATGCTCGGCGAGCTTGCCCGCCCGTACGCATTCGCTCGACAGCTCTGTGACATCTGCCGACGGTGGCTACTGGCTGAAGATCGTGACACCAAGAGGATACTTGATCTAGTGGTACTGGAACAATTCATCACCCAGTTACCAAAAGGGAAAGCGCAGTGGGTCCAGTGCCACTGACCGGCGTTTCTGGACGAGGCGGTCCAGCTGGCTGAGGACCATTTGCGGCATATTCGTGGGCCGGCGAGCCCTCTTCTTCTCTCTCTCTCTCTCTCTCTCTTCCCTCCCCCTCTCCTTCCCCCTGTCCTGTTCCTATTCCCTGGAAACAGGGAATTATAACCCCAAAACAGGTTCCCCGGTCCAATGGACCTTTCAACCTGCCGGTTTCCCCATCTTTCTCTGCTCTCCCCCACAAACTGGTGAATCCGCTGCCGTGGGTGTGGGTATGATGTCTGGGCCGGTCTGCTGGAGCTGCAGGTAACCTGGGCACTTCCAGGATGCCCCGCAATGGAGGTGGAGACATTAGTCCGGATCCCTGACATGCCACAGGCCACCCCGATCAAGCGGGAGAGTACTGGATACCTGTTAGTATTAAGGGGGGTACATACCAAGCCTTGATAGATTCAGGTTTTAACCAAACCTCCATTCACCAAAGCTTGGTTCAGTCCGAGGCTTTGGATACAAGCCGGTGGGTGATGGTAGGGTGTGTGCATGGGGATATTCTGAATTACCCTTTGGTGATGGTCATAATTCAATTTTGGGTACAAAAGCATAGTGTCGAGGCTGCGGTTAGTACCTGCCTCGCCCATCCGCTAATCTTGGGTACGAATTGGCTGGCATTTACAACTTTACTGAGGGGAATTTGTGTGGATGGGTCCTGCAACAAAGTGTATTGGTGTGCGGTGTGCGATTTGCAGGCTGAGGAGGCGGTGCCATGGCCATCTACATCAGCTCCACGTCAGAAGGATGTAAGGCAGGGGGAAGCCTCATTATAATCCAATGGTGGGGGCAGGAGAAAACACTGAACCATCTAATGGCCCGTTTCTATTGGCCGGGCACTTGCGGGGATGTTCACAGGTGGTGTGCGGCATGCCGTGAATGTCAGCTGGTGAATCCGCCGCAAGAGCTCCATTGCGCCCCCTTCCATTGATTCGAAGTCCCCTTCGAAAGAATTGGCATGGACCTCATTGGGCCATAAGAACGGATGGCATGCATGCATCGCTTTGTGTTGGTTCTGGTGGACTACACAACGTGATATCCAGAAGCAGTGCCTCTGCGCAACATCTCAGCGTGAAGTGTTGCGGAGGCACTCTTCAGAATTATCTCCCGAGTGGGGATTCCGAAAGACATCCTCACTGATCAGGGCACTACATTCATGCCACGCATGCTGCATGAACTGTACGAATTATTGGGGAGTAAATGTTTACCACCCCCAAACGAACGGCTTGGTCGAATGATTTAATCAGACCCTAAAGAATATGATTCGTAAGTTTGTGCACGATGATGCTTAGAATTGGGACAAGTGGCCCAAGCCCCTATTACAGTTTTTTGAATTGGTTTGGTGCAATTTTCACAAGCAAGTGGTACATTTTCAAAACTCTTAGTACTAATCTCACAACAGATCATCGAAAATACACTTTTTTCAAACATTTCAGCATATTTTCAATTGTGTTAGTACAAAACACAAAATCACAAAATATCCCTTTCATTACACATAATATGTGTTTCATCTATATCAACTATTCATTCATAGTAACTGCCTTTCATAATCTTATCAATATCAAACTTTTGATTTGCATCTCTTATCATTCAGTTTAATACATTTGTCTATCATTTAATTCAATTGATCTTAATGTTTAATCAATGAATCATTTATTATGTCCATAGATTTTCAACTAGTCTGATTGGTGTCTGATAATTTGTAAGTTACAAATTGCTGTAAGAGCTTTCAGTATAGAAAGACCAATTATAATAATTTTTTTCCGCCCACAATGCAACCACAGTATTGTTGTAAAAACTGTAAACTACTTTTGATGTGTTCTTTGATCATGTTGTATAAACGGTTTTTTTTAATATGGCTTTTGTCAGTTTGTTTGAACGTAAGTGTAACATCCATTGTGATGGCTGTGTATACAGTTTTACAGTAAAGTAACATTCATTCAGCACCGAGAGTGATTTGAAACCTGTACCTTATATTGTTTGCTACAGAATGAACTGAATGTTAAAGTACTAAGTTGAAAGAAGATCTTACTGTTGTGTTTTGGTGATTAAACCAAATGTTCTCATTACATATCACAATGATCTTGTGTTTTGAAACCATGATTATATAGAATGAAAATATGTGCAACTAGAATGAAAGCATGAGATCAGGTTTTGAAAGAATGACTTGCGGTGTTACAAGTGTGATCAGTTTAAAGTTTTGTACTAAGAGTTTTGAAAATGTACCACTTGCTTGTGAAAATTGCACCAAACCAATTAAAAAAAAAAAAAAAAAAAACTGGGTCTGATACCCCACTTAAGTCTACACAAAATAGATATCTTAAAGGGGTCTTATGGTATGTTATACACAGAACCTTCATAGAAAACTCATGTACAGATTCCCAGAAATTTTTCAGTCCCAAAAAGTATGCATTATGGTGCCCTTATGTATCTATTGCACCAGGGAGGAGCACTAGGGTAAATCTTGCTAAGGCGAGCTGGGGTCAAATATATTCTGTGCATAAATTTGTAATTTTGTTCAGTTATTTTGTTACAAGAAAATGGTAGAAAAATGCTTTTATATATAATATCTCATTGGTCGTCATCAAATTCAGTTCCAAGATCTTTTTGCCATACACTTTCCAGTGATATTGCAGATGAGTCAGCTTGGTCTCTTAGTGTTATATAAATCTCAGACATTTTCCCTTTCATTGCTGATGTGTTCTCTAAAATGTTTTCTAATTTAGATATTCCCAACGAGATATGCCCATTTGCAAGTAGATTATTTATTAAATGTCTAAGTTGTAGGTATTTATAGAAATCTTTCTTGTCAATGTCAAATCATTTTTTTAATTCAGAAAAGGATTTTAAGAGAACCCTCTTTAAAAACTTGCTTAAAGGAGACAATACCTAGTTCTTTCCACTTTGTAATTACCATCCTTCCCATAGAGGGTGGTATATCTGGGTTGAAAGACAAAGGGGACAAGATAGAAATTTTTTATCTAAACCACAAAACCTTTTAATTTCCTGCCAAGCTTTCATTACATTATGAATCACATTTGTTTTTACAAGGCCATCTATATGTTTAATGTTATTAATAAAGGGTAGTGACATTAATGATACTGGGTAAATGGCTTGTTCTTCAATATGTGTCCATTGTGCATTTTCTCGAGTGTGTACCCAGCTGATAATACTTTTTGTTTGTGCTGCCCAGTAGTATAATTGCAGATCCGGAAGCCCTAGACCCCCCTTTTCTCTTGATTTACACAGGGTTTTAAAAGCAATCCTTGGTGGATGGTTATTCCAGATAAAGTAGCTAATCTGGTTGTTTAAAGCCTTAAAAAACGATTTATTCAAATAGCACGGTAAAGATTGAAAAAGGTAATTGCAGCGTGGTAGTACATTCATTTTAATCATGCTGATTCTACCCAGGAGGGAGAGGGGTCATAAAGACCAATATTGCAAGTCGTCCTTTATTTTTTTATTTAACGGAAGGTTATCGTTATTAACAAGATCCTCAATGATATTGCCACACCCAAATACTTAAAACCAGTCTGAGCCCAAGTGAAGGGCAGTGGCAGGCCGTGCATTTACAGTCTAGGCCTTCAGTGTGATTCATGCCATTAAGAAAACACAGTTACATAATGAATAAGACACCCTGTACCTTTGGGCATCATACATTATGTCGCAGCTAACTAATAATACCAATTGACATTTTAAAAACACATCCACACACGAAAGCCAGAACTTGAAATTACACTTAATACTCAAGCAAGCCTAATTTTAACTGCAGCATGACTGTTTTGTGAAATGAACGTCTCCCGAACAGACATTCAAAACTCATAATTTTTCATATGAATCTACCAAGGAGGTCTATAATACCTGGAAAAGTCAATCTAATAATATTTGTGATTTAAATGTTGCTTGCAATAAATTTCATTTCGTCAGGGTACACAGTTATGCTGCGTTCCATTCAAGTTGGATGTGGGATATTCCTACTTGATATCTCGGACCATAAGTGCATTCCATTCCCCGATATTCAGAAGATGACATTTAAGGAAACAAAACTGCAATGCTCCCGTTAGCTTAGCAGGGGTTTGACTCTCATTAGAGATGTCTCCTAGCAACCCAACTGATAAGCAATGCTGCAGCACTAGCATTTGTGCTTCTGGTGTACGATTATCAAAAGAGATTATAATGTTTTATACACCTGTTTCTGCAGACGTTTGTTAAACAAGCTTTAATATCATGTAATGTGGAAACAAACTCATTTATCGATATTACTTAATAAAGTGAATGTTTATCACTTACTTTGTATATCTCCCTGAGTGTCGAAATGTTTGTGTGACATCATGCCCCTGCATCTCGGCGAAATCGGAGTTGAGAATTTCTGCACAAGCCTACGAGTTGTAATTCTGACTTCAAGATGCATTCCATTGCACTTTTCCTAGTAGGAAGTTGTAAAATCCGAATTTCCGAGTTGAATGGAATGCAGCACTACTTTTCAAAACTTGATCCGACACTGAATGCTCAAGCAGCCTAATTTACACTTAGAAAACTCCTGATGTTGCTATAACAATGCAAAAAGCACTTACCAATTTACTTGAAGTGAAAATCAGTCCTCCTTTCCTGTTTAATTAATTAAGCAATCACACGGTCATGCAGAACATCTCGTGTTTTTAAATCTATAAGGATCTCTTTCTCAATGGCGATAGCAGCAGTGATGACGATCTCACGCTCTTCGCTTTCAAATTATGTACATCACTTAAAGCGTGATTGCGTCACTCAAGGTCAGCTAGAAGGCCTCGACCGGGACATATCACACCCACCAAGAACAAATAAATCAATCTGATTGGCTGATGAATCTGACAATCTGACTTTAGTTGCCCATTCATTTGCACTGTTGAGGGATTTTGAAGAAATTCTGAAGAACTGACAGGGTGGAGCTCAGACTCATGCGCTACTTCGGGCATGCGAAACAGTTGTCACACTTTGCTTGTAGGCATCAAGGAATAAATTCTGACTGGATAAACTTTTCATTTTTCTCTATTTGTTTGTAGATTAATAAGAGTGGAAAGCGATTAAAAATACATAGGCAAAAAGGTGACTGAGAATGAAAGGATGAAAAATATTTATTTATTTGGCATGTTAGGTCAGCAGCGAAGGCTTTGCTGGCCCTGAGAATTCACCACTGGTGAAAGGTGAAATGTTTTGAAGGTTTTCAGTAATCGGGGAGGATAATACGCAGGCGTTGGATTTCGTAAAGTTTATTTTGTAGCCTGATATGTTCCCAAATTAATTTATGATATTGAGTATCACAGGGATGGATTGATCAGGGATAGTGAGATATAATAAAATATTGTCTGCATATAATGAAATCTTATGGACTGTGTTTCCAATACATACTCCTGAAACATCATCCCTACTCCTTATAGCTTCTGCAAGGGGTTTGATTGCCAGATTAAACAGTAAGGGGGAAAGAGAACAGCCCTGATGACAGCCTCAGCATACTATTTTTTCAGACGCAAAATTATTTGTACAAATCTTTGCTAAAGGGTTGCTATATATGTTTTTAATCAACAAAATAAAGTTATCACCCAAATTGAACTTTTTTAGTACAGCAAATAAAAATTTCCATTCAATCCTATCAAATGCCTTTTCAGCACTATAAGTGTTTGCAGATTATTCAAATTTGAGTAGTCAATGATATATACTACTCAGTAAAGTCTATGGATGTTGTCTGATCCATATCTAGCTTTAACAAAACCTGTCTAATCTGAATGGATAACGTAAGGAAGAATTTTTTTCCAGCCTGCTGGCAAGAAGTTTAGATATAATTTTAAGATCAGCTGGTAGCAATGAGATTGGGCAACATGGCATGTATTATGCTGCGTCTTTATCCTTTTTGTGAATTAAAGTTATTATAGCGGTTTTCATTGTTTCAGGGAGGTTCCCAGTCTCAAAGAAATAATTTACCATTGGAATAAAAAGGGGTTTAATTTGGGGCCAAAATGTCATAAACTTCTGTGGGGAACCCATCTAATCCAGCAGTTTCCCCTGATGCTAAGGACCCGATGGCTTGTTGTATTTCCATTGAGGTGGGTGGAGCATCCAAATATGCTTTATCCTCCTCAGATGGTAAAGATAACGAATCCAAAAATGTTTGTATGTTCGAATCAGAGGGGTCCTCAGAACAGTAAAGTGTACTATAGAATTAAACAAAGGACTGATTCATTAATTTTACATCATAAGTCAATTGGCCATTGGAGTAATGCATTCCTTTGATCATATGTCCCGTGCGCTCCTTCTTCACTTGGTGAGCTAATAGCCTACTAGGTTTGTTACCAAATTCAAAGTACTTTTGCTTCGTAAATGACAGCAATTTTTTTATTTGATCGGTTTGGAGAATATTTAATTTGTTTTTAACATAATGTAATTTTTTCTCCTCGGAATTCAATACGTTTTTGACCTGAGAGCAAAACTCCACACACTGGGGCAATTAACACAGGACAATTTGCTCCAGGCTCAAGAATGTCAAAGCTGGCTGTATAATAGGGGTACTTGACAATGGGAAATAACACCAGGAGATAAAGTCCTTGTATTGCTCCCTACATCAAGCTCTAAATTACTCGTCAAGTGGCAAGGGCCTTTTGAGGTCACACGGCAAGTTGGGGAAATAGATTATGAGGTGAAACGAATGGATAGAGGCGGAGCACATCAGATTTACCACATCAACCTCCTAAAACCATGGAGGGAGGCAGTTCCCGTGACTTTGGTGACAGTGGTGCAGGAGAGGGAGGAGCTCGGGACAGAGGTGAACTTAAAAGCCTCCGATCGAGTCACCCCGGTCACTTGTGGAGACCACCTCTCACCATCCCAAGTCACGGAGGTTGCCAGGTTGCAAGGAGAGTTCTCTGTCATGTTCTCGCCTCTCCCCGGTCTTACGAATCTCATAGAGCACCATATCAAAACGACCCCAGGGGTAGTGGTACACAGTTGTCCCTTTCGTTTACCCGAACACAAAAAATGGGAAGAACTGAAGGCCATGCTAGATATTGGGGTAATAGGGAATAATAAAATCCCACAGTGACTGGGCAAGCCTGGTGGTTCTGGTTCCTAAGAGTGGTAGCTCAGTTTGGTTCTTTGTGGATTATAGTAAAGTCATTGCAGTGTTTAAGTTTGATGCGTACCCGATGCCTCGGATTGATGAACTGCACGATCGGTTAGGCTTGGCTTGCTTTTATTCGACACTGGATTTGACAAAGGAATATTGGCAGAACCCCAATTCGTGACCCTTCCGGTTGGTTTGTTTGGGACCCCGGCTACATTTCAACGGCTCATGGACAGAACAGTGCCTCAGACTGCACGCTACTTATGCTGCTGCCTATCTAGATGACATCATTATTTTCAGTAATAATTGGCAGTGGCACCTGCGGCATCTGAGGGCTGTCCTGAGGTCGTTAAGATGAGCGGGACTCACGGCAAACCCAAAGGAGTGTGCAATTGGGCAGATGGAAGTACAGAACCTGGGCTTCCACTTGGGTCATTGGCAGGTTCAGCCCCATATTGATAAGACCGCAGCGATTGTAGCATGTCCGAGACCTAAGACCAAAAAGGAGGTGAGACAGTTCCTGGAGCTGGCTGGCTATTATCTTAGGTTTGTGCCTAACTATTTGACTGTCACCAGCCCTCTGACTGACCTGACTAAAAAGGGGGTACCAGATCCAGTCCAGTGGACGGGGCTGTGTAAGCAGGTGTTGACGCGGGTGAAAGCTGCATTTTGTGGCTGGCCGTTATTGGCCTGACTTCTCTCTCCCTTTTATCTTGCAGATGGACACATCGGACAGGGGGTTGGGAGCAGTACTTTCCCAGATGATGGAGGGGGAGGAGTGCCCCGAGCTGTACATTAGTCGTAAGCTCTCGCTGAGTGAGATTAAGTACAGCGCAATTGAGAAGGAGTGTTTTGCCATCAAGTGGGCAGTCCTCACCTTCTGTAACTATCTATTGGTGTGTGCTTTCACCCTCTGTTCAGACAACACCCCGCTCCATCGCATGAAAGATGCCAACACGCGGATCACCCATTGGTATCTAACTCTCCATCCTTTTAAGTTTGAGGTGGTCCACATGCTGGGGGTGCAGATGGCTGAGTCGGGCGATGGGGGTGTGTGGAGGTGGGGGCATGGCCAAATGATGTCTGTGGAGAGCGAGGCTGGGAGAGGAAGAGCGGTAAGGATTGACACCTGTGGAAAATTATCTCTAACAGCTGTTTTGTGTTGCAGTGAGAGCTGGAGAGGGATATAAGGGCAGTCCAGACTACTGGAGAGGAGAGAGAGTGATGCACAAAGCCGTACCATGTGTGATTAAATGTTCTGCTGAAAGCATTACTTTGCATGTATGTCAATGAAAAGTGTTGTTAATAGAAGTCTCACATCGACTGTTTACCTGCCCCCCGCTTCCTCCTTCAAGACTATGCAAGGGATTTATCACAGCCTGTTTTCCAACACAAAGAGAGCTGTAAATTAAATTACCGGCTGTGTATTTGTCAAACAATATTGGTTTTAAAAGCCTGTGCTTGGGTGAGTAAATAGTACAATTATGCATTTGCAATAACAGATTGACATTTCCACAAACAGAAGTGTGAACACATGAGCTCAGTTTTGGTGGCGCACGAGTACAGAAAACGTCTCTGGTTACACATGTAACCTCGGTTCCCTGAGATGAAGGGAACGAGACATTGCCGTAAGCACTATGGGGAGTCCTTCTCAGATGACCCTGTTGAAATCCTTATACAATCACACCAATTCTCTGACTGGCAATGGTGTCTGAGCCCTGCCACTTCAGGCACGCAGTTGGCCTATATAAATGGGCGCTCAGTCACCATTACTTCAGAAGTATCAGGCACTTGTATTATGAAACTCTGAAGTAGTAGTGTGCTTTAGTAATGTAGAAGCTCCTCATCTGTGGCATGTGCATGTTCTTCACCCTCGCTGGGGGAAGAGGTGGCAACATCCTCCATGAACCACTTGTGTCAGCACGAGATCCTCCTCTAATTCTTCCAGTTTAACCTCACTGCCCTGCCGTGCCTCCTCATGTAGTTCCTCGGGACTTAACACAAAAGAGGCAGGTGGGAGGGCACGAGAGGCTGGATCTTTCCTCAGAACAAGACCGATCCTAGAGCGCATCATCCAGAGATTCATACCCTCGTAGTGAGGGCAGTCTGTCTCCATGACTGCTTGTGCGTGGGTGCGGCCCAGGCAGTGAACACAGCTCTTGTGCTCATCAGGCGGTGGGATGTGCCATTCACATAGGAAACACTTGTGGAATGACATCTTTAAAAAGATGTGTATTACACAAGCGGCTCTTTTAGTTAATATTGTATACAGTTTATAAAAAGGATACAGTAACTCCAGCCATAGTGCAGTGGGAAGCAGGTAGGAGTCTTCGCTGAAGCGCTGCGTTGATCAACGACAAGCGTCTGAAGCGAAGAACCTGTTCACCGAGAGTGTCTTCGATGGCGATGTGGAGAACTCTTCACCAGAACACACAAGGGAGCGGAAAGCCTCTCAGTGCGGGTGCTGAGCAAAGGTGACGAGTAGTCCTGTCCGTATCTCACTGAGAATTTCTGTCCGGCGAAGCAAAAAGTGTTCCAAGATGAAGTTTAGTCTTGAAGGAAGAAAAATCGGAAGAAATGGTGACTGAGCGCCCGCTTATATAGACCACCTGAAGGGCTCAGACACCATTGCCAATCAGAGGATTGGCGTGATTGTATAAGGGTTTCAACAAAGTCGTCTAAGGAGGACTCCCCATAGTGCTTATGGTAATGTCAAGTGAACTGAATCGATAGGGAACAGCACTGTGATTAGTGCCAAAAATAACAACAACAAACGCTATAGGAGTTTACGCCATGCACGCTGTTGTACACAGCAGTCTGAGAGCACTACAAATGGATTTTGGGAAATGCATCAGAACCACTGACCTCCGTTCCTCTCGCTTCACTTTTCTCTCTCTCTCTCTTTCTGTGTATCCCTTTCAACTCTCGATCGATTCAAGTCTCTCGGGGGGAAAGCATATCCAACAGGGCAGGCCTGATACAGTGACCCTGTTCTCGCTTTGTTTCTAATTTCACACACACACACACACACACACACACGCACACACACACACACACACACACCATAGATGGAAGTGAATGGTTTCATGCATAAATTCTGATAGATAGATAGATAGATAGATAGATAGATAGATAGATAGATAGATAGATAGATAGATAGGACAGAAAGAGTGATAGATAGAAAAGACAGAAAGAGTGACAGAAAGAGTGACAGATAGATAGATAGATAGATAGACAGAAGACAGAAAGTGTGACAGATAGAAAAGACAGAGTGATAGATGGATAGATAGATAAGACAGAAAGAATGATAGATAGATAGATAGAAAAGACAGACAGACAGACAGATAGATAGATAGATAGATAGATAGAAAGAAAAGACAGAAAGAGCGATAGATAGATAGATAGATAGATAGATAGATAGATAGATAGATAGAAAAGACAGAAAGAGTGATAGATAGATAGATAGATAGATAGATAGATAGATAGATAGATAGATAGGTTCTTGTGGATGTTCCGTGGAAAGGAGGAGGCAGGAGGCAGGTTGCTCTACTCACAGGTTAGGGTTTTTTAATGACCACACTGCTCTTTACAATAATAACTTCTTCCGTGTTAGAATAACAATCTCTGCAACTTAACTATAATAAACTCTTAGCTTCACAAACATAACTCTGGGGACCCAGGCTCTCTCTCCCTGGTCTGCTGGCGGTGTGGCACTTTTATGCCGCTCTCCCCGTGCTCACTATAATTAGAGACAGGTGTTAGACATAATCTAGCTCAGGTGCAAGCGCCCTTACCGCTTTCTCTCTCTCCGGAGAGACGCTTGACCATGCCCCTACTGCCACAGTGCTATTGGTGTTTCATGAGGGGAGTAGAACTAGTTGACTGCAAACTCTGGTACAAGAAGTTCAAATATCCACCTTATTCCTGAACGCAGAAGTGTTCCACAGTTCATAATGGAAGCCTGTTTTCGTGTTTCATTCTCTAGTGTTTTTCTCACATTTGCGTTACTTTCTTAGCAGAATTGTCAAAAAAGCTTGTGGCTCCAAGGTGCAGATTCTTTAAGTCAAAATGACCATCTTTAGACAGTGCCTCACCCATCAAAGTTTAAGGAGTAGGCGAAGCTATGGACCGAGGTGAGTTATGTTGATATAATCAACTAATCTGAGAAGTTGAGCCTGAACCTTTTGTACTCCAACTAAAGGAGCGGTCACACTACACTTTACGCTTCATTAAATCCCATTCAAATGCATCCAAACATGGAAGACCTGTAACACAACCTCATTTGAAGAAATTACGAACTCTGAACCACGAATCCGTACAACAAGAGGATGTGTGACCAATAGATCAACATCAAATGTCACACACTGACCTCTTGGCTTAATAAAAAAGCTACATCTACATGAATCCAGATACATTTGAAAACAGCATTTTAATTTTCAAAACGCTCTCCGTCCACACTGCTGTTTTCAAGCATTTTCCAAAAGTTGCTCGTCCACACTGAAACGTAGGAAAGCACTTAATTCCCCTTACTGTGCATACGAAAAATCACCATTGCATGTACGGTCTTAAATGCAATTGTCCTGGTGTTCCGTCACCGGACACCAATTCCGAGTAAACTTCCCTTTGCCTTTGAAGGAATGCAATGTGAATGTTGTACAAAGTAACTTTTATTTTTAACAATGCTTTCAAAGTGAATATCAGGCACAATAGCGCTGCTATAACACGGCCGCCATATTGTTTTTTTGGCAAAATGGATCACATGACTGTGCCACATGACAACAAATATGCCTTTGTTTTCAGATATATCTGCTTTCCCAGTCCACACAACAATGTGAAGACGAAATGAAAACTTATTAGTGTGGACGTGGCCTAAGAATATATCATTTAAAGCTGCGTGTTTTATTGTAGCAGAAAAGTGAGTAAACAATATATTTAAACATTTAGAATATAATATTATTTGTTATTTGTGATGTATTATTTACTTACTCCAGAAGCTCTCCCGAGTGACATCAAATCCTGGTCCATTGCATTGTCCGAAAAAAATGTGCATGCTAGAAGCCAAATGTGACCACCCCATTTAACACATAACAATTGTTCTCCGTTACTCATTTCGGTAGTGTTTACATTGTGGCACTCAGATTCATCATGGCGCATCCAGTGGTTGGTCAGGAAAACCACGGATACATGGTAAAAGTTAACCGCTAACATTCCCATTCATTTCAATGGCATTTACTCAGCTGCTGCATGCAGCCCTGGACATATGCTGCCACCTCAGCTTCATTCCAGAAACATTTTGGTAGCTAATCACTTGAGCTGTAAATGCCACATCACTAATCTCTCTATAACCACAGGAAAATTATGTCCAAACAATGCTGATTGATTGATGGCACGACAAGTATGCGCATAGTCCCAAACCCTTCACTTGCGATTATCTTGAGATGTGACTTCAAAGGCAGCATACAAGGAAAACACTGCTCCGAATTTCTTCCCACTTTGAACACTGGGTTAGGGTTTGGTTTAGGGTTAATAAAATATACATTCCTGTTGACTGTATTACATCATTAACGACTAAAAATCTCGTGTTTGGCACCACACTGTGGGCATTTCACTTTAACAATACTTCCAGATTTGGCCACTGGTGGGGCAGTTTTCAAATTTCGGTAAGCACAGACCAATTTCAGCAGCAGAACTTTCAACCTACTTTTGCCGAATTCACAGTGTGATCAGTCTGAACTTTGACGCACCCTACTCAGGGGAGGAACACAAACTTTTCACAATCCAATCAATTGCTGAGGTATAAAATCAAGTCCCACCCCCCATTTTTTCTTGTTGTGTATCCTGTTTCACTCAGAAACATGTCACATTATGGGTTATGAATGCAATTTCAAAACCTAGCTTTTCCTTTCCCACTTAAAACCAATACCCTGCTTAAATTAAATTTAAGGCTCCGTGCACACGCCTGGTAAAGATAATAAATATGTTCAGCAGAAGGAAAACTAGATGAGCTGTGAGCCTGTATGAAAAACTCATTTGCCAATTTGAGAGCTGATTGGATTGTGTTTCTCTCAGCCTGGATCAGCTGTAGCTACTTTAAGCAGTATGGCGATGAGCAATGCAGATCTGGCTCCAGAGCCCATAGTAGACTTTGTAAATACGGTCTGTAGTCTCTTGGTAGCAGTTATTCAGAATGACAGATGGTGACACTCACAACTCCCTCAGTCTCTCTGTTGTATGATTGTCCGTCGAGGCGGGCTCTCTCTCTCTCTCTCTCTCTCTCTCTCTGGATGTTTGCAATAATTAATCAGACTAAATGTCAATGCCCACTGGCGATAAAGTGTGTGATTACAGACACCATCATTTAGCGGGTCATGATTTTGATAAGGGCAATTAGACAACAAGCTGTTGGAGAAAAATCAATGACTCACAGCCACGGTCAGGCTCAAAAGTGAGCGAGAGAGCTTCAGACCACCCCTGCGCAGAAGCTAACAGGGTTATGCCACAAGGGGCTTACCGACAAACACATAGAAATGACTCTTGTGCCTCCCACAGCTTCATATTGCAAGAAAACACTGATGTGAATGAATTGCATTCCTCATTCAGAACGTTAAAGGTGACATGAGTGATTTCTACACCATTAAACAAAATTCCCAAACACTTCTACGGCCCATCATGGCATTGTGCGATCGGTTTCACTGATAATGTTTTGGAACTATTGGTTATCATCCGGCTCTTGTTGGTTTGAAGAGGCATGTTGCCTGCTCAGCTGGAGTTGCGCTGATTGCCCCCTGCTGCCACAAATTTGTGAATACATCAAGGTAGTACATTAAGCTTGAATTGCTTCGATGGTAGGAACGTTCCTTATTACGGAATTCATGTACTGGTCAGAGGCATGATTAATTGTTGTTATTTACATTTTTTAACACGTTAAATTAGTGTGATTAATTATACGAAAAATTATGCGTTAAAAAATGCATGCAGTTAAATCGACAACCCAAATTGTAATACATTGTAAATTATTGTAAGAGTGCATGTTTTGTTTCTCTTATGTGTTTATGTGAGGTGGAAGCACAGACATTTCAAAATAAGAGTGTATGGTGTATTTCAGGCTTGTTCATAGTTAAAAGTCCCATGTTATAGACCAAATGTTTATTTTGTTTTATGTTATTATTAAAATTTTCATTGCACAATAAACTGCATCTGTGATTTTATTCATTTTAAACTCTTGTGGCCTCTATGTCTGTGCTTGTCACAGTAAGGAAAGTCTAAGAAAATGTTTTAACATTCAATAAATCGATTTTAAAAACTATCTGCTGATCAGTCGTTTATAGGCCATTTCCATCAGTTTAGTTATCGGCACTGCAAAATCAACTATAGGTCAACCTCTACTAAAAATAGTTAAACTTGCTTTTGGTGCCACTAGGTGGACAGTTCACCTCAACAACACTTCCAGCTTCAGCCACTGGGGGCAGTGGTTTCAAATTACGGTAAGCACAGACTGATTTCAGCAGAAGAACTTTCAACCCACTGTCGCCGAATTTACAGTGTGATCAGTCTGCACAAAAAAGCCAGTGTTTTAGATTCTTCAGGAGGTCAGACTCTTCATGCTTGTTTACTACACATTAAACTGTGACAGGAGAAAACATTTTAACAGTAAAAAATTACTTCACCCAACAAAATGGTAACAAAACAGACTTGAGCTGAGTATACACACTTTAGCCACTTTCGCACATTAAACCTGTTAAATTGCAGTAAAATTGCCAGATTAATTATTCACAACATCAATGGCTTCCCTTGTTTTATACATATTGCTATCATTTACACATGTCATCAAAACATCTTTATTGTGATTGACATGAAATCTTTGACAGGATACTACTTTTGTGAGGAATCCTAACCTTGTGCGTGTTCGAATCATTAATGTTATGGTTTTGTTTCGCACATCACATCAATGCAGAATTTTAATGGCAAAATTACAACATTTTAAGCCAGCAAATTGCTAAAGCTTTCACACATGACCTCAAAGCAAAAGAATGTTGTTAAATTTACAACAAAGACTGTATGTGTGAAAATGGCAGTTAACTCTAGAGTCATGACCTCTTGGGAGTCATCAGAATCAAAGGTCATGACCTCTTTCAATTATCGATTATAAAGCAGTCTCTGATAATGACTGTGGCTTTGAAACATAACAAGTGTTTGTTTTGGATTGTGGATAATTCATCTAAACGATATTGGATGCAAGACAGATGGGGTTTTGTTTTTGAATGCAATAAGTGCTAAGTGAAGCCGATCAATATATTCACTTGGCTGACATATTAATTTTTGAGCCCCAGTATTTCGGACACCAGTATAATCAATTCAACAGCAAGCGATTCAGAAGAGATAGCCGACACCAGAGTCATGCCTGTAATAAACGTTGGGTCAGTACAACAGGGATCTTAATGCGTTTAGCGAATACTCCTCATCTCTTCATCTCTGCAGTCTCGAAACTTAAGGGCGCGATTTACAAAGCCAAGCTTAACCCACAGATATTACCGTTTCATCAAACTAGACATCTGCTATTGAAAAGCGGCTCTTGAATTTGCAAAACAATAAAGTTCAGGAAAAGATTATGGCAGCGACATTTAAGTGGATTTGATTAAATGTCGTCAGTGTCTTTGGTTCATTGCCATATTCCTGTTAAAATGAAGTTGAAAGTCGCCTTCTGTTACAGCATATGAATGCTGATTTTTTTCACACACACACACACACACACACACACACACACACACACACACACACACACACACACACACACACACGTTGGTGCAGTTATCATTATGAGGACTCTCCATAGACATAATGATTTTTATACTGACTATAGATTCTATCCCCTAACCCTAAACCTAACCCTCACAAAAAAACATTCTGCATTTTTACATTTTCAAACAAACATCGTTTAGTATGTTTTTTAAGTGATTAAAATGATGGGGACACTAGAAATGTTTTTTTCACCACATTTATAGCATAATATTCTTGTAATTACCAGTTTGTAACCTAAAAAAAGTCCTCATAAACCACTTAAACCTGCCCACACACACACACACACACGCACACAAACAAACTTGTTTTTATATCATTGTGGGGACTCTCCATAGACTTCCATGCATTTTAGGGATTTTATACAGATCTAACGATAATTTCTATCCCCTAACCCTACCCCTAAACCTAACCCTCACAGAAACCTTTTTGCATTTTTACATTTTCAAAAAACATTGTTTAGTATGTTTAATAAGCCATTTCCCCCGTGGGGACCGCTGGCTGAGCCCCACAAGGTAGGTGATCTCAGGTTTTACTGTTGGTCCCCACAATGTATTATAAACATGTACACACACACACACACACACACACACACACACATAGTATAATGTTTATTACCACAAAAAATTATTTAAACTTGTCCCTTGTTTATAAAAAAAAAAAAAATAAATAAAAAAAATAAAAACTTGTTTACAGTGAGGCACTTAAAATGGGAGTGAATGGGGCCAATCCATAAACATTAAAATACTAAATGTTTCAAAAGTATAGCCACAAGGCAGAAACATTGTACATGTTAACACAATTGCAGTGTGATAAAATTAGCGATTTACCAGCATTACAGTCATAGGCGTAATTTATGGGTGGGATGGGTGGGACATTGCCCTACCACTTTTTGAATACACTTTCATCAAGTAAGTGTCTAATGCAGAAGAAACATCTTCAGTTATTAGTGACATTGAATGGCAGTGGGCGGCGTTATACTCGCTCCGAAGTTGAGAAACTAGAGTTCCTTTTTAAGTTAAATTGCAATATAAAATACAAAATGAGCATCACATCATTGACCCATATTAGATCGGATTAGAACCTGGAGGTGAAAACTTTACCAAAAGACTAAACATCTTGGTTACTTTCGTAACCTCCGTTCCCTGATGGAGGGAACAAGACGTTGTGTTGATGTAGTGACACTAGGGGTCACTCTTGGGAGCCCCAAACACCTCTGATCTTTGAGAAAAGGCCAATGGGAATTGGCAAGTGGAATTTGCATGCCACTCCCCCAGACATATGGACATATGGCCAATTCAGCGGGTAGTTCAGTGTTGTGACAGGAGGGACACAACGTCTCATTCCCTCCATCAGGGAACAGAGGTTACAAAAGTAAACAAGACGTTCCCTATCTGTCACTCACTCGAAGTTGTGTCGATGTAGTGACACTAGGGGTCCCTATAGGAAACGCCACAACTAGCTGAACTGTGCTACGTGGACTGGTGGTGTGAGACGGGTGGGCCATTGTGTGCCTCGTAGCCAGCACACCTGGCCATCACGTAACCTCCCCAACGCTCCTACGAGCATCGTACGGTCCCCTGCACCTCGGGGACAAGTCGACTGCCCAAAAATGAGGACAGGCTGCCCCAGCCATGGCCTCTTCTCTTTCTTCTCCCCAAAAGGAAAAATTGTTTAGCTGGGGGCCATATAGCATCCGCAATGGGGGGGGGGGGCGGTCACTCCCTAGGGTAACGACACTGCGGAGACCACACCCTGCCCAAGTGAGTGACAGATTGTGTGGAAACATGTCAATTGGTCTTACCGAGTCTTGTAACCGCTGTGTCTCATGATGGAGGGAAGTGCGCCGTGGTAGGTCCTACCCAGGGAGGGAGGAGCTCTACAAACACGGTGACCAGGGGCAGAGGGGCCTCTGCCCAAGGAAGATGTGGGTTCACCAACAGGGGAACCGTCTTGAGGAAGATACATCACACGGGGTTACATATGGGTAACCAGCGCATGTGGAGCACCTACCCCAGTACAGGGCCAAGTTAGCACACGTACTGGGCCGGCAATGATTTTCTCCGCAAACTCACGAGGAGCGTGAGGTCCGAGAACCAAGTCTGGGTGGGCCAGTAAGGTGCTACTAGGACGACCTGCTTCTCATCCTCCCTGACCTTGCACAACGTGTGTGCAAGTAGGCTCACTGTGGGGAACACATACTTGCGTAGCCCCCAGGGCCAGCTGTGTGCCAGCGCATCTGTGCCGAGGGGAGCCTCGGTCAGGGCATACTAGAGCGGGCAGTGGGAGGATTCCCAGGAAGCAAACAGGTCTACCTGTGCTTGACCGAATCGACTCCAAACATTGAAGTACGCGTCCTTCAGGTCTATCGCCTTGAACCAATCCTGATGCCGGACGCTCGCTTAAATGCGTTTCCACATCAGCATCTTGAATGGGAGTCTGTGCAAGGCCCAGTTCAGAACTCGCAGGTCCAGGATTGGCCGCAACCCACCGCCTTTCCATGATACGATGAAGTTAGGCCCTTCTTCATCTCGGCTGGAGGGACAGGCTCTACCACATCCTTCCGCAGAAGGGACGCCATCTCTGCAGGCAGGGCAGCGGCGTTCTCACCCTGCATTTGAGGTAAAACAGACGCCGCTGAACCTAGGCAGGTGCCTGTCGAACTGAATCGCATAGCCGAGTCGGACGGTCCCGGTCAGCCATCGCAACGGTTTGGGGAGCGCAAGCCACACCCCCAAGCTCCGGGTGAGGGGGACCAAGGAGACAATGTAGAATATTTTTATAAAGTTGAGGATAAATTAATCAAGTATAATCAATGTTAATATAGTCATTTTATTCTACAATTGTTTCTGGTGGTCAAGCATTTGACTTGCTGTGTCTGTGGAATGTGGGGCCCCTCGCATATGGTAAACTGAGTCTCCTGTGTTAATGCTAAAGAAAATATGGTGAGGTCTCGCCACAGTGACACATATGGAATATATCAGCCATGCCTTGGGAGATCATATGTATAAAGGGGGACAAACCCATTTTGCGGGAGTTGCTCTGCAGACTGACTTGGCTTTGCTATCTCTGATAATGAAGTCTATCTTCTGGCATCAAAACCCCAAGACTTTGAGAGTGATTCTTCACAAATGCAGCAGAAGCCACAACAAACTGCCACCCCAGATGGGACAGGAAGGAGCAGAAGAGTGAAAGACCACGGTGGGCTGACTAAACAGGCAACACAAAGGGTGTCCACCAAAAAAGGTAAGCATTTTTTGCTTATATAATTAGTTTGTGTTGCTTGCCAGAGTTTGCCCGTGGTGGTAAGGACACTCAAAAAGCTTCTCCAAACTTAAAAAGAAAAAAGAATAAAAGGGTTCTGATTCCAGAAGAAATAACTGCATGCAATGATCTGTTTTACTGTTAAGAGTTAGCCTTGACAGATATCAGTAAATTAAAGCAGATAAAGTTTAAAGAAGCCAAGTTGGCAAGAATCACAGGTTTGACCAGGTAGGCAAAAAGTGTATCACTGAAGAGCAGAACTTATATGTCACTCAAGGGAGTGTAGAATAGGAAAAGTTTATGTATATATCTGTATTTGTCTGTGTCGGTGTCTGTGTCTGTGTGAGTATATCTGTGACTGTGGCTGTATGAGAAAATAAACTCTGTTTCATGTGGACAGTGGGTGCCTCCTGGACCGTTACGTGAGTGTGACTAAACAGAGGGGCACAGTTATTGTCACACTTGAGAGGAGAGTATGAGAGAATGAGCCCTGAATAAAAAAATTAAAAAAGGGACAAAGAACGTCTGTATGAGCCCATACAACTGGGGCAAGTATGTATGAGAATACATATGTATGAGAAATAATGAGCCCAAACAAATGGGACAAGTATATATGAGAATATATATGTATGAGAAATAAGAGCCCAAACAAATGCAACAAGTATATATGAGAATATATATGTATGAGAAATTTAAAGTATGAGAAATTTGAGCCCCACACAACAATAAAGGGCCTTTTATGAACTTATTTATTGAATAGTGAAGGTGAAACAAATTAGAAAAATTGTTTCAAGATATTGGCTTTGCAGATTATTGTAGTAGGAAATAAACTAAAATAGTAAAATATACGTTAATCCTTTAAATTTAATGAGTTATCTAAATGAATGGTAATAAAATATTTTTCATTCTTTGTATGCCAAGTAGAAATAACAGTGAAAGAAATAAAGACTCAAAGAAAAAGTAACTGTTATAGTGGTTTGGCACTATTTGGATGCAGAGTGATCCTAAAATTAAATTGACAATATATAGGAAATTTGTACATGTATGTGGTATAATAATTAATACAATTAAAGTGCAGGTTATAAAAGAAGATAAGAAAAATTGGTTATAAATAAATACAAATTACTGAATTTCTTTAGGAAGCTCATTTTAATTGAACAAATAAAATTGTCCAAAAATAAAAATTGTCACAAATATTGATATAGTGATATATTTTTCCTAAAGATAAGATTTGGTGTATTAAAGGAAAAATCATGGCAGCCACTCCTGTGGACATATTAGGATTAAAATATCCATTGTGTAAAGAACTTATAGATAAGATTTCAAGCAAATGGCAAAAGAGAACCAAAGATATGATGAAATGCAGATATGCACTTGGCAACAGCCCTTTCAGGGTCCATCTCAAGGCCCAGTAAACCCTTGGGGAGGTCCAAATCAAGGATATTAGGGATGCCCAGAGAATCCTACAGGGGAGAGTCAGCTTCCAATTTTAACAACCAATGCTGGTCAAGAACCTATGCTGCAGGTTAAAATAGAGGGAAAAACCACACCCATGCTAGTAGACACAGGAGCGGTTTACACGCGTGTAAATTTAAATTATGCCTCACATCTCCCCTTGTCTGGAAAATTTGCAAAGACAGTAGGATTCTCGGGACAAATGCAGCTAATTCCTATGACCACTCCAGTGTGTCTACAAACTCAAAACAAAAGTGCAACTATACCTATCCTGGTATCAAATCAGACTCCTGTTAATTTGTTAGGGAGAGATGCATTATGTAAATCGGGACTTCAAATTTGGTGTTCTCCAGAGGGTGTGTATATAGACTTACAGGCAATAAGAACTCAAATGATGATTTCTGAGCCAAGAGCAAATGTGTACTGGATAGGACAGATAGAAAATGATGTGAGACAGACAATTAATCAATGGGGAAAGTTTATTGAAGCACAGATTCCTGAAGCACAGTTGCCAAAATCAGAATTTCACTGTACAATGATATATGATCCTGAGAGAGATGCAAAAATAGAAAAGAAATGGCAGCAAGGAACTGAAGGACAAAAAAATCGAAATGACCTCACAATACATCATAATAGGTAAACAGGGAGCAGCTTTGAGTATAACTGAGAGTGAATTTGTAAACAAATTGGTTTAATGTAGCAGATTCTGCTCCACATGTATCATTATATGTAGGGAAAAATTGGAATGCAAAAGATTTGGGGCCAATGATGAAAAAAGCTAAACAGTGCCAATGGGAACCAACAGTAAATCCATTGATTTTTCATTCTGCTGACAAAAATGACATAAAACTTTTGTGTGAAAATATATTGATGGGTACTCCTCAGGAAGTAGTCATTAGTAAAAAAAATACAAACGCAGATGATAACAACACCCAAATTGGTAGAGACTATTGATGCTGAACTGTTTAAGAAAGTGGAGCGTCAAGTACCAACTGAGTTATGGTCTCAGCATGACACAGATGTAGGACTGGTAAATTCAGCAAGCCCAATAAGAATACAACTTAAGCCAGGTGGACGCCTGCCAAGAAAATCGCAGTACCCTTTGCGGCCTGAGGCTGAAACAGGCATAAAAGACACTATTGAATGTCTAGTGAAAGCAGGAGTATTAATGGAAACAAACAGTTACTGTAATGCTCCAATTTTGCCTGTGATCAAAGCAAACAAATCTAAATGGCGCCTCGTTCATGATTTACAAGCAATCAATGAAATAGTAGAGGATTGGCCAGTTGATGTTCCAAACCTGCACATGCTGTTGAATGTCCCTCCTGATGCCAAATACTTTACTGTGATTCATTTATGCTCCGCCTTTTTCAGTGTTCCAGTGGCAGAGGAAAGTAGACACTTGTTTGTATTCACATATGCTGGTAAACAGTATACCTATTCCAGAATGCCGCAAGGATTTAAACACTCACCACATATATCAAGCAGAAAGACTTGATAGAATGTACGTTCCTCTGATCACACCAGGATTTGTTGATCATAAAACATACACCACCACCTCTGCTTTTACCTGAGAGGTCTTTCGCTCTGTCCGCTCGGCGCACAGAGAACCCCGCGGGTTCAATGGCTGAATCTGGAATCTCAGCAGACATCCAAGTTTCTGTTAGGCAGATAATGCAGCAGTCACTCGTCTCTCGTTGGAAAGAGATCCGCGCTTTCAGCTTTCAGAGCTTGTTGTCCAGAGACTGAACATTTACCAGTAGAATACTGGGTAGCAGGAGTCGATTTGCGATTTCCCCTTTTCCTCCTGTGTTTCCGCGGCCGGGCAGCCCAGACAAAGGGCTCTGCTTGTGTGTTTGTAAACAGCGGGTCAGTATTGAGGAATTTGAAGTCCAGTTTACGGTGTGTAATTGCTGAACCAATGTCCAAAAGTGTTTGTCTGTTGTAGACAATAAGGCAGACAACATCCAATACAAAAAACATAAGAATTGTAAACAAAACAAACAAAACACTACAATGTTGTGTCGGAGCTCGCAACATAGCAGCCATACTAGGCGCCCTATTGAGTCCACAAGAAGGCTGATTTAGAAGACCTAATGATAGACAGTACTCTGCTGCAGTATGTAGATGATTTGATGATTTGTTCTACATCGGTGGAACAATGCCATAAAGATTCTATTAAAGTACTTACTAAATTAGCTCAAGGAGGTCACAAGGCATCCAAAACAAAACTACAGTATTACCAGCCGTAGGTTGAATATTTAGGAAGATTGATCTCATATGGCACAAAAGCTATAGCGCCAAATCAATTAGAAGGCATAAGTAAAACCCCATTGCCACAAACAGTAGGACAGATGATGACTTTCCTAGGAATGACTGGCTTCAGTTCTGATTGCATAGAGGAATATGCAGTAAAAACAGCTCCACTGAGAGAAATCATGAAACAAGCAGGACTGCAAAATTTAAGTACTCCACTAAGATGGAATACAGATGCATTGCTAGCATTTAAGTCTATAAAGAAAGAACTACAAAGGGCACCTGCCCTCTGTAATTCCAACTACAATATACCATTTCACCTGTATGTGGCAAACAGAGCTGATGGTTATACATCAGCTGTACTGATGCAAGAGACCTGCAATGGTAGGAAAAAGCAACCCATAGCTTACTATAGCACTAAGCTGGACAACGTAGCGCAAGGTTACCCACCATGTTACCAACAAGGCCTTGCAGCAGTATATTACACATATGAGAAAGCATCTACATTAACCATGGGATACCCAGTAACCATTTATATGCATCACAAAATTGTGGAGTTACTAGAACAAGGAAAATTTGTTCTGACTCAAGCCTGCATTCTAGCATATTCATCATAACTTACGTATCCAGATGTTACCATTAAGCGATGTAATACAGTTAATCCAGCTGAATTGATTCCTTTGGCTTATGAAGGTGAGCCACATGATTGTGTAGCTAATTCACTGGCATTCACTAGGCTACGGCCAGATCTTGAGCCTACGGCAATCTCTGAGGCAGAAGTCACTTACTTTGTGGATGGTTCTAGTTTTAGAGATTATTTGGGAAATCATACACGATATTCAGTTGTAAAGAAAGACATGGAGGAATTTGTGCCTGTAATATCCCAACTGTGTGTACAGCCTTGCTCTGCTCAATTAGCAGAATTAAAAGCTCTCACGACTGCATGTCAGTTAGCAAAGGGACAAACAGCAAATATTTTCACTGATTCAGCTTATGCTCATGGTGTATGTCATCTGTTTAGAGCAGTGTGGAAGCAGAGAGGCTTCAAAAAGAATGATGGAAATCCCATTCAACATGCTGAACAGATAGGTCAATTAATTTCTGCTATGATGCTACCAAAACGATTAGCAGTCATCAAATGTCAAGCTCATAAAAAAGGAAACGACTATGTCATTAAAGGTAACAACAAAGCAGATTTGGAAGCTAAAAAAGCATCAGGATGTCAGGTAGCAATATTAGCTCCAGTAGTTCTTATAGAACCATAACCTCAGTTGAATGATATTATTCGAATTCAACAACAAGCAGGTCCTTATGAACGCTCCATGTGGCACCAAAGAGGAGCCACGAAAGACACACAAGATATTTGGTGCTCACATGAAGGCAGATCGTTGCACCAACCTCACTTTTAAACATTCTCATTCCAGATGAACATGGTTTTGACCATTGCGTGATGGGCGAAGTGATTAAACAGCGGGGATATTGGTCTCCATACTGATTTTCTGTCCACATGTGATGTTTGTGCCAAAAACAATGTTATGAAAGGAACAGCGACACCAATAGGCCACATACCAATACCAGAAGGACCATTCAAGCACCTGGTGATGGACTATGTGGACAGGATAATGTGAGTACAAGGCAAAAGGTATGTGCTTGTGGTAATAGACAGATTTAGCAGATGGGTAGAAGCAATACCATCAGCAGATGAGGGGGCAGGAACAGTAATTACATTTCTAACAAGAGAAGTAATCCCTAGTTCCCTATCTGTCACTCACTCGACGTTGGTGTCGATGTAGTGACACTAGGGGTCACTCTTGGGAGCCCGAGACACCTTTGGTCTTTGATTAAAGGCCAATGAAAATTGGCGAGTGGTATTTGCATGCCACTCCCCCGGACATACAGGTATAAAAGGAGCTGGTATGCAACCACTCATTCAGATTTTCTCTTCGGAGCCGAACGGTCATGCTCATTGAGCTGAATACTACTGTTCATTCACCTCTGCTGGATCTGATGGCGCATTTCAGTGGCTTCTCCCTCCTCTGCACTGGTGCACTGCAGAGAACGCCCCTGGGCGCTTCGGCAGAAAAGCTAGAGAGTATATTTTCTGAAAGAGCATTTTTCCCCTCTAAAAGAGTATATATTTCTCTAAAAGAGCGCACACACGGAACGTCTTTTTAAAGACGCATCTTTTTAAAGATGCTTTTCCGATTGTGTGTTATTCCTGGTTGCGCTCGTTATCTCTCGCCTTCTGACGGTCACGATCACTGTCTTTCGTGTCTGGGCACTGCTGACACGGAGACAGCATTCGTGGATGGTCATGTTCTCATTGCGAGAATATGTCCATGGTAACGTTGCGGTCGCGGCTCGCCTTCGTATGAAAGCGAGCCACCCCAGAGGCTCCCGCTTCGGTCCTTTTACCCACGGGTATGAGGCCAGCGCGGCTAGCACTGGGGGCGATTTGGGGACCCCAATGGGACCGCCTCCGCCGGGTATCCCCCGCTGACCTCCCACTCCCCAGCATGCTCGTCTGCCCCGATCGGGCTTCCGGGTGAGTCCGCCGGCTCGTCTCACGGCGAGTTCGACCTCTTATTCGGAATCCGCGAATGTGATGAGCTCTCGAGCGCAGTATCGGAGAGCAGGCTCGTCCAGTCGGAAGCCTCAGCTGGGCTCCTCCCTTCGGGGTCGATTGCCCAGTCACAGGCTGACGCGGAGATGACGACATGCTTTCCCGGGCAGCCGCGAGCGTCAGCTAGAGTGGAACTCACTGCTCTTCCCAGAACCCTCGCAGCTCGGTGATTGGTTCCTGGGCTCGCGGTGCCGCTCAAAGCCCCGCCCCACCCCCGTTCCTTTCTTCCCAGAAGTGCATGAAGTGCTGACAAGGTCGCGGGAGGCACTTTTTACTGCCCGGTCCCGATCTTTTCAGCTTCCCCGCCCTCACTACCCTCAATGGTGGGGCGGCCAAGGGCTATTCGGCAATCCCCCGGTGGATAAAGGCGCTCACGGGGCACCTATGCCCGCAGAGCGCTGCCACCTGGTGCGGGTGCCCAAAGCCCCTGTCCAAGGCCTGTAGGTTTACGTCGTCTCTGACGGCCAAGGCCTACGGTGCTGCTGGACAAGCTGCCTCCACCCTGCATGCCATGGCTCTCCTGCAAGTCCGCCAAGGTGCTAAAGGAACTGCACGAGGGTAGTTCCGCCCCGGGATTGATGCAGGAACTGCACTCTGCGACTGACCTCGCTCTCTGAGCGACGGAGGTCACGGCGCGGTCTCTCGGGCGGACGATGGCCACACTAGTGGTCCAGGAGCACCACCTTTGGCTCAACCTGGTCGAGATGGGTGAGGCCGACAAGACACGATTCCTTGCTGCCCCCATTTCCCAGGCGGGCCTATTTGGCGACACCGTCAAGGACTTTGCCCAGCAGTTTTCGATGGTAGAGCAGTAGATGGATGCTAGCCGGCATATCCTGCCCCGGCGCGGCTCAAGATCACGCACCCTGTCTACTCATTGCCAAGGGCGTCCCCCTGCGGTGACTGCACCGGCTCCGCCGCAGCCCGCCCCTTCGGCCTGGCCCCGGCGTGGAGCCCACTGCAGGAAGCAGACGCCACCCGTCTCGCGGCTGACCAGAACCCGTGAAAGGCTTCAAAGCGCTCTTGAGATGAGCGACCCAGGGACAACGAAACCCGCTGCTCTGGAGCTGGTAAGCAGGTCTCCATCTTTTTGTTACCTTTTGCATTTAATTGCGCTGCATGCCCAAGTGGCTGCAGTACTCAAGAGCTCAGCAAGAGCGGTTTCCTTGTTCCCTGGGTCACATATCCGGTGTGTACGGCCGTCATCACGACCACCGTCCACCACTCTATTTGGCAGGTTTGGCGCTCCAGCGGCGGTCTCCCGCCCCTGAGTGCCCAGCTGTGGCACAAATCCGCCCCCGATGTGACAGTCTCCACGGGTCACGAGGACAGGCCTCTTTCTCCCCCGTCCCAGGCTGTTCTGGGGGTGGTCACAAGGAGCCAGGTAAGTGCTGCGATGTCCTTAGACTCAGCACGGCCACGACGTGGTGTGGCACCTCGAGCTCCGCCCCGCCGCGAGGCCCCACCTGCCGGTACGTCCGATGACATTGTCCCTTTGGTCCCCCTTGCGCGGAACTTGGACGCATGGCTTGTGCTTTCCAATCCGTCGTGAGGGCTGGTCCGGACCGTCCGACTCGGCTGCGCGATTCACTTCGCCTGGCATCCGCCCAGGTTCAGCGGTGTCCACTTCACCTTGGTGAAAGACGAAAATGCTGCTACTTTGCATGGAGATCGCTATCCTCCTACAGAAGGGTGCGATAGAACCTGTCCCTCCAGCCGAGATGAAGAAGGGGTTTTTCAGCCCCTACTTCATCGTACCGAAAAAAGGCGGTGGGTTGAGGCCAATCTTGGACCTGTGAGTTCTGAACTAGGCTATACACAGATTCCCGTTCAAGATGCTGACGCAAAAACGCATTCTGGCGAGCGTCCGGCATCAAGATTGGTTTGCGGCGGTAGACCTGAAGGATGCATACTTCCACGCCTTGATCCTTCCTCGACACAGACCCTTCCTGCGGTTCGCGTTCGAGGGTCAGGCGTATCAGTACAAAGTCCTCCCTTTCGGCCTGTCCTTGTCTCCTCGCGTCTTTACGAAGGTCGCAGAGGCTGCCCTTGCCCCATTAAGGGAGGTGGGCATTCGTGTTCTCAACTATCACAGGGACCTGGTGCTCTCACACCTCAGCCAACTAGGGCTTCGGGTCAACTGGGAAAAGAGCAAGCTCCTCCCGGTTCACAGCATCTCTTTTCTCGGTTTGGAGTTGGACTCAGTCTCCTTGACGGCGTGCCTTATGAACGAGCGCACCCAGTCGGTGCTGGCCTGTTTGAAGGCATTCAAACAGGGAACAGCGGTTCCACTGAAACTTTTTCAGAGGCTCCTGGGGCATATGGCATCCTCGGCGGTGGCCACCCTGCTCGGGTTGATGCATATGAGGCCGCTTCAGCACTGGCTCCAGACTCTAGTCCCGAGAAGGGCATGGCGCCACGGGACACACCGCGTGGCCATTACGTCGGTCTGTCACCGTCTTTTCAGCCCTTGGACCGACCTCTCGTTCCTACGGGCAGGTGTTCCTCTAGAACTGGTCCCCAGGTGCGTCGTGGTTACGACAGATGCCTCCAAAACGGGCTGGGGCGCTGTTTGTAATGGGCATGCAGCCGCCGGCCTCTGGACGGGTCCGCGACTGCATTGGCACATCAACTGCCTCGAGTTGTTGGCAATTCTGCTCGCCCTGCGGAGGTTTCGGCCATTGATCCAGGACAAGCATGTGTTAGTTCAGACAGACAACATGACAACGGTAACATATGTCAACCGCCATGGTGGTTTGCGCTCTCGTTGTATGTCACAACTCGCCCGCCGTCTCCTCCTCTGGAGTCAGCAGCACTTCAAGTCGCTGCAATCCACTCACATCCCGGGCAACCTCAACACTACAGCGGACGCCCTGTCACAACAAGTTACCCTCAGGGGAGAGTGGAGACTCCACCTTCAGGTGGTCCAGCTGATTTGGAGTCGATTCGACAGGCACAGGTGCACCTGTTTGCCTCCCAAGAATCCTCCCCACTGCCCGCTCTGGTACGCCCTAACCGAGGCCCCCCTCTGCATAGATGCGCTGGCACACAGCTGGCCCCCTGGCATGCGCAAATATGCGTTTCCCCCAGTGAGCCTGCTTGCACAGACCCTGTGCAAGGTCAGGGAGGACGAGGAGCAGGTCATCCTGGTAGCACCCTACTGGCCCGCCCAGACGTGGTGCTCGGACATATAGGGAACGTCATGGTTACTGGTGTAACCTCCATTCCCTGATGGAGGGAACGAGATGTTGTGTCCCTCCTGCCACAACACTGAACTACCCGCTGAAATGGCCGGACCTTATATTGGCTCCTCAGCATAAAACCTGAATGAGTGGTTGCATACCAGCTCCTTTTATACCCGTATGTCCGGGGGAGTGGCATGCAAATACCACTCGCCAATTTTCATTGGCCTTTTATCAAAGACCAGAGGTGTCTCGGGCTCCCAAGAGTGACCCCTAGTGTCACTACATCGACACCAACATCTCGTTCCCTCAATCAGGGGACAGAGGTTACACCAGTAACCATGACGATTTGGAATACCATCAGAAATAAGTTCAGATAATGGATCAGCATTCTTTCAAAAAACTGTAAAACAAGTATTGCAGCAACTGAGAATAAAACAAAGACTAGGGTGTGTTTATCACCCACAATCACAAGGGATGGTAGAAAGGGTAAATGGTACCCTCAAGGCCAAACTTAACAAAATATGTGAAAGTACTAAACTTAACTGGATTGATGCTTTACCTCTTGCACTAATGAGCTATCGCATGCAAACTAACAGAAGCACGCACTTAACACCACATGAGATGCTTATGGGTCGACCCATGCCTGTGCCACATTGCAGAGGTCCCTACAAAGGACCCCCTCTAGAGCAATTGCAAATGGAACTTAGGTCTTATATGAAGAAACTAACTGCAATGCATAAAGCTATCTATTTACAGGAAAAGAGAAAGGAGCCCAAAGAGGAGACAGAGACATCTTGTCCAGTCGTCCCAGGTGACCAAGTATATTTGAGGGTATTCAGGAGAAAGTGGAATGAGCCCAGGAGAGAGGGACCCTACAAAGTGGTGACAGCTACTCCAACAGCAGTCCAAGTGGAAGGAAGCACCACCTGGTATCATCTAAACCACTGCACAAGAGTTCCTAGAGTAAGGAAGGAAAGAGAAGGAGAGAGACTTGAAACAGACAATACGGAAAAAAGTGTGGAGAGACCAGAAACACAGGATGAAAGAGCGCAGAATGTCAAAAGCTAAGAAAGAGATGCACAAACAGCTGAGCAAAGCAGAAAGAATCAAGAGAGTGGAAAGAATGAGTCCAATAGCATGTCTGATGATCATCACATATCTACTGCATCTGATGCTACAGACTCAAGCCACAATCAATACCACCCAAGCTTCTTTACTACAAGCCCAAGCTACAGCCAACACCACAACTCAAAATTTCAACCAGACTTCCCTACAATTGATTTTTCAGCCCTCGGTCAAACCCAATAACAACTCAATAATAACCCCAACAGAGCAAGAATTGAATAAAATAAAAACAAAAGATATCAAAACAACGTAGAAACATTGATAATGGTATCAATAGTAATGAGAAAATTAACAAATTAGATATTTTATGGGAAACAGCGCAAAATAATGAATGGTATGAATGGGCAATGTTTACAGCAAGAGATACAGGTATGGAAAATTACCTACTGTGTTCCAAATCACCCTTAAACAAGGTAATAGTAGTTCCAAATCCACATGACTATTGAAAATGTGCTGAATTTAATAGAAACTTCTGTCATCTAAAAAATTAGATTTTAGACCCTATTGCTCAGCTGAGTGTTTGGCTTTTTTGAGTAATTCTATCCTTAAGGATCAATTTAATAAACCACATTGGGGAGATTGGTGTAGATATGGGGATATAAAAGATCAAATTAAAATAACAGAAGGAAAGGTAGAAATCCCAAAATGGTATGACATAGATTATAGCCAAGAGTGAGTACTATAGTAAGCCTGAAGGAACTCATGATTTGGGAGAATTCAAGGGAAGATGTGCTACTATTTGGTACTTAGACAAAACAAATGCTTGGCAATCAAATGTACCTGTAAGAGACCCAGTACTTCAAGCACAAGGATTAAAAAAGGGAATGAAAATATATCCAGAAGAATGTGAAAATCAAACTATAGCGTTACCTTCAGTAGAGTTATATGAAGATCAGACAATAGTGGTGGCAGACTTCTTTTGGGTCTGTTGAAAAGAACAACTTATGGCCTCCTTACCACTAGGATGGAAAGGGATATGTGTTAGAGTACGATTGATTCAGGAAATTAGCATGGCACAGTGGGAATTAGGACAATTCATGAAGGAAGATAGGAATAGAACTAAGAGAGCTTATAAAACAGACCCTAATGTGTTTATAGACTCAGTTGGTCAACCCAGGGGTATACCTAATGAATTTAAGGCTAGAGATGAAGTCAAAGCAGGGTTTGAATCAATGTTCATTTGGATTACACAAAATAAAAACACAGAATGGATTAATTATATTTACTATAATAAACAGAGATTTAGTAATTACACTGATGATGCTTTATCTGCATTAGGACAAAAAGTACATGAAACAAGTAGAATGACATGGCAAAATAGGCAGGCACTTAATTGGTTATTGGCAGACAAAGGGGGTGTATGTGTTATGTTTGGAGATCAATGTTGTACTTTTATACCAAATAATACTGCTCCGGGATGAACATTTAGTGAAGTCATGATTAAATTAAATAACTTAAGAACCAAAGTTAAAGCAAATGCTGGAAGAGATAATCAAATGTGGGATTGGTTTGATCTAAAGTTAGGAGCATAGGGAGCATGGTTTGCTAAATTGGGAATGTTTTTGGGAATTGCAATAATGATAGGAGGGCTATTGTTTTGTTGTGTACTTCCTTTATTGAGATCACTAGTTATCAAAGCTACAGTTAAGCAAATGGAAATGCTAAGATGTCAAGATAATGGGAGAGTGATATTAGAGTGTAACCAAAGTGTATATTATCAGTATTTTTCTTTATAAACCAAATTGGGATTCACAAACATTGGATGAGGATTCAAGTACCACAAATGAAGACGAAGAAGATGAATAAAGATGAGTCACACCCTTGGTGTAAGTGCTAGCCTAACCTCTCCCCAAAGGGTGACCCTCTACGATGCACAAAGTATCTGGGTTGAAGATATCTACACAACAAATAAGAACTCTTAATATTATGATGAATATTTTTTTATGTTTGATATACTCTACATAACTGTGACAACCACAAGGAAGGCTGAACCAATTGCACGCTCATGTTTATAACATGCTTATATGTTTCAATTATTGAATGAAAATATAAGAGAACAGAATCTTTTACTCCGTTCTTAATCAAAATTGAATGGAGACATTTGGTTATGTAATCTCCACCGGAGTGTGGTTATAATCTGGTCATTGGTAATGAAGCTGTGTGACTTAACTTAGTCACTAGATAGCATAACTGAGGTGACTGAATTATGAAACTGCACTCTGGGTAAAGACAGTGAAGGTGAGACTTATGTAAGTCTCAGAGGGGGGATAATGTAGAATATTTTTATAAAGTTGAGGATAAATTAATCAAGAATGTTAATATAGCCATTTTATTCTACAATTGTTTCTGGTGGTTAAGCATGTGACTTGCTGTGTCTGTGGAATGTGGGGCCCCTCGCATATGGTAAACTGAGTCTCCTGTGTTAACGCTAAAGAAAATATGGTGAGTTCTCTCCACAGTGACACATATGGAATATATTAGCCATGCCTTGGGATATCATATGTATAAAGGGGGACAAACCCATTTTGTGGGAGTTGCTCTGCAGACTGACTCGGCTTTGCTATCTCTGATAATAAAGTCTATCTTCTGGCATCAAAAACCCCAAGACTTTGAGAGTGATTCTTCACAAAGGTGGCAGAAGCCACAACAACAATTGCGTCGGATGTAACGGCGGGTTGGGCCTCGTGGTGAGGCAGAGCCTGAGGTGCCACGTTGAGGGGGCTCGGACCCCGAACTCATGGCCGTGCTGAGTCTGGGGACATTGAAGCACTTACCTGGCTCTGGGTACCCACCATAGGACCGGTCAGCAATGGGGGAGGAGGGAACCGTCCTCGTAATCCGTCACAACTGCCCGGGCAGGTGTATTGTGCCGCAGCTGGGTGCGCAGGGGTGGGGGGCCTGCCCCTGCAGCGTCGTGCCTGCCATAAATGTGCAGTGTCTGGCGATCACAATAACGATGGCCGTAAACACCGGCTGTGTGACCCAGGAAATTAGGAATCCATTCCTTTACTGAACATGTGGGTACCGTAGCCTTTCGGGAATGCGGCAAATCAAAGAAAAGGCAACAAAGGATTCTCCTCCTGGCCCTCTACCGGGGGATGGAGTGGTCTGCTTACCATCTCTTGGCCTGCAGCAGGTCTCCACGTGCCTGGGTCGCCTGTCTTAGGGGCGGCTAGAAGCCTTCATCGGGTTCTTGGCAGCGGGCCGTGAGAAGGGGAGGCATCTGCTTCCTGCGGGTGGCTCTATGCCAGGGCGCTGGCCTGGGCTAAGGTGGAGCCGGTGTCGTCACTGCAGGAGAGCCATGGTGTGCAGGGCGGAGGCGGCCTGTCCAGCGGAGGAGCTCAGAGACCAAGTCTGGGCAGTGAAAGGTGCCCGCCATGACCTCGTGGGGACCAGGGTGAGGCGCGGCCGTGAGCAGCACTCCGAGCCCAGGAACCAATCGTCAAGCCGCAAGGGTTCAGGGGGAGTGGAGGGTTCCCCTTCAGCCTGACGCTTGCAGCCACCCGGGCAAGCATGGCCGCCAGCTCCGTGTCGGCCTATGACTGGGCGACCGCACCCTAAGGTGGGAGCCCAGTTGAGTCCTCGGCGTCAGACTGGACCAGCCCGCTCTCTGATGCTGCGATTGAGAGCTCATCCACTTCGTGAGCGCTGAATGAGATCGCGAACTCACCCTGAGACGAGCCGGTGGTCTCATCCCAGCGGGGCGAATGAGCGTACTGGGGAATGGGAGGTCGGAGTTACCCGGCGGAGCGGCTCCCATTGGAGTCCCCAAATTGTCCCCAGTGCTAACCGACGTGGCCTCAACCCGTAGGTAGAAGGACCGAGGCAGGGAGCCACTGGGGTGGCTTTCCCTCTAACGAAGGAAAGCAGCGACCGCAACGTTGCTATGGTCATGCTCTCGTAGCGAGAACATGACCCGTCCATGAACGCTGTCTCCGCGTGGGCAGTGCCCAAGCATGGAAGATAGCAAACATTGGCCATCGGAAGCAGAGAGGTAACGACCGCAACCAGGAAATAAACACAGATGGAGAGGCATCTTTAAAAAGATGCTCTCCATCAGTGCAACTCCTTTAGTAGGGAAAACATACTCTTTTATTGCAAGAATATATACTCTTTTAGACTGTCGAAGCGCCCAGGGGCATTCTCTGCACTCCACCGGTGCACGAGGGGGAGAAGCCGCTGTAATGTGCCATAAATCCAACAGCTTTTGTAGAGGTGAATAGATCGGCGGAGGAATTCAGCTCACTGAAATACAACCACTCGGCTCCGAAGAGAAAATCTGAATGAGTGGTTGCGAGCCAGCTCCTTTTATACCTGTATATCCGGGGGAGTGGCATGCAAATTCCACTCGCCAATTCCCATTGGCCTTTTCTCAAAGATCAGAGGTGTTTGGGGCACCCAAGAGTGACCCCTAGTGTCACTACATCTACACAACGTTGAGTGAGTGATAGATAGGGAACTGTCTCTCTTGTTAATACTTACTGATCCATTTATTTATCCATTGACTACAAAAATCCCAGTAGGCCTACTGACAGTGTTAAATATATGGTTCAAGTTATCAAATTAATTATGGGAAATATTTATAGGAGTGCTTGAAATGGTCATCAAGAATAACTATTTATCAAAGCAGTAAAATATTTTTTGACATGATCTGCAAATAACCTAATTATTATTCATGAGTTTCACCACTTCGTAACATCCCCACCCCCCAACTGTCCCCACCACTTTTTAAAACAGTGACGCCCTTGTTTACAGTGTTTTACAAAATTACAAGTTGTGCCAGCCCTTATATCGCCATGACAATAAAGTTGTAAAATTGGATAGAACTTTACACAGATAAGGTTGAAAGCGATTTTATCACTCTAACAACATGTTAATAATATTTATGTCTTGTGGCTATACTTATAAAATTATGTTTATGGACTGGCCTCATTCACTTCCATTGTAAGTGCCTTCCTGTTACAGCCATTTTTGCTTTTTTCAATTAACAAGGATGTCAGAATTATTTTTTGTAGTAAACAATATTGTGCCACAAATGCTGTAGACTGAGCTCTACTTGTATTGAACCCAGAAATGTTTTTCAAGACTTCATTTAAAAAATATTTTGACAATTGCATGATTAATGAATTATGCACATCCCCCAATTCTCATTACCATAATCTCAATAAATAAATCTGATTACTGTAATGTGACAGAAAAAAAAAAAAATATGAAAAGAAATTATATATTGCAAACAATGATAATTACTTTACAGAAATTCCTTCTGCTCATGTTTCTTAAATAAGGCCCAGTGTTTTGTCTGTGTTTAAAGTTCAAGGTAATTACATCCTAACATGACTGATGTCAGCACAAATACTGTATGTTCTCCTGATTTCAGCATGGTAACAGCATACGTAGCCGAGCAGGTATGTATGCAAAGGTCAACTGATAAATTGGATAATGGGTTTTTATTTTAATGTACACACACTAAAAGGACTGAGCCCTTGTGCTTTTAGAAGTGTGTGGATGTCCAGAGAGTGTGTCTGCATGTGTCAATCAATGTGCATCATGCTTTCATCCCTGTTGCTGGGATTATGTCGGCCCATTAGTGCATTTTTATCCATCCAGCTTGAGGAATTTACCCAGCATGCTTCTGAGGATGATGGGATCTCAGCAGGTGCTCTTGTACCAGTAAACTACACTCAACAAAGAGAGAGAGATAGAGAGAGAGAGAGAGAGAGAGAGAGAGAGAGAGAGAGAGAGAGAGAGAGAGAGACTGTTACTAGGGGAGGGAGGACAGTTGCATCTGTTGCAGCAAAATTCATATTTCAAATACACACCCTCAGGAACCAATCACTGCTTTAATCATCATATTTACTATGGTCTGTGTATGTGAATACAGTAGAATATTCTTAATGTGCATGCTGATGACGAAGATTCTTTATTTTATCTTGCTTAATGTATAATGTTGATTTAATTCTTTGTTTTTGTTTTTTGTTGCTGTTTTTTAATTAATTAATTTTTTTACCCTACTGATGCTTTGGAAATATTGTGTGTGAAAATGTGTGACAGTTATGCATCTGTTGCTGTAAAACTCATATTTGCAATATTAATTCTTATAAATCAGTTACTGCTTTAATCACCATATTTACAAATTTGTGTATATGAATACAGTAGACTATTTTTTATGTTCATTAATTTAATATAATTGGTTACACTTAATGATGTAGTATTCGTTAACATTGGTAACTACATTAGATAACGTGAATTAATAATGAGTGATACTTTTACTGCCCTTATTAATCTTGGTTAATGTTAATTTATCAAATTACAATTGTTAATTGTTAGTTCATAATGTTGTAAAGGTACTGTTCACCCACAAATGAAAATTCTCTCATCATTTGCTCACCCTCATGCCATCCCAGATGTGTATGACTTTCTTTTTCAGCAGAACACAAAATATAAAAAATATTAATTCTCCTCCCTGCCCAGTAGATGGTGATATGCAAGAAGAATGCGAATCACCAAAAACAAAAGAAGAATTTGAAAGAAAAAGTGGAGATTTATAGTAAAAAAGGACTTTTGATCTGTTTCTCACCAACACCTATCATATCACTTCAGAAGATATTGATGTAAACACTGGAGCTGTATGGATTACTTCTGTGATTTCTTTATCTGATATTTGAAGTTTCAAAGTTTTGTTCACGATTCATTTGCATTGTAAGGACCAACAGAGCTGAAATATTCTTCTAAAGATCTTCAAAGAAGGTAAAACACATCTGGGATGGGACGGCATACAGGTGAGTAAATGATGAGAGACATTTTCTTTTTTGGTGAACTATCCCTTAACTAATGTTTTCATATACAACTTTTAATTAAAAATTGTATTAGCAGCTTATATGTTGAAATTGACTTTAAACAAGATTAATAAGGGCAGTAACGGTTTCATTCATTGTTAGTTTGTTAACTAATTTAGTCAACTAATGTTAACGAATACCACCTTTTGTAAAGTGTTAAAATTTAATTTCATTTAACTTAACTAATTTATAACACTTTAAAATAAGCTTCTATTTCTTAACATAAGTAAATGCATTGTGTGTCACGAACAAACAATGAACAACAATATTTTAACACCATTTATCTATCTTGGTTAATGTTAATTTATGGAAATATAATTGTTCATTGTAAGTTTTTGTTAATTCATATTGCATTAACTAATGGTAACATATACAGATTTTAATAAATAAAAAAAATGCATTAGCCTATATGTTGAATAACATTAAGTGCTGTAAAGTATTGTTCACTGTTAGTTCATGTTAACTAATGTAGTTAAATAATGTTAACAAATACAACCTTATTGTCAAGTGTTACTATTCCATTTTATTGTATTTATTTTTTAATTAATTAACTAGCCATTACCAGTACAACAATCATGCCAATAAAGCACTCTGAAAAATTGGAATTAAAAAGAGAGGAATGGAGAGAGAAAGTGAGAGAGGTCAGTCAAAGAGGATGATTGTAACAATAAAACAAGCACACACACTTTCTCCCTTGTTGTATCTCACATGCAAACACACACACACACACACACACACACACACACACACACACACACACACACACACACACACACACACACACACACACACACACACACACACACACATGTTGGTGCAGCTATCCTTATGAAGACTCTCCATAGACATAATGCTTTTTATACTGTATGAACTATAGATTCTATCCCCTAACCCTAAACCTAACCCTCACAAAAAACTTTCTGCATTTTTACATTTTCAATAAAACATTGTTTAGTATGTTTTTTTATGTGATTTGAATTATGGGGACACTAGAAATGTCCTCATAAACCACATTTATAGCATAATACCCTTGTAATTACCAGTTTGTAACCTAAAAAAATGTCCTCGTAAACCACCCAAACCCACCCACAGACACACACACACACACACACACACACACACACACACACACACACACACACACACACACACACACACACACACACACACACACACACACACACAAACACAACACACAACACACACACATATACACACAAAACACACACACATACACACAACACACACACACACACACACACACACACACAAACACACACACAGATGTTGAAGATGAGTCACAGGTGTTAACATGGGAAGAGTAGCACATGAGGTCAGCAATATCTCTCTGCCATAATTTCTGATCACTTACCCACACATCCTCACAGCACGTCTTTTAATCGGCCAATATTTGCTCATTTTGAGATTAGAGTATTGTGCCTGCTTTGCTGATTAGCAGAAGTGTTCCGTCCAGTAGAAAGGGTAAGTTTGTGTACTTTTGTTCTCAGGGTTGGTTCATTTTTGAAAGTCACTTGCTGTATAGGCCCACAATAGGCTTTTCAGGAAAATTTAAAAAGTAAAACAATTATGATGCACAAAACAATAAAACATACAATATTAAGTCATTAGCGGTGTCCCAAATGACACACTACACATGATTCATTTACAATATATAGTATGCACTCAGCCATGTAGTGTATGAACTTTAAAAGTGCAGCATCATACCAAATGTAATATTAAACGTTAAAAGGAAGCATTCGCTGTTTAACAGCTGATGGAAGTGACGTTTCAAATGCACACGATCAGTTGCCACTAGCTTTAGCCAACCTCAGTTCAACACTTGTATCTCAAATATTGTTCTGTGTGGGGTGATGGTAAATCATTCAACTTACATCTGTAAGGTGCTGTCTTCACTTAAGTTATTATTGATATATCCCTATTATTACTACTACACTTAATATTACATTTTACTATACAGAAGTGATATATTTCTGTTGCAGTTTTTCCAGTTTCACCTATCTAGTTAAATGGAACTTTTATTTTGGTGGAAAACTGGATGTTTTCAACGACTTCAAAGCAGTTTGTTGGGCTAATGTGCTTATTAAACTGCTAAATGCTATGATTTAGGTTTTTTTTCCCAATTGCTAACAAGCATTGTTCAATACTGAAGCCACATTTTCAAAACTCTTCATACAGTCTGCATTACCAACATGAATCTTGGCCAAACAGTTAATCTCACCTCCAAAACTCACTCAAACAAACAGAACACTTCATATATGTCTCAAAATAAGCTTGTTCCACCATAACACTGGCAACAATTCTCATTCAGAAAACATACATTTTCATAACACACAGACCTAAAAAACACTAACAACAGTCACTTTATTGAATGTACTAAAGCATATGTAACAAGAATGAATCAGAAATGCTGCAATTTGTTTTCTTTGAATATAGTACTTTATTTGTGAAAAAAACACTCCTGAAATTCTAGGGCTGCAATGATAAAAAAAAAAAAAAAAAAGTCAACACATCAACAACATGTGTAGTCTAATCACTGATTGTAAAGTACTGTGAGGGTTCTAGTCCTCTCTCTAGCTTGCATTTGGCCACAAATTCTCATCAACATCACATCTGATGTCTTCTCTGGCAATGCATCTTGGAAAGTACCTTCTGGAATGTCTAATCCAACCCTGGCAGTCTTCAGGAGAAATGTCTCCACACCCCGCATTCATTGCCTCCAGTAAAGTCATCTGGTCATGTGGATGGTGGTCATAAACCTTCCACCTCCACGGAGAGAAAAACTCCTCTATGGGGGTTTAAGAAATGGGAGTATGAAGGCAGGAATAATACCGACATCCTGGGATGTGCAGCAAACCAGTCTGTGACTGCAGCAGAGTGGTGGAATGCCACATTATCCCACACAACAACGAAGGTAGGGGAGTTTGATGCCCCTCGCCTTCTCTCCTCTGCTGGCACAAGTCGATTATGCAGGTCATCAAGAAAAGAAATAAGCCTGTCTGTATTGAAGCGGCCAATGAGTGGTTTGTGTAACAGCAAACCATCACTGGACAGTGCTGCACGCATCGTGATGTTAGCTCCTCTCTGGCCTGGGACATCCACGGTTGCTCTCTGTCCAATCACATTTCTTCCCCTGCGGCGTGTTTTTGCCAGGTTGAATCCAGCTTCATCCACAAAGATAAGAGTACGTGGAGTTCGGTTGGCTTCCATCTCCATTACCCTCTAAATTACAGACAGTTTTACAGTAATTTACATTATGCATAACTGTGTATGTTACTGAACAGACATCTTACCTGGACATACTGATACTGGAGTTCTTTTACACGTTCACTGTTTCTCTCAAAGGGTATAGTGTACAATTGCTTCATCCTTATTTTATGTTTATCTAGGACTCTGTCAGTTGTCGTTGTGCTAACCATATTCACATTTCCAAAAGTGAATGTGTCTGCCAGCACTCTGTCCTGAATTTCCCGCAGTTTTATTGCATTGTTGGCAATTACCAATTTCCTGCACATCTGGAAAGATTCTGCCTCTCCCTCCTCTCGGAGGCAACCTTTGGATCCTAAAACACAACAATTACTGTATTGTAATAGGTTTCAAAATGTCAGTACATATAAAAATGTAGACATTGTATTGTACTGTAATATGTAGTTCAGTTATAATCAAAGGTTGCTCATGTCACCTGTTGTTTTGCCGGAAAATTCGTACTATTGATGCAACTGTTGAACGGTGCAGATTTGGTTGCACCCTTAGACCAGCCTCTCTCAAAGAGAGAACATGGTTTACAACATGGTCATTAACTGAGGCCCTTATCGCATCAGAGATCACCGCTCTTGGTCTTCCTCCCCTTTGTCCTCCACACACTCTCCCTCTCTGTATCACTCCTCTTTTCCCACCAACCTGTCTTCTTTGATCCATATTTCTAAACAAAATCAGTTTTTTACTAAAACATGGTAATGAGACTAAAGCAGGACACCTGGGTAAGCTTTCAGTTGAAATTGCAATTAGCTTGGAATGATTATTAGTTCATTTTCTGCTATGGTTTTCTATATTTCAAAATAATTACTGCAGAAATGCTTGAAATTTGCCATCATTCTGTTTTGAATGTGTTTTTATCAGTTTTGAAAGCAGTGTGTTAGCATTTGAAAAATGAGCTGAAAATATAAAGTGTTTTTCAGGCTGTGGAGTATGAATGACAAAAGTGTTCGTGGATTTTGAAAAATTTGGTCATTGAATGCATTTTGTCTGAAAGCAATGAAAAATGATTCACAGTTTGGTCCGCATAGACTTCTGTTTCGCTGAAAGTGTGAAGAGTTTTGAAAAAGTGGCTTCAGTATTGAACAATGCTTGTTAGCAATTGAAAAAAAAACTGTAATTATATAAATATATAGTCTGCATGTGTGCTTCACAGGGAATAAAGTGCTCTGCTCTTTGTCATTACAGTTTTTCTCGATTGCTTAAACACTATAACCAGGCTTTTGAACTAAAATTTCAAAACCATAATGCCATTTATCAAAAAGCACACCCATTTCCCTAAACTATAAACACTATTCCCCTGTTTTGACACATGAGTCAAATTTGTTGAACTGTCACTGCAAAACTCTACACACAAATCCATTCATTTCTCATTGCCTATACCATGTGGTCATTTAGAAAGTACTAGAATTCAATATTGTTCACTCAAGTCAGCACAGCTTGAGCTCAATTAGCACACAATTACCCAGGTGGAAACAATAAGAGTCAAAAATGATCACACACCAATCAGAACCTTCAATAGATAGATAAAAGGGCCCGAGTCAGTTCATTCAGTTTTGGAACAATGGATCCAGAGAGACGTGAAGGAAGAGGTTGAGGACACCAGAGAGGAGGTGGAGGAGGAGGACGACAATGACAAGGAAGGGCAAGGGCAAGGGGACAAGCAGTGTCGGATGAAATTCGTGTCACTCTAGTTGACCATGTCCTTGTCCATGGTATGACTATGAGGGAGGCTGGGCAATGAGTACAGCCAAACTCGAGTCGCTTCACCGTCAGGGAGGAAAACAGGTAGGTATACTTCAGACTGCTCTCTACTGTAAATTTTGAGTGTTGTACTCTGTGCTGTTACAACACATACATGTACTGTAGCTGTTGCACTATACTAATAAAAAGAAATGCATCAAATTGCCTCACATACAGATAGTTTCTGTATGCTTCCATTTTGTAAAAAGGATGTGTTACAGTTTCAGTAATCAGTAGTTCTATTTTTGTAGGACACAGAGACGACCACCTGGTGGAGGAAGGCTAAGGCTTTTGTCGGAGGAGCAAGAGAGGGAGCTGGTAAATATGGTCATTGCCAACAATGTACTCCACCTGCGAGAGATTCAAAGGAGAGTGATTGAAGACAATCACCAATTTCAAGGGATAAATGCCATCAGCCTCTCCACAATTGATTGCATCCTCCGAAAGCACAGGTTCCGGATGAAACAGGCCTACCGCGTCACTTTCGAATGAAACTCTGACAGAGTGAAAAACCAACGTCTGGAATATGTTCAAGTATGAGTTTTTAATATTGTATGAAGTATTGTGTACTGTCACAGTATAGCAGTACAGCAGTTTATACTGTAGCACAAAGTACATATGGTGGTCTGCCATTTGTGCCCTCTTGAACTGTGTAGTCATTTACTCTACTGTTTCATGTGTTTTGCAGAGAATCTTTGAGATTGAAGGCCGGCCTGTTTCCCATGAGATTATCTTTGTTGACTAGGCTGGATTTAACTTGACCAAAAGAAGTGGGAGGAACATAATTGGCCATTGGGCTATTGTGAATGTCCCTGGCCAACGTGGAGGGAACGTCACTATGTGCACGGCCATCAGCCAACGAGGGGTACTCCACTGCCATGCCATTCTTGGACCCTATAACACTATGCTATAACACTACACAAATGTATACATTTGTGTCTTTTGTGTTCATCATGTGAAAAGGTTTTTGAGGGGGAGAACCACAAGCAACATAACTTATTACTGGTTTTGTAGTATTGTTTTGAATTTATCTCACCAGTGTATAAGACTATGCTGTAGTGTGTGTGTTTTTGAGGGCTTGTGTGTCATGTCTGAGGGCAAAGTTAGGTTTTTCAGTAAGATTGAATGGTTTTGAGTGGAGAGCTTCATTTTGACCTGAAAATAGGAAGTTTGGGGAATTAGGTTGAGAAATTATGGATTTGTGTTTAGAGTTTCGAGAAAAGGAGGCATAATTTCAAGAAATGTTTAAATGAAATGGAGGTTATGACCAACTTTATTACTGTATTGTGATGTATTTCCGAGTGAAACGGTTCTTCGAATGAGAAAAAAATGTAGGGCGGGGACTTTGTTTACATTAGGACAAGGCTAGAGCCATTGTGCAAATACAGATGATTGTGAAACAAGCGAGTAGAAGCTAATTTGTCCATGTTTGAATCACAATACACTAAGCATAAAGAACACTTACCAAAGCAGTATATCCAGGAAACCTCCGTCTGCATAAAAATAAGCTTCGGCATCAGCGTGTCTTAATTAGAAGTCATCATGCCTATGCCCTATTCCATACGAAGACAATTACCCTCAACTGTGAGAGCTTCAGAAGGCTGAAAGGTGATAATGGTAAGTCAAAACTAATTTTAAGCAATTCTTATCGGAAAATATGTTTGGAATTGACCCTAAAGCATGGCTTGTGCTCCTGTCGAAGTACCCTGCCAAGGCATGATCAGCGGCAGTTAGAACACAGCCAGACATGCTAGAGGGAGGGAGTGTTCTCCTTCTAGAAAGCATTTGATTGGACAAAGTTTCTCAGGCGATGACTGTGCTTCGGTCTGTCAAGCCGAAAGAGAGCGACTGCTGATTTTAAATGCTTACATCTTCTGAAAAAGAATTACGCCAGCATTTGGAAGTACACAAAATATAGACTAAAAGCAGCAAAACTTTAATTTTGATTTCACAGGGACTTTAAGCAGCAGCTTCTCACATTAATTTAATGTTAAAGTGCGTAGCTCATGCAAACCGTATATTTGATTAAATAAATATCAGACTTTTGTGGTTTAATCAATAGGATATATGATTTTAATTTGAGCAATTGTGCATTTATACTTCATTTTATCCCAAATATGACAAATTCCGTGACATTCTGCGTTTTATAGGTAATTCCGTTTTTATGACTGTATTACGCGATTCCAACCATGTTTTACGCAACAGATATCATAGGGCCCTAAACATTCCACACTCGGTTTTGATGAAGTGCATCATCGGGGTATTCGTAGTACACTTCATTTTGTTGCGTTTCCAGTATAAACATACTACTCGAACTACTTCACACTATAAAATGACATAGAATAGTGCAGAAGTGTTTGGGACGCACCTATTGCTTTGGCCAGCAAATATTGTAAATTGTATACATCTGTGACAACCTACCCCATAAAAAATGTGACAACTTGCCATGACCTGACATTGTCCTGAGAACACAGTTCAAGCTTTTGGTTAAGATCTACCTTCATTACATACATAGTACTCTTGGCTTAATGCTAGTGTGGTTTTACTGCATTCACTTGTTTACCCAACAGCTATTACATGATATTAAAATGTTTGATGACAGAATCACAAAAATTATTCTAATTTTTAAACCAACATATGAAACTGCTAGAGAAAGCACATTTGTATAATTGGAATTTGTTTTGATTTAAAAACATGTAGAAACTGAGATAAAGCCCTTCCGTGTGGGACAACCAGCCCAAAAGAGGTACATAAGAAATTTGATAGATTTTCCTGCAAATCAATGTAGCTTTATAAATGACAGCAGGAAATATGTCTCTAAACATGCTTTAAAAAGTTAGAGACTGAAAGTCAACAATAATTGTTTTACCAGAACATTGGTAATCCAAGCATGTAAAGATGTACGTCGCCCTCTATTGTCTAAAATATGTATTGTATATGAGGAGAGCTAACTTCACAATGTTTTACATTTACTAAAGTTTTGGACCTATTTCCTCTAAACATCAGTCAAATGCCATAATGTTTGGTCTACAAAAATCTGAACACAATTATAAAATGCAAATTCTCAGGAACCGGTGCCATATTGGACTTATCTGTGTCCCTATCACTTAGACAGGATACTGAAATTATTCACTTTATGTGAGACATTAAACTTAGTTTAGTGTGTAGTTTTTTTAATGTTTGTTTTTCTGAACATCAACCCATTTGCACTGTGTCTCCATTGCATGTTATACAAAATAAAAAAATATAATAAATGCTACCTACATTTTGCTATTATTGAAATTAAAATATCATGCTTTCACTGTCTGTGTTGTTTTCTTTTTATAAAACGCATAATACATTTTCTGAATAAATAATTTGATCATATTTTTTATTACCTACCAGTAATCACACAAATGGCGTGCACCGTTTCCTGGGAATAACCAAAAATATACGGTTTCGTGTTTAGAAATGTCATGTAATCTGTGAGAGATACTGTGAGCCTCTGTGTTTTATATCCTCTATCCTGATATACATGAATATCTGAATAACAGCATCTTGGCTATGTTCCAATCCAGAGACACTGAACTCATCTGCCCCATCTTAATGTCTATTTCTACTTAGCAATTACAGTACAAAAATTGCTGTGACCATCTGTTGCCTTGTTACCAAAGCATGCTGTCTGTGCACTGAACAGAGACATATGACAAGGGTGGAGTAATCACTTGTATTTGTAGCTTATGGACAGTTACACAATAATAATCTTTACTAAGAAATGACACACAGCATTGATGGGAAACTGTTGAGAAAAATGGCATTTCTTCCTCCGAAATTTAACAGACATTTTGCTGTAGCTTAGTTATAACCACGCAAGTAAACGTACTGAGTGACGGTTTCTGCAGGTTATATTTTACACCAGTAGGTGGCGACTAATGAGCATAACTTACAGTGTGTTGTAAGTCATTGAATCATTAGCTCAAGTGATTCATTTAAGTCTCATAGTATCACATTTGTAGTATCAAAATAATTTTTACGTGGCTCATCGTACATGTCGCACCAGTTTCCTGGTGAGATAAACACTAGATGTGCTACAACAACAAAGACTTTTATTGAATTTCATTAAAAGTCAGTTCATAAACACTTTTTGCACTGTTCCTCACACAATGCTGTCGACACATATGCCGAAAGTGTCCTGAAAGTACCACAAAATGACGTGGTTGCTTCAGCAATTGTGGTTTTTATCTTACATTTGCTTTTATTTATTTGCATTAACCTTAAAAACCTCATCTGTTTGGGAGAATATTTAACCCGCTTTTAGCGCCACAGAGTGGACATTTCAGCTCGCAAGTGGCGCAATACGTGTAATGAACCACGTAATGTCATTTTCCAAAAATGTTGACAGTGTCATGCAGTTTTCATAAGATCAGGCTTGATTCATTAAACAAAGAGTCGTTCACAACTGAAACAATGAAAGCGAATGATTTGTTCACTTAAATGAGTCTTTCAAAAACACAGATTCCAAGATTTGCAAAATGAATCTCTCACAAGGTCACAGTGTAATCCATTTTTTTCCATGCATTAAACGTTGCCATTATTTATGTTGCAGGGTCTCTGTCACCACACTGAATGAAAGATTAAACATCGCTGCCAGATAATGTACACAATGTGCATAAGTGTGGGATTTTCCCACAGCTAATGTAAACAGTCTTTACACTGGTTCTTCTCTGCATGTTTACTTGTCTCAGCAGTAATGAAGTAATGAAGACTGAATGTGTGCAGAACTCTGAGTCTGAACTGGTTAGCTTGAGCTCGATTTAGATGAGCTTAATTCGCCAGACATAACTGCCTTACAAAAATAGAGAATTCATGGCAAATTTGCTGCAAACTTGCTTTGTGGCAAACTTCTGGCAAACATTTGCGGTGAATCACATGCTCATTTGCATGTGAAAATAAAGAGTGGCAAATTTGCAGCTAGTTTGCCAGAAGTCTAGATTTTGTGTAAGGGTGATCAACATTTACAATAGTTACAATAGTTACGTATTGATCAGGCTTCGCGAACATGACCACCAAGTGACCTGACTTGACTTAAAAGGACTTTGACAGACACAACACAATTGAAGATATTCTGCAATAACTGTAGGCCTAGTAACTAGGGTTTTAGCTTTTCCATTAAGGGGCAACTTTTTCCCCCTGGATTTAATTTTCAGGGGCATTTTTTGCCTTTAATAGGACATATGTTTTCTAATCATATAAAAAGTAAAGTAAAATTCTTCATTGTAATCAATTTATTAACAACAAGTAATTATATCTTATGCTTTATGCAATAATATTTATATCTGAGCCTAGAATAGAAAATGACGCCAACAAACACAGAATGTTCCCCTAATGTTAGCATGTGGTTTCCGTTTGGTTATTTTTTAGGAAACTAATTCCGAACTTTCTAGAAACGTTCTCTTTAGGTTGTAATTTTTATAACAATAAACTAATGTTCCCAGAAGATTCTATATATATATATATATATCAGATATTGCAAATAAAAAACCACACATTTGAATTTCAGGATCATTTTTGTCACTTTAAGTCGCATTTTTGTCCAGAGGCCCATTAATTTCCGACCCTGATGTACTGGTTTCGTGGAGGGGTTATATACTGTATCACCCTGAAGGGGTTTATTTAGCAAAAATAACTAGTTGACTGTACATTATCCTACTTGCATGCCTACTAACCAAATAAATAATAAATGGACATAAAATGTTGATTTGTGTTTAAATTATGAAATTATGTGAGAACAAATAAATCACTGAACAGCTGAAATCCACCTCGGTTTGCATGGAAGTTCTGTTGTGTTTATTTTCTATATAACAACTATATATCTGACTGCTCATTACCCAGCTTATTACAAGATTACTTGCCAAATAAATAAATAAATGCACAAGAAACAGTGACTTGAGTTGAAATTATTTTATTAGATTACTTGAGATTGCACAGTAATCCGAGAAGCAGGAAAGATGACTCTCAATACTCCCATAAGCGGTCTGATATGTGGATGTGCGGTTGTTTCCGAACAATATCAGACTGCTAGATGGCGCCACTGACCAATCAGAATTTAGTTTTCTAGAGAGCAGTGTTATAATTTGCAATAATGACCAGCTAACTGTACATTACCCCTTACGTATAGTAAACAACCATCAGACCATTTATTTCTTTTACATTTATTCCATATGTCCAAATGTCCACACTTCTAATTTTCATTTAAAAGCGGACATTGCATGAAATGTCTCCTGAATCCAATATATAAAAAAGCCTGAGATCACGCAGACATATTAAAGTTTTTCAACCCTTGTAGTTGGTGTTATGGGGCCTGTTGTCTTGCCTCCTGCAATCTAGCAACTACTTGTTGTAACATGGAAAATGCCAGGAGAATGTGTAACAAGTTTTTCCTTGGATTCTAAAAATCCAATCAGAGGAACTATTTATTCCAGTGAATATGTCTCAGGGTTGTTTTTTTTTTTTGTTGTTGTTGTTTTTTTGAAAGTCAATTTCTGTAAAGTATTAGCTCAAATAAAAAATAAAATAAAAAACCTATTGAACATTTCTAACAGTATACTTCAGGAAAATGCAGGGCATGTTACACGATATAATACCTATTGTATATTGACACTTTATATTTACTCCATTTGCTAGGGCCCTGTTTATGTTTAGCGTAGCAACAGTAGTAGTGCTGCCTCAGTGAGCACCACTAAAAGTGCTGTTTCTTTATCAAACACAAGATGGCGACATTGAGCTTTATAATTCCACAGTACATGTAACTTCATCAGCACAGGCGTATACTGTCATCAGATTTATTTACAACAGAAGTGTGTACCTGTCTTTCACATCAGCCTTATTGTTCCACAGCTTGTGATTTGTATGTAATTTCAACTTTTGTGTGTGAGAGGATGTTTGATCTCAGATCTCCTCCTCAGGGCAGAGGGTGAATTAAATTTTGACTCTGTGTGTGTGTGTGTGTGTGTGTGTGTGTGTGTGTGTGTGTGTGTTTGTGTGTGTGTATGTCTGGGATGTTGAACTTGGCACTTGTGGCAGTCTGGACTTGGCATGAAAATGCTTGCAAGTTTATGTTAGCTGGTCAGTAATCCAGGAGGCCACAATCCACAAATAACCACAGGAGACAGACCTGAACATTCATCCGTACCTCCACCTCTGGCTGAACTGCTTCAGTTTCTAGAGACTTGCAATTTACCCATTAAATTCACAATCCTGACTAACATTAGCCATGTATATGCAAAACAGAGCTCTGAAAACTAGGATATTTCTAAGTTTCTAAATTCAATCTGTCTCCTGGCAGTCAAAGCAAGGAAGGGTCATTTAATTATCTTTTTTTACTGAAAAGACAAATATTAGCCCATAATGTGAAGCCCCTGCCCACATTCCAGCTGTCAATCAAGAGCTTCTGGTTGTTATTGTGTTATTGTCCTCAAATAGACACGTCTCAAACTATTCTAGACGATATTTTGACAGACAATCTCTCTCAGTGCTAAACAGACAGACTTCTGGAGACTGCTACAGGACGCAGTGTTGGATATGTGACCTTCTCAAGTCTACCTGCTAAACTGTGTCGTCTGTGTGAAGGAGGACATGGGCTATTTTTACACAACGACAAATTTGTGAAGGAAATGAAGGGGGAGGGCTGAGAATGGGCATTGAAGCCTGTGAACCCCACATAGACTATGGGAAAGAAAAATCACAAATGAGACGGCAATGAGATTGTCCTAGACAAAGTTGATGCTTAAATGAAAAATAACTGAGAACTTTATTAAGGCAAGAAACACACTCTATGCAATTATGTAAATGCAAGCGTGCTGTCCATTTACTCTACTCACGGCCGAAACATACTCAATGCACGGACTTAAATGCAGATGCTTATAGCTAAGCAAGCTCGGTTTTGTGCATTGTTGAGTTCCAAAATGCTTCAGACTGCAATTCATAATGTAACACAAGTATGCATTTCAGTGTCAACTTTGCCACAAGGGGCACTGTAGCAGACAAGTTAATTACTGTCATAGCAGAGCAACAGTTTTAAGAGAATATTACCAAAGTTTGGGCTGTTTAGCCCAAGCCAGAACACTTGTCTTAAAATTAATGGGAGAAATTGGAACGCCCAATATGCGGTTGTAGAAAAGGAAGTCCCACCTTAATACAGACACCGCTTGTCAGTCAACTCGAGAACGTGTATGTGGCATGAGCTGAAACAGCCTGAAAAATAACGTTTTTTAGCGTGATCTGTGCTAAAGAAGCACAATGTATGCTGCCATTGTTGTCAGATTTATCTGCTGATTTGAAATATGTTCTTTGATCATAACCATGACAAACTGTTTTGGAGGTTTCATCTTTCCCTATTCGAGTAGATAGGAGCTGTACTTTTTTGCCGCTTGTAACCATAGAAAATAGTTGCCTTGGAGCATTCCAAAGATGGCCACTGAATGGACTGACTTGCCATGAGGAACTTAGATATTACTGAGCAAGTTATTCAGTCAGTCAATATATTTATAGCAACTTACCAGAACAATAACACATACAGTTTAAAAGTACAGATGTTTGAAGGTAACTCTGTCGCCCCCTTGAGTAGTGAGGTTTGTTACCGCCACAGTAATGCAAGAATGCACATTATGGATTGTGGCAGGGTGAGCAGGAGACAGACACAGTGGGTGTGGTGTCAGGCCTCAGAGAGGCGTTTATTTTAAATAATAAACCACAGAAAATAGGGGAAAAGGGAGAGAAAGTGTCCATGGGGGAATTAATGTCCAAAATAAACAGGGGGACCTGGCATCCTCATGTTGCGATGGGGCTTTGTGAATGTCTGGGAGTGATTAAACTTCGGTCAAGGTTAAAGGGGCGGAGTCCAGTGGCCACACTTACTTCCCTCCTGGTCAGGGACATGAGGGGTGGCTGCTTCCTCTCAGTGGCACAGCTTCCCTGGGGCCTTAGCATGTGAGGGGCATGTGGCCCAGCATCCTGGCCTGTCAGCTCCAGTTCTCTGCGACACTCGCACTGAGGGTTCCGTGACAGGGATGGCAACACATCTTACTTGTGCCAGAATCCTGTATGGGACGTCTTCATTTCAGGCAAAATATGGGCGTATGTAATGGGACTGAAGAAGAAGACAGTTTACTAATGCCGGCTAAGGCCAGAAACATACTTTATGCAAATACATGTATGCAGACATGAACGCTGGGCCACTGCATATCCAGCTTGCGGTCTTGTTTTACTGTAACAAACTGGTACTAAAAGGGGCAATAGAGTTACAGTGCCTACAAAAGATAATTAAACCGTATCTGTTGTTATTCAGTTAAGTTCTTATTAATATATTGAATTTACTTGCTCAGCAATATTCTCATACTGCACACAAACGCACCCTTGAATACATCTATAATTCTACCACATTATGTCCAAACAAAAAAGGTGTGAGCAGAAAGCTAAGGGAGAGAAAAAAGACGAACAATTGAACAGAACAAAGGCTTGTTGAGAACTGATAACAATGAGATATATTTTACGCTCTGCCCACTCTAGCCCTCCGCTAATGTGGCGGTAACAAACTGGTACTAAAAGGGGCAATAGAGTTACAGTACCTACAAAAGTATGTGCGAATAAACCGTATGTGTTATTATTCAGTTAAGTTGTTATTAATATATTGACTTTACTTGCTCAGCAATATGCTCTTCAAATTGTTGCTCCCCCATAATAGCAGTTGACTTGAAAGAGAAAACTCATCACAGAAGCGTACAGTTCACCTTGTGGCAATGCTGAAAATGCAATGTGTAATTGTATTGTGGACGAATGAATGGATGACTGACTCACAGACGATGGATGCAAAAATTGATGGGCAGATGGATTAATGGACAGATGAATGGATAGATGGATGCAAAAATTGATGGATGGATGGATGGATGGATGCAAAAATGGGTGGATGGATGGATGATGCAAAAACTGATGGATGGATAGATGGATGGGTGTATGCAAAAATTGATGGATGGATGGATGGATGAACAGACAATGGATGGACGGACAGACGGATGGATGGATGGTTGCAAAAATTGATGGATGGATGGCTGGATGGATGAATGGATGGATGAATGGATGAAAAAATGTATGGATGGATGGATGCAAAACTGATGGATGGATAGATGATGGATGGATGGATGGATGGATGGATGCAAAAATTTATGGATGGATGGACATATGGACAGACAGATCAATGGATGGAGGAATAAATGGATGACTGGATGCACAGACGATGGATAGATGGATGCAAAAACTGATGGGCGGATGGACATATGGATGGACAGATCAATGGATGATTGGATGAACAGATGATGGATGGATGGATGGATGGATGGATGGATAGATACAAAAATTGATGGACGGATGGACATATGGACGGATGTATCAATGGATGGATGAATAAATGGTTGGATGGATGGATGGATGGATGAATGCAAAAATTGATGGACGGATGGACATATGGACGGATGGATCAATGGATGGACAAATAAATGGATGGATGCACAGACGATGAATGGATGAATAAATGGATGGATGGATGCACAGACGATGGATGGATGGATAGATGGAGTGATGGACATAAATATGGTCGAAATGATGGATGGATGAATAGATTGTGATGAACAGATGGATGGATGGATGGATGGATGATAGACTGATATATAGACTGATAGAAAAACTGATGGACATATGGACTAACTTATTGGTGGATGGAGAAATAAATTGATGATTGATGCACAGGCGGATTGATGGATGGATGGATGGTTGGATGGATGGATGGATGGACGGATGATGCAAACATTTATGGATGAATGGACATATGAAAGGATGGATCGATGAATGGATGAATGAAAGAATGATTGACACACAGATGATGGATGGATGGATAGACAGATTGATGGACACCAGGTATAGTGGAGAAGCAAATACTGTGATGTAGTCAACTCATATGTGGGTTAATCAATAGACTGATGCAGAAATTGATGGACATATGGATATTGGGTGGACGTATGAATAGACGGATCAATGGATGGACGAAAAATTGGATGATTGACACAAAGACGATGGATAAATGGAGGAATGGATGACAGAGATGAACAGATGGATGAAATTTCAGAGATGTAATGGATGGATGGATGGAAAAATAGATGGAGTGATGGATATACAGTACTGTTGGTATGTATGGATGGACTGATGGATGGACGAATGATTGGAAGATTGACGAACAAACAGATGGATGGATGGACATGCGATGTGAATGAATGAAGGAATGAATAAAAAATTAATTAATGAATGAATGCACAGATGGCGGATGGGTTGCTGAGTAGATGGTGGGATAGAATGACAGTTGGCTGGACGGACAGATAAATAAATTAACTACTGAAAGAACAAACTAACATACGAATGAACGTATGGAAGGATGAATAAATGGACAGATGGATTAATGGATAGACGGTCAGATGGACAGACAGACAAACATATTAATTCATTTTTATATGGATAAACAGATGGATGGATGTTCATACTCCCTTCAGGCTGGGTAACATCAGGACAATCAGGCATTGAGCAGCAGCATCCTTATATAACTCACTGCCAGTCACACTGTAGCACATACTCCAACCCTTACAAACAGATAAGCACACTGTCAAACACTCAGAGAAAGAGAAAGACAAATGAGAGAGAGACACAGAGGATTCTCTTGAGGCTCCGTCAGTCTGAGTGTTTGTATGTGAATAGCAGGAAGTGCTGAGATCAGGTGTTATATATATGCCAGAGACATTCTCACACACTCAGCAGCTCAGCGATTTACCCCGTTTGACTTCAAACTGTGTTTGTGTAGACTGTGGCTGAACTCTGCAAGCTCAAAGACAGCTTTGATGATGACTTTGCATTCATGCAGAAAGACATACGAATCAATCAGTGATACACAAACACACAGGCAACTCACTTTAGTTCAAATGCCTATTATAATGTGCGCTTTGCAAAGAATGCAGTTAGATCTTCCATACTGCACACAAATGCACCAATGAATACATCTATAATTCTACCAGATCATGTCCAAACAAAAAAGGTGTGAGCAGAAAGCTAAAGGAGAGAAAAAGGACAAACAATTGAATGACAGAACAAAGGCTTGTTGAGAACTGATAACAATGAGATATATTTTACCCTGTTCCCACTCTAGCCCTCCATTACCAATCTTTCCTGCCACACACACACTCACACATGGCATTTACGTCAGGGTGTGTGAGTGTGTGTGTGTGTTGAATTGTTTAAAATTTTTGTGTCTTCTGAGGTTAACAATAGTCTATTCTGTAGCGACCCAAAGCGAGTGGACACACCCGAGCAGAGAGCAGACTACTGGGATACATTTGGGTAGCGTCCAGATACAGCTGTGGCCCACTTGCTTTCTCTTGGGGTGTGTGTTTTGTACTATTCATTGGTGGCAGCTAGGTAGACAATCTTTATTTCTGTCCGTATACTGTATGTAAAAGAAGCTCAGCCCGAAACATCTTCTGTGCAAGTATGTGATTGCAAATGCTTCAAGCTATGCATGTAGCCTAAACTAGACTTTACGCTGCAGGTCCAGTTTTTGTGAAATCCAATTTGCTGTGTTCCCACTTGAATTCAAGCTGACATGGCCCTTTCCACAACCTCCAAACGGAGCTTAGGCATTGCTATCCATCAAGCGTTTTAGCTTTTTTGTCAGAACTTTCCCTAGTGTGTAGGCATTGCAAAAGTAGCGCTTTAGCAGGCATTAGTAAACTCTATCTTCTATGGTCCCGTAAAATACGTTGTGTATTTTGGCTGAAATGAAGACGTCCCACACGGGACGCCTGTTGTCCAATATTTAAGCATTGAAACGCTCGAGGGGGACTCCCTGTCAGAAAGTATAACATCTTGTACTGAAGGCTTAAGGCCAAAACATACTCTTCACAAGTACGTGAACGCAGGCACTACTAGCTACACAAGCTCAATTTCATGCAACGTTGCATTAAAAAATGTAATTCATCCATTTGTCATTAATTTGCCCATCTATTAATCTGTCTGTCCATATGTCCATCCGTCCATCAATTTTTGTATCATCCATCCATCCATCCATCCATCGTCTGTGTGGCATTTATCCATTAATTTGTCCATCCATTAATCAGTCTCTCCATATGTCCATCAATTTTTGCATCGGTCTATCAATCAATCCATCCTTCCATTGTCTGTGCATCAATCATCCATTCATTCATGCATCCATCATTCCTGTCCATAAGTCCATCCATTTTTGCATCAGTCTATCGATTAACCCAGATATGAGTTGGCTACATCACAGTATTAACTGATAGCTGGTGTCCATCCATCCATCCACACATACATATCTGAACATCCATGCATCCATCCATCCATATATGAACATCCATCCATCCATGTATCCATCCATCCATCCATCCATCATATCTCACCACATGTATACAAGAAGAGAGACCAAATCATGAATATGGACATTCACAAGAATTTGTGGCTGATCTTGAGGCTTGAAATGACGAGAGTTCATCTGCACAAGCTCTGTTGACCTTGCCTCTTCTAATGATGACAGGCCAGACTTCTCCATTGCTCAATTACAGCTCAGAAAAACATAGGAAATTCTGTCTGGAGGAACAAATTATCCATTAGCCAAAATTTCACACAGAAGAAATTCCCCTCTCCACTTGACGTCATTGAGTTTAATTCTACATTTATGCAGCATTCTGAAACACTGCTGGTATTTCCACATTGTTCCATATCTGTCTAAAAAGGCAATCGCTGTGTGTGCATGCATTTGTGTGTGTGTGTGTGTGAGTATAAGTGTATGTGTGTGTGTGTGTGTGTGTGTGTGTGTGTGTGTGTGTGTGTGTGTAGCGGTTACCCAAACAAGGACTTGGAATGTCTGTAATAGGCCTGTTGACCTCCTCTGGCAATAGTTTTACAGTACGTGTGTGTATGTGTGTGTAGAAGTCTATTGTCTGTATGTCTGTTATCATTAGACTGCAGTTTCCTACATCTAAAAGGAAGGAGAAAGAGAGAGGGAGAATTAGTTAAATATATCTTGAGCATTCAGTTGAGATAAACTTAACTGCACCATACCAGTGAACTTATTTCACTGCCAAAACCAACATGCAAATAAAAGCTCAAATCACATTTTCAACACACAATAATTTCACAGACTTGGTGCTCCTTATAAAACTGTCTGTCTGCAAACACACAAACACGAGACGTCACACACCCTGTGACCTCAGCGGAGAAGACTGCGAAAATAGAAAGAGACAGTCGGTAGGGGGGCAGTTTGCTTTTGAGAGAGACACAGAGAAACTGACAGACAGAAAGACAGACATACACAGTAAATGGCAGACTAAAGTAATGATAAAGCAGACTGTCACTCACATAAGGAGTGGTCGGGGCACTTTTACACACAGAAAGTAACACATAGTGACACTTGAGTGACACTGCCAAGGTTCCCGTAAAATGGAATTTCTGCAGTTTTAGTAAACTGCGTGCCAAGACACTGATCGACGAGTCATTTAAGAGTGTAAAATAACTTTTAACAGTCTGATCAAAGATCAGTGATCTTAAAGAGATGGTTTAAAGGGATAGTACTAAAACATGAAAATCATTTTTTACTCAACCTCATGATTTTCTAACTTGAGTGGAAATTGAAATGAGATGTTTGGTAGATTGTTCACACTGTTCTTTTCCATACATTGAAAGTGAACGGGGACTGTCAACCTGAAAAACGGACCGCAAACGTGGCACATCATGATCAGTAATGAGATACGTAAGAACCAAAGACATTTGACATTGTTGACGCCTTATCGTAAATCTTCCAAATATAATGCAAACATTAATAAGATTTAAGAGCTACGACAGAGGGCAAGATTTGCAGAGAATAACAACTTCAATTTATGTATTTTTTTCTGCGTAAAGCTATCGCATGGCTTCAGAAGACTTAGAATAATGTGTACAATTCGCATGGATGGTATTTTCATGATCATGTATTTTTTTCATATTTAAAAAATATTACAAAAATAATTAATTAGCATTTGGTTGATATGTATGTATGTTTGAGTGTTTACTTTTTATTTACTTTTGTGTAAATTCATGTTTTACTTTTTATTATTATTGATTTATTTTTTATGTATATATATATATATATATATATATATATATATATATATATAGATATGATACTTTTATTTATTTTAATGCAGTCACTTTCTTTGACATTTAATTTCTGATAAGTTCTTTAAGTTGCACTTGATGTATGAAAACTGCTTTACAAATAAAATGTATTATCATTATTATTATTATAACAACTACTAATATTGAAGCTTGACTGCTCCATTTTCAATTCACTTTCACTATATGAAAAAGAGCAGCGTGAACTTTCTGCCTAATATCTCCTTTTTTACAGAAGAAATTAAATTATAGAGGTTTGTAAATGATGACTATTCATTTCCTATTGTAATACTTTGGTTCAATAAAAATGCTTATTATTTTAATACACTTCTTGGAAACTTGCCAGTAATTTTGTATTTTAACTTTGTATATTAATTGACTGTATCGACTGCCCGTAAACTGATTAAGAATCAATCAGTACGTTTCCATGCACTTTAAAGGTTCTATTTCAGTCGGACTAAAACAATAATTAATCTTTTTAAATGTCATGTAGGCACTTTAGTCCGACTGAAATCACACCAGTTCGATTTTAGCGAAGTCGGACCAACAGTCCTAGATAATAATGCGATTGTAGCTTGGCTTCATCCAGCATGTTTACATGTTCATATCGGGCCACAACTGGCCTCGGCATTGTTCGCATGCTCTGAAAGATTGAGGTGAAGCATGACGTGGATTTAATCAGGTGATTTGACGTCCTTCCTTGAAATGGACAGACAGATGAAGACAGTAGCATGACTATGCAAAAACCCACAGTAGCTCAATTTTAACTGTGCATATAAACATACTAAGTAACATTCTTGCATATCAAAGGGTTAGAACCAAAAGGAGCATAAATGTGCATTTTGTAAATGTGCATTTACACTAATGCCCCTTCAGCTCCAAACCCTCAGTTTGTCAATGCTGATCCATTAAGACCAATACCAGACTGAAGTTAAACCTATGAGGCATAGGTAGTTTCCTCCTAACACTTCACCATAGACTGATGATGTCATTAGCCTGTTACTCAATGGTGTCCCTAAGCCCTCAAGGGCCACATTCCAGGACAGACCACTCATCCGAATCAAAGAATCACTCTCTCTTCCCTGTGTCTGAGGATTTTTGTCGCTAATTAACTTTTTATACTTTAGTCAACGATCGGGAATTCTTAAACAATGACATCATCAGACTGAAGGTAAAATCAGCTATGAGAGGAGCGATGCACAAGTGTTTGTACATGTTTTTTCGTAAGGATGTGTTATTAATGCATAGTGACAATAAGGACATTTCTGGCTTTTACACACCAGTTAGTCGTGCAGGATTCTCTGAATCTGTGTTTGCTGTTTTTAGCTAATGGTTTTAGCACCTGGGATGGAAGATTGTAAGTGATGGATTCTCAGAAGAAGGTTGTGGAAGAGGTGACGTGTACTTGACTCACTGTGCAACTAATATAAATTCTGTCTGGTTACTTCTTTTTCCTGATATTGATTGTTTTACCACTGGCATCATGAACTATGCCGTCATTTAGCATAATGTGACCACTTGTACACAAAGCTGTTATGATGCATATATCTTATATCTCATTATGACTTTAAAATAATTTTCCGTGTTCAATACAAGTTAAGCTCAATTGACAGCATTTGTAGCATAATGATGATTCTCAACTGAAGAAATTGACCGGAAAAGGATGTTGGATGTTGTTAAAAATGACATGACACTAGTTATTTCTCTGATTTCGCTAGAAGTATATTGGTCTTTAAGCTGTCCATTTTTGGCTGCAGCTTTCACCGTAGGCTATGTTTTCATAGTACAATAAGCTCTTTTATATCACAAGATTCCAATCAAAAATGTTATTTCTCATGTTATGACTCCTTAAAAGGAAACTATAAAAGTAAGTATGAACTCATGTCTAAGAGCACAATGCTGTGTGTGTGTGTTTTGAGATGAGCCTGCATATTGACAGTTACTTGCTGTGAGGCATCTTTTCTGACTCTTCCTTTAACTCCCACACAACATCGCCCGTGACCTGACCACACACTCTCACACATGCTCAGCTGTGTTTATGTGTGAGGAAATGTTACCAAGGCAAAGCCACAGTCCAGTGATGACCCCAAAGACACATGCTCGTGTGCTCAATAGAGCCATTGATGGATGAAAGAGTGGATGGAGAGAGAAAGAAAGAGAGAGAGAGAGAGAGAGAGAGAGCGAGAGAGAGTGAGAGAGAGAGAGAGAGAGAGAGAGAGAGAGAGAGAGAGAGAGATTTGCGATGGCCTATCAGACAAAGGTGTATTCACTGGATCAGAGGCATCATGATTATCTGAGGTCAAATGTGCAAGCAGTGCAAATTCTTCCACTCCTTTATCTGTTTATTGTTTTCGTCTTTTAGAAATAGTCTAAATTTAATTGTTATGTTTTTCTAGTCCATTTAATTTAATTGTACTTTATTTTATCCTTCTCTCTTTCTGTATCCTGTACAGTTTTCCATACTACTCTACATATGCATCTGTTTATTGCAAAAGTTTATTACGCTGCAAAAGGGGCTGGTGGAAGAAGTTGGAGAGGGTAAAAATTGAATTTGGGGAGGTGGTTAAGATTTTTTTGACCACTTCATTATTTATTTATTTATTTATTTTCATATTTTTGTTTTAAATGTATTTTGAATTTAGAAATATTTTTGTACATATACAGTTCATTTACACCACCAAATTGTTATAAATGTGCTGTTTTTGTTTATATCACTGCTGCTTGAGGGAATGGACAATATAATAGGACGCCGATGGTGAAATAACCGGAGAAAAACCACAGAATTAAACTGCACTTGATCCAGCCCCCATTAGCACTATGTTTGCGCAATTTCGCCACACCCACTTGCGCCTAGACTTAGTGCATGCTTGCATGAAAATACCAAAACTTCAATGCCATGCCCATTGACTTAGCACGTATGACATATTGCATAGCACTTCTCTTAGTGCTCTTAAAATAGGGCCCATTATTTTAAATATATTTTATTGCGCTAAATAAAGGCATTAAATCGATAGCCCTAGTTAATACATTTTAAATCTGCTGCGGCAGCATTTCTTGCCAGTTTTCTACAAATCTTTCGGCTGTAAAAGTTGATAGTCCGTATAAAACTGTCAAAAGCTCCTCTTCTGTAGCACAAGAGATTGTGGCCAATAATAGCCCAAAAAAGCATGAACAGAGACATTCTTCAAAAATCAACCTATTTTCAAAAGAATTGAAAATGGACATAATACGCCACCCAGGCACATTTGGCATACATGCACGCATATTTCTATGCACTATGATCTGGGACACACTAATCCTAATCTCACATACTATATAGGGCAGAATGTGAATTGGGTCGCAGTGCATCTTTCTCTTTCACCAATTCTGCCTCTATATCTACTCATGCAGAGCATGAGTTTTTTATTTTACTGACCCAGAGCAGCTTTTGTTGTCTTGGTTGTGTTATGTATCACATGCATGTGTGTAACTGTTCCACGCTGTTGAAACTTGTCTATAGCGATAATGTCTCTTACTGACAGAGTTTGTGAATGAGCAGTAATCAGTGATTCGTTGGAAAGAAAAAGTGAGAGATTTTTAAAGGCGTGTTATGTTGGGACCTGCTTTCTGCTCAAAGATTCAGGTATTTAAGATGGTAACCCAATTTTTTTAATGGGATTAACCTGTTTATGGTGCAGTAGTTTCCAAATTGTCAGATTTTCCCCTCCTGTGTGAGAAAGTAAGGACTCCAGGGGTTACGTGTCAGGGTCCTGATCACCCTGTCAAATTTTATAATGCAATAATGAACATCAGATTAAAATCCTGCTTATTACATAGCTGCTTAGCCAATAAACAATAAATGGGCATGAAATATTGATATTGAGTTGAACTGAAACTAGAGCTTTAGAAAATTCATCGATAAAAGGATGACATTAGCACACCTATCTAGGAAAAATCTGTTATATAAATTAAGTTATACTCATTCCATAAATATTTGACAGCAGAATTTTGTGATTGACCAATCTGAATGAAGTGTTTCAGAGAGCAATATAGCTTAATAATAGTATTACAATAAAGCACAACAGTGCCCACCCTCTCTTTTAGCCATCTTTGTTCCGGAAGTATTTTTCCCATAATTTTTTTCCATAGAGATTTCATATAGTACTTAATAAAAGCATTCTAATCAATGAACCAAACAAACCAGTTGCAAGGTGATTCACAACATTACAAACTTTGATTTCATGCCAGAAAGTATTTGAAATTCAGACAAAAAGACAAAGGTGCAAGACTGTGTACTTAATGGCTTTCAGGAATGAACTACAATCCCATAAAGCATTGCGAATGACGTAATTGAAATAAAAATGAAGGACAAATTAAACTATTGATTTGAAATGTTTTATTATAAGACTAGAATCAATATTTTTTATATTCAAATATATACAAATATATAAGTAGTCTGAGACAGACCAAATCATTTTTGTCATTCATGATGCATCATGGGAATGGACAGTAACTGCAGAGCTCTTTTGGTGCACTTTGTTGGCTGCGTTTCTCTGATTGGTGGATTGTTTCCCCTCTGGATCATGGGTAGTGTAGTTCTTCACCACAAATTCTGCTATTAAACAACATTTTTGAAAATAAAACATTTGAAATAAAATGTACTGAAGGCTTTAATATACAGTGTACACCATCAGTTAACAACTTCAGAGCTTATGGCAGATCTGTCTTTAAAGGTGCTATATGTAAGACTGACAACAAGCGTTTGAAATGAGTACTGCAGTCCAAATTCAAAATATTGGAGAGTTGTCTGCCCTGCCCCAGACTTTGTTGAAGTTTAAATATGAGACTTTAATGGCTAAACCCAAGGATAAAGTTTGGGATTAGAAACCCTTTGAAAGCTCTAAAGCCCATCTGTAATCTACCAGATGTTTCTCAGGAGTTTGGCAGCAATACAGGAGAACTTAACATGCTATGTGTCATCAAAGGTACAAGCATCAAATACTAGCATTGTTCTACCACTCCTGCACCACAAGAAAGAGAGACAGACAAAAGCAGACAGAAAGTGAGAGAGAGGGGATACCCTTTTCTGTGTCTGAGTCATGCTGGAGAAGTTGATGCAGAGTTTTCCGAGCAGGAACACAGCAGTGGAACAGGAACGGGAAGACACCTGGGAATTTCAATACAAACAATAACAAACATTGCACAGGAAGAGCTAATGCTAAAGACGTTGGTGTTTGTGTGTGTGTATTAAACATGAATGAACAGGAGTGTGTGAACATGTGTTAGAGGGATGGAGAGTACTGTATTGGAAATGTGTGGCAGGCAGGAGGATGTCTTTCTTCCGTTGGACCTCTGATAAGCAAACAACTCCCCTGTTAGCTGGAAGCTAAGATCCCATGAAGGATGTGTGTCCTCTACCCCAAAATAACAATTAGCCAATGCTTAATGCGCTGTAATCGTACAGCATCTCCTCAACTGCTGCTTCCTCCAATAAATATTCATTTGCAAATAGATCCAGTTAATGCCCATAGAGAGTAACAGCCTGTGTCCAGAACTAAAAATCTTCATTTTCTCCATAGGGGAATTGCTTTTTCATGATAATTTATAAACAATTATAGTCAGACCTACCGTGAGCTCCAAAGATGTTAATCAATGGTATTTGCTTCTGCTGATGACTCAACTTCACTTTTTAAAAATCATGTTTATTAAGTGAAATTTACAGATGCAGAACTACACTACCCATGATCCCCAAGAGAAAAATCCACCAATTAGAGAAACAATATAAAGTGCACCAAAAGAGCTCTGCAGCAACTTCAAACTCCCTTTTCACACTGTGAATGACAAAATCGAGTCGGTCTCCCTGCACTCTCAAACTACTTATTTATTTATATGTTTCTGAACATTTAGCAATACAATTACAGTATAATAGCTTGATTATATACTTATAATCAACAACTTTAAATCAATAATTTTATATTTTTCTATAGTTTATAATTTGATTTCATCATTCAAAATGTTTTATGGGATTGTAGTTCATTCCCTTATTAAAGACACTATACAGTATGTAGTCTGCTGCTCTAACATGTGTCTCTTTCTTCTTTTAAAGTTATGACAAATAGATGGACTGAATTGTACATGTTTGCCTGATCCTCTATACGTTTGATGAGACAATTGCACACAAACAAAAGTTCACAGAGTAACCAATGACTAAACCTGCTGACAGCATTATACACTGAATGTACATGATGTCATCACCTCATTGGACCTCTGTAGGTGTGGATTGATCACATAATCAGATCTGTCTTGACTTTTCCACCAAAGGAAACAGGCAATATGTAACACATCAACAGCCTTCATTAAAATTCATCGTCCTCATCTGCACATGCAGTTATTGTTCTGAGAAGTAACTTTCACATGGTAATGCTGTCAACACACACATTTATTCACTCATAGCATTATACACATCTTTATTGCAGCTGTAGGCACAAACATGCTATCTACACTGAATACAGAAACAGAAGATGACATTGCTAAGATGACAGAAGATGACATTGCTAGTGAACATCAGTGTTTTTGCAGTGTTTAACTAATCTTTTTTATTTACTTTTATTTTTTTATCATTTTTATAACTTCTAACTTCTATAATGTTGTCCATTTAGTCTTTTTTAAATAATTTCTCATGTACATTTAATCTTTAGTTATTTTCCTTATTTCATATACATTAAAAAGAAATCAATTATTATGTATTATTGTAATTCTAATAATAATAATAATAATAATAAATCATATTATTAATTAAAATGTGTTATTATAATAAACAAATGATTAGTTATTATTAATAATTATAATTATTGTTCTTAATGTTGTCCATTTTATTGCTATTTTTCAAGTAATCTTTATAATTTGTCTTTGGTTATTTTCCTTAATTTCTGTATGTTATAATGTTATACACATTAAATAATAATAACAACAATAATATGATTATCTACAATAAATAATTATAATAAATGAATTATTATTTGTTGTTACTAATTTTAAAATTATTTATTAATATTGTACTTCTCATATTTTCATTTTATTTCCAACTTTATTTTTGTTCTTTAATGTTGTCTATTTTATTTTTCAATGAATCTGTATATTTAGTTTTGGTTATTGTCCTCAATTAATGAACATTATTATTTTATGTACATTAAATTTTCCATAATGTACTTGTGACGAGGAGGGCGTGGCCGGGCCTTAAAAATGGACGACTGGCACTGTATTACCCCAATCAGCCGGGAGAGGGATAAAGAGGAGCCGGAGATGCCTGCTGGGGAGAGAGAGAGATGCATGCAGCTGACAAACGTGTGCATTCTGCATTGGGCCAGGAAGGCCAACAGTGTGAGTGACACATGGAGCTGTGTGTGTGTGTGTGTGTGTGTGTGTGTGCCAGCGAGTGTGTGCTGAAAAGCAGTTTTATGTTGTGTCCAAGTGAAACTGTGTCTAATTAAAACCTTCCATGAACTGTTCACCCGGCTCCCGCTAGGGAAGGCAGAGATCTGCCACAGTACTGTATGTACATTATTTTTCACTATGTTTGTTTGGCCCAATTTTCTTTAAATGCAGATTAGCTGTAAATGCTTATACGAAAGGCAATACAAATGTACATAAAGCCGAATATAAGTGTATACTGTATATACAGTACTTGTGTAGGTAAGAGAGAGTAAGTCAGTGAGAGAGAACGAAATTTTAACTTAATAAATATGTCCTCTTAACAGACATTGTTTTCCTTTAGTAGAGGAGATACACCTAGTTACAGCTGTCATAGATTTTTACAGTGCAAATTTTGACCGGAAGGTTGTTATATCTAGATTTCTGCCCGTTCTAAATCAGACACAGAGATAAAGTAGTGTAATAACATGACAGCATTTTGGAGACCAAACACTCTTTAAAAACTGTGAATTTAAATACTCAGTCCAGAAATAATAATAGCCACATAATTTAGAAGGGTTGGCAATCTTTTATCATATAATTTTCACATTAAGGATGAAAAACAGCGTTGCTAACATGACGTGACAGTTGTAAAAGTAGCACTTACTGTACATGATGAGGAGAAAATCATCCAAAATGCTCTAATCCTGCAGACTTTGACCTCCGAGACATCCATATGGTATCCATTAAGACTGCACGATTAATTTAATTAAGAATGAAATCGCAATGTGGCCTTGCACAATTACTACAGCGCGAAAGGCTGCTTGTTATGAAACAGTCTCCATCCATTCAGAGCTTCAGTCAGCAATGTATGATCGGGGGGTGCCATCTAGCGCACATATTGAGCATGGCAACACTTTTAGATGATGTTTTTCATATTACAATATAAATCGTCTTGCCTCATCTTGCTGGACAGCGAAAGATGCATTTAATGGGTCCAGGTTACCTTCTCTCCCCCTCTGTGCAAAACAGCTGAATGTCAAACCATACTTTCCTCACAAGTGCTTTTTGTGAGTAATATGGGGCTGATGAACACTGTTATTTTTTCCCCCCATGTTTCCTGTAGCTTAACAGTTGATTTTAAAATGGCACTGCATGACTTGATGATGTTGTTTTGTGATGTGATGGTAAACCCCAGCTCTGAAACTATATTCACGTTCAGAGGTAGTTTGTACAGAGGCGTAAACCTCTTGCAATGTCTCATAACGGAGGACAGCAGAGTAGGCACATTAATATAGAATGGTGATTAAAACTGACTGGAACGACCTGTGCATTAAACGGATTTAACGCATGCATTCCATCATGATATAAATATACAGTGAATATATATATATATATATATATATATATATATATATATATATATATATATATATATATATATATATATATCTGTCTGAACCATTTACAGGTGCATCTCAATAAATTAGAATGTCATGGAAAAGTTCATTTATTTCAGTAATTCAACTCAAATTGTTAAACTTGTGTATTAAATAAATTCAATGCACACAGACTGAAGTAGTTTGAGTCTTTGGTTCTTTTAATTGTGATGATTTTGGCTCACATTTAACAAAAACCCACCAATTCACTATCTCAAAAAATTAGAATACATCATAAGACCAATAAAAAAAAACATTTTTAGTGAATTGTTGGCCTTCTGGAAAGTATGTTCATTTACTGTATATGTACTCAATACTTGATAGGGGCTCCTTTTGCTTTAATTACTGCCTCAATTCGGCGTGGCATGGAGGTGATCAGTTTGTGGCACTGCTGAGGTGGTATGGAAGCCCAGGTTTCTTTGACAGTGGCCTTCAGCTCATCTGCATTTTTTGGTCTCTTGTTTCTCATTTTCCTCTTGACAATACCCCATAGATTCTCTATGGGGTTCAGGTCTGGTGAGTTTGCTGGCCAGTCAAGCACACCAACACCATGGTCATTTAACCAACTTTTGGTGCTTTTGGCAGTGTGGGCAGGTGCCAAATCCTGCTGGAAAATGAAATCAGCATCTTTAAAAAGCTGGTCAGCAGAAGGAAGCATGAAGTGCTCCAAGATTTCTTGGTAAACGGGTGCAGTGACTTTGGTTTTCAAAAAACACAATGGACCAACACCAGCAGATGACATTGCACACCAAATCATCACAGACTGTGGAAACTTAACACTGGACTTCAAGCAACTTGGGCTATGAGCTTCTCCACCCTTCCTCCAGACTCTAGGACCTTGGTTTCCAAATGAAATACAAAACTTGCTCTCATCTGAAAAGAGGACTTTGGACCACTGGGCAACAGTCCAGTTCTTCTTCTCCTTAGCCCAGGTAAGACGCCTCTGATGTTGTCTGTGGTTCAGGAGTGGCTTAACAAGAGGAATACGACAACTGCAGCCAAATTCCTTGACACGTCTGTGTGTGGTGGCTCTTGATGCCTTGACCCCAGCCTCAGTCCATTCCTTGTGAAGTTCACCCAAATTCTTGAATCGATTTTGCTTGACAATCCTCATAAGGCTGCGGTTCTCTCGGTTGGTTGTGCATCTTTTTCTTCCACACTTTTTCCTTCCACTCAACTTTCTGTTAACATGCTTGGATACAGCACTCTGTGAACAGCCAGCTTCTTTGGCAATGAATGTTTGTGGCTTACCCTCATTGTGAAGTGTCAATGATTGTCTTCTGGACAACTGTCAGATCAGTAGTCTTCCCCATGATTGTGTAGCCTAGTAAACCAAACTGAGTGACCATTTTGAAAGCTTAGGAAACCTTTGCAGGTCTTTTGAGTTGATTAGCTGATTGGCATGTCACCATATTCTAATTTTTTGAGATAGTGAATTGGTGGGTTTTTGTTAAATGTGAGCCAAAATCATCACAATTAAAAGAACCAAAGACTTAAACTACTTCAGTCTGTGTGCATTGAGTTTATTTAATACACGAGTTTCACAATTTGAGTTGAATTACTGAAATAAATGAACTTTTCCACGACATTCTAATTTATTGAGATGCACCTGTATATTCCAAGAAGTGGAAAACGGAGACAGAGAAAGACAGAGCTCAGGTAAAACCATGCCCCGACCTGGGGCTTCATCTTTATCATGTGGTTTAGTTAGGAAAGGTGTTTTTTCCTATCTCCAACCATCAATATTGCTCCTTTCACACCTTTACCACATCCTTCACTTTTAGATTCTCCTACTCACACTTCACACACTATCACATCACGAGGGCTGAAGGCGTATTTCTAGACCTGATGTCATTCGACTTGAGTAGATGTGTGTGTTTATTGTTCACGGTCAAAATTTCCATCCTTTATTCTCTCCGTCCTTTTCTTCTTTCTACTGTCTGTGACATCATACCACATACCCATCACATTTTCTAAAATCTCACTAAAGATACCATGACAAGCATAAACATGCACTCACAAACTCGCATTAAAATGCGCCATTATGCATGTCAAAAAGAGCTCTGTGTAGAGTGTAAATTTGTCCTTTTTTATGTTTAACGCCCTTATGGCTGGTGGGACTACAAAGGGCTCCACAGATCTGTGGCAGTCTTATACAGGGCATTACACGTCTTTCTGATCACAGAACACATGCATCCATATTAAAGATAATGAGGAAAGAGACCAAGAGACAGAAAGAGTGAAAAAAAGACTAAAAACACATTTCTTGATAGTTATGACCATTGTTAAATGAGTATAGACATTTTGATAAATCCTATAAGACTATGATATTAAGGAATTAAGGCCACACACACACACACACACACACACACACACGTGCGTGGGCCTTTTGTGCAGTAATTATGTAGGAGTAAGTATATGAAACTATTCCTATAAAGCTTATAATTCCACATGTGCATTCATCCAAATTACAATAGTCATTGTCTGTCTTGGTCTTTGTGTATTGGTCATGTAGTATACTGGACAACTGGATGTCTCCAGACCTGATGTCCAGATCTGCACAAGTCCTGCTGTATGGACATTCTCTGGCCAGCTCCACAAACAGGAAATGGAAGGGACACTGGATGTGTTGGAGACAGTTTCTGTCTGGTAACCTGCTGACGAGAAGCTGACTGTCGTTGTCTGTCTGCGTTACACCATTTAAATATTTTGAATGTAATAATGTAATTCCTTCCTCATTACTTCTTCGTTTTACCCTCTTTCATTCCAAGGCCTTTCTCTTTCTCTCTCTCTCTCTCTCTCTCTTGAATAATGTGTTCCCTGGCAGAAATTCAGTGACACGTGTAGCAGCATGCCTGATATTAATATCATCTCGGTAAGATGGAAGTTCCCCTCCATCAGATAATACCAAGAGAAAGAGCACAGACTCTCTGCCAGTACACTTATAGAACCTCACAGCTAATTTACACTGAAGCTGCCTTTTCAGTGCTTCACACAAACAGAAGTAATTTTTTTCCAATAAAATGTTTTACAGGGGCTGCGAGGACTTCCGACTGTGTATGCAGAATTTTTGAATCCGATTACAGCTTTGAAAGCGTCAAAATATTTAAACTTGTAAACTAGACAATGCTATTCTGAGATGTGGGTTGGCGATGTTTTGGTGGCACGAGGGGGACCTACACAATATTAAGCTGGTGGTTTTAATATTGTGGCTGATTGGTGTATGTTATCAGCTTATTAAGCATAATCGGTGAAAGAACATGCATGTAAAAGTGCTCAATATGTGATTGCCCGATTGCTATGGTAGAACAACGTGACACAACAGTCACATTCAGTGTCGGCAGCAACGTTGATTGTCATAGGAGTGATTTGCTTCTGACACAACACATTATGCTGTTCACATCCTGTTAAAACAGCACATAAAAGATAGAATGGAGTGTCCGTAAACCGTTGCCGCAGCGCAACCCAGCACAATGCAACCCAGCGCAATGCTCACATCTTGTGTATTCAGCAACGTTGGTTATCATAAGAGAGATTTGCTTTTGACGCAACACATCACACTGCTCACGTCCTATGGAAACAGCATGTAAAAAATAGAATGGAGTGTCTGTAAACTGTTGCAACAGTGTAACACTCACATCAAGTGTCATCAGCAACGTTGATTATCATAGGAGCGATTTGCTTTTGATGCGACATGTCTTGCTGTTCACGTCCTGTGTAAACAGTGTGTAAGTAATAGATTGCATAAGAAATAGAATGGGGTATCCATAAACTGTTGCTGTAACTCAACCCAGAGCAACGCAACAGTCACATCCAGTGTTGCCAGCAACGTTGTATATAATGGGAGCACTTTGCGTTTTATGCGACACATCACAACGCTCGCATCTTGTGTAAACGTTGTGTATGAAATAGAGCGCATAAGAAATAGAATGGGGTGTCCGTAAATTGTCGGTGCAATGCAACCCAACCCAACATGATGGTCACTTTAACAGTCACCAGCGTCAGTACTTATAATGAGAGTGATCTGCTTTTGAAGTGACATTTAATGTCACTAGTGTCCTGTGTAGGCAGGGTTTAACTTTAAAACAGTGTTGTTTAACACAGTTGCCCTGGATGATTACTAGAGTCTACTTTGTGAACAAAATGAAAATGCATTAGGACTGCCACCAGGGGGCAAATTGCGACTATTGGTAGTTACAGACAATCAAAACGTGGCATTAGAGCAAATAACACAAAGCAACAAAACTAGATCGTTCCATAACAGTCAACTGTCTACATAGCCAGTGTGCATCATCAGCTTTGATTGTAATGGTAGCGTTCTAGTTTTGTTGTGTTGAAAAGCGCCACTTACTTGCAATGGTGTAAGAGTAAGGATACGCCATGTGATCAACTTACCTCAGCTTATTCATATTCTCTTTCTCTCTCTCGTTCTTGTGTGTTTCAGTGCACAGCATGCATTCCTTGAATACCTCGGTCTTCAAGTCTCTTTCTCCTACCTTCTCCCACTCTTTTTATCGCCCTCCTTCTCACACATAAATCACCAATATCAGCAGTTACCTGAAGAAGAGAACGTTGTGTCACAGTAAACTGGTTTTCCATGAGATTTTACATTGGACATCAAGTGCAAAGGTCCTTAAAAAACAATGAAATGTATTAATATTACCATAGGCCTGTATAGGTACAACAACATTTATTAACATGGCATGAATAAGGAAATTCAACAACAATTTTGGTTTCAAATTTCATACCATTAATTCGCCGCACAAAACACATTGCTGTCTACACAAACCGTATTTATCCTCAGAATCAGGAGGGAAAGAACTGTTCCTGTGCCTGACGGTTCTGGTGCTCAGAGCTCTGAAGCGTCAGCCAGAAGGCAACAGTTCAAAAAGGTAGTGGGCAGGGTGAGTGGGGTCCAGAGTGATTTTTCCAGCCTGGAAGTGTATAGTTCTTGAAGGGGGGTCAGGGGGCAACCAATAATCCTCTCAGCAGTCCGAACTGTCCTTTGTAGTCTTCTGATGTCTGATTTCGTAGCTGAACCAAACCAGACAGTTATTGAAGTGCAGAGGACAGACTCAATGACTGCTGAGTAAAACTGTATCAGCAGCGCCTGTGGCAGGTTGAATTTCCTCAGCTGGCGAAGAAGTGAGTTTCCCCTGTCTCACAAGCTGCTGCCTGTCTGTCAGAAAGCTAGTAATCCACTGACAGATAGACATGGGAACTGTGAGTTGGTGTAATTTATTCTGAAGTATAGCTGGGATGATGGTGTTGAAAGCTGAACTGAAGTCCACAAAAAGGATCCTTACAAATGTCCCTGGTCTGTCCAGATGTTGCAGGATATGATGCAATCCTATGTTGACTGCATCATCCACAGACCTGTTTGCTCAAAAAGCAAATTGAAGGGGATCTAGAAAGGGTCCAGTGATGTTCTTCAGGTGGGCCAACACCAGTCTCTCAAATGATTTCATGACCATAGACGTCAGGGCGACAGGTCTGAAGTCATTAAGTCCTGTGATTTTTGGTTACTTTGGGACAGGAATAATGATTGAGTATTAAAGCAGCATGGGACTTCACACTGCCCCAGTGATCTATTGAAGGTCTGTGAGATGATGGGGGCCAGCTGGTTAGCACAGGATCGAAGACACGCTGGTGAGACGCCATCTGGGCCTGATGCTTTCCTCGTCTTTTGTTTCCGAAAGATGTGGCTCACATCATCTTCATAGATCTTAAGTGCAGGTTGAGTAGCAGGAGGGGGGAGGAGGGGGGTTGCAGGTGTTGGTGTTTGTGTGAAGTGAAGGTCAGAGTGGGTGTGGGGTGTAAGATTGGGCCTTTCAAATCTGCAGTAGAACACATTCAGGTCGTCAGCCAGTTGTTGGTTCCCTACAGGGTTGGGGGTAGGAGTCCTGTAATTTGTGAGTTGTTTCATGCCACTTCACACTGATGCAGGGTCGTTAGCTGAAAACTTGTTTTTCAGCTTCTCAGTGTATCTTCTTTAGCCACTCTGATTTCCCTGTTCAGTGTGTTCCTGGCCTCACTGAAAGTGAACCAATATTAAATGTAGTCTGGGTCATATTTTCTTGTACCTGGTGTAGTTTCTTTCATATTCTTTTTGAAGATAAGGACATGTCATGCAACCTGCCCATGTTGGCATCTATTTAATTTTGCTAGCTTCTACCTTGCGACAGATGAATTTGTGGCAAAATTACCATAGAGTTTGATAGGACGCATGGCTCCAAAGGCTATATCAAGCCACTGCCTACTGTATCACACATATCTGACTCCTAATAGCCATGTGCCAGTTTGATTTGGTCCATATATATCTTCTGACGTGTGTTTGGCTGAAGCTGGAACATCTTGTGAAGATCGAAATAAAGACTTGATTTAAAGTCAACAACAGCATCTGTTCAGGGAACCTTTGTCATGGAAATACACACACATGTACGATAAGGGGTGACAAAGACTTTAATATTCATAGATATAAAAAGAATTGGCACACAGTCACCTACCCACAAACACGCACACACAAAAAGTCCCCAAATGGTCTTCACACACTTAGCACACAATCACACCTTTTTTACACAACTGATTCACATTTTTCTCACTGTCACCCAGAATAGCTCAAGTTTTTCATTTTTGCCCTGGCCACAGCCACACTTCCTGTAAGAAGCTGTGTGGTGGTGAATGAAATCATCATGAAAATGACAACGCCACACTATCTTTGTTCCTATTTGACACTAAACACCCACTGGAAACAAGAACACAAGTTATATTTGGTTGGGTTAGTATTCTCGTTTTATGAATAAGAATCCAAAATTGGCACATTAAGGCTTCCTAGCTTCCTGTTCACACTTTGTTTAGCTGCTTGTTACTTTGAATGAAAGAAGAATATTGTTTATTTGTGGAACAGAAAAAATTATTTGTTGAACATACTGACCACTAAATTCATACATTTGGCAGTTGATTTTATCTAAAGTGGCATGCACTGCATACAAGACATACATTTTATCAGTATATTTATTCTGTGGGAATTGAACCCTTGACCTTAGTGTTGCCAGTTCCAAGCTCTACCAATTGAGCTTTAGAAACATGTATAAAAAAGATGACAGAAAATTAGATAAAATAAATAAATGAATAAATAAATAAACACATTTCTTAAAAAAAATATTTATAAAAATTACAATTTCTAATAAATAAAATAAATAATTACTATTATTAAATACTAAAAGTATTTTAATACTAAAATTATTCTAATACTAAATAAGTAATTAGAAAACAACAATAAACAATAATTAAAAATAAAAGAAAATATACAGTATATAAAACAAAATTGATATGGCTCCATACAGAACTAGAATATTACTGTTCAAAATATTGTTTAATTCTTTCATATAAAAATAATGTACAGACACTATTTTGAAATCTGTGGGGGTTTAAACAAGTTGAAGGACTGTAGACCTATCAAAAGTCTTTAAAAGACTGCATACAAATAGGCTTGACATTAAAAGGATTTGTCACACACAGACACACTCGTAAAAAGCCCGGAGGGTGTTAAGGCTAGAGGTGAGGGAGAATTGGTAAAAGATTGTGTAAGAGTGTGTTTGTGTTTGTTTGTTTGTTTGTTTGTTTGTTTGTTTGTTTGTGTGTGTGTGTGTGTGTGTGTGTGTGTGTGTGTGTGTGTGTGTGTGTGTGTGTGTGTGTGTGGTTGGGGATATGGGGGTTGGTTGGGAAGGCAGGTGTTCACAGCCATTAATTAAATTTTATGACAGAGAGCACATCTGTACTAATTGCTGAACATATTTGGCTATTACCTTCTGCCCCATTCCACATTAAACAAAAGAGCACTGGAGCTCTATATGAACCATATAAATTAGTTCATTTCTGCAGGTAAGACAGATGACATTTTGCTAAGAAGTCTTGGATTGCCAACGATAGCAGAGATAAGACCTGCACAAGAACATATTTTACAATGCTGAGCTCAGAACACAGAAAAATGCTCATAAACCTTTTGTGAGAATCTCATATATGCACACGTGGAAACACATGTAAACATACACTTTAAAATATGTCATTCCAGACAACTGACATGCTCTGGTAACCATGGTGAGAAAGCACAAAATATATCTGCAAAATATACCTACCACACAGTGTTCGTAATTACCATGTTTTTTTTTGTTGTTTTTTTTACAAGTACTTGCCCGGAAACTTACACTTCTGGAAATTTTAAAGCATCCATTAGCTGCACACAGAATCTAATCTCTGAAGATGATCACATTTCATCCCTGGCCCAGTGCAGTGAATGCAATATGGTTGCAGATTATTGCATCAATTTAGTTGTAGAGGTTGCATCAAATACAAGATATTTCTCCTCGTGAATTAAATTTTGTCATAGATTATTGTGTATATTTACTGTTGGAAATTGCATTAATTTCATTCTCTTCATTAATTTAATTTAGTCATAGATGTTGCATCAAATACAAGATCATTCTCCCTGTGAATGTAATTTAGTTACAGATTATTGCATCAATTAAATGAAGGATGTTGCATCAAATACAAGATCATTCTCCCTGTGAATGTATTTAGTCACAGATTATTGCGGCAGTTTAGTTGTAGATATTGCATCAAAAACAAAATCATTCTCCCCATCAAAGTAACGTAGTTGCAGATTAATGCATCAATTAAGTCGTCGATATTGCATCAAATTCAAGATAATTCTCCATGTGAATTCAACTTAGTCGCAAATTATTGCGTTAATTTAGTCGTAGATGTTGCATAAATTACACGATCATTCTCTTTATATCAACCCATTATAGCTGTGATTCATTCTCGCACAAACTCACGCACATAGATTTTCGAGAATTTATTTGCACAAAAACCTGAAAAAAAGCTAAATAAATGGTTAAGACATTGGTGCTTTGCAGGTACGCACACTAGAAGAGCATCAGTGATGGGCACAGATTGCAAGTTGGATGCAAACGAATTGCAGACTTAAAACATGAAAGTGCAACAAGCTTTTATCTTGTGGTTGCTAAGCTTCAGTAGATGTACTGTACATATACACATACATAGTACATGTGTGATAATGGGTTGGTTAACACACAGAGATACATGTTTATGCAGTGAGTGCTGACCTGTGGGCCCTACAGAGGAGCTCTGGGACTGTTAAAACAAGTCTTTCTCTTTGACTATATAATATTTATGACAGTGGGAAATTATATGAGAACAAGGGAAAGCATGAGAGTTGTGTGTATGCATGTATGCGTGTGTTCTTGTGTCAGAGTGAGGGCGGCCAAAGTCCCAGCGTTCCCCCAGGTGCCGTTTTTTACCTCTGAGGACTTGGAGCAGGAAGGAGAGAACAGTGGAACGGATGCTATGAGTTTTTCATAATTTGTGAGAGAGAAAGGGAGAGACCCTCCATGCTCTGGGAATTTCCAACAAACCTTAAAACACATCTCTCAGATCTTAAGTCACACATGCTTTCAACCCGCAGCCACCTGTGGGAGTTACAACCTTCATCCAAATGGGTTGGGGAGGAGGCAATAAATTATGTATTAATTCTGAACATCTGACATGCTCATACCGTATGTACTTCCACTTTTTTTAATGGCTGGCAGAAGAAACAGTGCAAAAAAACCTCACCCTCCTTTTTATGAAACTAGTCTCACAGGTCCAAAAGGCAGAGCTTCATATGAGGACTTGAGAAAGGCCCAGAATCCATAGCACATCCCAGAAGAAATTATGCAGCAGTTGCTCTTCCATGGCTCAATAGAACTTTTTATAGGAATAGTTCACTCAAAAATGAAAATTCTGTCATGATTTACTCACCCTCATGTCATTTCAAACTCATATGACTTTCTTCTGCAGAACACAAAAGAAAATAATTTAATTAATGTATCATTGGCTAAATTCAATACAATTCACCAAAAAATAAAAACACTTATTTCAAGCTTAATAAAGCACAAAAAGCATCATAAACGTAGTCCATGTGACTCGCATAGCATATACCAAGTCTTTTGAAAGCATACAATCACTTTGTATGATGAAAAAAGTGTAATTTAAGTCATTACTCACTTTCAAATGAAATCATTAAAAAAATTCCATTAACAGCGCTGAAATCCAATATGGAGGCTGTGTCAATAACTCATTTGTTCTTGCACGCCTGACGATCAAACGGCATGACATCAAATGTCATGTTGCAGATACCAATGAGGTTTGATGTTATTGCCTAATCTGCCATTTTGGATTTCAGCTTTTGACACTTTTGTGTGCTTCTTTAATGCTGCATTCCATTCAACTCAAAAAGTCGGAATTTCCAACTTCCTACTAAGAAAAGTGCAATGGAACTCAACTTGACGTCAGAATTCCAACTTGGAAACTCATGCAGAAATCTTCATCTCTGATTTTGCCGAGATGCAGGTGGGTTAAGTCACACAAACATGTTGGCACGCAGGGAGATAAACGTTCACTTTTATTAAATAATATCAATCAATGAGTCAAAGTTTACTACATTAAATTATATTAAATTTGTTTAACAAAGGTCTGCAGAGATAGGTGTATAAAACATGGTATATTATACCCTCTTAAGGTAATTGTACACCTGTTGCACAAATGCTGCTGTTGCAGCATGTTAATCAGTTGGGTTGCTAAGAGACGTCTCTGGTGACAGTCAAATTCCTGCTAAGCTAATTGGAGCGGATGTGTTTCCTTACATCTTCCGATCATCAGGCAATGGAATGCCTTTATATCAAGTAGGAATATCCCACATCCGACTTTCTTTTTTTTTTTCTCCCCAATTTGGAATGCCCAATTCCCAATGTGCTCTCTAAGTCCTCGTGGTGGCGTAGTGACTCGCCTCAATCTGGGTGGCAGAGGACGAAGCTCAGTTGCCTCCGCATCTGAGACTATCCGCACATCTTATCACATGGCTTGTAGAGTGCATTACCACAGAGACCTAGCGCATATGGAGGCTTCACGCTATTCTCCGTGGCATCCACGCACAACTCACCACGTGCCACACCGAGAGTAAGAACCACATTATGGCGACCACGAGGAGGTTAACCCAACGTGACCCTACCCACCATAGCAACCAGGCCAATTGGTTGCTTAGGAAGCCTGACTGGCCTGGTGTTGTAGTCAGTGTCTTTACTTGCTGAGCTACCCAGGCCCCCCACATCTGACTTTGAATGGAATGCAGCATTAGTGTTAATGTCAGTTACCATGTATTGCAATTGTATTGAATTAATTCAGTTATTTCCTTTAGTGTTCCGCAGAAGTAAGAATATTGAAACAATATTCAGTTGAGTATATAATAACAAAGTTTGCATTTTTGGGTGACTCATCCCTTAATGGACTCAGATTTTTAAGTCCCGGACCATGTTTAATTTGTCTCAGATTTTAAGAATCAGCTTTACTATCAAGTACTCCAGTAAATGTGTCTTGTTTTAAGGATGTTTTTTTTTTTAAATGGTAAACAAGATAAAAAATACTGATAAGTGATATTTTGCATCCTAAGAAGACTTGAGAATCAGTTGAGATATTAAAGAGATTTCATTGTGATTTTTCTTTCCTTATCTGCCTTATTTATCATGTCTGCACCAATTATTGTTTTACTTACAGGTATTATACCATTTTAAGCATAAAACCCCAGAGTGATCAGTCAGCAGCAATGCAACCATATGCCCTAACCCAAATTCTGGTACTTCCTGGTTTCTATGGGACTAGAACCCATGTCTCTGAGACCACTCAACATGCTATCAGTAGTGCCACAGAAAAAGATAAACACTGGAATTTATGCAAAGATGTCTAATAGGAGATGGTGCTTGTAAGTAATCCGGCAGAATGGGTTTCATGTTAAGGTACTGGAACAATCGGTAGTAACAAGTCAAGTTCCCGTGTCATGTTGCAAACTAATATTGTTGGTATGCAGGTTTTGTCAAACTGAGTTACACTGACTGCAGGTGTCAATGGTGCTGAATTACGGCCTGCCAAAGTTTTCACTTCCCATCCAATCAACTACCATTATTCCTGAGAGAAAGCCTGTGACCTTGATGCTAAACTCAACCATAAACCTCAAAGAGGACCAGCACAACAGCTCAAAATCTGACCAATAAATGCCTCTGTACCTGGGCGTACCCTTGAGGTCCGATAATGTGTGACATCACCTGCCTCTGCACTCTAAATCTTTGTGCAATTATCCTATTCTTGTATGTATAGATCTGACCCCTGAATACTTACCCTCCCATTAGCTATGTACATACCTGTTGGACAAGTCCTTTAAAAGTGGCCCCGTCATCTCAGGTAAGACTAACCCCTCACTCTCACAAAACACACCTTGGTTTGCCTATTCATCAAGAACTTGACACCATTTCCTCATGCACATCTATGTAACCTCCCAGATTTGCATGCATGACAATCCTTAGTCCACAAGTTCAGCAAAAGTTTTCCAGGTTTCTACTTTTTGCAAACATTAACCCAGAAACTAATTCCAAAAAGAAGCCTGGCTTGTTTCCCGTATTTCTTGCAGCTATACAATGTAGTGAATGCTTGTGATGCAAACACAAAGGCACAAATTCGCAATCCAGATTAATTTGTTCACCTAGGCCATTGATGATAATGATACCGCTTTAATCATGTACCAACATTAAGTTCTTTATACACCAAACACAAAGCTTGAAATTGTCTGCATTCCCCTACAAGACTTAGACCCAAGTTGAATGTGAGCTTTGTACATCTTGAACTATACATAGCACACTGAATTGTAGAAGTCCAGATCAAAGAGATCTAGATTAGTATTATCTAGACAGCAGTCTTAACAATATATATATATGTATCTGATTCTTTTTGTACAAACAAATATCCTTTGATTGGCTGGAGTTTGTCATCTCTTTGCAGTAGCCAAAGTGGTGGGAAGATAGAAATGAAGACATTGAGATATTTGATATGTCATGCTTGAGCTAAAATAGAGGATGGAGTGGGGTTTTTAATCACAGGAGTAGATTTCAGGTTGGCTCTGGTTTAATCATGGATTAAAAACCACAACTTTATAGATATCCTTGAAATTTGACCCAAATGTTGCCACACTTTCCAAAACTCAATGAAACAAGAGATCGCTAAAAGGAGATTATACTTCACCTTAAGGCCTTAACGGCTCAACTACAGTAGGTAGCAGTAACAAATATAGAGTTCATTAAAACCACTGTGTGGTTGTGCTACAGATATAAATTATACCTCAAATCATACTACATACCAAGGCGAAGTGTGCTATTACCTTTCTAAGCAATCAGACTTATGATGTTAGCCTGGTGGAGGATAAAATAAAAAAATAAAATAAAAAAAAAATAAAAAAAACAGACTTATATTGAAGGAGAGATGCAAACCATATTTAGGGACCAGAAATCATGATGACTTGGGGTTGGACTCTTGACCTGGGGAAGCAAGCAACCTCAAAGTGACCATCCAAAACAGCCTAGGAACTCCATTGCTATGCCCTGGCAACAACACCATAGCATCGTGGAGGTGACATTTGTTCAGGCAAGCACAGGTAAAAATCAAGTTTACTAGTTCAAATGCCTCCACATGTGGACAAATGGGGCAAGTAGAATTATTCTCAGGCTATTGCAATACGTAAAAACATTTTCTATATAGTCTAATGATCAAGCTTATCTGAGGCAGGCCACCCCCCAGAAGATATAGTTTCTGGAAAATTAATAAAATGACCAACACTGTGAGGTCACTGTGGAAAAATGACATTTAGTTTTTGTTTCAGAAGAGGACGGTAATGAGGACAGTATTTATAGGGCCTGCATAAATATTTGAGAGTGGAAATTATAACAGTATTATGAGCTGCTTCTCGTACTAAGACTTTGGGTGTAATTCTACATAAAATAGCATATGATGGAAAGATCATCAGTGGTCGCAATGAATCTGTTTATATGATCAACAGTGGCATTTAGCTAAGGGGTGGGCAGCATAGGAGTGGAACATGAATTGATATGGGTGTTGTTTTCATTTAGATAAGAGGAAAGGTGAGAGGAAAGGATATTGGGCTTCACTTAATCCAGAGAGTAAAAATACATTATCACATAATCTCGTTTAGCCAGAATTTTGACTATCGGCATAAAATCTATTCAATTTTGCAGATTATTCTGGCCAAGAACCATCCATTTTGACAGGAAGAGACCTGTAAAGTGACAAATGACAGTTTGTATCATTTTACCTGCCATTTGTGAGCAATAAGAGTTCATTTGAAACTGATATTACGATAATAATAGACCAGGTACCTTCCAAACACAATGTTTCCAGATGGTCTTTCCAGGCCCAGTCACATTTACCTCAATGGGAAATTCTCAATGGGAATCCGTGTGATCGTGAATTTTGTGTGATGGACTTCCGGTGGCAAAGAATTTCCCCTTGAGGATTTCGCGTGGAGTTCAAGTGTGGTGAACTTTGACAGGCAAATTTACCACACTGACCAATTGGATATTGTTTGGTTTGGCAGTGACCTCTATGTGGGCGGTACTTCGTACACAGCTACACTGACTATCCACAATGGACAAGGATATAATTTTAGCTGCAAGTTTCTTTTTTTTATTTAGATCTCCCAGAGTATAAAGTGCAGAATTAAAAAGAGGCTGCTTGGCAATTCGTTTTTTGATTGTTTGACACTCGCTCAACATCCACCCAGTCTTCGCTTGTGGAATTTTGCCTTGTAAAGGTAAATGTGAATGCGCCTCAATAAAAAAACCTGATAGGAGGAGGAGATGAGGAGAGAAACACTAATGTGACTAATTGTGAATCATGCAGACAGCTGCAGAGGTAATGATTCTGTCCAGGTCAGTGTTAGGAATACAGTGTAGCTTTGTGGCTCTCTATGATGGTTGGGTTGAGTCCAGAACCCTGGGTCCACATTAACACCAGAAAGAGGAATAAAACCATCAGCAGAGCTTCCTGTTTTGTCCTCCGGTTTGGAACTGAGGTTCACTATGACCAGCTGCTATGATGATCGCATACAAACACCAAAATACAATGTCATAGTGAGGGCACTGCTTAAAATACAGCTTGAAACAGCCTAGGCTGGTTTGCTAGTTTAAGTTGGTCTAACTGGTCTCTCTGCCTGGTCAAGTTGATGCTCAGGTGGACAACCAGCTAGTCTTGCAGCCTGACCAGCTGACAATTCACAAAAACACCTTGAAAACCAGCAAACAGACCAGATGGACCAGGCTGAGAGATCAGCTTAGGCTTGTATAGCTAGTTCTTTCATCAGAATATCTAAGGCTGGTTTGCTGGTCTTAGCTGGTTTAAGCTGGTCTCCTAGCCTGGCAAAGCTGGTGATCAGCCAGATTAGCTGGTCGGCCAGGCTGACCAGCTGACAAGTGCCCAAAACCCCTTTAAAACCAGCAAACAGACCAGCCTTACCAGGCTGGAAGACTAGATAAGATCAGCGAAACACTTAGGTTGGTTTAAGCTGTTTATTTCAGCAGAAGACAACAGGCCTGTAGAACACAAAAGTGCCCGCCCACGTTTTTAGCTGCCTGTGTTCCAGAAGTGTTTTTCCCTTTCCCATTTTTTTTTCAATAGGCTTATCATAAAATCCTTTGTAAAAGTTCTAAGCCATGAACCAAAACAACCAGATCCGAGGTGAATCACAACTTTACAAACTTTAATTTGAAGACAAAATTTATTTGAAAAGCTTTCAAAAGCACAGATGTCATTAGTTTCCTATCTGTCACTCAGTCAACGTTGTGTCGATGTAGTGACACTAGGGGTCACACTTGGGAGCCCAAAACACCTCTGGTCTTTGATAAAAGGCCAATGAAAATTGGTGAGTGGTATTTGCATACCACTCCCCCGAACATGCGGGTATAAAAGGAGCTGGTATGCAACCACTCATTCAGATTTTCTCTTCGAAGCTGAACGGTCGATGCTCACTGAGCTGAATTCCCACGGCTGTTCATTCACCTCTGCTGGATCTGATGGCGCATTTCAGCGGCTTCTCCCCCCTCTGCACTGGTGCACTGCAGAGAATGCCCCTGGGCACTTTGGCAGAAATAAAAGAGTATATTCTAAAAAAAGAGTATATTTCTCTAAAAGAGCGGCACACACGGAACGTCTTTTTAAAGATGCGTCTTTTTAAAGATGCCTTTCCGTTTGTGTGTTATTCCTGGTTGCGCTCGTTATCTCTCACCTTCTGAAGGTCACAATCGCTGTCTTTCATGTCTGGGCGCTGCCCACATGGAGACAGTGTTCGTGGATGGGTCATTGCGAGAACATGTCCATGGCAACGATGCGGTTGCGGCTTGCTAAGAAAGCAAGCCACCCCAGCAGCTCCCTGCCCTGGTCCTTCTACCCATGGGTATGAGGCCAGCGCGGCTAGCACTGGGGGTGATTTGGGGACCCCAATGGGACCACCTCTGCTGGGTATCCCCCCACGGACCTCAGCATTCCCCAGCACGCTCGTCTGCCCCGATCGGGCTTCCGGATGAGTCCGCCGGCTCGTTCAACCTCTTATTCGGAGCCCGTGAAGGTGATGAGCTCTCAAGCGCAGCATCGGAGAGCGGGCTCGTCCAGTCGGACGCGGAAGCCTCAGCTGGGCTCCTCCCCTCGGGTGCGGTCGCCCAGTCACAGGCTGATGCGGAGATGACGGATATGCTTTCCCGGGTAGCTAAATTATTGGTTCCTGGGCTCGCGGCGCCGCTCACAGCCATGCCCCACCCCAGTTACTTTCTTCCCAGAAGTGCATGAGGAGCTGACAAGGTCGTGGGAGGCACCTTTTACTGCCCGGTCCTGATCTTTCAGCTCCCCCACCCTCACTACCCTCGATGGTGGGGCGGCCAAGGGCTATTCGGCGTTCCCCCCAGTGGATAAGGCGCTCACTGTGCACCTATGCCCGCAGAGCGCCACCACCTGGTGCGGGGGCCCAAAGCTCCCATCCATGGCCTGTAGGTTTATGTCGTTGTCTTGATGGCCAAAGCCTACGGTGCCGCTGGACAAGCTGCCTCTGCCCTGCACGCTATGGCTCTCCTGCAAGTCCACCAAGCCAAGGTGCTAAAGGAACTGCACGAGGGTAGTTCCACCCCGGGATTGATGCAGGAGCTGCACTCGGCGACTGACCTCACTCCCCGGGCGATGAAGGTCACGGCGCCCGGGTGGTTTCGAAGCGCCGCTGAGACGGGCGACCCAGGGATGACAAAACCCGCTGCTCTGGAGCTGGTAAGCAGACCACTCCATCCCCCGGTGGAGGGCCGGGAGGAGAATCTTTTGCTACCTTTTCATTTAATTTCGCCGCATGCCCAAGTGGCTGCGGTACCCAAGAGTTCAGCAAGAGCGGTTTCCTTGTTCCCTGGGTCACATACCCGGTGCGCACGGCCGTCATCACAACCACCGTCCACCATTCCATTTTGACAGGTTTGGCACTCCAGCGGCGGTCTCCCCGCCCCTGCGTGCCCAGCTGTGGCACAAATCTGCACCCGATGTGACGGTCTCCACGGGTCACAAGGACAGGCCTCTTCCTCCTCTGTCCCAGGCTGTTCTGGGGGTGGTTACAAGGAGCCAGGTAAGTGCTTCGATGTCCCTGAACTCAGCACGGCCACGACACGGCGTGGCACCTTAGGCTCCGCCACGAGGCCCCACCCACCGGTATGTCTGACGAGATTGTCCCCTTGGTCCCCCTCGCCCGGAGCTTGGACGCATGGCTTGCGCTTTCCAACCCATTGCGATGGCTGGTCCGGACCGTCCGACTCGGCTACACGATTCAGTTCATCAGGCGTCCACCCAGGTTCAGTGGCATCCACTTCACCTTGGTGAAGGGCGAGAATGCCACTACCTTGCGCACGGAAATTACTACCCTCCTACGGAAGGGTGCGATAGAGCCTGGCCGAGATGAAGAAGGGGTTTTACAGCCCCTACTTCATTGTACCGCAGAGAGGCGGTGGGTTGCAGCCAATCTTGGACCTTCAAGTACTGAACTGGGCCTTACACAGACTCCCGTTCAAGATGCTGATGCAAAAACGCATTCAAGCGAGCATCCGGCATCAAGATTGGTTCGCGGCAGTAGACCTGAAGGATGCGTACTTCCATGTCTCGATTCTACCTCGACACAGACCCTTCCTGTGATTTTCATTCGAGGGTCGGGCATATCAGTACAAGGTCCTCCCTTTCGGCCTGTCCTTGTCCCCTCCCGTCTTCACGAAGGTCGCAGAGGCAGCCCTTGCCCCGTTAAGGGAAGTGAGCATTCACATCCTCAACTATCTCGACGAGTGGCTAATCCTAGCTCACTCTCGGGATATGTTGTGTGCACACAATGACCTGGTGCTCTCGCACCTCAGCCGACTAGGGCTTTGGGTCAACTGGGGAAAGAGCAAGCTCCTCCCGGTTCAGAGCATCTCTTTTCTCGGCTTGGAGTTGGACTCAGTCTTGATGATGGCATGCCTCACGAACGAGCGCGCACAGTCGGTGCTGACCTGTTTGAAGGCGTTCAGACAGAAGACAGCAGTTCTACTGAAACTGTTTCAGAGGCTCCTGGAGCATATGGCATCCTCAGCGGTGGCCACTCCGCTCGGGTTGATGCTTACGAGACCGCTTCAGCACTGGCTCCAGACTCGAGTCCCGAGATGGGCATGGCACCACGGGACACATCGCGTGGCCATCACGCCGGTCTGTCACTGCCTCTTCAGCCCTTGGACCGACCTCACATTTCTATGGGCAGGCGTTCCCCTAGAGCAGGTCTCCAAAACAGGCTGGGGCGCTGTATGCAATGGGCTCCTGAACGGGCCCGTGGCTGTGTTGGCACATCAACTGCCTCGAGTTGTTGGCAATTCTGCTCACCCTGCGGAGGTTTTGGCTGTTGATCCAGGGCAAGCATGTGTTAGTTCGGACAGACAACATGGCAATGGTGGCATACATCAACCATCAAGGCAGTTTACGCTCCTGTTGTATGTCACAACTTGCCCGGTGTCTCTTCCTCTGGAGTCAGCAGCACCTCAAGTCGCTGCGAGCCACTCACATCCCGGGTGACCTCAACACTGCAGTGGATGCGCTGTCATGACAGGTTACCCTCAGGGGAGATTGGAGACTCCACCCTCAGGTGGCCCAGTTGATTTGGAGTTGATTCGGGCAGGCACAGCTAGACCTGTTCACTTCCCAAGAATCCTCCCACTGCCCGCTCTGGTACGCCCTGACCGAGGCACCTCTCGGTGTAGACGCGCTGGCACACAGCTGGCCCCCTGGACTTCGCAAATATGCCTACTTGCACAGACCCTGTGCAAGGTCAGGGAGGATGAGGAGCAGGTCATCCTGGTAGCACCCTACTGGCCCACCCATACATGGTTCTCGGACCTCACGCTCCTAACGATAGACCCCCCCCCCCGGCAAATTCCCCTGAGGAAGGACCTTCTTTCTCAGGGGCGGGGCACCATCTGGCACCTGCGACCAGACCTCTGGAATCTCCATGTCTGGCCCCTGGATGGGACACGGAAGACTTAAGTGGCCTACCACCCACGGTGGTAGACACGATCACTCAAGCTAGAGCCCCCTCTATGAGGCGCCTGTATGCCTTGAAGTGGCGTCTGTTCGCTAAGTGGTGTTCTTCCCAATGCGAAGACCCCCAGAGATGCACAGTCAGATCAGTGCTTTCCTTCCTGCAGGAGAGATTGGAAGGGTGGCTGTCCCCCTCCACCTTGAAGGTGTATGTAGCCGCTATAGCGGCACACCATGACACAGTGGACGGTAAGTCCTTAGGGAAGCACGACCTGATCATCAGGTTCCTGAGAGGCGCCAGGAGGTTGAATCCCTTCAGACCATGCCTCATTCCCTCATGGGACCTCTCTGTAGTTCTTCAGGGTATACAGGGAGCCCCTTTTGAGCCCCTGCAGTCAGCTGAGCTTAAGGCACTCTCTTTGAAGACTGCCCTCCTGACTGCGCTCACTTCCATCAAGAGGATAGGAGACCTGCAAGCATTCTCTCGTGCCTGGAGTTCGGTCCGGGCTACTCTCACATGATCCTGAGACCCCCGACCGGGCTATGTGCCCAAGGTTCCCACACCCCTTTTAGGGATCAGGTGGTGAATCTGCAAGTGCTGCCCCAGGAGGAGACAGACCCAGCCCTGACGTTGCTGTGTCCGGTGCGTGCTTTACGCATCTATTTGGATCGCACGCAGAGCTTTAGAGTCTCTGAGCAGCTCTTTGTCTGCTTGGTGGACAGCGGAAAGGAAACACTGTCTCCAAGCAGAGGATCACCCACTGGCTCATTGACACCATAATAATGGCATATCACGCCCAGGACGTGCCGCCCCCGGCAGGACTACGAGCCCATTCTACCAGGAGTGTGGTGGCCTCCTGAGCCTTGACCAGTGGCACCTCTCTAACAGACATTTGTAGAGCAGCGGGCTGGGTAACACCCAACACCTTTGCGAGGTTCTACAATCTCTGGGCGGAACCGGTTTCGTCCCGTGTAGTGGCAGTCACAAGCAGGTAAGTCTGGGACAGCTGGTCGGGTGTATTGCTTGCGCATAGTGCATTTCACCTCCCCTGAGCTGAAGACGTGCACTGTTGACTCCCAGTAGTGTTCACAAACTGTGTTCCCTGGATGATTTCCTCCGAGCCCTGTGGCAGACGAGTTTATGGAGAAACTCGCTGCCGGCTCAGTACATGTGCTAACTAAGCCCTGTACTGGGGTAGGTGCTCCGCATGTGTTGGTTCCCCATAGGTAACCCCATGCGACATATGTCTTCCGCTAATTTGTTTCCCTGTTGGTAAACTACATCTTCCTTGGGCAGAGGCCCCTCTGCCCCAGTCACCATGTTTGTAGAAACTCCTCCCCCGTAGGGTAGGACCTACCATGGGACTTCTCCACATGACATACTTCCGAAAAAGCTTGGCAAGACCATGTGACATATTTACACTCAAAATACCCCCCTCCCCCCGGGCAGGGTGTGGTCTCCGCGGTGTCTTCCCCTTGGGAGGGACACCCCCCCTGATATAGACCTGGTGGCCCCAGTCGGTTAACTCTTTTTTTGGGGAGAGGAAAAAAGAGGATAAGAGGCCATGACTGGGCTAGCCTGTCTCTATCTTTTGGGCACTCAACTTGTCCCCAAAGGGCCGTTCGACACTCATAACAGCATTGGGGGTGGTTACGTATCGGCCTGGTGTGCTGGCTACGAGGCACACAGTGGTCTGCCCGTCACACACCGCCAGTTCACGTAACACAGTTCAGTCAGTTGTGACGTTTCGTATAGGGATCCCTAGTGTTACTACATCGACACAACGTTGAGTGAGTGACAGATAGGGAACGTCCTGATTACTTGCGTAACCTCCGTTCCCTGATGGAGGGAACGAGACATTGTGTCCCTCCTGCCACAACACTGGACTACCCGCTGAAATGGCCGGGACCTTGTCTCAGCTCCTCAGCACAAAACCTGAATGAGTGGTTGCATACCAGCTCCTTTTATACCCGTATGTTCGGGGGAGTGGTATGCAAATACCACTCGCCAATTTTCATTGGCCTTTTATCAAAGACCAGAAATGTTTCAGGCCCCCAAGAGTGACCCCTAGTATCACTACATCGACACAACGTCTCGTTCCCTCCATCAGGGAACGGAAGTTACGCAAGTAACCAGGATGATCTTTTCTCATCCAACATCTGGGATGACACACATCCACAGCGCCCCTCCAGTGGATTCAATTGTAACTGTGAGATTTGGTGAGAGATTCAGTTAGAGAGAGAGAGAGAGAGACGCACACGGCCGTGCTGTCTGTGTGTTTTATGTTATGTTTAAGTTTGTTTATGTCATTAAAGTTATGTTGACTGTTCTGCCAGTTCTCACCTACTGTTGCCCATTCTGAACCCATTACACTGGTGCCAAAACCCAGGAAGGAGGAGGGATGTGCTGTCATGGAGTTCTCGCCACTGCCGTCCGCCAGGGGAGGAGCGGCTGTCATCCGCCAGAGGGCGGAGGGGTGGCTGAGGACCAGGTGAAGGCGTGTCCGGTGACCGGCGAGTGAGTTTTTCTCTCTCTCTCCTCTCTCTCTGTCTCTCCCCCTCACTCTTTATCTCTCCCCTCTCCCTCCCCTCATCTCTCTCAGGGCTCCAGAGAGGTGGGGAAGACCTGCTGGCAGAAGGATGGCTGGAAGGGTAAAACTTCCCCTCCAGGATGGGAGGGGAGTACGTCATACCGGAGGTTTCCCCGGCCTGAATCGGGTGGTGGATGGACGCCTGGAGCTGAATCAGCCCAATCAGCCAGGAGGGTGATAAAGACGAGCCGGGGGCACCAGTTTGAGAGAGAGAGAGACATGCGTGGCTGCTACGTGTGTGCGTCTATGTGTTTTATGATATGTTCAGTTCTTTTATGTCATTAAAGTTATGTTGACTGTTCTGCTGGTTCCCTCCTCCTCCTTGCCCATCCTGAACCCGTTACAGTGATATTTTATTGTAATTTGTGATAGTGTTTTAAATAGTGTTTTTAATACTGGTGTAGCTGGTGCAGAACAAGTTACTCAATTACTCGTGCACATCCCTAATTTTAAGTTTACTTTAAAAATATTCTGATATATGCAAATATATAAGTAGTTTGAGAGTGTAGGAAGACCGATTCGATTGCATCATTCACAGTATGTTATAGAAGTGGGCGGTAACTGCTGGGATTGTGTGTCAAGGTTTTTTGGCCACGGTTCTCTGATTGGTGGATCTTTCTCTGATGGACCATGGGTGGTGTATGTTCTCCAGGAATTCCACTTTTAAACAAGATTTTTAAACAATAAACTTGAAATAACGTGGACTGTTGGCTTTAGCGGAAGCATATTCCATCAATAAAGAACCTCAGAGCTCACGGTAGGTTTGTCTTTAAAGGTTTATATGTTATCAATTAAAATAGATCAAGTATGCCTATGGAAAAAATGAATGGGATTTCTGGAACTTGACCCCCATACTTGTGGCTCTCTCTGCTCTGTCCTTGATTTCCAGTTCATAATCATCAAACTATCCCACATTAAATCTATCTGTCCATCCATCTATCTGTTCATACTTTGCCACCAGATCCTCATTTCCGCTCCCTGACTTTATCTGCTATTATACTCATTACATTAGCGCGCAGCTGCTATTTGCTAGCTCATTGTGATGTTTGTATATTTAGCTTCTGTGTTCATTTCCTCTGCTGTTAACTCGGGAAAACATACAATGCACAAACAGATGCCCCCCACCCCTCCGTCCTGCCCTGTCTCTCAGCCCACTGTACGCCCTCCTGCTCTCCCCTCACCAGCCTTCAGTTTTAATAGAAGTGTGTTGAGAACAAAAGCAAAGTGAACTTCACAGCATGGAGGCTGCAAGCTTGCCATTGTTCAGCCCAAACTCCCAGACAATCAGGAGATGAAGCCTGAACATTCCCCAACCACTACTGTACCCTTCAGAAAAAATAAATGTTTTACAAATGTATAACTACTGTGTTTCTTCTGCAAACACAAACATTAGCATTTTGGATAAGATCATTTCAATCACTCGTTCACCTCAATAAGATGATTATCCAGAAAGGAACAATACATAAAAACAATGTAATAAGATAATTCTTTATAACAGATCAGTAGTGGTGTTGGGTACGGCAAACATCACTATTGCTACTGGTCATGCTAACAACCAAAAACACATGGGAATGCTACATGTTGCTTCAGAAAGTTCCTGTAGCCTGAAATTAATCCCATTCAGAAAAAAATTGCTGAGAAGTGCCATCCCCATCAGGAATCTTTGCATAAATTCGAGAATTATCATATTTCCCTCTAACATTAGTGATAGTGCACTGTGCAAGCAACCACCGAGACGTTCTGATCCTACTGGAACCAGGAAGTAATTGTGTTCACATAAGCAATAGTGAGTGCGATTCTGAGGTTGCATTTTTACTCTAAAATAAATGTTTTACTCCACTGATGGTTAGGTTTAGGGTTGGGGTTTGGGTTTGGGTTAGGGATTGGGGTTAATAAAATATGCATTCCTGTTGAATGCATTACATCATTTACAACTAAAAACTAGAGCTGTCAAAGTTAACGTGTTAATAACACGTTAACGCAATATTCCTTTAATGCCACTCTTTTTTAACGCCTTTAACGCACGTCCTTATATGACCCTTTTTATAAACCATGCATTGACCGTTGTGAAAGCAGATGGTGAGAGACATTATGCTGAGACCTGTGCCAAGCATTTTATCAATGTAGCAAAGCTGGGAACATTTAGAATGAAGCACACAAAAAACACAGTTAGATAGTGCTCGTAACATGACTGGAGCGGCCTTGCGCACCAGAGTTTTAGTGCTGGCCAACGTGTCCAGGAATGATAAAGTTTGCTGGATAAATTGGAAAAAAAACTACTCATCTCATCTGTAAGCACACACATTTGAAGCTCTGCTAATTCAGGTATTACAATAAGTTACTTTGAATTCTGCTCGTAATCTCATGTTTGTGCTTAGATTAAATGCAAGTATAATGAAGAGAAACGGTGTGCATTTTAAGCACTTTCTATTTCTTCTTTTACTTTTTGCACTATATGATGCAATAATATACTGACATAGGCCTAATGATTAATGTGTCATTATACCAGAGTCTCTCCCACGAAATTCAAACACAAGTGGTCAAAAAAAGAAGCATAATACGACCAATTATAACGGTGATGTGTCTCGCTTGTACACTTCTGATTGAATCACCCCAAACTGGTGCGAGATGTTCTTTTTTTGTTGTTGTTTGTTTACATGTTATCATGAATGAACTCTCCCGTTGAATTTGTGCATGAATTTCAGGATCTACTCACCTGTTAATCAACCGCTGCGCTAAAGGAAAAGTTTTAAACTAGCACACGAGACGGGAATAAAGCAGGCTGCTTTTGAACTTCGCAAACTGTCAGGAAAGTAGCAGCGCAAACAATTTTTGAATTTGTTGGACATTTCCAGCTAACAGAAACCCTGCTGTGCACAGTCTCCAAGGTTCTGTCACAGTGTCTCTGCATAATAGTGCATTTGATAGTGCACTAGCCACTGTAGAACAGCAGAAGATGCTGGAACCCTGCAGGTAATCTACACTGTCATTAGCCCATTTAATCCCACCGAACAGGGTGAAAGCGGTCTAAAAGGAGTTGTTTATGTATTTTACACAGAGTTGTCAATTATATATGACAGTGCAGACTTTTTTTCCCGCATGAGTGGAGCAGATAGTCACATAACCAGAGCTATTTAATTCCACTGTGCTCCTCTAAACATTATGTAAGTTAAAACACCATAAAAAGAAGCAAATATGTCCTGTCATAATACACATACAACTATATATATATATATATATATATATATATATATATATATATATATATATATATATATATATATATATAAAATGTATTTCAATTTTTTTTTTTTTACATATTTTGAATTGTGCTGTGTTCATTTTCTGTTGTATGAAGCATATTTTATCCACTCATATTTTGTCCTCTCATGCGATTAATCGTGATTAACTACAAGAAACCATGGAAAGGCCATGGTGTGATTTAACCAATGCCGGATAACCACGTACTGGGTAACCACAGACTGCAAAAAGAGAAATATGTGTTTTAACTGATAATGATAGAGATAACGTAATTCAGATTTTTGATCATTTGGATTCTCTTTATGCAGGAGAAATACCCCTTCCTGTCCTTAGATCACATTTTTTTAGTTGTAGACAGAGAAAAGAGGAGCCTTTTAAGACATTTGTGTTACAACTTCGAGAATTCTACTGTAGGTTGCAGCGGCACAGCCTGGAAGGGACCCTTGCTGAAGAACAGTTGAAGGAGCAGCTGTTGTTGGGGTTAGAAGATGGGTCTTTCTTGAGGGCCTTGAAGACGTATGCCCGGGAACCCCGAGGCAACATTCTCTGAGCTACATCAAGAAGCTTTGCTTTTGGAAGCTGAGTACAGACAACTAAGGTATGAAACGATATGTGCTACTGTTAGCAAGCCCATTCCAAATGATTCTTGTCCGCAGAGGCTAAATTGGAAAGCTGACCTGAAGCGAGAAATCCTGGACGAAGTTAAGGGGCAGATATGAGAACTGACCCAGGACATGATGAGGGAGTTTCGAGCATCTACTGCCGCATTATAAATGGTTCAGATGCATCCTCAGCCAGAAAATTTCCCCTCTGAGCGTAGGAGAGGCTATGGCTCACTGAATAGGTAGGATGAGTATGGTAAGCCTATCTGTCAACGTTGCCACCGGTCAGGGCATATTGCAACATATTGTAAGCACAGTGTCATACCCAGGGCGAGTTTAAACTAGTTTGCCCTGCTGCAGAGGTCCAAGCAGTGGGGCCACCCAAAGCAGAGGGTCCTGGGACCACACAATTCTTTATCGGCGGCTGCCCCATTGTAAGTGTTTGATCCAAGGGGTTGAATGTAAAGGACTATTAGATACTGGATCTCAAGTTACCTTGATGCAACAGAACATGTTTAAGGAAAGTTTCTCTCAAGCTCAGCTAGGACAAGCCCCTGTCTTGACCCTGAGGGCAGCTAATGGTCATGAAATTCCTTACGTTGGCTATGCAGTGCTGGATTTTAAAGTCGCCGAGTTCCACATTCCAGCCAGTGGCATTTTCATAGTGCAAGATGAGTTCTCTACAAACCCTTTGATTATCGGCATGAATGTAAGTTCACATTGTTGGAGTGCTTTGTTTCAGAATCCCGAGAAGCCCCAATCGTTGTCATTTCAGAACGTTAGAGAATGACAAGCATGGCAGAAAGCTACTGCTGACTGTCGGCGGGTCGCAACCCCTGTACAGCAAGATGGTTCCGTGGGCTATGTGTGGCTGGTTAATCAATAAGGTGTATGTATTCCATCAAGAAGTGAAGTTGTGGTATGGGGCCGTGCACGGGTGGGCCTACTGCAAGGACTGTTTCGGTGGTAAGAGATGGTCGGATTCCGGTGAGACTTTGTAATATACACCCTTATACTGTCTCTGTAGGACGATACCACAAATTAGGAAGGCTGTTCGAAGTTGACACTCCTGACATTTATGGACGTAGGGATCTCGGCCTCACGATGGACCCTTACGGTATTGTGGGTGTAGGGCTTTACTGGTTGTTTAGATCAGTGTTACTATCAGAAATAATAATTATTATTTCATTAGTTATTAATTAATATTTAAATTAAATAATAGAATCTAACTCATTAAAACCTGATATGGGGCTCCAGTAAATGTAGTGCGCTACGTTTAGGAGCGGGTTTGGTTATTAGCAACAATTAATAATTATCAAAGATAATTATTAATTATTAAAATCAATAGAACATTGATTTGAATCAATGTTAGCTTTTTTAAATCCTTTAAATCAAAAATTATCAAAAATAATCATTAATTGTTAACCGATGAAACATTGATTAAAATTAACACTAGCTTATTAATCCTTCAAATTCAACAATCATCAAAGATAATTATCAATTATCAAAAATCAATAGAATATTAATACGAATTAATATCGGCGGGGCACCACCCTGGAATCAGGGACTAATAACCAGAGAGTATAACAGTCTCAATATTAGATTGTTCTCTTAGGAAAATCGACATCCGAAGAATATCGATTTTCGAGAAAAAAAACAATGAAGGCTTGAATCCGAGCACTGACATCCTTTCAGCATTTGACACAGGTGTATGCAAAATAAACCAAAACACTTCTTTTTGAAATATAACAAAGTTTATTTATGCAGTAATATCAATTAATAATCAATACAATGCAGTCAATAAACTTCTGACTTACAACTACAAACTAAACAGTGATATGACTGGATATGGTAACCAAAATAATCCTATAACACATGAGGAAGGTGTGTGTGTGTGTGAGAGTATGTCACGCGAGATTTCCGGCCAGAGAATATGGCCGCGAATGTGGGTGGAGAGAAGCCGGTCAATGGTGTCAGCCCATTTACCGCGTGTCTCCGCTTGTAAGATAACTTAGGGACAAGCTGAGCTTCATCACGAAGTTATCTACTAGCCAAAGGTGTGTGCGAGACTGTTTGTGAAGGGTCGCGTGTGTGTGTGTGTGGTTAATACGAGAGAGAGAGAGAGAGAGAATTAAGTGATGGCACCAAAGCCGGTTTCGCGATTGTGGGAGAGAAAGCAGCTGTTAGTTTATCATTCAGAGACGCGGTGGACGGCTCATAAACCATCCCGCGGTCTTTGATTCTTTAATGGATAAACTCAGTGTGCCGGTCTCATCCACGATGGCGGAAATACACAACAGTCCAATGTGGTTACAGGAGATATCATTTGTGATAACAGTACATTACAGTAATACCTTGAGTATTATTAGCAGCGATGAGCGGACTCAGTGGTCCGTAAACTGTACAAGCAATAACCTTGATACACAAGAATAACACACTATAATATTCTATCTCTGCCCAGACATAAACCTCTTACTTGAATCATATGGAGACACAGACAAATGTGTGTTCATCCGTCCTTTAACTCCGACTCGGTTCCTCGAGGCTCCGGTGATGATGGGAGGCCGTTTCCCCGCTCTGTCGGCAGGCGGTACGGCTGCTGATTCTCGGCGGGCTGGCGGAGAAATCAACGATGTCGACTTGATTAAAGATGGAAGAGAAATCTTTTCTCTCTTCACTTCTGCAGGCAAATGGATGAAGATGCGGATTGTTCAGCGGTCTCCTTCGGATCCGTTAGAGTAATCTCAACTCATCCAGCGAGATGGAGATTGTATGGCCACAGTTTCAAGTCAGATGTTACTTCCTTGAGCTGCGAGGCTACACCTGAGAGTAGCGATGAGCTGCATCTACGCACGGCGAGCAAAGTTGCTGGAAGCAAATCCCGGATGCATCTCAGAGTTATTTCTACTCCGATGACATCATGGTTGAGGGGCGTTCTGTTGTGTGCCTCATCCAATAGGAGTTGAGAGTTTGATTCTTTAGTGAGCAAGGCTTCACTGGATTTGTAGTCTGTTTTGGACTCCCTTTGTTTGATTTTGGCACGGTTTTTAATCAGTAAGATTTATGACTCTGTATGTGGGCCTCAGTTAGGTTTTGCAACTGTGTTAGGCCTGCCTTTGTCTTCTATCTGAATACATGAGGCCCAACATGGGGGTGAGGATAGTGGAGGCTCCAGAACACGGAGTGGAGTGCCCAGGTTTGACCGAAATTCAGCATCAAGATTTGTATGCAATGCTGCAGAAATGGCCTAGTGTCTTTGTGAAGGATGAAGATGATGTGGGCCACACTGAGGCGGTGCAACAAAGGATTCACACTGGTGATGCCCCTCCAATTTGAGAAGAATTTTGCCCATTGCCCCCTATGATGTACCAAGAGATGAAGACACTTCTAGCAGGTATGTTTGATAAAGGAATAATTTCGGAGAGTGCTAGTCCCTGGGCAGCCCCAGTAGTCATTGTGAGAAAAAAGGATGGGGGTTGGCGATTTTGTGTTGATTACTGCAAATTGAATGCTGTGACCCATAAAGATGCTTTTCCTCTTCCCAGAATTGAGGAGACATTGACCAAATTGACAAAGGCTGAATGGTTTAGTACTCTTGACCTGGCAAGTGGGTACTGGCAATTAGGTGTGCGCCCTGATGATCATTCTAAGACTGCATTTGCTACACCCCTTGGGCTATTTGAATTCCAGTGCATGCCCTTTGGGCTTTGTAATGCCCCGGCTACATTTCAGAGACTGATGCAACGCTGTCTGAGTGGACACATTGTCGATTTTCTACTAGTGTATCTAGATGACATCATTGTGTATTCAGTAGATTTTTCCACTCATCTTAGTCACCTTGAACAGGTGTTCCAGCGGCTGACCCATCACAGACTGAAGCTGAGATCGGACAAGTGTCAACTTTTCCAAGCCCAAGTTAAGTTCCTCGGCCACTTAGTGGACAAGACTGGGGTGCGGCCAGACCCAGATAAGACTGTTGCAGTTCAAGAATGACCTATACCGACTACAGTCCGAGAGGTGAGGGCATTTCTTGGCCTTTCTGGCTATTATAGATGTTTTATTGTTAATTTTGCTAAAATAGCACAGCCACTAAATGCCGCCTTGTTAGGGGGTTCCAATGGACAAGAAGTACAGTGCTCGTCAAATTGAATAGTCTGCAGCATGTCATGTTGCTTTTGACAAATTAAAGTAATGTCTAATTCAAGCCCCAGTATTAGCATATGCTGACTTTTCTCTACCCTTTGTACTGTAAACCAATGCCAGCCAACAGGGCTTGGGGCTGGTGATGAGGTATGTTGGATCTAATAGCTTACCCACTGCCATGGAAAGGAAGGCTATGCCTGTAACAGTGAAGCAGCTGCTTCGTCAGAGCCATAAATGAGGATTATGGATGGAGTGTTGTACAAAAAGCTAATTGATCCCAACACTCATGATTTACATCTTCAGATTGTCTGCCCAGTCACTAAATGAGATGATATTTGGAAGCAGTATCATGAAGAGCTTGCCCATGCTGGTGTTGAGCGGACCATGTCCAGATTACGGCGCTACTTCTATTGGCCCAAGATGGAGGAAACAGTGCAGGGGTTCCATGTCGGGTGCATCGACTGTGGCCTGCAGAAAGGTTGTTAAAACTGACATGAAAGCCCCCTTACAGCCTGTTTTGGTGTCTTTTCCCTTAGAGGTGGTTGCCTTAGATTTTCTGTCACTGAGTAGACCCACTGATGCTTACCAGAACATTTTGGTTATGGTAGACATGTTCACATGTTATGCGTGGGCAGTGCCCACAAAGGATCAGACTGCTAAGACTACAGTGAGGGCAATTTGGGGTCATGTGGTACGAACCTTTGGGTGTTCATTGCAGTTTCACTCAGATAGGGGCCCACATTTTGAATCAGAATTGCTTCAGGAATTTTGCCAACTCCATGGTACTGCTAAGAGTAAAACTACCCCTTATCACCCTGCAGGGAATGGTAGGGTTGAGAGGATGAACCAGACCTTGCTGAATATGTTGCATACCTTGGAAGAGGAGAAGCAGGTTAGGTGGACAGATTTCCTCCCAGAGCTCATGCAGGCCTATAATAATACCGTGCATAGTGCTACCGGGTTCGCCCCCCCTTATTTGATGTTTGGCCGCACTATGAGGACCCCAGTAGATCTAGCTTTGGGGGTGGTGGTTGAAAAGCCCAAGTTGGATTTGAGGGGGTGGGTTCAAGCTCATCATGTGAAGTTGAGGTGGGCTTATGCATTAGCAAAGAGTAATATGGACCATGCGGCTGATCAAATGAAGTGGACATATGATTCTGGGGCAAGGGAGATGCCTTTGGCAGTTGGTCAGCAAGTATGGATTAGGCAGGGACGTGGGAAATTATGTACATGGTGGGACTCTGCACCTTATGTGGTACTGGGACAGTTGGGGGAGACAGGTTTGGTGTATTGGGTGAGGCCAGAGCAAGGGGGGAAGGAGAAAGTTTTACACCGTAATGCCCTTAAACCTTGTGTTACCTCTGGGGTCGAATTACCAACAAGATCAAACAATACACCTGTAGCTGAAGTTAACAATCCTTTCCCTTATAGCATTTGGGTAGGCCCTACAACTGACCATGAAAATGAGGTTGAACCCCCAGTTAGACGCTCAGCATGAGCTAACCTAGGACAGCAGCCTTTACGATACTGAGAATGAAGCTATGTTTGTAGCAGGGACTGCTAATATTTTAGGTTGGGGGGGGGGGTGTTGTGAGCAGAAACTTTATTTTTGTTGTTCTTTTGGGGGGGGTTGCTTTTGTGTGATTTTGTGTGTATTGTGTTATTTGCTTTGACGTGTTTGATGTTTGCTATGGTTTTGTGGGTTTTTCTTTTCTTTAAAACAGTTTCCTCATTACATTCATGTATCAAATGTGACTAAGTAATAGGATGCACGTTAACAACTGTGATTGGCTCTTAAGACTGGCAGAATAATTGTTTCCTGTATAAGAACAGCTGTCAAGAGGCAGAAGAGCAGCACTACTGCGCCAGCGTCAGCGTACTGAGGAACTCATGTGCTCTCTTGTGTATACTGGTGGTTCTTTTCTGCTTTACAGTGTGATCTACCCTTGCCGTGTGTGGATGATTTGGGACTGTGGGGACATTTGGACTACTCAATTCATGCTCTGAAGCTTGTACGGAACTTCCATAAAGACTCTTCTTGTTTTATTGTTTCATGTTTTACTGTTTTTGATCTGGAGCTTATATTAATAAATGTGATATTTTTGTTTAGTTGGGTATGTGTTTCCACTGTTTCCTCCCCTTACGAACCATTGCAAGTTTGGCTTTAAGAATATATGGGCTGAGTTTTCCAGAGGTACTCAATAACAACCCCTGGTGGCGTAGTCGGGAATTACAATTTAATTTAATTTCCTCCACTGTATACGGCCTGTGACACTTGCTGTTACGGAATTCACAGTGCAATCAAAGTTTTGCACGGGTCGAGCACCATTCACATTTTCTTTCGAAAATATCAAAATCAAGTTCTTTAAAAATAATCATAATCATTGTCGAATTATTAACTAGAAATGTTTGTGTTGTGGGATTTCCAGTTCAAGGATGTCATCATGAAGTTCCTCAGTCATGCCTAATTCTTTATTGTGTAGTTCCTCTGCACTGTGGCAGACTCTCCTTCTCCTTTCAGACTGGATTTCACTGAAAATTCCATGAAAAATTTGAATTCTTCTGTTGACCTCTGTTCAGACAGAAGGAAAGGGATGGAAAACGGCAACTGGTGGGGTAGATGTTGAGCAGGGGAGGGGCAGGGGAAGTTCTTGCCTGCTAAAAAAAAGCTCAAGATTGGCTTTATCAATCAAATCAGACACCCAGACAGGGCTTAATTTGCACAGTGAGTGGTGACACACCAAGTCTGTCTCCCTGCTGCCTGCTTTCGCTCTGTCTGCACAGGACAGACATTATAACACTGACATTGTGTGTCACAAGTGACTAATATTGTATTTTAGCTTTGCTGTTCTTATCTAATGATGTCACCTTATATACACTCTTGCAATACAGCAGCTGATAACACACCAATATTGTAACTCCTGGATGACAACAAACCAGCAGTGATCACCTGAAGCCAGTGGTCATATCAGGGTCAAGTTTACCTTGTTTTCTTTCTCTCTTGAGACTAAATCATGCTGCACTGCACATCTCTTTTTTTAATGAAAATTATTTTTGTTGACTGTCACCAACATACTGTACCAAGAGTTTGACAGGTACGACAACCAGTCAGTTCACCACAATTGTACTTCGCAGCAATTCGAATGGGAGGGCTTCCAGTCTGGCCGGGGAGATCCTCGCAGCATCCAAACAGGAGGGCCCATGTAGCAAGTGGGAGGGCATTCACAGTGATTCAAAAGGGAGGGCTCCCAGTCTAGCCGGGGAGAATGGGAGGGCCCTCAAAATGTACAGGAGGGCCTTCACGGCGATTCGAACGGGAGGGCTTCCAGTCTGGCCGGGGAGATCCTCGCAGCATCCAAACAGGAGGGCCCATGTAGCATGTGGGAGGGCATTCACAGCGATTCAAAAGGGAGGGCTCCCAGTCTAGCCGGGGAGAACGGGAGGGCCCTCAAAATGTATGGGAGGGCCTTCATGGCGATTCGAACGTGAGGGCTTCCGGTCAAGCCAGGGAGATCTTCACAGCGTCCGAACGGGAGAGCCCTGAACAAGCCCCCCCAACTGGCTAAGTGTTTTGTTTTGTTTTTTGAGAGAGAGATGGACTAGCTGATTAGAGCTTGGTGTGCCTTTTTTATGTGGAGTCGGTTGGTACGGATGTAGCTGTGATATGCTCGGAAGACCAGCGGCCCAGTGAACAGATTTGCTGCTCGGGCAGACCTTTTTGGGCTGCAGTGGTCGTGGCGCCTATACGAAATTAGTGGCTTGAGTATGAGTTTGCTGGGATGCCGGATTAGAGAAGGATGAGTTTTAGGTGTTTTTGGAACCAAAAGTTTGAAACTGCCTGGTTATTATCATCTGTGAAGATCGGGTCATGAGGGGATTTGACTTGGGACTCTCTGCAAGACAGGTAGTACTCTAGTGATTGAAAAGACTGAATGGGAGTTGGCAAATTGAAAATGTAAATTGAATGACTGCTTTTGGTTTGATCAATTTAACTTTGTTTAATGTAATATATGATGGTTTTGTTATCTAGCATGTGCAAATCTGAAATTGTGGGATGAATTCTGGGGTCGAATTTTGTGGATGGGGTAAGTTCTGAACAGAAAAATAAATTGAAAAAAGTGAGAATGGCGTCAAGGGTTTTGGTTGTGTTTGCTGAAATATAGCCTGTACGGAGTGTGGTTAGGCATCTTGTTAACAGATCAATGGTCTGAGGCTGTCTGGTATTGACTCTAGCAGGTTGGGCTTTTTGTATGCCTTTGACTAGGAGTGAGATTTGAGTATGATTTATTGTGCAAGAGATTTTTCAGAAGATTAGTTTATGGAAGAAATGGATGCCACTCAGTACCCCTTGATTTACCTGGAGTAAAAACCTTTGATGTGGTTGAGATATGAGACAAATGATGAGAAAATCGGGGAAGACAGTGATGCTTGATGGAGATGGTTGAAAGGGTGGTTTACAGGAATCTCAGTTCTGAACAGGGAGGATCTGGGGTTGGTGTCGGGTTCGCTTCTGGAGCCAAGGTTCTGAATCTCTGGAAGAGAAAGCGAGAGAGAGAGAGTCAGCAATCTGATTTTTTGAGCCAGAAACATGTTCGGCTTTGATTATGAACTGGTTGCAAATTGAGATTCAGATTAGGTGCCTTAGAAAAGGTGATAGTTCTGGAGAGCGGAATCTTCCTTTATTAATGCACTGGTCGGTGGCTTGGTTGTCGCAGTGGATTACGATACTTTTAGTGGTCCATTCTGACCCCCATAGGGAGGCCACTACCATGATGGGATAGAGTTCGAACAGGGCAGAGGATGCTAAGTGAGGGGGTAAATTACAGTTTTTCTCAATCGCTTTGGCTCAATTCTCGAATGAGAATTATTTTTTTCCAAAACAATACATTTAAATCTCTGAACAATTAGGTTCTTGTTCACACCAGATTTGAATTTCTTATTCATTTAAGCAAATTGCATGTGTTTTGGAACGTGTGCAAAAGAGTAAGTACAACTGTCTACAGTTTGCACAATAACTAAATGCACTTGGCTTGCTGATCAAAACAGATGAGTTGATTCTCAGTGAAATTGTCATACTCTTCACAACTTCTAAACATTCTTTCATCGTGTGAGCCATCACATGCTAAATGATCCATTCAGTTATCAAATTCTGTCAGAAATACATGTATATTCCATAAATATTAATGACAAGGAATGTTTGTGATGTCTACTAAATCTCTGGCCAGACCAAAAAGAGTGACAGGATGTCCACCAAGAAGATGGGAACTTGTAGTGTTACGCATTGTGAGGAGGTATAATTTATTGTTTTTTACAGAACTACAGTGGGTTTTTTCATTGTTGCAGGTTTTTTTTTTTTTTTTTCTTTGCATGGATATCATTTTGTGGCAATTTTCTGTTCACTATATGACTTTACATGTAAATAATGTGTAAAAATGGACATGCAAATATGAATTTTCTGTTTACATGTAACACATTGCTACAAAAATAAATTTACTGTATACATACAAATGTGCATATTATTTTTCTGTGTACTACAGTATTGTACAGTATTGACTTTTCCCAATAAACTTTTACCTACTGTTGAAATAGGTATCTAAAAAGCTCAGTGATACACAATAGCATTCAACTAGACAAAACTGACATTCTTGTATAGTACATTAAGCAGTCAGTCAACAAAAAAGTAGAACAAAAATTAAATTTGTATATTACAAACATTTCCAGGGCTGACTGCCATGGTGAAAAAACATTTTAACATTTTGACCAGTACGGCTCACACAATGACAAAAAAAAAAACTTTTCATTTTGGTGGCATTGGCCAATTTGCTGACACAATAACTAGGTTTTAAAGCATGAATTAAATGTTTTGGGTGAGTTACTACATTTTGCAGACATGTAATAGAGTTGTGATTTCCCATAAAACAGTTGTAACAACTGCACTTACAGTCTACACAAAAGCGCTACAGTGCCAGCAAGTTGAGCTCAATAAGGAAGCCACTGGGGCGAGGATAGTGTGTTCGGCAGTGTGTGTGTTGTGGAGGTCTGGAACAATCCGTTGAAGAGTGATGTGGTGCAAAGAAGAGCCCAGAACTAGTCTCCTGACACATGGGCAAAAACCAAGGAATCCTCCTCGAGTGTGATCACCAGGCATCTGCGATATGATGGGCAAACACCACCGGAGACAAAGCAACCAACAGAACGGAACTTCACACTAAACAGGAGAACAAAGTTAAGGTACAGCAAACAATAAATCAGCAAACATACAGGGAACACACAAGGGATAAATTAGGGCATGCAATCAGAGGAAGACAGGTAGAGTGCGTGAGAAACCCATTATGTAATCGACGCCTCCCCGGGAGCGATCAGCATTCCCATGGCAATGCTGATTCCGCTCACCGTCTCCACCTGTAAAATACGAGGGAGAGAGAAAAACAGACAACAGGGGTGGGACGGGAGTGGCGGGGTGCATATTGGAACGAAAAACGAGTTTAATTTTGGATACGTGAAAGACAGGGTGAACGCGACGTGAGGTGAGGAGGCAGTTTGAGATGGACCACCACTGGACTAATAACCTTGGCGATGGGAAACGGTCCGATGATTTTGGGGCCCACCTTACGTGAGGGGAGATGGAGTGGAATGTCCTGGGAGGACAGCCAAACATTCTGCCTGCACACGTAAGTTGGGCTTTTAGACCGGTGTCAGTCCGCTGACCTCTTAACACGAGCACCAGTCCATATCAGGGCTTCTCTGGTGGCTTTCCAGGCATGTCAGCACCTCTGTAAAAAGGCATGAGTGGACGGAACCTGAGTATTGGGCTCTTGGAAGGGTGACAACCCGTAGATGACGACAACGAGTTGTGAGCATACTCAACCCAAACTAAACTCTCGCTCCAAGAAGAAGGGTTTCGCAGGGTATTTTCCAGTTGTTGGTTGGCTCACTCCATTCCCCAGGAACGGAACCGACTGTGCATGAGAAACACACTTCTCCGCCTTGACAAACAGCTGATTCTCTAGAAGTTGCTGAAGAACCTGCCTGATGTGCCTCACATGGTCTTACATATTCTGAGAGAAGATTAGAATATCGTCGAGATAAACAAAAACAAAACGATCGACCATGTCTCAAAGCACAACATTCACGAGCCCCTGGAAGATGCCGAGGGCGTTGACCAATCCAAAAGGCATGACCAAATATTCAAAATGCCCCCATGGGTGTTAAATGCCAAATTCCACTCATCCCCCTACCTTATACGAACCAGATGATAAGCGTTCTATAAGTCCAACTTCACAAAGACAGACACCCCCTGCAAGAGTTCAAAATCTGAGGACATCAGCGGCAGAGGGTAATGGTTCTTAACCGTGATGTCATTCAGCCCTCGATAATCAATGCAGGGTCTAAGTGTGCCATCCTTCTTCTCCACGAAGAAGAACCCCGCCCCTGCGGGTGATGAGGAAAAGTGGATGAGACCGGCTGCTAATGAATCATTTATATACCTGTTCATGGCCTCCCTCTCGGAGGCCGAGAGGTGCCAGGATGCAGTCCAATAGTACAGTCGTACAGGCGATGAGGAGGAAGGGTCGAGACACGGGACTGGCTGAATACCACCCTTATGTTGTGATACTCCAATGGAACACCTGAAACATCTGCCGGCTCATCCTGCAATGAAACAAAAGACTGGACAGGGCAGACAGCAGAGTTAAGACAGTGTGAAGAACAGAAAGAGCTTCAAGACAAAACAGATTTGGTTGCCCAATCATGTGAGTGTTGTGTGTTACCAACCACGGGTGTCCAAGAACAACTGGGGTAGCTGGAGATTGTATGAGGAATGACATCTGTTCAGTGTAATTCCCAGAAACCATTGTAACAGGCTTGGTAGAGTGGGCGATGACAGAGAGGGGCGTTCCACTTAGCGTTTGTGCAGAGCTAGGTTCATCCAGTCGGAATCTGGGAAGCCACCATTTTAGGGCTGAGTCCGTGTTGATGAAATTTCCCTCAGCACTGGAATCCACCAGAGCTGAGACAGCGTTGCAGCTACTACCACTCTGCAAGCGAACCGGAAGGAGAGTGCGAAGTCCAGGGGCTTTGTCTATGGGTGTTGCGCTTGTCAGTAACCCCCTTGCTATGGACGAGCGGGGTCTTTTAACAAACATGCAGCTGAGAGGTGGCCAAACCGGCCGCATGTGAAACACAAGCCCTTGAGGAGCCGAAGTTGCCTTTTGCTATGTGAAACTGGGAGCCTGCCCACCTCCATGGGCTCAGGAGAAGGATGAGAATCAGAAGAGGCAGAAGAAGGAGTGGCTAGAGAGTGAGCCTCAGCGGTTCGAGCAGACGAGTAGCAGCGTCGGCAAAGTTCTTGGCATTGAGCCAGGCACTGATTGACTCAAATGGCTAAGTCCACTAAGTCATTAAATCGAGGGGGAAAATCCAGTGAATAAATCTTATCCTGGATGGAGTCAGATAATCCCCGCAGAAAGCGATCACACATAGCGTGGTCATTCCAGTCACTGGAGGCAGCCAGTGTACGAAATTCAATTGCAAAGTCCACTACCGACTGGTTCCCCTGGGAAAGTCCAGACAACACTCTCCCTGCCTCCCGACCCTGAGCGGTGTGATCGAAAACCCGGTGAAGCTCAGTAAAAAAATGCCTTATAATACGAGCAGCAGGCATGACTGTTGTCCCACATCACCGTTCCCCATTCTCCAGCCTTCCCGGAAAGGAGCGTGATAACACATGCAATCTTCATGGTGTCAGATGTAAAGGAAGAGGGTTGCATGGAGAAGAAGAGTGAGCAGCATGAGAGCAAAGCTCTTACAGACCCTTACCTGAGTATAGAGCTGGGGAAAGGATTCACACATCGGATCTGTTCGTTGAGGCATGTGAAACTGTCAAGGAGGTAGGAGGTAAATCCTGTGCCGGAGTAGGATCAAGAGAGAGGCGGAGTTGCTGAATCAGCGTAGTAAGCTCCGCCAGCTGCAAGGCCATCATTTCCATGGCGTGGTTTGATGCAGAAATCTGCTCTTGATGTCAACCAAGCAGAGCCCCTTGCTGAGACAGGGCAGAGCGAACAGCGGTCTCCTCCACTGGGTCCATAGCTGGCTGGTTTATTCTGTCACACTGGAGAAAGACAGGACCCAAACGCAGAGGTAAAGCTCACAAGTCTTTAATGAAACAGTCTACACAAAAGCGCTACAGCACCAGCTCGGTCGAGTTCAATAAGGAAGCCACTGGGGCAAGGATAGTGTATTTGTCAGTGTGTGTGCTGTGGAGGTCTGGAACAATCCGTTGAAGAGTGGTGTGGTGTGAAGCAGAGCCCAGAACTAGTCTCCCGACATGTGGACAGAAACCAAGGAATCCTCTTCGAGTGCAATCACCAGGCAACGGCGATCTGATGGGTAAACACCACTAGAGACAAAGCAACCAACAGAATGGAACTTCAAACTAAACAGAACAAAGATAAGGTACAGCAAACAATAAACCAGCAAACATACAGGGAACCCACAAGGGATAAAGTAGGGCGTGCAATCAGAGGAAGACAGGTGGAGTGTGTAAGAAATCCATTACCATAATCGATGCCTCCCCGGGAACGATCAGCGTTCCCATGGAAATGCCGATTACACTCACCGACTCCACCTGTGAAACACGAGGGAGAGAGAAAAACAAACAACAGAATGAACCAGCAAATGCCGGAGCCATGGCACAGGGGGCCAGGTGGACACGAACCAGTGGCCCTGGTAGTATCCTCCGAATCCTACGGATGGGGCTGCATCCTTGTACAGTTGCATGTCATTGGGGAAGGAAATGCAATCGTCATGAAAGAATGTGAGACCATTCCAGTGACTGAGAAAAGTTTACCATAATTGTAAGTCTGTTCGGTATGGTTGGTCTAGGGTAACGGAGTTGTTTAGTGAGTTGACAGACAAGTCTAATAAGAGAAGATGTGAGATGAAAGGGTGGCCTTGGGGGATTATTCACATGAAGAAATTTAAGTGGCCGAGGCGGGAGAGGAGATTGTACTTGGTGCAACCTGGATTGGATAGGATGTTAGAGGTGATGGAAATGATCCAATCAACCTTCTCTTTGGGCAGGGAAGCTTGGAAATTAGCTGAGTTCAGAAGAATGCCTTGGAATTCGATGGAAATGGATGGAACAGCGTTTCTTTCTTGGGAGATATGAATTCCCAAATCAGAGAAGACTCTCTGAACAGAGCTTAAGTGGAGTGCCAGAGGGGAATTACGAGGCGAGATGGTGAGGAAATTGTCAAGCAGGTGGATTAGGCATGGCACAGAGTGATTGTTTGACAGAATCCAGCAGATCGCTTCGGAAAACAAGTCAAATATGTTGGGGCTACTTTTGCATCCAAAAATAAGGTGAACAGCCAGAAGTCGAGGTGCGTAGGCATGATCTTAAAAGCTGAAGTTATGTCAACTTTTGCAAGCCATACGCCCCTGCCTACTATTTTATTCATGTGGATGGCTTGATCGTCATTGTGGTTGTGGAGAGTGTATTCATCAATTGATATCAGACTGTTGATGCTCGGGTGTGGGCTGTCATGGGGGGAGGAAGGATCAATGATGAGGCGTTTTTTACCTGAGAATTTCCTGGTGGTAAAAAGTTCTCAAAAGGGGGGGTTTCGAAGGGGCCTATCATGAAGCCCGATTTGACTTCTTTGCATATTAGGTCTTCGACTACCTCGAGTTCGGCAAGTGTTGATTGTAAGTTTTGAAAGATCAGGTTTAAGGTTAGTAGGCTCTCTAACCCAGGGTTGAAACTATGTTTCAGCCCATTCAGTAAAAATTGGGTGAAAGATGCGTAAGGATATTTAGTCAGTTCTTTTGCTAAGACTGAAATAATGACAGGAGTGCAGAGGTACTTTCTTGGGTCTTTATTCTTTTTTGAGGATTTTTGTACAGGGCATATGGAGTGAGCGTGAGCATGTGCAGGAAAAGGCACTGAAGTCTGGGGCAGCCGAACTCATTGAAATTGTTGCAAATTTGTTTGCCTGCTGAAAAGCTCACTGTTCTGCACTTTAAATCAATAACGAATGAAAATCTTTAATTGAAGGACCACTACTAGGTTGAGGAACGTAGTTTGTAGGTTTGCTTGTGGTGGGGACATCGGGGCAGGGGGTTGATAGTGGGGCAAGACACAGTTTGATGTTCGATTTATCTGCAGACAGCGCATGAATTGCTCCTGCAGCTTTGAAAACCCTGTTATGGAGGTCGAGGTTTAGCGCACCTCAGTATGGACATTGGTTTCACTGTCACTGCGCACTTCGCTGAAAAGAGCCTGTGGTAAGTATAAAAATGACTACTGCAGTAAGGGAGAGAAGTTAGGCTGTTATAGACAGGTTATCATTAGAGGTTGGGCAGTGGTGTGGGGAGAAAGAGAAATCATTCTGGACTTTTTATTATAATAAATGACAGTTAAATCTTCTAAAATCCTGGCAACATTGTACAGTGTATCAGAAAAACTGCTGTAATGTCCTAATCTGAAGTGCAAGTGATCCGGTCACTTCTGTTACTCACAGTAATGTATGTTATGTCAGTCACTTTAACTTTTAAATAGCCCCCCAGAGACACTCAAGCACCCGTGTCATTTCCTGTCACAGCAGAAGGGGCCACCGAGTCCTGGCGGCCTCTGACCTCATAGTGAATTTGTGCAATCCCCTCTGAAATTAGAAGACATGGTAAGCGCAGTACTCTAATGGGGCTTTTCCACTGCACGGTACAACTCGACTCGTCTCGACTTTGCTCACTTTTTGGAGGTTTTCCACTGTGGATAGTACCTGGTACCTGGTACCTTTTTTAGTACCACCTTGGTCGAGTTTCCAAACGAGCTGAGCCGATACTAAATGTGACGTCAAAACCCTGCAGATCACTGATTGGTCAGAGAGAATCGTCACTTCCAGCATCACTGGATTTGCGACACGGGACATCAACCCGCTAGTTTTAATGTTAGCAACAGCGATAGCAGTATCATCACAGATGTGTGTGTATGTGTATGTGTGTGTGTATATATATATGTGTGTGTGTGTGTGTCTGTGTGTGTTGTGTCTGTGTATGTGTCTGTGTATGGTGTGTGTGTATGTGTGTATGTGCACTTTATTACTCTTACTCTTATATCTCACACCAGACTGTCATAAATTATATTATTATTATATTATATTCTCTCTTAACAACTGACTATCAACCGACAGCCTGAATGTCAATACAGTACAATACTGTACATTCTATATATACTACTATATATACTTTGTTATATATTTTAATTTTAATTTTTTATTTTTATTGAATAATGTGTGTCTATATAGTGCGTATTGTATTCTGTATATTGTATGTTATTATTTGTATATTGTTGTGTGTAATTATGTGTATATCAGACATTTAAATTGTGCTGTGTTAATTTGATGTTATTGTAAATTGGTATATGTCTCATCACTGTCACGACTGCTATGTTGATCGGAACTGCACCCAAGAATTTCACACACCATTGCACTTGTGTATATGGCTGTGTGACAATAAAGTGATTTTGATTTGTTCACGCGACTTTCGAATTGTTAAAAGAAATGGCTGTGCGCAAAACCACGCTGTGGTCAATAAACGAGATGCAGACATTACTCTCGTTAGCGACGAACGAAACGACGTGAAACAAAAAAGTATTTCGGGAAGTGTCTCAGCTGTTGGCCGCACACAGCTACCACTGGACCTACCAACAGCGTAGCCTATAATCCCACCCACGTTGATGCGGCACTAAACTGCAGTGGAAAAGCAAGCTCAGAAAAGTAAAGCGAGCAGAGTCCAGTCGAGTCGAACTGTAACGTGCAGTGGAAAAGTGCCATAAGTCTACCTGACACATACAGTGAGACAAAAGGGTAACAGAGAGAGAAAGGGTAGGAAGGATTTCACTTGTAGGGACATCTCGACAAAGAATGTTATTTCTGAGACTGTAGAATGCATTTTAACATGAAAAAAACTGCACGCTTTCAGCTCTGCTGAAGCTAGAATTACAGAGAAGTGTGACTGGTTCATTAGTGTGATTGGTTTACACTACCAAAATCCCCTCTGGCATTAAGTTAAAACTTTGCAAATATATTTAACCTCTCTGGAGGTGACTTCAACTTCATGATGTCATCCTTGAACTGGAAATCTCACAACACAAAACCTTGTGAAATCACAAAAACGACTTTGCTGATGCATTACACTTTTCAGTTTCTCTGTTTTCTCTGCAATGTGTGTAACTAAAAAGATCTATTTGTGGCAAAAATCATCAAATGGCTGTTGTTAGGATGAATTTTAAGAAACGTGCCAAGAACATGCACTATTCATATTTCACCCCAATATCAAATAAAAAAATTAAGAAATTATGTTTTGCATAAAGAAAATGAAGACTATTTGTAGGACTATTAAGACATTTTAGATCATGACTTGAAGAATTTTTATTACTGAAATGCAAAAAAAGATATATCATTTGAATATTTATAATATATGAGTAATTATACTTAAATATATACTAAATAATAATACATATACATTTTAAAATATGTAATTATATATGTATTAAATAAATAATAAATATACAGTATTAATAACTGAATACATATACTGTATATATATATATATATATATATATATATATATATATATATATATATATATATATATACACTACCAGTCAAATGTTTTGAAACACTTACTCATTCTTTATTATAATATTTTTTTTTTTTTCACATATTAGAATAATAGTAAAATAATCAAAACTATGGAATAACATAAATGGAACTATGGGAATTATGTTGTGACTAAACAAAATCCAAAATAAATCAAAACTGTGTTATATTTTAGCATCTTCAAAGTAGTCACCCTTTGCTTAGAATTTGCAGACATGTACTCTTGACATTTTCTCAACCAACTTCTTGAGGTATCACCCTGGGATGCTTTTTAAACAGTATTGAAGGAGTTCCCATCGATATGCTGGGCAATTATTGGCTGCATTTCTTTACTATTTGGTCCAAGTCATCAATTTCAAAAACTTTTTATTTAATTAAATTTTAGTTTTATAATGAAATAAATTAATATGGTGGCACAATTATATTTTTGTCTACAAAACTAATTTCAAACATTTAAGCATATGCCTTCAGATCAAAAGATTTTTAAGATCATGAGAAAAACTTCAGTCAAGTGTTTCAAAACTTTTGACCGGTAGTATATATATATATACACTGATCAGCCACAACATTAAAACCACCTGCCTAATATTGTGTAGGTCCCCCTCATGCCACCAAAACAGCGCCAACCCACATCTCAGAATAGCATTCTGATATGATATTCTTCTCACTACAATTGTACAGTTATCCAAGTTACCGTAGACTTTGCCAGCTCGAACCAGTCTGGCCATTCTCTGTTGACCTCTCTCATAAACAAGGCATTTCCGTACACTGAACTGCCGCTCACTTGTTTTTGGCACCATTCAGAGTAAATTCTAGAGACTGTTGTGTGTGAAAATCCCAGGAGATCAGCAGTTAATGAAATACTCAAACCAGCCCATCTGGCACCAACAATCATGCCACGGTCGAAATCACTGAGATCACATTTTTCCCCATTCTGATGGTTGATGTGAACATTAACTGAAGCTCCTGACCCGTATCTGCATGATTTTATGCACTGCACTGCTGCCACACATTTGGCTGATTTGATAATCACATGGATGATTTTTGGTGCCAGATGGGCTGGTTTGAGTATTTCTGTAATTGCTGGTCTCTTGGGATTTTCACACATAACAGTCTCTTGAATTTACTCCAAATGGTGCCAAAAACAAAAAAACATCCAGTGAGCGGCAGTTCAGTGGATGGAAATGCCTTATTGATGAGAGAGATCAACAGAGAATGGCCAGACTGGTTTGAACTGACAATGTCTACAGTAACTCAGATAATGCTCAGTACAATTGTAGTGAGAAGAATATAATCTCAGAATATTATTCTGAGATGCGGGTTGGCACTGTTTTGATGGCACGAGGGGGACCTACACAATATTAGGCAGGTGGTTTTAATGTTGAGGCTGATCGGTGTATATATAGTATAAATATTTGACAAAATATTTAAGTATTTACATTAGTATTTGTTGTACTGATTTTAATTTATGCTGATTTAATAAAAAATTCTGGATACTTTTTTGATATTAAAAATTGCATAAATATGTCTAATACATTACGTTTGAGTAATTTCCGTGGTGATTTTCCTTCAGTAATTTATTTATTTATTTATTTGGAGTGAAGCATTACTGGGAGTCATGTTCTTGTCAGACTTTGTGAGATTCACTCATTCATCTAACACCAGTTCCAGTGCCTCATCACTAGTTTTGATTGTCCAATGAATGTAATTTCACAGTTCACTGCTATTTACTATAACCTCGTGTAAAATAGATCAGGCGGCTGTGGAAAAACTGATGCTTTCTTTGTCTAAATACAAGTAACAGTTTGAGAATCTCTGGTCATGTATTTGCAGCCCTCATCCATGCAGAATCATTCCTAATCGTTTGCCTTATATGGAAACTTTAGTCCAGCCTTGAAGAGGCGGAGAGCCAATCAGATTATGGGGGGCGTGGTTTGTTGTTTCAGGCTGGTTGAGTGCTGCGGTGGGGCATAAAACCACCTGAGAAACACATGCGGTCGCACGAACAGCTGCACGAGCGCAATACAGCTGCTTACTAGAAGAAAGTTGCATACTTAGGAGCCTTGAATGATTACGCCTTGGTTGTTTTTCAAAATTAACACGATAATTCACTGGACATACTTTGTTTTTGGATATTTAAAGCTGATATTTTAAACTGAAGAGTGGGATTTGAGGTCTCTTTTCATCATGTTTATTATTAAAATGCGGTTCTTAACAGATCGGTGACTGTAACGTTTTTTTTTCCACACTGGATATTTCGGATACGTAGCTAAATATCAATCAGGATCAGCTGGCTGCGTGTTTAAAGTGACTCAGCCCCTCTGGAATAAACTATCCTGCAGCGGAGAGAGTGTGTGTGTGTGTGAGTTTGACACAGAGAGACACAATTGGATGTGTGCGCACGATGCGCTCGCGGCTTCTGCTGCTGGTGCTCGCGGCGCTCGCGGCGTGTCTGCGGTCTGGTCGCGCGCAGGTAAGCTTCACCTGATTGACGTCATAAACGCCTTTTGTAAGGCGCGGTTTCTCTCCTTCATTTATTTGTTTCATTTGACAATAGCTGCATTCACCAAGTACTTGAACTGTCTCGATTTAGAGGATGAGATTTAAGCAAACTGTAACAAATGCGGTGTGATAGAGTAATTGAGTCCTTCAGATGCATGCCTGACTGCATATTGGCCCCAAAGTGAAGGGTCCAACCGCTCAGGCCCCCTGATAAAAGAGAAACTCTACTGGATTTGATGCTTAATCTGTATTTGTTTATTTAAACTCAATTAAACTCAAACAAAGAGAGACAGTTAGTGTTGCCTGGATTAATGTGCACTGGATGGCTTCCCAAATGCACCAGTGCCAAAACACATCACTCAACCCAAGAGCGTCACTGCCTAAACCACAGGGATGCTTGCCATTTAACACCACAGGACACCTTTAGCTAGTGTATTAAAATAGTATCCGAGTTCTTATAGGGTCAGTATTATTATCTGCAATATTAGAAATGGTCGCTATTTCATCCAGCCCGATTAATCTGACAATATTTGGCCACTCTGAGATTATCGCATTGGATGATAACTGTGCCAATTGGCCAATTTAACAGAAGTAGTCATGTGTACATCGGATTTGCCATCATTAAAGTTAAATGAAGATTTGACATGAAATACTGCAGTGTGACATGCTATAGCTACTTCATCTAAAACGTTTAAAAAAAAAAAAAAAAAAAAAAAAAAAAGCATTTTAATAATTATTATTTTATAAATTATGCATGAAGTTTGATCTCATATTAATTGAGAGACTACATGGAATATTTGTAAATTAATTTCTAACATCACAGGAGCATTTATAATTAACTAGTGCAGGAAAAAGGTGATACAAAACGGTCTGAAAATGGTAAAATTTAGACCGGTCATTGCACTTAAAATAACACTTTCATACAAATTTTAACCTTATAAGTAGGGCTAGATAAAAATCTAGATTTTCTAATGAATCGTGATTTTCATTTGAACAATCTTGATATCGATTCTTAAATCTCTAGATTGATGTTTTGCTCAATACACTAACCCTCTACAATGTGAGTAAATCGCCATGCCTCTAAACGCGCTGAACTGACGCTATACTTAAAGGGATAGTTCACCCAAAAATGAAAATTCTCTCATTTTCTCACTCTCACGCCATCCTAGATGTGTATGACTTTCTTTCTTCTGCAGAACACAAATGAAGATTTTTAGAAGAATATTTAAGCTCTGTAGGTCAATACAATGCAAATGAATGGTGGCCAAAACCTTGAAGCTCCAAAAGCACATAAAGGCAGCATAAAAGTAATCCATACAACTTTTCTGGTTTAATCCATGTCTTCTGAAGCGATCTAATCGGTTTTGGGTGAGAACAGACCAAAGTATAACTCCTTTTTTCACTATAAATCTTGACATCAGCAGTCTCCTTGGCGATAATGATTTCAAGCTCGATTACACTTCCTGTAGCGCCATTTAGAGCTCTGCACATGTGTCAAGCACTAAGAAGTGTAATCGAAATTGAAATCATGATCATGCCTAGAGGCTGCAATGACAAGATGTAAACCAAAAATCACCTTTAAAGAGACAGAACCAGTTTAGCACATGTTCAAAAAAGACAATGTAAAAAGTACAAATTAAGCATGTACTAATAAACATATAACAAAATTTAAAGATGTACGCATTTCAATTTCATAACAAAATTCCATTAAATTGAATTGAGTAATCTTTAATAAAATAATAAAAAAATAATATTTTAAGTTTTAATTAGTCAACTTTATTAAACATTACACAGTTCAATTTGATGGCATTTTGTTATGAAATTGAAATGCGTACATCTTAAAAATGGCCTAAAATACTTTGAGTGTTTATATGCAATGTAATATATGCAATTTCAAGACATATTTATTCATGTAACATATGGATTTATACATTTTTAAAAAACTAAAATGTGACCAAATTAATGAAAACTAATGATAAAATAAAATTTGTTAAATTAATATGTTTGTAATGTATCATGTTAGAAGGTCCCCTGTATAATTAACAACATTAGCCGAAAGATAATTTAATTCATATGTTAGCAAAGTGGACATTATAACTAAAATATACTCAATGAATCAGAATCTAATAAAATCTGAATAGAATCATATTGGGAGCTTGTGAATCCAAATCAAATCTGGAAATCTGTATTAATACCCAGCCCTACTTTTAAATAATAATAATTTAAAAAAAATTATGCTCAGCAAATATCAACTACCCATAAATATGAGTAGTATATCTGCCATCAGCCACCCTATTCTCAAAATCTGTTATTGCCTGGCAAAACCAATATTGGTCATCCACTAATAGAAAGAAACCATTTTAATCATTCATGCATTTTGATATGGGTTACAGATATTCCCACGTATGCGTCCTGACCTTTGCGGTAAGGTCTTTATGACAAGAATATCAATTGCCAGCGACTCACACGCACTCATGCACACATATATGCACTCTTGACTAAGACCTAAATCCCCTTGTGATGTTTTCTGTAATCCCTCTTTTGAATATCACCATTGCATCACCAACAAAACTACAATAAATAAATAAGTATATAAAATGCCAACTCTAGGTGTACCCTTTAAACCAGTGTTCTGGTTTAGGACTGTTTCTGGGAGTTTAAAAGGTCATGGCTGATGGGACTGTAGTCTCTGCATTGGTGCATCATAAGTATTGTGTTTAAGTTATATTAGAGTGAAGAATAATCTAGGCAAGATGGTAACGACGTGTGGATAGAATCACATAAGATGATTTGGCTTTGGATCTCTCAGGGGCATTACGCATGTCACGGCACTGAGAGCTTAACCATAAAAAAATAAAATAAAATAATTGCTTTTGCTGGCATGACTCAGGAATTCAAGAATGAATGCCAACCCTAACTTCTTAGATTAGAGAAACAAATGTAGATTGAGTTAATGACTTAGTTTGAAAAATAAAATAAAATGCTAATCAATTTTATTGTGCTTGTGCTTAAGTGATGCAATCTATCCTTCATCCTTTCATATAATATTTAATCTCTCTTTCTATGCCAGCATGATTATTTAAACACTGATCAACTTTGTCAGTAAGTTTGAAATCAAATCCCTCATTTTTCAACCATTTTATAATATACATCTATCTATCCACTAATTTATACAACCTGTGGAATCTATAGCTATATATCTATAGCTGTGTGTTCAAAAACTAGTGAGCTGCCTAGTGAACTACATTGTGAAAAGTAAATGAATACATTTACTCTGAAACATTACTCGGATACATATCTCCAGACCCTTTCATTACTTTTGCGACTGAACACAGCAAAAGATAACATGTAAACTACATGCGGCTCGGTGATAGTGATGCCCGATTCACAAGCAAAATAATAATTTGAGTTGTCTTTTGATCAGTTTGATTCTTTTGAATTGGTCAAATTGATTCACGAATCGATTCACTAATCTGAATCAAAAAGGGAACCCTGGACAACACTTGGTTTGTCACGCATTGTCATTTACTCGTACTGTACTTTTGAAACATGTATTGTCAGTTACTTCAATATTTTTACTTGAACTGCTTGTACTTAAGTAAAAATATCTTTACTTTTACTGAAGTAAATTCATCACTGCATTCTATTCACAGTTGATTTCAGAAGAGTTGGATGTTAGCATGTTGCTAAGCTAATGACGCAATACTCAAACAAGCCAAGGGCGTAGCCAAAAAATTACTTTTGGATGGGCCTCAATAAAAATGGATGGGCCAAGTTTTTGGCCAATTTGTTTTTTTTTTTGTTTTGTTTTGTTTTTACCAAATTTTCCTTAACAACAGAGAAGTGGCGGATTCAAACAGTCCTTGCACACTTTCAGAAATCAGATTTATGCATTTATTTATGCATTTTTTTAAGCAGTTTGAGAATCTCTGGTCATGTATATGCAGCCCTCATCCATGCAGAATCATTCCTAATTGTTTGCCTTATATGGAAACTTTAGTCCAGCCTTGAAGAGGCGGAGAGCCAATCAGATTACGGGGGGGGGCGTGCTTTGTTGTTTCAGGCTGGTTGAGTGCTGCGGTGGGGCATAAAACCACCTGAGAAACACATGCGAGCGCATGCACAGCTGCACGAGTGCAATACAGCTGCTTACTAGAAGAAAGTTGCATACTTGGGAGCATTGAATGATTACGCTTTGGTTGTTTTTCAAAATTAACACGATAATTCACTGGACATACTTTGTTTTTGGATATTTAAAGCTGATATTTTAAACTGAAGAGTGGGATTTGAGGTCTCTTTTCATCATGTTTATTATTAAAATGCGGTTCTTAACAGATCGGTGACTGTAATGTTTTTTTTTCCACACTGGATATTTCGGATACGTAGCTAAATATCAATCAGGATCAGCTGGAAGCGTGTTTAAAGTGACTCAGCCCCTCTGGAATAAACTTTCCTGCAGCGGAGAGAGTGTGTGTGTGTGTGTGTGAGTTTGACACAGACAGACACAATTGGATGTGTGCGCATGATGCGCTCGCGGCTTCTGCTGCTGGTGCTCGCGGCGCTCGCGGCGTGTCTGCGGTCTGGTCGCGTGCAGGTAAGCTTCACCTGATTGACGTCATAAACGCCTTTTGTACGGCACGGTTTCTCTCCTTCATATATTTGTCTTATTTGACAATAGCTGCATTCACCAAGTACTTGAACTGTCTTGATTTAGAGGATGAGATTTAAGCAAACTGTAACAAATGCGGTGTGATAGAGTAATTGAGTCCTTCAGATGCATGCCTGACTGCATATTGGCCCCAAAGTGAAGGGTCCAACCCCTCAGGCCCCCTGATAAAAGAGAAACTCTACTGGATTTGATGCTTAATCTGTATTTGTTTATTTAAACTCAATTAAACTCAAACAAAGAGAGACAGTTAGTGTTGCCTGGATTAATGTGCACTGGATGGCTTCCCAAATGCACCAGTGCCAAAACACATCACTCAACCCAAGAGCGTCACTGCCTAAACCACAGGGATGCTTGCCATTTAACACCACAGGACACCTTTAGCTAGTGTATTAAAATAGTATCCGAGTTCTTATAGGGTCAGTATTATTATCTGCAATATTAGAAATGGTCGCTATTTCATCCAGCCCGATTAATCTGACAATATTTGGCCACTCTGAGATTATCGCATTGGATGATAACTGTGCCAATTGGCCAATTTAACAGAAGTAGTCATGTGTACATCTTATTTGCCATCATTAAATTTGAATGAATATTTGACATTCATGACATACAGTTGTGCTCAAAACTTTGCATACCCTGGCAGAAATTGTGAAATTTTGGCATTGATTTTGAAAATATGACTGATCATGCAAAAAAACTCTTTTATTTAAGGATAGTGATCATATGAAGCCATTTATTATCACATAGTTGTTTGGCTCCTTTTTAAATCATAATGATAACAGAAATCACCAAAATGGCCCTGATCAAAAGTTTACATACCCTTGAATGTTTGGCCTTGTTACAGACACACAAGGTGACACACACAGGTTTAAATGGCAATTAAAGGTTAATTTCCCACACCTGTGGCTTTTAAAATTGCAATTAGTGTCTGTATATATAGTCAGTGAGTTTGTTAGCTCTCACTTGGATGTACTGAGCAGGCTAGATACTGAGCCTTGGGGAGCAGAAAAGAACTGTAAAAAGACCTGCGTAACAAGGTAATGGAATTTTACAAAGATGGAAAAGGATATAAAAAGATATCCAAAGCCTTGAAAATGCCAGTCAGTACTATTCAGTCACTTATTAAGAAGTGGAAAATTCGGGGATCTCTTGATACCAAGCCAATGTCAGGTAGACCAAGAAAGATTTCAGCCACAACTGCCAGAAGAATTGTTCGGGATACAAAGAAAAACCCACAGGTAACCTCAGGAAAAATACAGGCTGCTCTGGAAAAAGACGGTGTGGTTGTTTCAAGGAGCACAATACGACGATACTTGAACAAAAATGAGCTGCATGGTCGAGTTGCCAGAAAGAAGCCTTTACTGTGCCAATGCCACAAAAAAGCCTGGCTACAATATGCCCGACAACACCTTGACACGCCTTTGAAGTGACGAGACCAAAATAGAGCTTTATGGTCACAACCATAAGTTCTACGTTTGGAGAGGGGTCAAAAAGGGCCTATAGTGAAAAGAATACCATCCCCACTGTGAAGCATGGTGGTGGCTCACTGATGTTTTGGGGGAGTGTGAGCTCTAAAGGCACGGGGAATCTTGTGAAAATTGATGGCAAGATGAATGCAGCATGTTATCAGAAGATACTGGCAGACAATTTGCATTCTTCTGCATGAAAGCTGTGCATGGGACGCTCTTGGACCTTCCAGCACGACAATGACCCTAAGCACAAGGCCAAGATGACCCTCCAGTGGTTACAGCAGAAAAAGGTGAAGGTTCTGGAGTGGCCATCACAGTCTCCTGACCTTAATATCATCGAGCCACTCTGGGGAGATCTCAAACGTGCGGTTCATGCAAGACAACCAAAGTTTTGCATGACCTGGAGGCATTTTGCCAAGACGAATGGGCAGCTATACCACCTGCAAGAATTTGGGGCCTCATAGACAATTATTACGAAAGACTGCACGCTGTCATTGATGCTAAAGGGGGCAATACATAGTATTAAAAACTAATGGTATGCAGACTTTTGAACAGGGGTCATTTCATTTTTATTCTTTGTTGCCATGTTTTGTTTTATAATTGTGCCATTCTGTTATAACCTACAGTTGAATATGAATCCCATAAGAAATAAAATAAATGTGTTTTGCCTGCTCACTCATATTTTCTTTAAAAATGGTATATATATGACCAATTCCCAAGGGTATGCAAACTTTTGAGCACAACTGTATATATATAATTTGAAGTCAAAGAATAATCCCTAATATTCTGGGCGGGCCTGGGTCTAATTTGGTTGGGCCTGGCCCACCCTTGGCTACGCCACTGTAACAAGCATAAAGATGCACATGTCAAGTATTGAGCAAAATAACCCCTTTTTAATTTGCACTTAAATATTTTTATCTGTACGTTTCAGTTTTGAATGAAATATAAGTATATTTGTATAAGTATAATCAACATTTATTTTGTTAATCTTTACTGTGCTTGTTGCAATACAGTCTGGGATCATACATGCAATGTATGATCTTAGGAGGCTGCATTATTAAGATGTCCTCATTTTGGAACATTTTTCACATTGGGTGTGCTCCTATGATGCTGCCACTATAGGCAGCTCACTAGGCTTTGGAACAGAGATATGTGTGTGCAGGTATGTTAGAGGGTGTGTGTGTGCAAGTTTGACTTGATGATGTTATAGAGCTTCATACACATGCACTTGGCAGTGGGTGTGCCATTTATGACATATAGTGCACATGTGTTTCACACTGATATCTACTTCTACAGACCTGTGGGTCCATCACAACTGTCACACACACATTTAGAAGAATAAAGGAATATTAGGGACAGCATTTGTGCCATAATATTTATTACCACAGAAAATGATTCTACATCCCTATTTTCTTTAATAAAAAGCAAAAATCAAGGTTCCAATGAGGCACTTACAATGAAAGTCAATGGAGCCAATTTTTGGAGGGTTTAAAGGCAGAAATGTGAAGCTTATAATTTTATAAAATAACTTATATAATTTTTTCTGTTAAAACTCATGTATTATTAGAACTACTATAGTAGTTCTAATAATCAATACGGTTGTTTTAGTGTTCATGGCATTATGGTGTCATGGCAACAAAGTAGTAAAATTGGTAAAGGTTACATTGGAAAGACAGAAAAGGTTAGTAAGTGATTTTATCACACTAAAATCATGTTAACACGCATATTATTTATGTCTTTTGGCTATATTTTTGAAAATTTTCCCCATTAAAAAGTTTTACTTCTAAAGAAATTAATTGTAATTTTGAAACATATGTATACAATTATGACCACTCATATGAGATGAGGACTCCAGTCATATCAGTAACCTCATAAAAGCTGTTTTATTCTACATGGAGAGGGTCCCCTCATGGGGGCTGCCATTTTAGAATCACATGACCAGCTGAATACTACTCGCTTAATCTCAGTAACCATCCTGTTATTGGACACTTTCACTCTTGGATTAAATTAATCGTGGCTGATTGTGATTTGTGAATTTCTACAATAGCATCTATGACTGAAAACTATTGATTTGAATGATGCTGCATCCACACCTCTAGGTGTCACTGTAAGTCCAAGAAAACACAAACAAAAATTTACTGAGTGCACCGTTGTTCTTGCATTACTATAGCATTAACAAACCTCAGCACTCAAGGGGGTGACAGAGTTTTCTTCAAATGTCTGTGCCATTAAACTGAATGCATCATTATTTAGGTAGCTAGCTATAAACATGTCAACAGTTTAACTAACTTGCTAAGTATAATTCTCTTCAAACCATGACAGTAGTTGACCTGAAGGAGAAAACTGATCAAACAAGGAATTTATGCTATTGCCTGTTTCATTCTCAACATTGCTGCAAAATGGCGCTATAGCAGACTTCAGTGTAAACTGTGCACTTCTACAATCAATTTTCGGATATATTTTGAAACACAATGACATGTGAAATCTAGCTTGTGGCGCAAGGACTGTTTGCATTAAAGTACTTGTGTAAAGTGTGTTCCGAGCCTTAACCTGGGTGGTAAAATGTTAATGTGCTCATGACGTTTTTTTTTTTTAACAATGAGTGCAAGCTATGCAAAGTGAACATTACCATATATGTCTATATTAGTGGTGACCGATATGGGTTTTTCAAGGACCGATGCCAATATCGAGAGAGCGTGGTGGACGTTGGCTAATATTATTAGCGCATGTAATTGGATTTAAAGGTAATGTGTGCGATTTTTTTCATGGAAAATTATGCAAAAAATGTTCCTACTCCCTTAAAGATATTAATGAAATAAGTGTCCTGAGATATCTCACCGGTCTCTGTGACAGCTGTAGACTTTGTAAACAGCAAACAAAAATGTGTCCACGAACTGTGGACATTGACGCCTTTCACCTGTCAATCATTTTGCTTATTCTCATAGTGGTGTATTTGAAGCGGATCATTGAGGCTATGATTCATAATGTTTGTCAGTTGAGGGCACCTTTGTGCCACTGTTGAATTGACAGCCGCAGGAACAAACAATGCTGCTCGTTTGCTCGGTTTTTTGTCTCAAAATTATATTTGGAGGGCGGGGTTTTGGAATGAGGGGGCATGGCTTATTCAAAAGCTCAGTCATGTGAAAGCTTCAGAACGCTAAAATCGCATACAGTACCTTTAATGAAAGCAAATTATATGCAAATAAAATCAAATGAGCACCTATTTTAAACAATATTTACTTGAAATTCATTAAAAAAAAAATTAAACAGACATGGTTTATTATCCATTCACAAAGCTGTTGGTATATTTTGCAACTGATGCATGGAGCAAATGGCCTAATAGTTAAATAATGTCCATTTAATCTACCTGACCGATATATCAGTTCATCACGAGTCTATCAGTACATTTACATGAGCAATTATAATCGCGCTACAGCGGCTTTTTGCATAGTCGAGCTACAATCTTCATCTGTCTGTCCAAGTAGACATGACACAATGAGTAATCGGATATTTGAAGGAGGAAGTGTCATAGGTGTTTTCAAGTTGACCTTTTGCGTTAAACCTGCTTCTTCATGCTTTTCGGCGACAAAAAATTCACCGTTCCTTGTTTTTTTATCCGTCCATGTACAGTATTTAAAAATGTTCAGCTACTTCAGCTGCAACAACATAAATGCCATCTCTTCATCACCCCAAAAAATTTTACGTTCCTAGCATTCGCCATGATACCACTACCTTGTTTGTGTTGCGTTCAACTTCTGGGTTAAATACGCATCACATGTCACCTCTGTCTTTTGTCAGTTCACTTGAAATTACAACAGGTTTATGAGGAACCCTATTTGTGTGTATGAATTTGTTTGTGCTTTTCGCTTGGTTTGTCACTTATGACAGTATGTTGTATTTATATTTGTTTTCCCACAGTGTGTTTGCCACATGACACTGACCACATCTCTCTCTCGCACGCACACACACACACACACACACACACACACTGATCTGATTATGAGTAATGCAGCTTAATAAAGGACAGAGAACAAAATAAACACAAAGTATGGAAACGCAAATTGTTCCACACATGCTCTTTCTCTCTCTCACTCATCCTGTGATCTTCCATATAAGCTCATAATGTGTTCACTACAGCTTTGTAAACACGGTACAAACCTGTGCAGTATGTATGTACAGGTGTCTGTTATTGTGCTCAATGGGTTGGCTAGACATGCAAATATGCTATTGAAAATTACAACAGCTCATTCCTTTCCCAGAAAGGAATGTTTGTGTATGGGAAATGGGATTATTTGTCTGTTTATGTGGCACCTTTAATATGAACTGTATAAGTGTTTTTGACCAATTCTTTCTCTTTAATTCCTACAGGGGAATCCTCTCCCTCAATCTCTGGTGGATTTAGTAATGAACAGCCCAATCTCATCGGTAGACGATCTGAAGAGACTTCTGGACGTAGAATCCGTAGGTAAAGCTGATCCCATGCTAAAACACACAAAATACCCAATACAGTGTACAACACAAAATCCACACAACCATTTAGTCTACCTACACAACTCCCATTTGCTATCTTGACACAACCATTTATTATTAATATACACTATTTATTTATTCCCACTTACTTTTTAAACTTAGAAGCTGGATTTTACAATGCATATAGGAAATATGACCAATCCTTAACAAGTGCATTTAGAATTTGTGAAAATTAAAAGTGTTTTGCTGTCAATTTATGTAATCTACTTTCTGTACACCATATATGTCAATCATACTTTCAAAACATCATACAAGTTGGCTTGTCATGTCATATGTAGTTGAAAATGTCGAAACGAGTACAATACAACAGTGGTTCTCAACCAGGGGACCTCAGCAAATTTCATAGGGGGCCCCAAATGACTTAAAATTATAAAAAAGAAAATCCTTAAAAGTTATATTAAAATACAATAACTTCAATACAATAAAATATATATTGCAACAGGGTAAAAGAGAAAGGAGGAGGCGAGAACCAGACGAAGCATCAAAGTAATATTTAATTTTACTTACGACACAATCATAAACACATACAGGGCAGCTGCCCGTAGCTCTCTCTCTCCCAAACTGCTGCCTCCAGCGGCCTTTATCCCTCTCGTTGGCTTGATTAGCCTGATTAGGGGCCGGGCGTGTGTCATCACGGCCCGGCCCTGCCCTCCTCCTTGCCACACTCCTCCCTCTTTTCCTTCAGGCCAGGGAGCCCCCGGCATGACGTACAACCCCCCCCTCAAATTTTAATTATCCTTTCCTGTTAAAAACTGTGCCAACCCCTACCCAAAATCTGCATGAATATATTTGTATGTACGTTTTTTTTTCTTTTTTGCATTTTTCTAATATAATTCAGATTATTTTTCATTCCAAATGATAAAATCAGCATAACAGTTTGCTTGAAAAGTTTGTGCATACCAGCATGATGTATGATTGTTCCACAGACAATCTTGTGTGCTTCAATGGAAGCAAGAAAACCTGACATTTGGTACAAAATTTAAGACTGTTAATATCACATATTGTGGTTGATTTTATTAGTGATTTAGAAATTGTGTGGGATCTTAAATATTTCTTATTCATTTTATGTCATACATTTTTCAGAATACTGAAACTGTATTTCTATGTTTGATTAAAGTTTTGAACCAGACTCAGACTTTTGAACCCCCACTTATGTGTTTGCTTGTTTACCATAACTGGTTAATATAGTTTGAGAGTTCCAGTCATTGTGGTTTAAGAAGCGTGTATACACGCTTGAAAATCTCAAACATTGATAGTGTATGTTTTTATTTACATTAAGTGTTGTTCTGAAAGCAAAAAGCTAATTCTAAAACAAGAAAATATAGGCTGCACGACCAACGCAAAGCGGAAGCATTTACAGTACCTGCGGCACACACAGTATCACCAGCTCGTGGTGCGCAAATGGTTTGCACAAGTTGCACTTGTTTTCTGATTAGCGCGTCTTTTGATTAGTCTCGTCACTGTTTAGTAGTGTTTAGTTTTTTATTCAGCACATAACTACTTACATAAAACATTACATCAAGAGGTAGACTGGCATGCAGGTGCGAGGGACTTTATGCAAATAAAATCCATACTCCTCTCTCTCCCTATTGCTCGCGTACCAGTGATTACCCCTCCGTGTGCCAATAGCGGCACAGGTGGCATAGGTTGGCTATTCCTGCGCTAGACGTACAGCTTTCTCTGTTGCGCAACGTCTCCATGTTTATTTCAGCGTCTCTGCTGAAAGCGTTTACATGCTCTCCTCCCGCGTTGGTCAACAATGGAGAATAAATGTCTCGTTCTCTGTGGAATGTGTGTGTTTTCTGGGATGTGTGGGAATGGGAAGGTGAGGCAGGTGGAATGCCATGTGTGTGTGTGTGTGTGTGCATATGTGAATGCATGTATGTGGATAATGGTAATATTTACATGAAAGGGCCATGTATAGCCACACACAGGCACAATAGCAGTGACCTTGAGCCCAGTCCAGCTCTCAGTTTACAGAAGGACACAAACACAAGGCAAGGCTATTGTTCCCTGTACCGGAATTCTGTGTGTGTGGCCTCCTCTACAATAGTGAGCATTTTAGCCATATGTAACAGTGCTCTGAGCCTTATTTGGAAGATTAGCATGTGGACTCAAGATGGCGCCGAGTATGGCTGCTGCGTTGCGAGCTCCGAAACAACATTGTAGTTTTTTGTTTGTTTTGTTTACAGTTCTTATGTTTTTTGTCTTGGATGTTGTCTGCCTTATTGTCTACGACAGACAAACACTTTTGGACATTGGTTCAGCAATTACACACCGTAAACCGGACTTCAAATTCCTCAATGCCGACCCGCTGTTTACAAACACATCAGTTGATTCCTTTGTCTGGGCTGCCCGGCCACGGAAACGCAGGCGGAAAAGGGGAAATAGAGCCGGCGTTCTCATCAGAGTAAGACGTCGTGCAAATCGACCCCCGCTACCCAGTATTCTACAGGCAAATGTTCAGTCTCTGGATAACAAGCTCTGCAAGCTGAAAGCGTGGATCTCTTTCCAACGAGAGATGAGGGACTGCTGCATTATCTGCCTAACAGAAACTTGGATGTCTGCTGAGATTCCAGATTCAGCCATTGAACCCGCAGGGTTCTCCGTGCGCCGAGCGGACAGAGCGAAAGACCTCTCAGGTAAAAGCAGAGGTGGTGGTGTATGTTAGATGATCAACAAATCCTGGTGTGATCAGAGGAACGTACATTCAATCAAGTCTTTCTGCTCTCGTGAGCTGGAATTTCTCATGCTTCTGTGTCGACCATTCTGGCTACTGAGGGAATTCACAGCAGTTATTATCACTGCAATGTACATCCTGCCACAAGCCGACACAGACCGGGCACTCAAGGAACTGTATGGGATTATAAGCAAGCAGGAAACCGCGCACCCTGAGGCTGCGTTCATTGTGACCGGGGACTTTAATAACCAAAATACCACCAACATATTAGTTTTAACACACGAGGGGACCGGGTTTTGGACCATTACTACTCTCCCTTCCGGGACGGCTACAAATCCCTCCCCCGCCCACCATTTGGCAAATCGGACCACTCTTCCATTCTGCTTCTGCCCACTTACAGATAGAAACTGAAACAGGAAGCACCCACCCTCAGAACGATCCAGTGTTGGTCAGACCTATCAGACTCTAAGCTACAAGACTGTTTTGATCACGTGGACTGGGAGATGTTCTGATCTGCCTCTGATGACGACATCGAGCTTTACGCTGATATGTGTCACACACTGGTGTCAGGAGCACAATCTCTCCCTCAACGTCGGTGAGACAAAGGCGCTTGTGGTGGACTTCAGGAGAAGAGATAAAGAACACAGTCCCATCAACATCAATGGAGCACCAGTGGAGAGAGTCAGCAGCTTCAAGTTCCTGGGTGTTCACATCACTGAGGAACTAACATGGTCCATCCACACTGAAGCCGTTGTGAAGAAGGCTCATCAGCGCCTCTTCTTCCTGAGATGGCTGAGGAAGTTTGGAATGAACCGCCACATCCTCACACGGTTCTACACCTGCACTGCAGAGCATCCTGTCTGGCTGTGTCTCCACCTGGTGCGGCAATAGCACTGCCCACAACCGCAAAGCACTGCAAAGGGTGGTGTGAACTGCCAGACACATCATCGGAGGTGAGCTTCCCTCCCTCCAGGACAAATATACCAGGCGGTGTGTGAAAAAAGCTCAGAGGATCATCAGAGACTCCAGCCACCCTGAGCCTTGGGCTGTTCTCACTGCTACCATCAGGCAGGCGGTATCGCAGCATCAGGACCCGCACCAGCCGACTCCATGACAGCTTCTTCCCCCAAGCAATCAGACTTTTGAACTCTTGATCTCCCACGGTCAAAATACCTCAGCACTGCACTTTATTACTCTTACTCTTATATCTCACACCGGACTGTCATAAATTATATTCTCTCTTAACAACACACTGGCAGCTTACAATCAACCGACAGCCTGAATGTCAATACAGTGCAATACAACCTACTGTACATTCTATATATACTTTTTTTATTGTATAATGTGTATTCTATATTGTGTGTATTGTATACTGTACGTTGTATGTTATTATTTGTATATTGTGTTGTGTGTAATTATGTGTATATTAGACTTTAAATTGTGTTGTAAATCTGATGTTCATTGTAAATTGGTATATGTCTCATCACTGTCACGACTGCTATGTTGCTCAGAACTGCACCCAAGAATTTCACACACTATTACACTTGTGTATATGGTTGTGTGACAATAAAAGCGATTTGATTTGATTTTGATTATTATACCCATACACTGACACAAACATGATTTTGCAGTACAAGAATGTCTCTACAGTAGATTGACAGGCCCTGATCAGATTTGCCGAAAGGTGTCAGGACAGTGGAATCAAGAGGATTCAAATAGCAATCCCAGATGCAGTACATTTTTACTATATGACAGACAAAAAGATAGACGTGCAAATGCAGACAAAGCAGAAATATGCAATTTAAACACACCTACAGGGGGGCCCCCCAAAAAACGGGTCCACTATGTTTGATTGTTCATATCTTAAAAATGCATTTGGGTGTTTGCACGATTTTTGCCGTACTTCTACAACACTGATGCCATCGTGAGCAACAACTTGCTACAAATAAATAAAAAAGTAAATCGTTTAGCTAAGTTTTTAATGGCAACAAACCATTGAAACAGCAAAAGGTGCTTCTCTTTTCGTGTCCCTGTTTTTTTTTTTGGGCCAAGTTGCTCACGGTGCCACTTGTTTGTGCCACTTGTTGCTCACAATGACGTCACAGTGATGTCATTTTGTTGTTTACAAAAACTCGTAGAAGTACGCCAAAAATCGTGCAAATGCCTTTATGGACAAGTTGAAATAAATTTTTGTGGTAATCAACATTATGCCACAAATGCTGTCGATTGAGCTTAACTGTATTGAACCCGGAACATTCCTTTGAAAAATATAACAAAGCAAGAAATCCTCGTTTACATGAGATTTAAAATAATTGTGTTATCGTCTGTTTTTAACAACAAACAATGAAAAGGCATGTGCATAACACATGCCCACAACATTGGATTAACAGTTAAGAACAGCGGTTAAGGTGTTTACATGTTTACAACGTGAAATTGGGGTAATTGGAAAAATTTACCGGGGTCGATTGGTTTATTCTTTCGCCGTTTATGACCTTATACCAATAAAGGAAAGCTGTGTACTGCGTCTGCATGACCACACACATTGTCGGCTTAAGCATAATCGGTTTAAGAATGTGCTCGTTGATAACTAACAATAATCAACTTATTCAAAAAAATCCAATGATGCAAGACATTTAACTGCATTAACATGACATTTGAAATCATTTGGTTATTCTCTGCTTTTGATGGCAAAATGTAAATGAGCACAACACTTGCGAACCAGTAATGGTGTTTACATGCAATGCAAAATCGATGTAATGTGCAATAATTTACGTGTTCCGATCGTTTTCTGCTCAAATCGTTTATGACCAATAAAATAACACTGTTTAAGGCATTTATATGACCTGACACATAGTCGGTTTATTAAGTATAATCGTTTTAAAAATGTGCATGGAAGCGCGCTCATTGTTCAAAATCTCTAAAAGAAAGTCATTTGGAAGCGTATTTGAAACGTATTTAGGAGAACAGCATCCAAAACTGTGAAATTAGATTTAGATCCTGACAGGACCAAGCTGTTGAAATGCCTGGTGTTTCGTCTTTTCTTAACACAGTTATCTTGTCTTTCTTTTTCAGAGGAAGATGATGAAAAGCCGGAGAATGAAATTCACACAAATGGAACACACAAACGTCTTCCCCGAAGCCTTAGTAAGTCTGCGTCCATTCCCTACCTTCCTCTCTTTGTGTCTCTGTGTCTCTTTTCCACACTTCTGTCTTTTTATCTTTGTCCTTTAAAAGAATCTGATTTATTTCTAGTCTATGGTGATTATTCTGAGACACTGTGGCATTTTCATTCCACAATGGTGTTGTGGCTTTGTTGTGTGTTTGTTTGAGTGTGCGTGATTGTCCCTTTGAGCGATTCTGTCTCTGTGGCAGAATCCAGTCTCGCCACATGTCCTTAAGTCACCCTCACTCATACACATACACACATTTCAAAGCTCAGCTGTACCACCCACACTTCTTTCACACAAGTATTCAAACCATTACACTGTTTTTCTTTCCCTGAGTGCTCACTTTCAGTTTAGTGTATCTCAGGTCTGCAAATAGTACACACACACACTTTGACAGGACTGAATTATAGTATGAGTCTGTAGTCTTGTTAGTCTGGTTTGTCTCATTTTCATCCAGAGAATTCCGTTTGGCATCTACCATGTGGACACATAATAAATACACATCTGGGAAATGTGTGTTTGACAGTGCTGTTTATGTGTTTTATTAGGTGCTGAAGAAAATTTGTTGTGTGTGTCTGCAAAGTGTTTTAGGCGCCACAAGCACCACTAAACGAAATGGCAAAAATTATGACTGTTTGTTAAGCAGGTTTTCATAACACGAGGGTGAATAAATGATGACAGAATTTTCATTTTTAGTCTATTTAACATAAAAAATTACACACTTCTCTCTTTTCTCTCAGTTGTTCAGGTAGCCCAGCAGGCGATGTGTAAAGTGAGGACAGAAGTTATGGAAGTGACCCGTGCGATGTTGGACAGACGGAACGCTAATTTCCTGTTATGGCCTCCGTGTGTGGAAGTCCAGCGATGTTCTGGTTGTTGCAACACACGCTTGCTACAGTGCGTGCCAGTCACCATAGAAACACGGCATTTACAGGTACTAATATGCATATGAACAACAATTACATTTGTAATAAATTCTTAGCTCTGTTCCAAAACCAAGTGGGCTGCCTACCTAGATAGTATTTTAAGGCAATACAGATGCATTTCAAAAGGTAGGATTCGATTTTTTGATGGAGTCAAGTGAAATATTGAAGATAACTATGGCGAATAGTATTACCAAAAATAGTTAAAATTTACTGCAAAATATTTGTGTGTGCTATTTATTTTTGTGCTTATTAGAGTATTTCTAGCTTAGTATTGTTAGTTTAGCAAGATGCTAACATCAAACTCTCAAGATGGTGGATGGACTCAAGTGATATGCTGGCTATAAATATGCTTAAAAGTATTGCTTAAAAATATTTTAATCTATTTAAAAATTGACTACTTAAAAAATATTTGTGAGCTGTGTATTTTTGTGCTTATCAATTTCTAGCTTTGTATTGCTAGCTTAGCAAGTTGCTAACATCAAACTCTTGTGATGATAGAGGGAGTCAAGTGAAATACTGACCATAAATATGCTGAAAAGTATTGCTAAATATTGTTCAATCTATTTTTGATTACTTTACAAAATGTGTGTGTGTGTGCTATCTATGTTAGTGCTTAGAGTATTTCTAGCCTAGAATTGTTAGCTTAGCAAGATGCTAACATTAAACTCTCAAGATGATGGATGGAGTCAAGCAAAATGTTGACTATATATACAGTACACTGAAAAGATGGACCATTTCACCCAATATGTGTGTGTGCTATGTATTTTTGTGCTTATTCAAATATTGTGTCATTGTTAGCTTGGCAACATGCCAGTCAAATAAGTTAAATAAAAGCCACGTCTCTTGTGTGCTGCATGGAGGGAACACTGTTTGTGTGGTATATGGAGATACTACCTATCAAGAACATTCCAAATCAGTTTTTTTGAGGTTCTATGAGTGTTAGGATGCTGCCTTATAAGGTAGCTATGTAGGTAGAAACACAGGCAGCTCACTAGGTTTTGCAACAAAGCTCTTGTGTTCAGATATTTAATATTAAGCATTATATTGGTCTTTGTTCATTTCAGATGACGAAAATCCAGTTCATCAACCGACAACCAGTCTACGAGAAGGTTATCATTCCTGTGGAGGACCATGTGACTTGTAGCTGTCAATCACAAGTTTCTGTACACTCCCCACGGCTCCAGACCACACCCCTTCCCCCGCCACGGCTCCACCCTAAAGTATCACCACCAAAGACCCAATCAAAAGAGGAGCTCCATCGCCACGATGAACTCAAACACAATCAGAGGTTCCACCTTGAGGACAGAGAAACTCAGGAACTACAATGGCAGTCCAAATACACACTTGTGCACACACAGGGCTACCGACAAACATACCCACATACGCTGACACACACACCCGCAGTGGCAGCTTATGTAAGTAGAGGAGATGTTCCAACTCGACAAACCACATTGGGAGCTCCACAAATGATGAGTGACTCAACAGAAACAGAAGTCGAACAACATCACGTAAAATCAGAAAATCATACGCTTCTCGGCAGCGGTGACGACACAACAAAAAAAACACCTACAGCGGAACAGCATTATGACCAACAGCAACAGGAGAATCAACGTCCAAAACATCCCCAAACTACACCACAGCAAACAAAATACAATCCCTCTCATGATTCTGTCCAGTCAGAGCACAGTATGCCACACAGCGTCCAATTAGACGGTCTTAGTCACACTTACAGCCACGTAGAGGTGATCGGCCAATCCAGTGGCTTATCAGAAGTACTTAGTCATCACGCTGACCAATCAGAAGTCAGAAAACATCACCACCACCAATCAGAAGTAAGTAATCATCATCAAGGCCAGCAAGGGCAGGAAATGGAACGGCAACAAGAAGAAACACAACATCATCTTCATCACCAACACCACAAACATCATCGTCATCATCATACTACGCAAGCATTCAGCCATCAAGAAACCAGCACACAAAAAACAGGTAGGAGGCCTTTAGTCTTGCATAACCAGACCTTTGACTCTGGCATAAGGTCTGGTCCACACTGCAGCTTATTCTGGCCAAGAACTACCCACTTAGCCTGACCAACATCTGAATCAGAGTAGAGCTTGCTTTAAAAATCAGCCAATCAGTGTAGAGCTTGCAGTAAATGGACTGTGGGCGGTCCCTGGGCCTTTGGAGGCTGAGAAAAGGAGGCCTGTGGCTAGATGGTCTGATGTGTTTGAGGAGTACCTATTGTATTGTAATTAGTAACTTATGCATCCTGTTATTCTTTCCAGCTCTTTAAAGTCAGAGGTAGCGTATAAAGTCACGGGTCAACAAAGTAATGTAATGCTGAGTATTTTGATGGCTGCCTTGAAATTAATCATTTCCACACTGATTCAGATACCCTCCTAACCACATTCCTATTGTCTTCTGTTTTCTTCATTATCCCGTAGTGACAAATGCACCTCAGACCACGCCCTCCGCCCCAAAGATTCCGCCCCCCCTCCAGCCCCCACGGAAGCGGCGACGGAAACATCGGAAGAGGATCAGCAAGGCCTCTATGAGAGCTATGATAATGTAATGCCAATATCATAACATGATTAAAGAAACAAAGTAATACGCATTGAATTAAAGCTACAATATGTAATATTTTCACCACCAGAGACACCAAACGGAATTGCAAAAATAATGACTGTTTTGAAATAAGTTTCATTCAAGTTTACATTCCCTCCATCCTCTATTGTTTGGTCAAACAGGTTGTTCTGCTTCAAACTCATGCCATTAGTTGAGCCAATATTGCTAGGTTGGGCTTCTTAAACAAATGCAATTCCATTTGGTGCCATTAATGGCATTAAAAATACACACTGCAGCTTTTACACAAAAAAAAAAAAAAAAAAAAATCAATTTCACAAGGAAATCTGATCAAAGATCTAATCAGAATGCTTCCCTGTTCTCTAATAGGGTAATGTCATGAACAAGACCAAGATTCTGAACTGCTGCCAAAGTTCTAGGAGGAACCACAAAGCTGCGAGTCAAGGCAGAGACACGCAGGATATAGCAGAGACACACTGGAAATATCTTTTTATAATAACTGGAAATATCTTTGATCTTTGCCAAATAAGCTCCTATAAACTACGTTTCCCATCAGCCATTGCCGTCCTTGAAGGCCACCAGTTCTGCGGTCTTTGCACTATGGGAGCTGGCCGTACTCAGGATATCCTGTGAGAACTGACTTATTCCCATTAGGACATAAACAAAGCCTTCCAAATGGTAAGACATATCACAATTATGGTCTGCCAAATATACATCATTCAGCAAACTGCCAAATTCTGTGCAATAATTACTTGAACTACTGTTTTGCCAAGAACCGGGGTCCAATCAATGACTGGCTATTTTGGGAACTAAACTGGTCCTGATTCGTCAAAGTAGCCTCCAAACTGACAATAAATGATGTAGACCCAATATGGGTCGGGTTGGAAAAGAACTCTGTTACCTATTGGAGAAACTACTGGAATAGCAACTGGAAGTTGCAAACTAGAAGTTAAAACTGGAATACGTTCCTAGAAATTGCAAGGACTTGGAATTTGGACTCTCAAAGAGCAAAGCAACTGGAGAGATGAAGCTCAGGACTTCCAGAGAGTATGAAATACAAATCATAACTATTGCTAATTCATCTCAAATGGTATAATCTGTACATTTGCAAGATACTTAAATACTCCAAGTTTATTAGAGATCAAGATATCAGCTGGCTAGATATGGAGCTTGGAAAAGTGTGGAGTATATGCACTTACAAATCAGTACCATGGTATTATCATGGATTTTTGGACATGGTACTTTTGTAATACCTTTTAAATAGATTGGAGTTGAAGCTTGGAGTACCATGAACATGTATTTGATAATCCATCTGATACCATCACTGTACCATGGTACCGCCACAGTAATTTTTGTAAGTTTTAGGAACAATATTTAAATTGTGCGAAAACACTGGAATATCGTACACTGGAGGTTATCAAATATGGAAAGCGCTAAACTGTTATGTTGCTAGATGCAGTTAATGTAACATGATAATGCAAAGTCAAATAGGACATAATTCAATATAAGAATAAAAATAAGAACATTGTGTTTTGCTGTCATGTTTACAGTGAAATACTCAATCCTGTAGGGAGCGGTATGGAGTACTTCGTCATTTTACCAATGCCTGCTATTCCCAAACTCAATCTGTCTGTCATTGAACTGCTTCTGGAAAATTGTAAAGCTATAAAATAACTGTTTGTAAATGATGCTTTTGTGGCTTTTTCGTAACTTATTTATAAATGGTAGATGCGCTACTCATCTGCTTCCAAGAGTAATTAATTGTTATTTGTTATAATGAGAATTATTGTTAATATTATGATGCTATTTTAATATAAATATAAAACTTGTTAAATTTATCAGTGGTTTGCTTGTTCTTTTTCCTAGCATTTTGGCATTTTCAGAGATTCAAAAATGTTATTTTAAATTTTACCCACATTTCCAACTGGCAGTGATTTCCATTCGAAATTGACCATGTTTGTGTCAACTCCATGCAGCTCCATGCCAACCATGTCAACTCCATGCAACCCCTTGTCCCTCCACAGTGGACGCTTTGAAGGTTTACTGGCTATAGGGGTTATAAATAACAGTCAGGATGTACTGGAACATTATCTTCCCAAGCCAAAGGAGGCGCTGTTATGCCAGAAACATACTTAATACATGTATGCGTACAAAGATGCGAGGGCTTAGCCAGCGAGTTTATGTGAACAGTGGTGATCACACTTGAATTACTTGCACTTGCCATTTATTCTGCTGAATGGGGTTGATTTGAGAGTTCATGCACCCTGAAGTGGTTGAAGAGAAGGGGATGAAAAAGTACTCAAAAAGGAAAGTTGTTTTAGAGGCGGAGCAGGTTATTACATTTTTGATAAAAGATTACAAAGACCAACATTTGTGTTCTTTTGAATGATGTGAAGTTCAAATTTGAATAACGTGAAAGAATTTTCATAATGGGGTGAACTATCCCTTTAAAATGTTAATTCTATGTTCATGTGTGTGTATCTGTATTGGATAGTCTTTCTGTCCATGTAGCATGTGGTGGTCACATTACAGTTGTGATGTGTGTAAGAGGGTGACAGGTTGCATTGGTAAGACAGTCGTCATAGCAGCACAGATGGACTTGTACGCAGAGGGAGATCAAGTGGTGTAAAAGATACAGAGAGTAAGCCGGGAGAAGAAGATTGTTAAATGTTACACTGATAAAGCAAATACAGAGAGGGCCAACGAGAGAGTGAATGAGAGAGGAGATGGGCAGACGAGGGGGTGGCTGTACAGTAGATCTATCAGCAAAGTGAGAGCAGAGCTACAGGAAGAGAAGAGAGGTGAGAGCGGGTGAAGAACTACAGAAACAGAGGAGGGAATGAGAGTTTGAGAGAGGGCAGACTGGGAGAGAGGGATTGAGAGAGACAGAAATGTAGGGAGTGACACTGTGTAAGTGATTTTCAAGTAGTAAATCATTGTGAACAGTATCTCTACTCTTCACAAGTGCTCAGTAACCTCAAAGTGGGAGATATGTGTGAGGGGGGCACCAGCGTAGAGGTTGCCTCTTCAAGTAGCGGTCCAAGATGTGCATCTAGTGTAAAAAAAAATAGACCAGGCAATAATCTGTAGACACAGGTTAAAGGAGTAGTTCACCCCAAACTGAAATGGAATCTCATAGGTGACTGATTTGGAGCAATCTACATAGGCAGCAACTCCTCACATAAAGCACATGGGAAACTTGAGTTTGACATTAGCATGATGCTAAGCTAACATCACAGTACTGAGATAAGCATTAAAATACACAGCACACAAAAATACCTGGTAAAATATCTCTAATTAGTGTTGGGAAGTAGTTAAATAAACTACTAAATTTCAGTAGAGTGACAGTAACACAGCTCAATAGTCACAATAATTCATTATAGTGTCTTTGTTCCAGGGACAAGTTACATTTTCCAACGAGTAGCGCTGTAGTGCCACAAAACGCTACAGTTTTTAACATTGCATATCGAACGGAGCCGAGGATGTAATCAAATGCTTTCACCTAAACTGCCCTCTCTCTCATGTAGCACTGGGAAAACTGAATAATTTAAGGGAAAAGGTTATTTTCGGACAGTTCATATAAATTAACCAGGTAAAATAAATAATTCCCTTATAGTTAGCGTTGCAAACTCTGATTCATTTCAGTGAGTCGGTTCTTTCGGAGGATTCATGTAACTGATTCACCGATTCACTTGAGTATCCTGCGCAGCCTTAAAGGGACATTGCCTTCTATTGTGATGCAAAATATTCAGTTAATTGCTGCTGTTTATCACTATATTTTGATGAAGTTATATAAAATAGGGTATTTTCTAGTTTGTTAGTGTGTTTTAAGTATACATTTATGTTCAATTTAATGTTGTCACCCTATTTGTATAACCTTTATGAAAATTAACCATCTGACCGGAGACCCCTTCAGCGTTTTTGCCGTCCGTCTGACCGACCTTTTGGGGATTTAATTATTTATTTACTCATTAGGGGGAATGCCAGAATTGTCATTTTTGGTTTAACTATACCTTTCAAATGCTGTCTAGGCAGGCAGCTCTCTAGTTTTGTAATAGCTTCTACCCTTGTTAAAGCCTAGCCAAATTTTTTTTCCAAAAATCATCTTTCATTCAGAAAGCTACTATGATTTTATGCAGGATGTTTTGCAATGCCTCTAAAGTTATATTTAAAGAACTACAATGTAGAATAGAAAGGGATTTTTTCATACTTTTAATTTTGTGCAGTTCTTTTAATAACCCAAAGCAAGAAAAAAGTTCAAACTCAGGGTAGGATGACGTTTTTAAGCAGTATTTGAGAGATAATGTATCTCCGCCTGTATGTGCGTTGTTGATGCATCGTGTGGTTTTGGTGCATTAGCGCGATGACAGAGCTCCAGCTGACCCCTGGCCCAAACTGCAGCTCACCCTCGATGAACTCACTCGCACCTGGGCTCCACCTGGCCGGATCTCCCCTGCCCCGTTCAAACCTCCATCCATCCACACTGCTCAAACAACCACCATACACCCCTGGGTATTAACACGTGTGTGCACATCTAATATAGAGTGCAGCTTTAACCACAGACACATTAGTGTGTGTAGTGTTTGTGTGTGTGTGTTCTACAGTAAGTGTGAACATTTTGTAAATAAAAATAATATATAAAATGTTAAAAACAGTGATGAAGATTTTTTTTTTTTTTATTCTTTCTTCTTTAAAGTTAACTTTAAATAAAAATGTACACATATTGCTGCTTGTGACATAAATCATGAAAAGGGCATTTATGTTTTTGATTATTGTAAGTATGAATAAGTGTACTTAAGCATTTATAACATGCAAGTTAAAATGCTCACTATTTGGCAAGTAATGCATGAAAATCACTCTTTTTCTAATGTTGTTAAAACAGTTATTTATAATGCATATGTATCCTCTTTATGCACCCTTAAGAAAGGGGAATATTAAAGTGCTTCCTTTTTATTTATTTTTTTGCTTTCAATTGCTACCTTAAGTTTCGATCAGAAATATGTCACATTACAGATCTAAATGGGTTGTGAATGATATTTCATATTGATTAGGCAATATACAAAAGTGTTAATTTTAATATAGCAAAGTTATTAATGTCAGTAGACCTTAAAACATGTTTGCATCCACACTTTGAATACATTGATCAAATTAAGCACATGCATTTTTGGTCAACAATAGTATTTTTTAAATTATCTTCATTATTAATAAAAAGTAAATAATATATATATAAATGTTATTATTAAAAAAATGTTTTTTATTAAAACAATTATTATTATTATTATTATTATTATTATTATTATTATAATCATTATTTTTGAAAAATGTCCATAATATTTATGGAAGAATGAAAGTAAAATGCTGCCAAATGTAGCACCATTAAATCTAACTCAAATCTCTCAGGTTTTTTAGGCACTTTCTCAGCTGGTTTGTTACAATCACTCCTGATTGTGCTGCTGGACCAATTGATGTGTGTTTTGGCTACACTTTCTACGTGCATTATTTATATATTGCTTTATTTATATATGTGTATTTGTGTTGCAGGGGCATGTAGAGTGACCTGTGTGTTTTGGCTGGCACTGTTAATTCAGACAGAGTTGATAATACATGGGTGGAATAAGGCCTAATAGCTAAGTGTCATAATCACCATCAAATCACACAGGTCTGGTAACGCTACATAAGGACTGGTGCCAGATTTAGCAGTCCGGTGTAAAAACACACTCTTAAAGGGACAGATCCCCAAAATATCAGCGTGAGATATTTGGAAAAGACGTATATATGGGACCCAGATTGAGACCAAGCCATATAATGCAACATGGTTACACATGAAGTCAACATGTTGCTTTCGAATGTTCAATTTACCCTGATATCAATCCCATTCAGCCAAATTACTGACAAGCGCCATCTCCCATCAGACATTTTTGCATCAATTCAAGCAGGATCATCTTTCCCTGTTGCTCTACTGATAGCGTCTTGTGCGTACAACAACCGAGACACGGATTCTGGTCCCATGGAAACCAGGAAGCAATTGTTTTCTCATAAACAATGGTAAGTGTGATTCGGAGGTTGTATTTTCCCTCTAAAATTACATTATTACTTCACTGATAGTTTGTTTTAGGGTTGGGGTTTGGGTTAGGGGGTAGAGTGAATAAATTATGCATTTCTGTTGACTGTGTGACATCATTTACAAAAAAAATAAAAACTACAACTTGCTTTTGGCACCACCCTGAGGACATTTCACCCAGAAACTAAAGCTCAAACATGTCCAAATGTTCAACAACTCTTCCAGCTTCAGCCAATGGGGGCAGTGATTCCTGTTTTAGTAAGCACAAAAAATTAATTGTGCAATCAGTCTGATTTGTGTGAGGAATGGACTCAAATTTAAATTGAAGTAATTTTTTTGGTAAAATATCTCATTCACGCTAGTGTATAAACTTAGCATGTCGTGATTGGTTTTCGTCAGCTGCGGGCCGTGCATTTAAGTCTAGGCCTTCAGTGCGATTCATGCCATTAAGAAAACAGTTCCACAATGAATCATACATTACGTGGCAGTCAACTAATAATACCAATTGACATTTTAAAAACATGTCCACGCACGAAAGCCAGAACATGAAACGACACTTAATGCTCAAGCAAGCCTAATTCTAACTGCAGCATGACTGTTTTGTGAAATGAACGTCTCCCGACCAGACATTCAAAAATCATAATTATTCATATGAATCTACCAAGGAGGTCTATAATACCTGGAAAAATATATCTAATAATATTTGCAATTTAAATATTGCTTGCAATAAATTTCGTTTCGTCTGGGTATACGGTAATGCTGCGTTCCATTCAAGTTGGATGTGGGATATTCATACTTGATATCTCTGACCATAAATGCATTCCATTCCCCGATATTTGAAACTGCAATGCTCCGTTAGCTTAGCAGGGGTTTGACTCTCATTAGAGATGTCTCTTAGCAACCCAACTGATAAACAATGCTGCAGTGCTAGCATTTGTGTTTCAGGTGTACGATTATCAAAAGAGATTTTAATGTTTTATACACCTGTTTCTGCAGGCGTTTGTTAAACAAGCTTTAATATCATGTAATGTGGAAACAAACTCATTTATCGATATTACTTAATAAAGTGAATGTTTATCACTTACTTTGTATATCTCCCTGAGTGTCGACATGTTTGTGTGACATCATGCCCCTGCATCTCAGCGAAATCGGAGTTGAGAATTTCTGCACGAGCCTACAAGTTGTAATTCTGACTTCAAGATGCATTCCATTGCACTTTTCCTAGTAGGAAGTTGTAAAATCAGAATTTCCGAGTTGAATGGAATGCAGCACTACTTTTCAAAACTTGATCCAACACTGAATGCTCAAGCAGCCTAATTTACATTTAGAAAACTCCTGATGTTGCTATAACAATGCAAAAAGCACTTACCAGTTTACTTGAAGTGAAAATCAGTCCTCCTTTCCTGTTTAATTAAGCAATCACACGGTCATGCAGAACATCTCGTGTTATTAAATCCATAAGGATGTCTTTCTCAATGGCGATAGCAGCAGTGATGATGATCTCGCACTCTTCGCTTTCAAATTATGTACATCACTTAAAGTGTGATTGCGTCACTCAAGGCCAGCTAGAAGGCCTTGACCGGGACATATCCTAAAGATCACACCCACCAAGAACAAATAAATCAATCTGATTGGCTGATGAATCTGACAATCTGACTTTAGTTACTCATTCATTTGCACTGTTGAGGGATTCTGTGGAAATTCTGAAGGCCTGAGGGCTCATCCGCTGCTTCTGCTAACGAGCTCAGCTTCGGGCATGTGATTTGTGAAACAGTTGTCACACTTCGCTTGTAAGCATCAAGGAATAAATTCTGACTGGATAAACTTTTCGTTTTTCTCTTGTAGATTAATTAAGAGTGGAAAGCGATTAAAAATGCATAGGCAAAAAGGTGATTGAGAATGAAAGGATGAAAAATATTTATTTATTTGGCATGTTAGGCCAGCAGAGAAGGCTTTGCTGGCCCTGAGAATTTGCCACTAGTTTACGTGACATGCAAAAACCAAAGGCATTTGACATTACTGATGGATCACATGCCATGTTTGAATCAGAAAATTTTCTGTGAACAGTGACTTTCATTTCAGTCTGCTTCTCACACAAAGATATTGTATGCCTTCAGAAGACTTGGAAAATAGTGTACGGAAAAAAGGTCATACAGGTTTGCAACAACATAAAGGTAGGTAAATTTTTGGTTAAACTATTCCTTTAATTTTAAGAGCCACTGGAGGAGGAGCGTAGGAGCTGCAGGAGGAGGAACAGGTGGTGCCACTGGAGTCTCAGGAGGAGGAGTGGGCGAAGCCGCTGGAGGAGGCTCAGAGACTGGAGTCACAGGAGGTGGAGCCGTAAGAGAGTCAGGGGGCAAGGCCACAGGGGACTAGGGGACTCCTAGGGCATTAAGTCCTAACCTGAACATGGTTCTGAGGGATCTCTCATGCCAGTTTAGTTGAGCGGCCAGTTTCTAAAAAACTTAAGCAATAATTTGCTGCAGGAGTGAACCCTTGGGAAACTTTCTTGATTTGTTCTGCTGGATCCATGACGTAAGGTTGGTTCTTCGGTCAGGGTTTGTGAAGGGAAGAGGCGAGAGAGTGAGTATCCAAACACAGAACTTTAATTGTAAATAACAGAAAAGGTTCAAATCAAATCAAATCACTTTTACTGTCACTCAACCATATACACAAGTGCAACAATAGGTGAAAGTCTTGGGTGCAGTTCCGAGCAACATAGACATAGACATATACACATGACAGTGATGAGACATATACAAATTTTCAATAAACATCCGATTTACACAACCCAATTTACATATCTAATATACACATGATTACAAATAATAATATACAATGTACAGTATACAATACACACAATATAGAATACACAGTATACAATAAAAATAGTATATATAAAATATACAGTAGGTTGTATTGTGCTGTATTGACATTCAGGCTGTTGGCTGATAGTCAGTTGCCAGTGTGTTGTTAAGAGAGAATATAATTTATGACAGTCCGATTTAAGATTAATAAAGTGCAGTGCTGATGTATTTTGATCGTGAGAGATCAAGAGTTCAAAAGTCTGATTGCTTGGGGGAAGAAGCTGTCATGGAGTCGGCTGGTGCGGGTCCTAATGCTGCAATACCGCCTGCCCGATGGTAGCAGTGAGAGCAGCCCATGGCTCGGGTGGCTGGACTCTCTGAAGATCCTCCGAGCTTTTTTCACACACCGCCTGGTATATATGTCCTGGAGGGAGGGAAGCTCACCTCCGATGATGTGTCTGGCAGTTCGCACCACCCTTTGCAGGGCTTTGCGGTTGAGGGCAGTGCTGTTGCCATACCAGGCAGTGATGCAGCCAGTCAGGATGCTTTCTACAGTGCTGGTGTAGAAATGTGGTGGTTCATTCCAAACTTCCTCAGCCATCTCAGGAAGAAGAGGCGCTGGTGAGCCTTCTTCACAATGGCCTCAGTGTTAACGGACCATGTGAGTTCCTCAGTGATGTGGACACCGAGGAACTTGAAGCTGCTGACTCTTTCCACCGGTGCTCCATTGATGGTGATGGGGCTGTGTTCTCTGTCTTTTCTCCTGAAGTCCACCACAAGCTCCTTGGTCTTGCGGGAGAGGTTGTGCTCCTGACACCAGCGTGTCAGACCTACCGCCGTCGTATCATCAGCGAATTTAATGATGGCATTGGAGCTGTGTGTTGCCACACAGTCATGTGTGCACAGGTAATACAGGAGTGGGCTGAGAACACAGCCCTGCGGGGCTCCAGTGTTGAGGGTCAGTGATGAGATGTTGCTGCCCATTCTTTTTATATTATTATTTATTTATTTTTATCAGAACAAGGTACATAGAATTGTTCAGTGACAAAAACACTTCCAAAAGTATTCCTTTTTCACTTTTTCTTCCCATCCCAACACAACAATCCCAGATGCCAAAAAAAAGGGGGGGGCGGGGATTATTTCAAGTTACCTCAAAGAGGGAGGAGTACATTTTTCTCAAAATAAATTATTAAAGGGTCCCATATTCTGTAGAATTTTCTGGTTGACCCCCTAAGAAAATATTTAATTTTTTCCATTTTTAGAAACATCATTAGGTCACTAAGCCATGATGATAATTTGGGTGAGTTGGGTGACTTTCATTCTAGAAGAATTCTCCTTCTAGCTATTAGGGATGCAAAAGCCATAGCATGCTCTTTATCTTTAGTTATTTGAACATCATCTTCACTGGCACCAAACAAAGCCATTATTGAGTTAGGGTGAATTCTTAATTTAAAAGCTGAATTTAAAATATCAAAAACTGAGAACCAAAATAGTCTCAGTTTGCAGCATGACCAGAACATATGGGTTAAATCTGCCTTAAAAGCATTGCAACGATCACATGTTTCATCTACATTTGGATACAGTTTGGCCAACTTAGTTTTACTACAATTAATACGGTATAGCACTTTCATCTGAATCAGATTGAGTCGTGCACAAGATGAAGTCCCATTCACCCTTTCAGTGGCTTTGTCCCAAGTGTCTTCGGATATATCAGTGCCTAGCTCTACTACCCATGCTGCTTTGATCTTTTCTATTGATGTATTTGGAAAGGACATAATTAAGTTGTATATTTTTTAGATGGATCCCTTAAGATGTGGTGGGACATGCAGAACTAAATCTAATCTTGATTCAGGAGGTCTTTGGCGGAACTCCGAGCACTGAGCTTGGATGAAGTGATGAACTTGAAGATAATGAAATTTTTTTATTTTTGAACATAACATTTTTTAACAAGATCGTTGTAGTTAGCAAAAATGTTATCAATAAAAAAGTCACTACATTTAACTAGGCCCAGGTCTTGCCATTGCTTGAAAGTAGAGTCTAGTTTGGTAGCTGGAAAAAGATGATTATTACATATAGGATTTTCTAAGGAAAAACCTGTAAGTTGAAATGCTTGTCTGAACTGATTATATATTCTGAGAGTTCAAATTACTACTGGACTTGAAGAAAATTGTGATGGTGAGAATGGTGACTTCATTGTAATCAGCACAGCAAGTAATGTTGACTTACACGATTTAGCCTCTGCTATGCACCAATCTGTATGTGGAGACTGAAACCAATAAATTACTTTATGTAAGTTTGCTGCCCAATAATAATTTAACAGATTTGGGAGAGCCAGCCCTCCATCCTTTTTTTGTCTATCAAGAAACTCTCTACATATTCTTGGCAAATTCTCTAATGAAAACAGAAAGAAAGACAAATCAGATTTGGATTGCTTAAATAGTACAATTAGAACAAATATTATCAGAAAACGTCTGGAGCTCTGCCGACACGCGTCTTCACCTCACATTGCCAAACCAGAACTCATTGCTGCCCATTCTAACCACCTGGCGTCCGCTTGACAGGAAGTCCAGGATCCAGCTGCACAGCAAGCTGTTTAAGCCCAGAGCCCGGAGTTTCTCATCAAGCTTGGAGGGCACTATGGTGTTGAATGCTGAGCTGTAGTCTACAAACAGCATTCTCACATATGTGTTCCTTTGTTCCAGGTGGGAGAGAGCAGTGTGTAGTGTAGATGCAATGGCATCATCAGTGGAGCGGTTGTCGCATTATGCAAACTGCAGTGAGTCCAGTAAGGTGGGCAGCACAGAGCAGATGTAATCTCTGATTAGTCTCTCAAAGTATTTGCTGATGATGGGGGTCAGAGCAACAGGACACCAGTCATTTAAGCAAGTGATTTTGGATTGCTTTGGTACAGGCACAATGGTGGACATTTTAAAGCATGTGGGGACTACAGACAAAGAGAGGGAAAGGTGGAAAATGTCCGTAAAAACACCAGCCAGTTGGTTCGCGCATGCTCTGATGACGCAGCCCGGAATGCTGTCTGGACCCGCGGCTTTACGGATATTCACCCGTCGGAAGGATCGGGTTACATCCACTACAGAGAGTGAACTAACCTCTGTAGCTTCAGCCACGAGAGCTTTCTCTGCGAGGGCAGTGTTATTTCCCTCGAAACGAGCATAAAAAGTATTTAGCTCATCCGGGAGAGAAGCAGTGGTGTTCACGACGGAGTTTTTATTCCCTTTGAAGTCTGTGATGACATTAATTCCCTGCCACATGCTTCTAGAGTCTGTGGTGCTGTGGTGTTGAACTGTCCTTCAATCTTATCCCTGTACTGGCGTTTGGCTGCTCTGATAGTTTTGAAATCAATACCGGGGTAATATGGTCGCTTTTCCTGGTTCCAGTTAAAAGCCTAGCAGTTGAATTCTGGACCAGCTGCAGGCGAGAGAGAGAGAGAGAGGCCTGACTCACACCCAGATACAAAGCATTACAATAGTCCAGACGAGAAAACACAAAGGCATGCACAACCTTCTCCAAATCATCAAAAGAGAGGATGGACTTCAACTTTACTATAGATCTAAGATGGGAAAAAGCTATTTTTAACAAAAGCATTTATTTGCCGATCAAACTTGAGCTCAGTGTTAAAAATAACACCCAGGTTTTTCACATAGGAAAGTTTTTTCCCTGGAAGCAATGACAAGTTGCCATCTAAACTGACCACACATCCCCTTTGACCAAAAAGAATTAACTCTGACTTATCCTCATTTAATTGGAGAAAGTTGTTTGCCAACCAACACTTCACATCGGCCATGCATTTATACAGAGACTCAAAAGAGGTTTGCTTCCCATGTTTAATAGGAAAGTTGAGAGTCATCAGCATACGGATGGTAGTGTATGCCATGCTTATCAAAGATCTTTCCTAATGGAAGCATGTAAAGGGAGAATAAAACAGGTCCCAAGATGGAGCCCTGAGGAACCCCACACATTAAAGGAACAACTGATGAAGAACAGTTCTCTAAACAGCCTGAAATTGTTCTACCCTTGAGATATGAAGAGACCCAATCCAAGACTAACCCCTGAATACCAACCTGGTCTCTTAGGCGATCGATAAGAATGTCATGATTGACCGTATCGAAAGCGGCACAAAGATCCAGCAGCAGAAGAGCAACAGGACTACCAGAATCCACACCTAATAAAATATCATTTAAAACTCTCAACAGAGCTGACTCTGTACTATGACTGGCTCTGAAACCTGACTGAAATTTATCGAGCAAATTATTGCTAGCTAAAAAATCATTTAATTGTGCAAGCACCATCTTCTCTAATATTTTTGACATAAAGGATAATTTTGATATAGGTCGAAAGCGGTTCATATCAGACGAATCAAGATTTGCTTTCTTAAGAAGAGGCTGAATAACAGCATGTTTGAAGCAGCTGGGAACAGTACCAGTGGTCAGGCTACTGTTGACAATCGATAACACGCTTGGACTAATTTAGTCCACCACCTCCTTAAACAAAGCGGATGGAATAACATCACACGAAGAACCAGTAGTCTTCATATGTGCAATTCTGTGTTTGAGTTGAGACAGGGACACAGGTACAAAACAGGTCAACAGATTTTGCAGAACAGAATAGGTAACAGGATCATTACTAACAGGTGAGATCCGTGAGCATATATCAGCAATTTTAACAGTAACATTTTTTAAAAACTGCTCACGTGTCCACCGAAGGGGAGATGGAGGTAAGGGCAACTGGATGAAGAAATGATGTAATGGTAGAAAAAAAGAACTTTAGAATTATGACAGTTCTTTGAAATGATATTAGAAAAATAGCTTGATCTGGCTAATTTAACTGCTCTTTGAAAATTATTCAAACAGTCTCTCAAAATCTCATAGGAAACTTGTAATTTATCTTTGAGCCACTTTCGCTCAGCCTTCCTGCACTCCTGCCTAAGAGCATGGGTATTACAATTCAACCAGGGCTGAGCCTTGACTTTTCTTCCTAATGTTTAATGGAGCCACAATGTTTAAGATGCTGGAACATGACGAGTTGAACTGGGAGACCAACTCCTCAGGCCCCATACCAGAAAATGGAGACTCCAGCAGTGAATTCAGTGGAGAAATGAGATGCGACAGCAACAGGGCCATCATTAGCCTGATCATTGCATGAAAAAATAGGGTTAAAAATAACAGTCTTATGGTCTGAGAACACAGTGTCAGCAGTTTGCACATTGCTAATGGAAAAACCAAGAGATAAAACCAGATCAAGTGTATGACCACATATGTGTAGGGCCAGCAACACTCTGAAATAAACCAAATTAATCTAATAAATTAACAAACTCTTTGACCAGGGGTCTCAAAGGACAACACATGAGAATATTAAAATCCCCCAAAATTAAAATGTTATCTGAGCAAGGATTAATAGCAGATAAAAAGTCAGAGAACTCATTTATAAAATCTTTGTGATATGACGGAGGTCTGTAGATGAGAGCACATAACATAGATTTAAATTGAGTTCAGCATAGTCAACTGAGCTTCAAACGTACAAAACACCTCAGTAGACAAAAGCCTGCACTTAAACTTGTTTTTAAAAATAACTGCAAGGCCACCACCCCTACCGACTGCCCTAGTTGAGATAAAGTAGCTACAGTCAGGAGGTGAAAGTTTGGAAAGAGGAGCCATGTCACCGTTGCTAAGCCAAGTCTCCGTAACAAATAGAAAATCCAATTCATGCGAGAGAAAAAATCGTTCAGAATAAAGGATTTGTTAGAGAGAGATCTTGCACTGATCAGAGCCATTGTCACTGAGATAGAGTCAGATGAAAGTTGAGAAGTACCATATGTATTTCCTGACCTACCACTACCCAGGGATCGTAGATTTTTTAAGTTAGCACCACGGTCTTCACGCCACCACCTCGAATCCACGGTCCACGATGGTCGCCACCCTGATCCAGATGAAAACGGAAATACAGGCACCAAATATGAACCCCTCAAAGTCAGCAGCACTTCAACATCATCCATCACTGAGGCCACAGAGAAGGCGAAAGTAATCCTCTGAGACTTCTTCGACCTCACTAAGTGTCCAGCCCGCTTTGATGCTTCCTTCGGCGTTTCCTCCGCAGGCACAAACACCCAGGCAGGTGGCAGACTTGCATCAGCGTGACTGGCACAGCATGGGAAGGGAGACACAAGTAGACACTGGGATCGTGTATCAAACAGTCAGTTACCTCCATTCGATAATTTAAAAGAGCCAAATGATCATAGACCAGAACAGAGCAAACCGTGAGAGAAATAAAGACGATATTAAAGATAGAAACTAGAATTAAAACAGATAAGGATACGCCACGATGGCCATGACTGCAAGCCGGTAAACAACCTGGCGCCATCATCGCCTCGCTCCAAACAATTTCATTTGTTTGGAGCAAATGTTCGCTATTAATCCATGGTTTCTGGTTAGGATAGATCCGTATTGTTTTGGTCGGTACAACATCCTCTATGCACTTCCTGATGATACACATTACACATCTCCCAATCCACGTGATCAAAACAGTCTTGTAGCATAGAATCTGATTGGTCCGCACTGGATCGTTCTGAGGGCGGGTGCTTCCTGTTTCAGTTTCTGCCTGTTAGCGGGCAGAAGCAGAATGGAAGAGTGGTCCGATTTGCCAAATGGTGGGCAGGGGAGGGATATGTAGCCATCCCGGAAGGGAGAGTAGCAATGGTCCAAAACCTGGTCCCCTCGTGTGTTGAAACTGATGTGTTGGTAGTATTTCAGTGCTATTGACTTGAAGTTAGCTTTGTTAAAGTCCCTGGTCACAATGAACGCAGCCTCAGGATGCGCGGTTTCCTGCTTGCTTATACTCTCATACAGTTCCTTGAGTGCCCGGTCTGTGCCGGCTTGTGACGGGATGTACACAGCTGTGATAATGACCACTGTGAATTCCCTCGGTAGCCAGAATGGTCGCCACAGAAGCATGAGAAATTCTAGATCAGGAGAGCAGAAAGACTTGATAAACTTGTTGATCATAAAACATACACCACCACCTTTGCTGTTACCTGAGAGGTCTTTCACTCTATCTGCTTGGTGCACGGTCGATGGCTGAGTCTGGAATCTCCGCAGACATCCAAGTTTCTGTAAGGCAGATAATGCAGCAGTCCCTCGTCTCTCGTTGGAAAGAGATCCACGCTCTCAACTCGCAGAGCTTGTTGTCCAGAGATTAAACATTTGCCAGTAGAATACTGGGTAGCGGGGGTCGATTTGTGTGAGGTCTTAGTCTGATGAGAACGCCGGCTCTCCTTCCCCTTTTCTGGCTGCATTTCCGCAGCCGGGCTGCCCAAACAAAGGGCTCCGCTGTCGTGTTTGTAAACAGTGGGTCAGTATTGAGGTATTTAAAGTCTGGCTTTCGGTGTGCTATTGCAGAACCAATGTCCAAAAGTGTTTGTCTATCTTAGACAATAAGGCAGACAACATCCAAGACAAAAAACATAAGAATTGTAGACAAAACAAACAAAAAACTGCAACACTGGGTCGGAGCACGCAACGCAGCAGCCATACTCGGCGCCATCTTAAGCAGGATACAATGATGATGAAGGTAACATTCGGGAAAAAAGGTAATACAGCCATATGCTGGTTAACAACACACTACATACAAACAAGAACCAACACAGGAACAAAGAACAAGAGGATATATATACACTTGGGCTAACAAGGAGACAAGGAACACCTGGGATACAATTAGGGCAAAGGACAAGAAGACAGACATAACAGAGGAAGATACAAAACTTCAAACTAAGAGTCTCTTATAACTTTCAAAATAAGAGTCCTTTGGGGGACAATATAAGAATGACGTGATAATATATATGTTTAAGACAAAATTGTCAAAAGATTTCTCATTTTTATTATCCTGGACAACCTTATTTATCAAATACTTGTATTTGTGTGTGTGTGTGGAAAGTGGAGTTGTAAAGCTGTGAAGTCTTAGTCACACACAGACACACACACGTATGCTGTTACGTCAGAGTGCTTACCTGTCAGTAAGCTCTAGACAGACAAGATTTCAGATGCATGAGTCACACAAATCTGAACACCTGCACATTTTTCTTTTCATGAATAAAACAGACAACACACTCACAATCGCACGGTCTACATTAATGTTCTGTCCAGAGGGCTGTTTATTCAATCTGACAGTTAATCTGCAGAAAATCTAAACTCTTTGAACGGTTTTGTGTCTTAACCTAGTCTCGTGTGTATGTATGACTAATGTCTGCCCCAAAGACAAAATTATACATGGCACGTATCACATGACTCATTATAACATCATAAAGCATGCAGGGTGCTAAGACATACAGTGGGGTCCAAAGTCTGAGACCACAAGTGAAAATGCATCTTGCATCTTTCTAATTTTTATTTTATTTTTTTCATTACAAATTATATTATCAACAACAATTTGAGACAAAAGTTGAATTGAGTCAACATTGTCAATGTCACAAATTTGCTAATTTGATTACTGACTTAGAAACAGTGCAGAATCTGAAATATTTATTCTTCAATTTACGTTTGAACTTTTCTTTGTTTTAAATGTTTCATGATCCTAAAAAAAATTAATTCCAGGTTTAAAATTATTATTTTTTTTATCCTGTATCAGACAATTGGACCCAACAGTATATCTAGCTTGAGGGGCAATTCAATTCAAGTTCAGCTGATGTTGGGAATATACAGTAATTCCAGTGCTCGCTCCCTCATTGTGCAGTATTGTGTCAATATGTCTCTCTGTCTCTGCTGGTCTGAGAATTCCTAACCTCAGAAGGTGATCAACAGAGAGAAGCCCACCCAACATGAGTCTCTCAACTGCACGATGCCTGTCAATGTGTGTGTGTGTGTGTGTTTGAGAGAGATCACCGCCCTGCTCAAGCATCCGCTTTGGGGCATGTGTTTCACTCTGACTACCAACACTAAAAGTTCACACATACGCATGCACATGCAAGCACGCACACACAAACACACAGTGCTGTCTTTGCACCTGCTACCACAGTAATACTCTCTAATGCTTATCTTACACTTCTATATAACTCACTCTTGCTCTGACAGTTCCTGGCATGGTATACATTTCTACAAAATTGTGTGTGTTTGTGTCCATCCTTAGCTTTAGTTAGGGGACAACACTGTACCCAAAGTGGAGCAATATCTGACAAATCCTCCCTTTGAGGACATTAAGGGATGTCTTCAACTGGAAAACTAAAACAAAACAAAAATCAAAACAAAACAAAACAAAACAAAAAATACAAAATAAAACCAAAAACTAAAAACCAAAAACCAAACCAAACAAAAAAACAAACAAAACAAAAATAACTAAAACAAACCAAACCAAAACAAAACTAAAAAACAAACAAAAAGAAATTGTAAAAATGCACAAAAAAATAAAAATAAATAAATAAATAAATAAATAAACAAAAAGAAAGAAAAATGTTTTAGTTATGGGTTAGTCTGTAGTATTTATAATTAACTTTACATAAAAAATAAAAATAAATAAATAAATAAATAGAAGTTGTGTGCGTGCATGCATGTTTGGATTGGGATGGTATTTCCCCCTTTCACATGTGTATTTTCATTGGATATGTCACAATCACTCACACCCTCTATAAAGAAAAATGCTGAATGAAATGTTTTACACTCAGCCAATTCCCTTTTTTCCCCCTAACTCTCTTTCAAATACACACAAGTATACTCATTCACTGTGTTTCACACAGTCAGAAATGTCTAGCTTTTGTATCACACCATCAAAACATCTACAGTAGAACACCCAGTGCTGGGTAGATTACTTCTAACATGCAATCCAGTATACTGCTAACAAATGATACAAACAAAATTGTAGTCAGTAACGTAATCTTTTAGATTATGCTTTTTAGGTAATCTAATCAGATTGCTTTTGGATTATTCTTGGCATTTTTATAATTAATATGTAATCAATAATTTCAATGTATTAAGTATCAATCAAAACTCCTTTCATAAAACATTAGTAAACATAAAATCAAACGGACACTTGCTATTTGTAATTTGCGAAGTAAAACAAAGGTGCTTAAAGTGTCATAAATGAACAACCTAATATTATGCTTATTATGCTGCCCAAGATAAAAGACAATGAGAACAATCTTGTACTTTTAATTTTAAGAGAATTGTTGTTATTAAGGAAATCAGGAATAGGGACTATTTATTATCCAGCTTTAAAATCAATATTGAGAGAATGTCTCTAGATATGATGCACGATTTGTACCTCCTCATAATTATTCATGAGAATGTGTGGCCTTGACCTACAGTATGACAGGCGCTTTTTCACAATCCTAAAGCATGCTACAAAAGCACAAAGTTATATGTGACCGGCACCTTTGAAATGTTTGTTTGCAACGTGTTTTTACAGAAGAGTGTCTAAAATTATGGACAGGTGGACGAGGGTTGTTTAAAACACTTGAAACATTATAATCAAAGCACAGTGCAAATGCAAACAGTTTGGCATTTGTTTGTGCATTAATTTACAAACTTAATGTATAACAGAAACCAAATTCCTGCTTTTGTAGATTTTATTAAGTGCTTTCAATGCACTGTATTAAGTTTGGCAGCTACATACACGCATGGCTAGATGAGAGGGTACAATGGGGCTATAGGCATACCTTAAGTCAAATTTGCTTTTTTTCTGGTCACAGAGTGTATCAAGATTCAAGAAATACATTTATTTTATTGAATATTGAAGGAGCAACATAATTTGCATGAAAGAAATAACAACAGAAGTTTGTTTTGAATACAATATTTTTTATTGTTTTTAAAAAACAATTTTGCCAAGGGGACCTTTTATGTGTGAAGTTTTAATAATCTTTTAAGTATTACAGTATATACTGTAATAATGTTTGTTCATATAAAGTTGGATATCTATAGTTTACACTAAAAATATGTGTAGGTTCATTCTGAACTATCAACAAAAACTATTTAAATTTGGTTCAATAGGCTGTGACGAGGAGGAGGCCATGGCCAGGCTGTGATGGTGCACGGCCGGCGCTGAATCAGCTGATCAGCGGGAGTGCGAGATAAACTGGAGGCACCAGTTCGAGAGAGAGAGAGACATGCACGCACGCACATGGCTGTGTTGTGTGTGCCTGTTTGTCTTATTGTTTATGTTTGTTTTATGTTGAATTTTGCATTAAAACTTTATGTTGACTGTTCAGCCGGTTCCCGCCTCCTCCTTGCCCATCCTTCAAATCAAATCAAATCACTTTTATTGTCACACAACCATATACACAAGTGCAATAGTGGGTGAAAGTCTTGGGTGCAGTTCCGAGCAGCATAGCAGTCATGACAGTGATGAGACATATACCAATTTACAATAAACATCAGATTTACACAACACAATTTACATATCTAATATACACATAATTACACACAACACAATATACAAATAATAATATACAATGTACAGTATACAATACACACAATATACAATACACATTATACAATGAAAAAATAGTATATATAGTATATATAAAATGTACAGTAGGTTGTATTGTACTGTATTGACATTCAGGCTGTCGGGTCGATAGTCGGTTGCCAGTGTGTTGTTAAGAGAGAACATCATTTATATTCTCAGAGAGAATATACTTTATGACAGTCCAGTGTAAGATTAATAAAGTGCAGTGCGGATGTATTAGATCGTGAGAGATCAAGAGTTCAAAAGTCTGATTGCTTGGGGGAAGAAGCTGTCATGAAGTCGACTGGTGCGGGTCCTGATGCTGCGATACTGCCTGCCTGATGGTAGCAGTGAGAGCAGCCCATGGCTCGGGTGGCTAGAGTCTCAGATGATCCTCCGAGCTTTTTTCACACACCGCCTGGTGTATATGTCCTGGAGGGAGGGAAGCTCACCTCCGATGATGTGTCTGGCAGTTCGCACCACACTTTGCAATGCTTTGCGATTGTGGGCCGTGCTATTGCCGTACCAGGCAGTGATGCAGCCAGTCAGGATGCTCTCTACAGTGCTGGTGTAGAACCGTGTGAGGATGTGGCAGTTCATTCCAAACTTCCTCAGCCATCTCAGGAAGAAGAGGCGCTGATGAGCATTCTTCACAACGGCCTCAGTGTGGATGGACCATGTGAGTTCCTCAGTGATGTGGACACCGAGGAACTTGAAGCTGCTGACTCTCTCCACCGGCATTCCATTGATGGTGATGGGGCTGTGATCTTTTCTCCTGTGTCTTTTCTCATTGAAGTCCACCACAAGCTCCTTTGTCTTGCTGACGTTGAGGGAGAGGTTGTGCTCCTGACACCAGCGTGTCAGAGTGTGAACCTCCTCGCTGTAGGCTGTTTCATCATTGTCAGTGATCAGACCTACCACCGTCGTATCATCAGCAAACTTAATGATGGCATTGGAGCTGTGTGTTGCCACACAGTCATGTGTGTACAGGGAATACAGGAGTGGGCTGAGAACACAGCCATGGGGGGCTCCAGTGTTGAGAGTCAGTGATGAGATGTTGCTGCCCATTCTAACCACCTGGCGTCTGCTTGACAGGAAGTCCAGGATCCAGCTGCACAGCAAGCTGTTTAATCCCAGAGCCTGGAGTTTCACATCAAGCTTGGAGGGCACTATGGTGTTGAATGCTGAGCTGTAGTCTACAAACAGCATTCTCACATAAGTGTTCCTTTTTTCCAGGTGGGAGAGAGCAGTGTGTAGTGCAGATGCAATGGCATCATCAGTGGAGCAGTTGTTGCAGTAAGCAAACTGCAATGGTCCAGTGAGGGAGGCAGCACAAAGCAGATGTAATCTCTGATTAGCCTCTCAAAGCATTTGCTGATGATGGGGATCAGAGCAACAGGACGCCAGCCATTTAAGCAAGTGATTTTGGATTGCTTTGGTACAGGCACAATGGTGGACGTTTTAAAGCATGTGGTGACCACAGACAAGGAGAAAGGTTGAAAATGTCCGTATAAACACCAGCCAGTTGGTTCGCTCACACTCTGATGACGTGGCCCGGAATGCCGTCTGGACCCGTAGCTTTACGGATATTCACCCGTTGGAAGGATCGGGTTACATCCGCTACAGAGAGTGAACTAACCTCTGTAGCTTCGGCTGCGAGAGCTCTCTCCGCGAGGGCGGTGTTATTTCCCTTGAAACGAGCATAAAAAGTATTATGCTCATACGGGAGAGAGGCAGCAGTGTTCACGGCAGAGTTTTTATTCCCTTTAAAGTCCGTGATGACATTAATTCCCTGCCACATTCTTCTAGAGTTGGTGGTGTTAAACCGTCCTTCAATCTTGTTCCTGTACTGGCGTTTTGCTGCTCTGATAGTTTTTCGGAGTACATAACTGGCTTGTTTATGCTCCTCTATGTTCCCAGAATAAAGCGCATCAAGTGCCGCTCGAACATCGCTATTTATCCATGGCTTCTGGTTGGGGTAGATCCGTATTGTTTTGGTCGGAACAACATCCTCTATGCACTTTCTGATGAAACACATTAGGCTACCAGCGTATACCTCGATGTCGTCATCAGGGGCAGACTGGAACATCTCCCAGTCCACGTGAGCAAAACAGTCTTGTAGTGTAGAATCTGATTGGTCCGACAAGCACTGGATCGTTCTGAGGGTGGGTGCTTCCTGTTTCAGTTTCTGCCTGTAAGCAGGCAGAAGCAGAATGAAAGAGTGGTCCGATTTGCCAAATGGCGGGCAGGGGAGGGATTTGTAGCCATCCCGGAAGGGAGAGTAGCAATGGTCCAAAACCCGGTCCCCTCGTGTGTTGAAACTGATGTGTTGGTGGTATTTTGGTGCGATTGATTTTAAATTGGCTTTGTTAAAGTCCCCGGTCACAATGAACCGCACAAGCACCTCAGGGTGCGCGGTTTCCTGCTCACTTATACTCCCATACAGTTCCTTGAGTGCCCGGTCTGTGTTGGCTTGTGGCGGGATATACACAGCAGTGATAATGACTGCTGTGAATTCCCTCGGTAGCCAGAATGGTTGACACAAAAGCATGAGAAATTCCAGATCAGGAGAGCAGAAAGACTTGATAGAATGTACGTTCCTCTGATCACACCAAGATTTGTTGATCATAAAACATACACCACCACCTCTGCTTTAACCTGAGAGGTCTTTTGCTCTGTCCGCTCGGTGCACGGAGAACCCTGTGGGTTTGATGGCTGAATCTGGAATCTCAGCAGACATCCAAGTTTCTGTAAGGCAGATAATGCTGCAGTCCCTCGTCTCTCGTTGGAAAGAGATCCATGCTCTCAGCTCGCAGAGCTTGTTGTCCAGAGGCTGAACATTTGCCAGTAGAATACTGGGTAGCGGGGGTCGATTTGCGCAGCGTCTTACTCTGATGAGAACGCCGGCTCTCCTTCCCCTTTTCCTTCTGCGTTTCCGCAGCCGGGCTGCCCAGACAAAGGGCTCTGCTGGTGTGTTTGTAAACAGCGGGTCGGCATTGAGGAATTTGAAGTCCGGTTTACGGTGTATGTGGCAGCGGGGGCGTGGTCAAGCATCTCTCCGGAGAGAGAGAAAGCGGTAAGGGCGCTTACACCTGAGCGAAATTATGTCTAACACCTGTCTCTAATTTCAGTGAGCACGGGGAGAGCGGCATAAATAGACACACCGCAAGAAGAAGAGGGAGAGAGAGAGAAAGAGACTGGTCAAGACAGAGCCGAACCAGAGCAAAGATTTTTAATGAGAGTTTATTTTGTGAAGCGGTGTGAGATACTGGTTTAACTTAGTGTTTAAAGAGAGACTGTAAATTGTGCTGCGAAGAGGAAAAATAAACCCTTACCTAAACAAGGAAAGCTGCTTCTCGCCTCCTCCTTTACAGTGTACAATTGCAGAACCAATGTCCAAAAGTGTTTGTCTGTCATAGACAATAAGACAGACAATGTCCAAGACAAAAAACATAAGAATTGTAAACAAAACAAACAAAAAACTGCAATGTTGTGTCGGAGCTTGCAACGCAGCAGCCATACTCGGCGCCATCCATTTAGCTCAAGGTATCCTTATACTGTTACATAGGCCTGTATAATTTTGTCGGACATGTAACATGTTGATGAATACACATTCTTACGCGTTTAACACACTTCTAAAGCCTGAAAAATGTGGCATACAGAAATAAAAACTACCATCAGATATGCAAAATGCATGTATGGTATTGGTCCACATACAGTAAATAACAATGTTTGACTTTAATATCATCATATTCAAACTTAAAACAGTCAGATTTGAAATTCAAGTTACTTAATGCATTCAAAATAAATCCAAAGACATCATTTAAGCAATATTTTTATTTGCATGTCCTTTCAAAAACAGTACCCTATGTGCTGCAATGGTGGAGACGTGGTTGGTCAGTAAGATCATCAGTAGATCATATTTGGCCTCATATCTGTCAAAGTGGTTACACTTTTGAAATTAAAAATAGCAGTTTGTGTGATTCCTTTGTGAAAATTAAAATCTGCCAATAGCAGCTGTGGGGAAATTGAGTCTAATAGAGCAGACGCGATAACAATGACTGTGATCCATGAAATATCATAAAATGTGAAATCCTGAGTTTTTCCAGATTCAATGATCATGATGAAAATTTTAAGACACCCAAATCTCCAATAGTCTGTAGGAAATGGGATGTTTCAACCCCTCAAACAGCACATTTTGGGTATTTTCAGCTCAATTTGAACGAATGGCCATTGAAAGCAGTTCTTTTCTGTGGTGCCAAAAGAACCCAGAAGTTTCTCAGCTGAGCATTTGTTTGTAAAAAGAAACTTAATCAATTAGGTATTATGAACTAATAATAAATCATATATTTTTATAGCATTTTTTGTAAATATGAATTGAACTTCCGTCCCTCACAGCCTTGTGTTAATTCGCATCAATTTAAATATGACACCTCTGTCTGAAGTCATTTGCTATTGGTTTCCCACAGTTGGAGGACCATTTGAAAATTCAAATATTATGGAAAAATGAGAAGGCCATCTTAGTTTCCTTCTCACTTTGAAGACATCAGCTGCTTCTACTCTTCCTTTCATCCTGCCATCCATACTTCTTCAAAATATGAAGGAAAAGCCCCATCGTGCTATAAACAAATGCACCGTTTCAAAAAAAGCGGAACGTCTCCTAATAAAAGCAAAAGTCTCTTTCGAAATTTGAATTGTGAAACAGTCGTGTTGTCCCTCCGGTCTTGGGCTGTTGTTTTATTTAGATTCGGGTTTCCATAGAGGCGTCTGGTGTTAAAATACGCTGATGGTTTGAGATATTTTAACTCAACACTTCGTGGCTGGTGTTAATTAGATCCTTGACCTCTGATCTTCTCTCACACTCGCTGTATTTCTCTGTCTCGAAGTATTCTTTGTCTCACTCACCCGGTACTAAAAATCACACAACTGTTTAATCCTGAGCTGTCAACAGTTCTTCCTGTTAGTGGCAACATTAGGCTGTAATTCACTCTCCTGTCATCCCTTTCTGTTACTAGGCTATATGCTTTCTCTCTAGTTCCCTTGATCTCATATGACCATGTTGGGATATTCCTGGTTTGTGTGTGTGTGTGTGTGTACGTGCACTATGCCATATCCACTCTAGAGGCTAATTATGTGTGTAAGTCTGCTTGTCTGAGTTTCTCATCGGGCTGCTTGTCCACAGTCCAGTGAATCAGCCCAACAGAGCTGACTAATGAAGTGTCTCCGCAGCACATTTATTATGACTGAGTGATTACAGTCATACACAACTGTCAAACACAAAGAATATAGGAAAGAATTTTCTTTAGATATGCTCATTTTAGCAGTAAAAAAACAGACAGATACAGACAGACACACATACAGACAGACAGACACACAGACAACGGATGAATCAACAGATAAACAGACAGATAGATTCGAAGGACCCATGGATAGATATAGACAGACAGACATCACTGTAAAAGAATTCTGTTCAATATATTGTAAAAACAAAAACAAAAAAACTGTCAGCTGTGGTTGCCAGAACTTAACTGTAAAAACCACACATGACACTAAAATAATTCTATAAACATGAACTAAACAACAAAAACATCACACACACACACACACACACAAAAACTAAAACACCCCAATGTACATAACAGATATAAAAAATGATATGAAACATAAATATTTCATTAAAATATAATCAAATGTGATAGTTTACGCAAGAACTTCTGGGAACACTCGATTATTGTCATCACCTATTATTTTTTCAATAGTTTACAGATACATGTTTTGTCTTGTTAAATATAATATACATTTTTCAGTTAACTAAAAGGTAATTTATACTTTTTACTTTAAAAAAAAAAAACCTAATTCGTGCAATATTTTACAGTAAAATTACATTTACATTACATTTAACAAGACAGTATTTTTGGGCCTCATATATTCAGACAGAAGACAAAGGCAGGCCTAATACAGTCGTGAAACCTAACTCAGGCCCCCACATACCAAGTCGTAAATCTTACTGATAAAAACCGTGCCAAAATCAAACAAAGGGAGTCCAAAACAGACTACAAATCCCATGACGCCTTGCTCACTAAAGGATCGAACTCTCAACTCCTATTGGATGAGGCACACAACAGAATGTCCCTCAAACCATGACATCATCAGGAGTAGAAATACCTCTGAAATGCTTCCGGGATTTGCTTCCAGCAACTTTGCTCGCCGGGTATAGACGCAGCTCATCGCTTCTCTCAGATACAGTCTCGTGGCACAAGGAAGTAACGTCCGACTTGAAACTGTGGCCATACAATCTCCATCTCGCTGGACGAATTGAGAGTACTCTGTGTTCAACCTAACACTCTAACGGATCCGAAGGAGACCGCCGAGCAATCCGCATCTTCATCCGTTTGCCTGCAGAAGTGAAGAGATTAAAGATTTCTCTTCCAGCTTCAATCAAGTCGACATTTCTGAGTTCTCCACCAGCCCGCCGAGAATCAGCAGCCGTGCCCGCCGACAGAGCGAGGAAACGGCCTCCCGTCATCACCCGAGCCTCGAGGAACCGAGTCTGAGTTAAAGACGGATGAACACACATTCTGCATCCTCATGCAATTCAAGTAAGAGGTTTACATCTGGGCAGAGATAGAATATTATAGTGTGTTATTCTTGTGTTTCAAGGTTTTTACTTGTACAGTTTACGGACCGCCATGTCCGCTCATTATTAATACTCAGGGTATTAATTATCACAAATTTGTTTTGCTATATTATGGTCCAACCAAATTGGACTGTTTTGCATTTTCGCCATCGCGGGTGAGACCGGCAAATCCATTAAAGACTCAAAGAACTCAGGACTTTTACGAGCCGTCCACTGCGTCTCTGAGCCATAAACTAACAGCTGCTTTCTCTCCCACGATCGCAAAATCGGCTTTAGGGCCGTCACTTTATTCTCTCTCTCTCTCTCTCGTACTAACCACACACACACACACAAACACACACCACACACACACGCGCGCGTGCGCGCGACCCCTCACAAATATTCTGGCACACATTTTTGGCTCGTAGATAGCTTCGTGGTAAAGCTCAGCTTTGTCCCTAAGCTATCATACAAGCAGATACACGTGGTAACTGGTAGACGCCATTGACTGGTTTCTCTCCGCCCACATTCGCGGTCATATTCCCTGGCCTAAGTCTCGCGTGACATACTCTCCACGAGAGTCACGTCCGCCATTTTGTGCGCATCCCTCCTTACACACACACATAATAATTGGTGCCCCTTGTGAGGCATCCTACGTGCCAGTTCTGTCACAGTGTGTATGCATAAGAATCCAAAGTAATAACTTGAATCATTACTTCAAAGTTTGGTTCTGTTTGACAATTTACTTCTCACAACTTGCCAAACATAAGCCAGTGTGGTGTGAAAGTGCTCTTAAGAGTGAATTAGGGGTTGGTAAATTTACGATAGTCTGCTTAAAACCTGCTGTTGTTGTTATTTAACTCCTAATGCTTTCATCTAAATGTTACAGAGAGGTGCCAAGTCACTTCATCGACATCTATCAAAGAGAGAACGCAGTGAAATTTGCACATTACATAACAGTAGCCCGTAAGCCACAGGTCGAAGCCTCTCGCCTGTGCGTTCGTGTCAGCATTATAGCAACTGTAAAGCAACAAGCTATCAGAGCCACTGTGTTGCAAGAATTTTTACTGCCCAGTAAAATGAGTCACCAGTTGCCCCGCGTGACTGGAGCTGAAGCTCCACAGAGGTTAGTCGACCCAGCACGGCAAGATGTAGTCGCTGCTGTCCTCCGTCTCTCTGTAGAGGAGAGAGATAACCTTAACAGCTACAATATTAGTCATTGTGATGAAGCATTGCAGGAACTAGTTGATTATGTCAACAACCCGGTCGGGAAGCCAAAGAGCACAATCCCGGACCTAGTGGGCCAAATGTTCCTTCTTCATCACCGCAAAACCCAACTGCAAACCGCAGAGCACCAGGCCCAGCATGCCCAGCTGCAGAGCAGCTACAAAGCGGTGCAGAATGAAAATCTCTGCCTGCACCAAGAAATTAGGTGCACCCAAGCTGAGAAAGTCCAGGCACAGGAAGATAATGCCCGGATGCAGGAGGAAAATGAAACCCTGCGTAGGCAGCTTCAAGCTGCCCAGCTAAAAGTAGAGTCAGATCAGGTAAGTGCAGCTGAAACGCACAGCACAACATCAGACATAGAAGAGGGTCCCCTCTTTAGTGCTACACGTAGAAATGTGCCCCTGAGAAAGCCAGGGAGCTGTACGCAACCCGGGGTCCACCCCCACGTGTCGACTGGACTCCTTCCACACCATAAAGGGGAGGAAGTCGGTGTAAGGCGGTTCAGAGGAAAGGAGGAGGCGAGAACCGGCTTGACAACTTAAATAATAATTTATTAACCAAAAACCCAACCAAAAACACACAACTAAAAACACAGCACAGCTGTCTGTAATTCTCTCTCTCTCGAACTGTCGTCCCCGGCCGCCTTTATCCCTCGCGCGCCCCATCAGGCTGATTGGGGACCGGGTGTGTCTCATTCCAGCCCGGCCCCGCCCTCCTCGGCTCTACACTCCTCCCGGCGTTGCCTCAGGCCGGGGAGCCCCCGGCATGACGTACATCCCCCCCACCCTTCTCTCCGGGTGGGGGGGGGCGTGCCTTATGCCCCGACTGCCGGCGGGTCCTCCCCGCCTTCCTCGACCTGGGAGGAGACAGGAGGGGAAAAAAACAACAACACAAAATGGTGAGGGAAAGGCCAACACGGAGCAGCAGAGAGAGAGAGAGGAGAGAGAGAAAAAGAAACTCACCGGTTCTCTGATGCGCCGTCGCGTGGTCCTCGATCACTACTCCACCCTTTCAGGCGGACTGCAGCCGCTCCTCCCCGGGTGGACCGGAGTCAGACCTCCGACCCCCAGTGGACAGAACGCCCCTCCGCGTTCCCGGCATCCCGTGGGGACTCTCCTCCGCCCCTGGCAGCGGCCCTACCACTCCAGGCGGTCGGGGAGTCGCTTCCCTCCTCCCCCCGCGGACGGCGGTTTTCTCTCGACCCCTCCACGTTCCCGGGGGACGGCAGGGCACTCCTCCGCCCCCGGCAGCGGCTCCCTCACTCCAGGCGGTCAGGGAGTCCCGTCCCCACTCGCCTCGCGGACGGCGGCCGTTCCCCGCGTCCGGGTAGTCGGGCTACTCCGTCCCCCGTCGGACGGCAGCGGCGCTCCCCTGGGTGGACGGCAGTGTCGAGGACTCTGCGATGGGAATCCCTCCTCCTTCCCGGGTTTCGGCACCAGTGTAAGGGGGTTCAGAGGAAAGGAGGAGGCGAGAACCGGCTTGACAACTTAAATAATAATTTATTAACCAAAAACACAGCCAAAACACACAACTAAAAACACACAGTACAGCTGTCTGCAATTCTCTCTCTCTCGAACTGTCGTCCCCGGCCGCCTTTATCCCTCACGCGCCCCATCAGGCTGATTGGGGACCGGGTGTGTCTCATTCCAGCCCGGCCCCGCCCTCCTCGGCTCTACAGTCGTCCTCATCGCTATAGCGATCCGAGTGACTATGGTGTTTCGGATGACTCGGACGACCCGTGGTCATACCGACACCAACGCTTGCGCATCCGACAACTCGAGTCCCTTGCAGGGGACATAGAACGCTTTGACCCAAGTAATCGAGATTCAAACATCGACAATTATCTTAGGGAAATTGAGCACTGCCTGATTGACTTGCCTTATGCTTTGTCGCGTGAAAAACTCAAGCTTATATGGAAGACCACGGTAAGGAGTGTCCATGCGTTCATGGAAACGCTACTGACTGGTACACGAAACCACTACTCAGCTCTGTGTAAAGCCCTACATGAGGAGTATTCGCTGTATATCGACGAAGCCTCCGCTATCATAGCTGCTTTCGCCATCACCCAGAAGAGGCACGAGCCTCCGCATGAGTATTACAGACGCCTGAGAACCACGTACTTCCAAGGAAGTAACGCACCAGGTCTGGAGGAGGAACGAGCTTTCAAGTCTCTTTTCCTTCACAACCTCCACGAGTGCGTGCGATATGACGTCACAATGCATTGCTGAACGGGCAACCCCACCATGCAGGAAATTAGAAGGTATGCACAACTGGCATGGGAGACATGCATGCGCCCTGCCCGAGGGCATGAAGGTGAAGCCAGAGCCCTGGGGATCCTAGCCTCAGAATGTGCAGACCTAGTGCTTAAAGGCAACGAAATGCCTCGCGTTAAGGTGAATGCTAGAACAGGACCCCAGAGGTGCCGATCACCCCACCAGCAGGGTAGGCAACAGAACCAGGGGGGTGGTAACCAGACACACCACCAGGGTCACGGCAGGCCTAAACAACAAAACATTCGTCGGCCGAAAGGAAATATGTGGTTCGAATGAAAACCCAAACAAGAAGGTGGGTGGGTAGAAAAGGTTCCAATCCTCTCAGAGAACAAGATTTGAGAAGAGAAGTGGAGGATATAAGGAGATGCTTGACTGAGTTAGTAACTAAGCTTGATGTGCTCAGTTGTTCACCAGGTCCGTCGACCTCCTCAAAGGAACACGGCACTGAAACCCTGTCAGTATGACTAGACGATGTACCCCCTCCTGTTAACACCAAAGTTTACTTTGTAGGTCAGGAAAAGGGGAACAGGGTCTAAGTTGCTCCCCAAAACAGTCACTCCTAACATGCCACACCCTCCTTTTCTGACCTTCTTGGGCGATCTGTACCATAAGGGCAACGCCTGACACATGGGTCATTCAGCTCCCACACACTACTTGACACCGGTTCCGAAATAGTCTAATAGGGTTCCAACACCTTCGCAGAGGTGGCTAGAGCAAAGCTCTCCCTTGGCAAACCGTTATAGAAAGAGACCTGCAACGTAAGCATCACAAGCTACACGCAAGATAGGTTGTCTATCACAAAACGGGCTTGGATTGACATCTTTCAAGGGATGATGCTAATAGACCCTGTTTACATATCTCCCATTAATATGGAACCACTGTTAATTAGCCAGGACCTACTGAACCGATTGGTCGTCGTGGACACACGTGGGCTCAGGTTGACATACCGAGACAACTTGGTCCAGAAAACAGTTTGCCAGCTTCAGATGGACAATTGATCATCCAAAAATCCAGCATAGACGACGACTCCAATAAGAACAACTACAGGGCCTAAATAAAACCCTTCAGGGTACTATAGTCACTGTAAATTTGCACTCTGTTCTTATCAATAACACTTTGTACGTTTTAGGGACTTTGTCAGAGAAAACAACTTATGCGTGTATCGTTAGAAATCTAAGGCAGGACCTCAGGGAAACTAGCTCCTCAGTCAACAGTCTGAGTGGTGGAAGGATTCCAGCTTACCTGGTCTCCCTAGACCTTGTCAAACAAATCCTTAGATCTGCTACTATCTCCATTGTGTAGCCTTCACAGATACACCTGGCATATAGTTTTGGCATAGCAATTCCAATCCATGTAAATCCTCAGAACCGACAAGAACTGTTCGGCCCTTCAGTTGCTCTAAAGATGCTGGACAACAACCAACTCTTCAGACCAAAGGGCGGAATGTTGGGCCTCATGTATTCAGATAGTAGACAAAGGCAGGCCTAACACAGTCGTGAAACCTAACTCAGGCCCCCACATACCAAGTCGTAAATCTTACTGATAAAAACCGTGCCAAAATCAAACAAAGGGAGTCCAAAACAGACTACAAATCCCATGAAGCCTTGCTCACTAAAGGATCGAACTCTCAACTCCTATTGGATGAGGCACACAACAGAATGTCCCTCAAACCATGACATCATCAGGAGTAGAAATACCTCTGAAATGCTTCCGGGATTTGCTTCCAGCAACTTTACTCGCCGGGTATAGACACAGCTCATCGCTGCTCTCAGGTGCAGTCTCGTGGCACAAGGAAGTAACGTCCGACTTGAAACTGTGGCCATACAATCTCCATCTCACTGGACGAGTTGAGATTACTCTGTGTTCAATCAAACACTCTAACGGATCCAAAGGAGTCTGCCGAGCAATCTGCATCTTCATCCATTTGCCTGCAGAAGTGAAGAGATTAAAGATTTCTCTTCCATCTTCAATCAAGTCGACATTTCTGAGTTCTCCGCCAGCCCGGCGAGAATCAGCAGCCATGCCCGTCGACAAAGCGAGGAAACAGCCTCCTGTCATCGCCCGAGCCTCGAGGAACCGAGTCTGAGTTAAAGGACAGATGAACACACATTCTGCATCCAATTAAGATTCAAGTAAGAGGTTTACAACTGTGCAGAGATAGAATATTATAGTGTGTTATTCTTGTGTTTCAATGTTTTCACTTGTACAGTTTATGGACCGCCATGCCCGCTCATTATTAATACTCAGGGTATTAATTATCACAAATTTATTTTGCTGTATTGTGGTCCAACCAAATTGGACTGTTGTGCATTTTCGCCATCGCGGTTGAGACCGGCAAACTGAGTTTATCCATTAAAGAGTCAAAGAATGCGGGACTTTTACGAGCCGTCCACCGCGTCTCTGAGCGATAAACTAACAGCTGCTTTCTCTCCCACGATCGCGAAATTGTCTTTAGGGCCGTCACTTTATTCTCTCTCTCTCTCTCGTACTAACCACACACACACACACACACACACACACCCACACCCTCATGTGTTATAGGATTATTTTGATTTCCATGTCTAATCATATCACTGTTTAGTTTGTAGTTGTAAGTCAGAAGTTTATTGACTGCATTGTATTAATTATTAATTGATATTACTGCATAAATAAACTTTGTTTATATTACAAAGAGAAGTGTTTTGGTTTGTTTTGCATACGCCTGTGTCATGCTGAAGGGATGTCAGTGCTCGGATTCAAGCCTTCATACATTGTTTTTTTCCCGAAAATCGATATTCTTCGGATGTCGATTTTCCTAAGAAAACAATCTAATATTGAGACTGTTATACTATCTGGTTATTAGTCCCTGATTCCAGGGTGGTGCCCCGTCAATGTTAATCCTTATTAATATTCTGTTGATTTTTGATAATTGATAATTATCTTTGATGATTGTTGAATTTGAATGATCAATAAGCTAGTGTTAATTTTAATTAATGTTTCATCGATGTTAACCATTAATGATTATCTTTGATAATTGTTGATTTAAAGGATTAAAAAAGCTAACACTGATTCTCATCAATGTTCTATTGATTTTAATAATTAATAATTATCTTTGATAATTATTAATTATTGCTAATAACCAAACCCGCTCCTAAATGCACTACATTTACTAGAGCCCCATATGAGGTTTTAATGAGTTAGATTCAATTAATTTAAATATTAATTAATAACTAAAGAAATAAACAACCAGTAAAGCCCTACAGTATTATCTTGTTAAATATAATATAATTGTTTTCACAGTAAACTATAAGGTAATTCATGATTTTTACTTTGAAAAAAACAAAAAAACATTTATGCAATATTTTAGAGTACAATCAGTGTCTTGTTAAATATATAATTTTCACAGTTATCTACAAGGTAATTTATACATTTTACATGAGAAAAAAATATTCTACAGTACAAATGCATGTACTGTCTTGTTAAATATAATATACATTTCCCACAGTTAGCTATAATTCATGATATTTACTTTGAAAAAAATAAACTATAAGGTAATTCATACTTTTTACTTTTCAATTTTTTTATTTTTATTTTTTTACAATATTTTACATTAAAATTACATGTATTGTCTTTTTAAATATATCATTTTTCACAGTTAAATATAAGGTATTTAATAATTTTTGCTATGAAAAAAAAACAATTTTTAAAATATTCTACATTAGAATTACATGTATTGTCTTTTTAAATGTTTTACTTTTTCACAGTTAACTTTAAGGGAATTCTTACTTTTTGCTTTGATTTTTCTATTTTTTATTATTATTTTCTACAGTAAAATTACATGTATCATCTTGTTAAATTTAATATAATTTTTCACTGTTTATGGTAACATAAACATTAACTACTAGTTAATAATTTAAGTTTTTGTTGTGGCATTTTTACATTCTTTTTCTGTTAAAATAAAAAAAAAATCTTAAAGTAGACAGACAGACTGATCAATTGACCGATTGATTGATTGATTGCAGCGCTGTATATATTGACAATTCATGATCCCTATGTCATAAAGCAGCCCAAAATGTTTTAAGTCTTGATTTGTAGTGCCGGCTTGAAGACTTGATCACACTGAAATGGCTTTAGCACTGTGTCAGAATCGACAAGGAAAGAGAAACAACAACAGTTAAGGTGAACTGAGATCGCTTGCAGCAACAGAGAAAAGTTACGCAACAGTACAGGTGCTACTGTTCAACACCCATATCAAACACACACACACACATACACACACTCACACGTTGGTGCAGCTATCATTATGAGGACTCTCCATAAACATAATGATTTTTATACTGTACGAACTACAGATTCTATCCCCTAACCCTAAACCTAACCTTCACAAAAAACTTTCTGCATTTTTACATTTTCAATAAAAAACATGTTTTTTAAGCAATTTAAATTATGGGGACACTAGAAATGTCCTCATAAACCACATTTATAGCATAATACCCTTGTAATTACCAGTTTGTAACCTTAAAAAATGTCCTCGTAAACCACCCAGACCCACCCACAGACACACACACACACACACACACACAACACACACACAACACACACACACACACACACACACACACATCTCTCTCCTGGCCTGACTGTGTCACATATTTACACCAACTTTTAGAAAAACAGGAACATCGTGCTCATGAAAATATCTGCTTCCCTTTTCTCCATCCTCTCAAGCACAAGACAAAGACATTTTTCATGAGTGCGCATGAAGGATGTGAATGTTCAGACATTTGGGGACACAGATCTAAGCAGCAGCTTTCGAGGTACCTGACGACCTGAAAAACACATTTATGAGTGCCCAGTTTTGGTATCACGAGGGACAGAGATGCCACAACCCGACACACAAAGATATTTTGTGACTGAGTCAACTGTTTTTCATTTCTTGGACAGGAAATGGTACCTAGTGACAAGATGAAAACACAGGAAATGCAAGCTGCATTCCGCGCATTCCAGCATTGTCTCAGTGTGTGGACACACACACACACACACACACTTGTAAACTACAGGACAAAAGTAGACACACGTAGCATCTGGTATGACGATAAACAACAAATACATTAAGTATTAGGAAGGTGTGAGTCATTGGGTTTGCTTATATTCAAAGTGTATATGACTATTAAAAAATATATTGTAAAGAAATTCTAAATTTAAACATTTTCCTAAACTGAAAAAAAACACACACACAAAAAAAAAAAAACTAGCATAATAAAAAAAAAAAAAACTATGCTAAAAACAATAAAAAACATTTTTGTTTTAAATACTTTTAATGGTGTAAAACAGAAATATCGAGGTAAAACTGAAACTAGAAAACACTAACTCAACTAAAAAAAACAGAATAAAAACTCATTTTAAAATGTAAAACTGTAATAATCCTGGTATGTGATCCAATGAAACTCTATTCTGAACCCTATATTTGCTTATCAGTAACACTGTAATAGCATATAGCCCTCATAATAATAATCCCCTTCTAGACTCTGTCTTTCTCTGTTTTTTTTTTAATTATTATTATTAATTTTTTTTATCCCCTTTTCTTCCCAATTTTTGAATGCCCAATTCCCACTACTTAGTAGGTCCTCGTGGTGGTGCGGTTACTCACCTCAATCCAGGTGGCGGAGGACAAGTCTCAGTTGCCTCCGCTTCTGAGACCGTCAATCCACGCATCTTATCATGTGGCTCTCTGTGCATGACACCGCAGACACTCATAGCATGTGGAGACTCATGCTACTCTCCGCGATCCATGCACAACTTACCACACGCCCCATTGAGAGCGAGAACCACTAATCGTGAACACGAGGAGGTTACCCCAATGTGACTCTACCCTCCCTAGCAACCGGGCCAATTTGGTTGCTTAGGAGACCTGACTGGAGTCACTCAGCACGCCCTGGATTCGAACTTGCAATTCCAGGGGTGGTAGTCAGCGTCAATACCTGCTGAGCTACCCAGGCCCCTCTGTCTTTCTCTGTTAATGCGGTCAGGTCATCAGCATAATGAAAAGATGACATCACTGTTTAAATCTTTCTAATGAAGCTGAACCTTAAGCTTGCCTTATCACACACATGCACGTGCAGGCACACATTCCTGTATACTGCTCTTTCTGCTCATTTTAATGGAGAGCAAATCTCTGTGGACTTGCTTAAGTCTCTGATTTCTTTCTCTTTCTCTCTCTCTCTCTCTCTCTCTCTCTCTCTCTCTCTCTCTTTCGCTCTTCTGAGTACTGTGAGTGATTTTATTTTCTTAGAAATCCTCCAGTGAAGCATCTGTTCTTTCACCTTCCTTAACATCTCCTTTTTTCTTTGTAACTTATATTATTCATTATTAATTTTGTATCATCATTTGAGCAAACCTCAAACCCTTCCATGCAAAACCATCCCACATTTTGCTACAGACATAAACAATACTTCATTGTGTCACTTTTTGAGAAGTGTTTTACTTTTCTAATCAATCAGACTTAAGATTTTTGCATGAAAGATAAAAAAGGAGTGAAAAAAGGTTGAAGATTGGACTCCAACTGCACAACAACATACTGAAAACCACTCAGAACACCTTAGCAACCGCATACTGACACTGTGGCAATCACCCAAAACAACCTATAAATGGCCTACTGCAACCACCCAAAAGACCCTAGCTACGGCATAGCAACATGTTAAAAACAGCTCATAACTCCCTGGCAACCCCTTAGAACACCTTTGCAACTGAATAGCAACGCCCTGATAAGCACTCAGAACACCCTAGCAAAAACATAGCAAAATATTAAAAACCACTAAGAACACATTCCCTTGCAAAAAAAATGAAATGTTCTGATAAACTTGCTGCAAATTTCCTACTCATTATTTTCGAATGCAAATGAGCATGTGATTTGCCGCAAATGTTTGCCAGAAGTTTGCAGCTATTCACCGGTAGTGGTGAACCTGCCGCAAACATGTGGCCTCAATGAAGAGTTGCCGCAAAGTGCATTTTCATGTGAAAATAATGAGTGGCAAATTTGCGGCAAGTTTGCCAGAACTCTCGATTTTTGTAAGGGTTAGCAATAGCATGTGACAATCACCCTCTAAATGACTTAAAGCAACCACACCTTAGCTAATCCATAGCAACATGTTAAAAACCACCCAAAACATTATAGTAACCACATAGCACACTGGCAACCACTAAGAACAAACTAACATGCATAAAATCACTCAAAACACCTTTGAAACGGTTTGCAATGCCCTGGCAACCACTTAGAATAACCTAACAACCACACAATGTCCTAAAACCCACACAGAACACCTTAACAACCACATAGCAACATCCTGGCAACCACTCTGAGCAACCTAAAATGCTCAAAACCACTCAGAGCACACTAACAACCACATAGCAACATGCTAAAAAACACTCAGAACACCATAGCAACTGCATAGCAACTGCCTAGCAACCATCCACACCACCACTGCATTTTGGAAGCAAGTTTTGCATGTGCAAGCACAACAGTTTTGTTTTTGTTTTGTTTTTTAATAAATAATTAATAAATATTTCTTCGATTAATCAGATAAAATATAATAAAAAAAAAACTGAAAGATAAAGGACGCAAGGATTTTGTTTGATTTGATTTACAGTACTGAATTCACGATTCTTTACTCACAAAATTCTAACAGAACAAAGCCTGAATCAAGAAAAGTTAAGTTTGAATTTATTATTGTTATTATTACTTTCAGGACAAACGCAAAACAGTTCCTTTCCTTTACTTGTAAAACTTAACAAAAAGTACTGTTCATTAAACAGCTAAATGATCCATAAGGGATGGAGTGGGACAAAAAATCAGCCCAGCAGAGGGCAATGGTGACGCCAGAATAGAAATATTAATAATTCTGACCAGCTGAAAAATACATAATCATGTTACAGATTCATGCTTTTAAACTGTCACTGATTATTTACATTTTAAATATATAAAATTAATATTGTAAGTTTAAAATAGTACTGATTACATGTTTCTAAACAGTTCTTTTCAAAAATATGTGTATGCTTATCCAGTAAAATAATGTTTGTCATGGTATTTACTAGGGGTGTAACGATCCATCAATTTGGATCAATGCATCGATCCAATAACCAATGATTCAATGTTATCGATACAACACATAAATATCGATATAGACATTTCTTTTTAAGATGCACATTTATTTTAATACTCTCCTCTCAGCCACATCTGTACACATTTTCGTCAGGCGATGAAGCAACCGTATTACATTAATTTCACTTTATGAGCACTAATGCTGCGTTCCATTTGTCTTGGAAGTTGGAGCTCGGGACTCGGATCGACGTCATATCCATTAAAAAAAACAAGAAATCCGAGTTGGATGCGTTCCTTTTACACACAACACAAGAAGTTGGAAAAAAAGATGGACGCATCCAGGAAAGTAATTGTTGCACTAGCTCTTTTGCAGTACAGAGAGCTACAAAATAAGTATGCCCTTCACCTAAGAGACCTCAAGGAAGATGACAGAAAGCGGAGAAGGTATGTTAATGTTTCCGCGTATTTGATTGTATCAGAACATGTTAACAATGTTTTAATCGAACCAGTGGTGTAAAAAAGGGCAACGCCCTATGGAAGTACAAATGTATATTTCCAATATAAATTTGCCTAACTGTGTTATGTGTAAATGGTTTTACGGTTTGTAACATTAGGCAGTGTTGTTGTAGTAAAATTGACCATTGTTCTTGTAGCAGCAGCGACCATTGTTGTTGTTAGCAGCAGTGACCTAGCCAATTTTAGCTGTACCAGTTTATAAACAACACAATACGCGGTAATTCACACATAACAGGATCGTAGCAACATGCCTATAGGCAACGGTAGTACAGTATTGTGTATACAACTTACTAAATTGGACACAAAAGACTTTAAACCCACAGCATACTACAGTCAATGCTCTTCGCAGCCATCTTGCTTTCTGAACTCGGGGACCTCTGAGTTCGTCCGACTTTCCGAGTAGGCATTCTGACATCGGGGGGTGTTCCATTTGTCAGTTCCGGTCTCGGAACTCAGAAAATAACTCGGAGATCTGACTTCCAAGACAAATGTAACGCAGCATAAATACACTTTTCATGTGGGACAACGATGTGCGCAGGGTCTGTGAAGCCAAATTACGCTCTGCTATCCGCGTCAACCAGGCGCTCCTTAAAACGCGAGCTCTTGTGACAAGAGCAGAGCGGCTCACATGTGCGATTAATTCGGGCTTCCATCGATATCACTGTGCATGCGACCCATTTGAAATTTACATGAGAATTTGTTATTTAAAAGTACCATGGAGCAGTTCAACCATCATGTGAAACATCTTGACAACGCCGACATTCTGAACAGCACTAATGAGGGAAAGAGAAACACCTGCACAGCACTAGCATCAGTTTTAAGACTCTACACATCTACACATCAACACCCTTACTAACATTTATCCCAGTTAACTAACTGTCACTACAACTGTGGAAGTTGTAGCCAAGAAAACCGCGGATAGCACGGATAGTTGGAAACAAGTCATGGGTATGTGAGTACTTTGAATTGGATTAAACTGAAAAATAAGCTGTAATCAAACGAGTGATGATCACTCACTGTGACTGTGTTTTTATATTATTATCTGTATAATTTTTTTCAACATCTGAACTACCTTGTTTTGTTGTGGTTGTCCCAATGTGGATACTAAGTTTGCACATTTCAGAGAGAAAAATCAGATTATATTTTGGTTGCATTTGAGGGCCAAAAAATTTTAATTGACGGTGTAAAATAGGCACATAATATCAGAATATTGATCTCAGGCCCCTGAATCGAATCACATTGAAATCGTATTGCGGCAGACTTTGAAGTATCGGCCAATATCGGATCGCAAGCCAAGAGAATCAATATAAGATCATATCGTGATTAAACGTCCGATTTACACCCCTAGTATTTACTGGTGAAATCAGGCATTACATTTTGCATTATCAGGAGGAATATCAAATATTAAGACCCTTAGTATTATTATACATTGTATTCAGCATTATTTATAGTTTAATATAGTACAAGCATTTGTAAATGCAGTGCAGCTTCATTCTCACGCTGAAAAGTCTCATCCCGGTGCTCATTGTATAACATGCGCTTACATGATGAGGAGAAACCATCTAACACACTTAAAACGACAAACTTTGACTGCTGAGACATCGGTGTGATATCCAAGAAAGCTGCACAATTGATTACATTGAAACTGAAATCGAGAATATAATGTTGCAAGATTTCTAACCGCAAAGCACAGTTTAATGATTTAATTTAGTTTAATGACACAGTTTAGTTCAAAATGATTGCACTCCCTTTCTCTATTACGATCTGTTTTTTGACGCGGTTGCGCGCGCCCGTTTAATGGATACTCACTTGTGGTAAAGACAAACAGTTTTACGAAATATGCACCTGGTTTTGAAATCACAACATGTACACATTATAAAACATAGAAAATACCAGTAAAATGTAAGTTATGCACTGGAGAGAAACAAATCTTGAGTGCATCAATCAGCACAAGTACTGTGAATGTACCTGACACTGCAACCAGTCCACATTAAACTGTATGCTTACTATGATCTTCTTTGAAGTGTTTATTGTGTGCTGGACAACTTAGGTCGTGTTTTTTTCCACTTCAACTTCTCTCTATTTCATCATGCAACACATTTTCACCAGGTTGTAAAGTGACTTCACTGATGGAGCTTCTCTGTGCTGGCCACAGATATCCAACTAATCAATAATGAAAATAGTTGTAGATGACTTTCCTTATTGATAATTATCGATTTTATCAATTTGTCATTGCAGCCCTAGTGCAGTCATCCACATGTATTTGAGACATGGTTCATTGTAATTTCAGGTGTACATTTAAGTTTCTAGTGCAAGTTTTTGGTCTGCATTTGATGTCTGACATCATAACACTAGTGGGAAAGTTAATTGAGTCGTCATTAGGCTCATGGCTAATTGTGTCTTTCGGTGGCAAATGGACCCATTTACATGATGAATCTAACTGCACTCACACACACGGAGGCCTCTGAGCACCAGACGACCCTCATTAGTCGTTCAGTGGCTATATAAAGAGCTGTAGTTCATCACTATGATGGAGAGCACGAGCATTCATGAATACTGCAAGCATACCCTAACTTTAGCACTGCTCACAGCTACAGGCTGCAAGGAGAGTCTGACCTCAAATTTACAGCCACAACAACACCAAAAACAACAAAACCATCAACAAGAATTGCAAAGAAAACTCTGACAACAACAGCACAAGTACAAGACTGAAAGAGGGACTAGTTAAAGCCTTATTTTGTACTGTAACGATATTGTCATCAGGCAGACAAAGAGACGATGACGTGATGAACCCAAGTGCTGTTTTATTCACAAACGTGGAATCCCAAAAAAACCTAATTATAAACGTGAACTAAACATGAACATAAACGACACGACTTGACTTGAGTTGACTTGACTTGACTTGACTTGACTTGACTTGACTTGACTTGACTTGACTTGACTTGACCAATACAACAAAGTTACATTAACAATACCTCACACCAGACAATGGCAAACATGAGGGCTTAAATACAAGGACATGGGTAACAAGTAAACAAGACAACCAATCACAAGACTAAACTAATAAACAAGATAAAAAGATTAAATGAACTTAAACCAATGAAAAAGACAAGACTAATAACAAAGTAATCAACCAAAGAACCAATGAAAACAAGACACATGAACAGGGGAAACACATGACAAGATCACATGAGGGAACAGGAAATCACATGACATGAACAGGAACTAAATTTGAAAATAAAAGACATGAAAAACATGAACCAAAACACATAAACGTGACATATACAGTGGAAGAAGCCCAACTTTATTCTCTTGAATGAACTAAAGCACACTAAGTTATAGAATCGTGTGTGTATACTATGTGCAAAATCATTTTAAAATTGTCTTTATGAAGTTTGTGTTGAGCAACATATATATATATATAAAAAGTGTACTTTTGAACAGCTTCAGCCTTGAACAGAGATGGGCTTCAAAGTTCTTCATTTTTAATGTTAAGATAGTAACCTAGCTATAGCTAAAGTCTTCGTTTCATCAACGCTGTTCAACTAGCCGAGTTCTCTTTGGTCAAGAATTGCAGGGATGTGTGCAAACAGGAGAAATATCACAAACCGAACACCTTAGTAAAGCAAAAACTTTGCTGCATTTCATCATAACTTTAAGGTGAACTTAAAAAAGCCTGTTTACACAGTAAGTATAAATTAGCCTTAACGGGTTTAGAGTGAAGTTATAAGTAACGTAAAGACTGCTTTATTTCTGTGGCAATGTTGGACTTCAGTGGCAAGATGAACAACAGTGAGAATGTTTACATTTATATACAGCGAACCCATTTTGGAAAAGCACATTTCTGTAAGATTTTAAAAATTTTATCAGACAAAGAATGTCTTTAAGTGCTAATAAATTGTATTGTGCTATTTCATAGCTAAATTAATGAAAAATTCATATGTTGTGACGGGCTGGAACATCTCAAAACAAAATGGCTGCTGCTCTCCCTATTACCAAAGTTATAGCCTCCTAGCATTAAAATTCAAGAGACAAATTTACTTAAATCAAACATTTTTTTCAGTTGATTTTATGTGAAAAGGTTGAAATGTTATGCTTGATGAATCTTGTCATGCATGTAAAAACAACAAATGAGAGTAGAACTTCAACATTTGAAAATGGCTCCTCTGAAGGCTCACGATGTCACTTCCTCTTCATCATATTTTGATGCAACAGCTGCGAGGGGATTTTGATTTCAGCTCCTGAATGAGTGACAGTAAATTTGTCATCTTCTCCCATCTGACTGTCATAATCCACCGCTCTCTATTTTCGTACTCTTCTGGAAAGTCATTCAAATGTAATAGTGGATTTTTTCTTTTGCTCTTGCAGCAAATGGGTAAGTGAAAATAATACTTGCTGTGATCTCCCATTCACTCCCATTCACTTCTGTCAAAGTTTACCCTGCAATCGTTTACTTCTGCGTTTCAAAACCCAGAGTGTGAAAAAGGTGTATTATCCTACCCCCTATGGTGGAGGGGGTGGGGTGGAACCTCAAAACTCACAGACAGGGGTAAATTTTAACGTTTTAATTAAAATAAATGTTTTATACAAATGTGATTGATATAATCTAATATGAATGGTAAAACTTGAACCCACTGTACCATTGCAAAGTTATGGTGTTAAAGGGATAGTTCACCCAAAAATGATGCGTATGACTTTCTTTCTTCACCAGAACACATTTGAAAACATTTTTAAAAATATCTTAGGTCAGTAGGTCCTTAAAATGCAAGCGAATGAAGATTTCTCATTTGAAGCTCCAAAACTCACAGACAGTCAGCATAAACGTCATCCATATGACTCCACCGGTTAAATTAATGTCTTCTAAAGCGATATGATCCTTGGTGCGAAAAAAAAAACCAATCTATATTTAAGTACTTTTTAACTATAATCCAAGCTTCATGAGAGGGTGGAGATCACGTGGTCTCTTGTGTGACGTATTCACGTTGCCATGACACCGATGTAACCTCACATCCATGATAAGCCCACAAACGCACCATTGTGAGTAAAGAAACAGATAAATACAGATCTAAACCAAAATCAACCAAGCTACTGTACAGTGTTCCTCCTTCTCACTTGTAAACAGCGACTGCTCTTCCGGCTGTGACGCACTTGCGTCAGTTCTCATGTGTTTCAAATGCCAATGCGATTACGTCACACGTGCATACTGCTGCTGAACGGAAGCATGATTTAGAGTTAAAAAATAGTACTTTATATTAAATATTTATCTTTTTTGGACCAAAAGCGATCGTGTCACTTTAGAAGACATTAATTTTATAATGGATGACGTTTATGCTGACTGTCTGTGATTATTTTTCTAATTTTCTTCAAATGTGTTCTGGTGAAGAAAGAATTCCCCCCCACCCCCACCCCACCCATGGCTATATGAACATGCCACCAATTCACCATCTTCAAATTAAAAAATTTTTTAACATGAGAAGTTTAGAATTAGGTTAACACACATAACCTCTTCACAACTCAAATGCCATTTAAATGCAATATACAGCATTCTTCCTAAACAGTACATGCAAGATGAATGCAAGAATAGTTGCACTGAGGCATGCACAGATATATCACAAGATATTTTGTCACTACATGCTTACGTCTGGAGATCAGCCAAACTACAGTCAAGTTACAGGCCTATGAAAGGCCTCAGCACAGATCACACACACAACAGAAAGCAAGAAAAGAAAGCGCCTCTTTTCTCTTTCTTCTAAATTACTCTTGTGAATGGCAGCCCTGAAGAACATGAAGAGAGAGACATCAGAGCGATGGAGCATGGAGGAATGCATCGCCGTAGGGGAGCTCGCAATCATCCCTTATCCTTTCTTCTTCTTTCTTCTGATGGCCAATGAGGAGGGAGGAAAAGGGGATGGAGAGAGACAGAGTAGAAAGACTTTTCCTTTGGAAGAGTCAAAAGCTTCAAATCCAGTGCGTTTGTTTGAATGTTTTTTCTTTACTCAATTTATAATGTTCGAAAACACTGGTTTAGATATTTTTATAGGAACTGATTAAGATAGGTTGCCTATGATAATGTGCTCATGGTTTTAACAACATACCTTGACAATTTCTGAGTGTCCAGCTTTTGCAGCTTAGTTTTCATAAGTGGACAGGGGAGTGAGCTTTTTTGTGTTGTGAATGTCAGACTGTGACAACATTGTATATCAAACTGTTTTATTTTTCAAAAAAGCAAGAAAATCCTTTTTTTCTATAGCCATTACAAGAATTTCGGATGCTAGAGATGAGAAAGCAGGAATGCAGAGGTAGAAAGACAGATGGATGTTGGTCATTGAAAATAGGTTAAAGAGGAAAAGTTTGAATGAAACAGCTAAAAGAAAGAAGGCAGAACAGATGTAATGCTGGTGGTAGCAGAGTTCAAGAGGAAGCAGGGTAAGATGAGGGTAGACGGTTCGAGAGAGCAGGAGACAGAGATAGAGGTATAGATTAAGTAAAAGAGGTGTACTGAGAGATGAAAGTGTAACTGTAGGAAGTTTAGAAAGTGGTAGAGCAGAGGACGTAGCTGATGGAGGAGTGTAGTGAGGAATGAGTGAAGGGGTAGATAGGTGTGCTATAAATCCTGAGGGGCCATGGCAGACACAGCTGTTTCAGAACACGCCAGATGTCACATGCAACAAGAGAGAGATAGGGATGGGTTTGAATACATTTTGTTAAGAAAATGTGAGAGGTGCTTACCTAAGCAAAACTTGCACTATATGGTAGGATGTTGTAGGTGGTTGCCAGGGCATTAGGTAGATGGTTTCTAGGTGGTGGCTCCAACGTGGTTGCATAGAAACACATTATATCAAACTTTTGTGCAAATCACGAGTAAAACGGAATATTATCAGTTCATTGACACGTACTAATCGCCCTGTTCCTCACACAATGCTATCTTATGGCATCTAAGGGGCAGAGTCACTAAGAATGGCTCACGCTCTCTGCGCCGGTTTAGCGCCCGATTCACTAATGAAATTATACAGATAAGGCAACGGCGCAAACATGGCCACAAAATCACTGATGAACGCAATTTGCATTCGCAATTCTGATCTTGCCGTCCGATTATGAGTGCTATATAGTGGAGGATGCCGCAGACCACCGTATTTGACACACCCTTGCCGGGACTGTTCAGCATCACTTTAACCCATATACCTGGATCATCTCTTAAACAGGCAGAACGTGCAATTGATGACACTGTGCATCTGGATATATGCCAGGTTATAACACTCTTCTCTATCATTTGATGATTATTTGATTATTTACTGCTGATATGATCGGTTGAAAATGTTCACAAATATCTCTTTTAAAGAGCACCTATTATGGTTTTTCAAATATCACCTTTCATGTAGTGTGTTATATAGCTGTTTGTGAATGTAAAAAAGTCTGCAAAGTTTCAAAAATCAAAGTGCACGACAAATGGAGTTATTGACTCCCAAAAGAAAGAACCGATTCTGAACACCTGAAACGAGTCGTTAGTAATTCCAGACTTACTTCCTGTACTAACCTACATAATTTGGTAACAAAAAAACCCACCTCTGGTCTTCACTGGCTGCTCGCGAACAGCTTTGCCTGCTTCAAACACTAAACTAAGCGGTAGACCAATCATAACAGACTGGGACATCTGACCAATCAGAGCAGGGTAGGCTCTCTGAAAGGAGGAGTTTAGAATGAATCCTTTAGAACGGATCATTGATTGAGTCGTTTTTTAACACTGGGAAAAAAAGGTAATGCTGCAATTTAAATTTAGAGCAAATTAAAGAGTTTTTTGACCTTGGATGCAGGTAAATCTATTGTATGAGACCTTTAAAACAAAATTAGGCACGTTTGAAAACCATAAAAGGTGCTCTTTAACTAAAATTCATTAGTAGTAATAGCACAATCAAAATTGCACCAGGTAATTTTTGGGAATGAAGCGCAACTTACAGTGACCCTCATTTACATAGAAAGGAGGGGTGTTTGCGCAGAAAGGAATGACAATGACTTCATTGAAACACTCAAGACGCAGTGCAACTTCAGTGCTGATTGCGCCTGCTAAAATAGATTGTGGGTGGTTAGTGAATAAGATGCAGGGTTTTGCACTGAAAAACCACATGCAAAAGTAGCACATCTGTTTAGTGAATCTGCCCCTAAACACTTTTACTATAGACTTATGACTAACTATAGACTTACTTTTACTAGAAAATGTAAGGCGATATATTTTTATGCTTGCATTACTAAACAAGAATACGCTTGTTCTAACGCAATCAAATTGCGCGATAGCTCAACTGATAGAGCATTGCACTTCCCACTCAAAGGACCAGGGTACAAGTTCTGAAGAGCACGAAAGTCGACACGTGAGCCGAAAGTGTCATAGAAGTGAAATAGAAGAAAATAATGTGGTTTCTTCAGCAATTGCATTTTTCATTTCACATTTGCTTTTTAATAGACTACCGGTTTGGTTTAGGTTTCAGGTTTAAGGTAGGGAGGTTGGATTTGTTGATTTAAAGGAATAGTTCACCCAAAAATAAAAATTAATTATTAACCTACCCTGATGTCATCCCAGATGTGTATGACTGTCTTTCTTCAGCAGAACACAAATGAAGATTTTTAGAAGAAGATAGAGCTCTGCCAGGTCCTTGTAATGCAAGTACACAGGTGCCAACACTTTGTCGGTCCAAAAGTCACATTTAGGCATCATAAAAGTAATCCACACGACTCCAGTCGATCAATGAATATCTTCTAAAGTGAATCAATAGGTTTATGTAAAACACAAGTCGATAATTGAAATGTTTTAACTTTAAATCTGCGCTTCCGTCCACAGCACTGATGTTATTTTAAATGGCTGACCACTCGCGTGACGTTTGTTCTTCTGTTTTAAATAAGCACCGTTTAAGAATTCTCGTGTGAACTTGCTGACGCGCTTTGTCATGTGACAGCTACATGATGCGTCATCAGCTGGCAGGAAGTGCTTTTAAAAAGTTAATAATGTTTTAATTATCTATGTATTTTTTACATAAACCTATCGATTCGCTTCAGAAGACATTCATTGATCGACTGGAGTCAATTGGATTACTTTTATGCTGCCTAAATATTACTTTTGGACCGTCATAGTGCTGGCACTCATGTACTTGCATTACAAGGACCTGACAGAGCTCTATCTAAAAACCTTTGTGACGAGGAGGAGGGCTTGGCCGGGCCGTGAGGATGCACGCCTGGCACTGAGTTGCCCCAATCAGTGGGAGAGAGAGATAAGAATGAGCCAGAGATGCCAGAGAGGGAGAGTGAGAGACACACGGAACTGTGTGTGTGTCGATGTGTGTTTTGTTATGCTGAAAATACTTTTATGTTGTGTTTTGTTTATTAAAAGTTTTTTTGGTTGATAACCGGGTTCCCGTTTACTCCTTTCCGGTGAACAAGAGGCTTATCTGCCACATCTTTAGTTGTATTATGCTGAGGAAAGACAGTCATACACATCTGGGATAGCACCAGGGTAAGTGAATAATGACATAATTTTCATTTTTGGGTGAACTATTCCTTTAAATCTCAATAAAGCATTAACTTTAAAAACCTCATCTGTTTAGGAGAAGCTATAACTCGCTTATAGCGCCACTCAGTGGACATTTCACCTATGAACTGCCGCGATACGTGTGAGGACTTAACAAAAATGCAGTCAGTTTTTTTTTTTTTTTCATGAGATCAGGTCGGTTACTTACTAGACCAGGTCACTAAACCCCCAATTCTCTATGACATTCTGGTCCCAAGATGCAGTATGGCTTGAATGCCTAGAGTCTATGGGACGATGCATGACAAGTTCCAAATTCATGACCCTAAGTATTAAACTTTGGCATTTAACTCGTCCTGAACCATTTATGTTACGAAAAATCATTATATCTAATATTGTGTCACTTGTACTGGAAAGTGTGCTATTGATTATTAAAAATTTTATCTAGTGGATGATAAAACAGTGAAAAAAATCTCATAGACTTACATTGTAGGAGGGATTGAGCAATATCTAGAGACCAGAATATCATAGAGACTTGATGGTGGGCTTTTTTTGAGCAGGGACAATAAGTAACCACCTAGAAACCACCCAGAACACCCTAGCAACTACCTAGCAACAAGCCAGCAACCACCCTGAAACCCTTGTTATCACAAAGCAATGCTTTAGCAACCACCCATAAACACTCAAGCAAACATCTAGCAACAGAATAATCTAGTAAGTGCATAGCAATGCGCTAAGAACCACACAGAACACCAATGCAACTGCATGGCAACACGCCACTCAACAATTTAGCAACCACAGAGTAACACCCTCGGAACATAATGGCAAGTTTTACATTTACAAATGCCACTCACATTGTCTTCAGAAAATTCAAAAATCTATTTTATTACATGCAACTGAAAAACTGAACTATTGACCTAGAGAACCCACAAAGCATGTGCATGCATGAGTGTGTGTATGTGTGAGGTTTGGCCTGAGGCCCACATCCAGGTGCAGATAAGGTAGAGGTGAGATATCCATCAAAGTAACTGAGACACACACATCAGACTTAAAAGATTATTTTGATTGAACTCAACCAAGAAACTTGAGTCCTGAAGTGTGATGTTGTGAAAGGGAATCGCACTGTTCTATCGTTCATTTTTAATGGCATCACGGTATATGTCTCAATACCTCTCCATCGCTCTTTCTTTTGTTCTCTCACTGAAATTACAGCTGTTTCCTTTGACAAGCAGACCCTCAGTGCCTGAAGAAACACACACGCATGCACAGAATGTGTCTAAATAAGAGAGTGAATGGTTATTAGTCATTATTAGAGTCAAACAGCTGTTTGCTGCATGCGTCTACAGTCATTTAGAAAACCCACAATGAAAGAACAGCCAGAGGGAAGATATTTTTAAATCAAAAGGACTGAGAAAAAGCAAACCAAAAATAAAACGGAGTGACTATTTGCACTATGTGTAAACAGCACCTGCTACACAGCGTGGCTCTTTGCACTCCAAAAGTCTAGTGGAAACACAGAAATCGGTTTGGTCATAGTGAAGGTCGAGGAGTTTAGAGAAAGGTTTGATCCAGATAAAAGTAACCATGGCTTTACTATAGTAATATTGTAGGAACCATGTTTTTTTGGTGGAAGCCATAATTTTAATGCAATTAACCATGGTGTTGCTACAGTAAAATTGTGTTAATATAGTAACAATCTTTTCATTTTGTGGTTATTATGATTTTACAAAAAAAAAAAAAACATGGTGATACTATGGCTACTGTAGGAAAAGCATGGTTAACTTTTGTTAGGGAAGGTTAGAGTTCGGTTGAGGGGTAGGGGTTGATGCAGAGTGTCTGTGGGAATCTAAATGAGCACATTAAGTGAGCTGTAGTGATGCCCTTATAATGTATGTTAATATTTAATTAGAAGTGCAAATAGTATCTGCCACTATTTTTACTGAGGTGCAAATAGCATCATACACTGTTTGCACTTAGTGCAATGAAGATGCATTTTGTTGCTCTTTACATTTAGTGCAAATAGCCTCTGTCAAAATTAAATGTCGGATACATGGCAGAAGATTCTCAAAGAATGTTTTTTTTTTTTTTTTTGCTCAAATATTGATTTTTTCATAGCTCAGTGGACTTAAAGTCAACATGAAATGTGCAATCTGACATATTTCTGAGTGAAACAGGGTATAAAACAAGAAAAATAAGTATGTCTGGACTTCAGTGTATCAAAGGTGAATTGATTGGATTGTGAAAATGGGCATTACATAACAGAATGGAGCTAGAAGAGGTTGGCGATGAATGTATGACTCTTTTTCTCAGGAGAAAAAAAGTAAAAGCTGGAAACTTAAAAGTAAAAGTCACATTTTTTTTCTACAATTATTCACATCATCTCAATAATAGAGATATAAGAGATCTCATTTGTGATTTGTCATAGGTTCTAAGTAAACTATTTAATCAAGATACCATATCCAAGATTAAAGAGGTTTATTTGCCTTTGATGTCTGTTAAATTTCAATGAGTGAGGCAGTAATATTCTACTGAAAAGTGTCAGACAAGTTATTGTCGATCAGGTTTTGGTAACCCTCTCTATCAGCAAAGTGTGGGACAAAGTGTCAAACAAAATCATGTGCTGTCCTCTAGTGGTCAATCTGGAAAGATGAGGACAAAGGTTTCTTGGAATTCTTATTACAAGCAAAACTCTATCAACAGCATCTGTGACATACACTTATATTCATTCTTTCGTACAAAAATGTTATTTGACCTGTAGACTTGTCTAAATCATCCTTTAGTTGTGGGACTACTGTTCAAGGTGGATGCATTTCTGGTTTTGTGCTACCAACATAATTCCTGTGGGTGCAAACAGTCTCTTTCTGGCTCCCTTGCATGTATTGCGACACGTATATATTGGCTTTACATGGTCATGACAAGAGTTGAAAATTGGATATAACTTTGCAGACAGAGTTAGTAAGCAATCTTATCACACTAGTCCTGTGTTAACATGTATATGGTTTACATCTTGTGGCTTTACTTTTGAAATGGTGTGCATTTTAATGTTTATTCTGGTGCAGTGCCTTGACCCATTGTAATTGTATTACTTTCATTGTAAAAACATTACTGTAAATGTGACTTTTATTTGTTTTGTTTTTTTTAAACTGAGAATATGGAGATGGAATTGTTTCATGTTAACATACAAATGGAAAGAAATTCACAAATAAAAAGTTGGTTCACAAATAAATTGAATGAAATCCACAAATAAATGTAAGGAGTTTCACAAAAATGAAACAAATTCACAAATAAAAAGAATGAGATTTATAAATATATGTTGATTTATAAATATATGTTAGGAGTTTCACAAAAATAAAGTGAATTCACAAATAAATAAAATAAATGCCATAGCAGATCTTGTACACTGTGTAATATAGGGTATTAATATATGGTTTAATATATGGTTTGTGTTCCTTAGATCATCTAATATGATTCCTGTTTTATAACGGCACTCTCTGTACTACTGATCTTTTGAAGTGTCTAGTAGTGTGTCTTTTTGGATCTGCCATGAAACATTAAGAGTAAAGGATTTCATGGCACATTTCAGTCAAGAAACTTGGTTAAAATTAAAATAGCAGACTCATACAGTCAGCCAGGTTAGCTATAATGCTAATGATCAGGACAATCTACAAATGGGCAATTTTCAGCTGTCGACATTTTACAAGACACTACATGTTTATAACTGAGAGAAAATTATACAAACCTTAAGACACAGTATTCCTCTGATGACATCCGTTTCTTTAAAAGTTTGCGACCTGGAGCTTATACACTATATTGCCAAAAGTATTCGCTCATCTGCCTTTAGACACATACTGTATGTATATGCTTGATTCCATGCTCATGAGAGTGCTGTGACTCTGGTCCCGCCCTGATAGTAAAACGAAGCGTGATTGGTTGAAAACAGGTCGTGCTATGACTGGTCCGAGTAATGTTGCCATTATCTGATTGGCTTGAGTAGACAATGGGTGGAGTTCACCTATTTGTAGATTTGTGTGCACATTTCGATGCTAGATTTGTTTCAAAATCGAAGACTGTGTGTAGTGATTCGCTGATGCACAGGAAGCAATCCACAAATAAATGCGCGTGATTCACAAATGAATGCTGGGCAGAGTTGTGTTTGTGAGTTAAAAAATATATTTGTAAATAATTTTTTTATTTGCAAATCTCATTTTATTTATTTGTGAATTTATTTCATTTTTGTGAAACTTACATTTATTTGTGGATCCGATTCAATTTATTTGTGAACCAACTTTTTATTTGTAAATCTCTTTCCATTTGTATGTGAATATGATACAAAAATAACCCCATATGAGAAGAACCCGAAACATTCCTTTAACAGAATAGTTCACCTAAAAATGTAAATTCTGTCATTATTTACTCATCCTCAAAAGGAGATATTTTAAAGAATGTTGTGATCACTGAATTACATACAATACCATTTGATAGTGACTCACTTTAAAGCTTAAAAAAAGCACCCAAAGGTGTCATAAAAGTAGTCCATGTGACTTATATGTCATGTTCAAAGTCTTTTGATGGCATTAGATAACTTTGTATGATGAACTAACCAAAATTTAAGTCGTTATTCACTACAAATAAATCCAATTAAATCCTTTATCATCTCATGAATACAGAGCCTAAACAAAATCCCTTTCAAGGCAAGTCAGTCCACTCTGCGGCCATCTTTGGAACGTTCCATGGCAGCTATTTTCTATGGATACAAACGCCATAAATGCACAGCTTCTATCTACTTGAATAGGGAAAGATCGAAATCTCCAAAACAGTTGGGCAAGATAACATATTTCAAATCAGCAGTAAAATCTGACAAAACTGGTATCATAAATTGTGTTTCTTTTAGATTATGCTAAAAAAGTATATTTTACAGGCTGGTTCAGCTAATGTGCATGCACATTCTCAAGCTGATTGACAGGCGATGTCTGTATCTAAAAGGCGATTGGCTCTTTTACCTGTAAGGCGGGACTTCCTTTTTTACATCCACCATATTAGGTGTTCCAATTTCTACCATTCATTTTAATACAAGTGCTCAGTCTCTGCTAAACTACCTCTGGCCTAAATCAAATATGGTGACGCATCAATGACATTAAACCTCATTGGTCTCATGACCAAACGTCATGACGTCATGTTGCTAGAACCAATGAGGTGCATGAGAGTGTCGATTACTTTTATTGTTGTTTTATGGTGTTTTTTTCTAGCTTCACACCATAAAGAGTCACTATTCACTTCGTTATTCACATTATATGGCAAATAAAACCTGTGCAAACTTCAACGTTGTTCAACGAAAGTCATATGGGTTGAAGCGACATTAGAGTGAGTAAAAATGAAAGAAATTTCATTTTTGGGTAAACTAATCTTTAATAATCTACCCTGAACTTATATGTACCACTCCGAGTCTTCCTGGAGCACTTCCTTGAAAAGCAGAGAAGGTGGCCTGAAAACATTGTTTAAATCTTGCTGTGTATGGAGTGAATGAGTATTTGTCTTTCTTTTGGGTGAAATCAAATCAGGTCCAGGGCAATTCATGTATCTATCGTCCATTTCAACATTCAGATGGCAAGAAGTCGCAGGATTCTCCAGGTATCCCCCTGAGCATGGCAGAACTACATCACGGATGTTGGCGGGATGAGTTTGGACTGTACTGTCACAATGTAGAACATTCATTCTCATATCACACTGAGGTAAAGCGGTTCTTGCAGACATAGGGCATGGATTGTTAACAAGCAGATTCAAAGCATTCCCCTCTGTTAATGATTGTTGACAGTGGTTGTCACCATCAGCAGTCGAGGTATATCCTGAGTCACTATGTGGAAAAATAAATTATTGGGATCACCATAACTCCGAGACAGTTGTGGTTTGATTAAAACAAGTTGTCCAGGTGATTATCCAAACAACAAACTAATAAATGACCACCACTGCACAATTCAGGCCACATCCACACTAATTTACTTTTGTTTCCAGTTTCCTAACATCATCATTTTACAAAGTATATGATTCTAGAGAGTGTTTTCGAAAGTCTTTGTTTGCGGTGGAGGAAAACACAGCTCTAATGTGGATGAGAGGTGTAAACATAGCAAAAATCAATGCATTTTCAAGTGAAAATGGATTAGGCCATGTCCACACTAATCTGTTTAAAAACTATGTTTTGTAACGTCATCATTTTCTAAAATACACTATATTGCCAAAAGTATTCGCTCACCCATCCAAATAATTGAATTCAGGTGTTCCAATCACTTCCATGGCCACAGGTGTATAAAATGAAGCACCTAGGCATGCAGACTGCTTCTACAAACATTTGTGAAAGAATGGACAACTCTCAGGAGCTCAGTGAATTCCAGCGTGGTACTGTGATAGGATGCCACCTGTGCAACAAGTCCAGTCGTGAAATTTCCTCGCTACTAAATATTCCACAGTCAACTGTCAGTGGTATTATAACAAAGTGGAAGCGATTGGGAATGACAGCAACTCATCCACGAAGTGGTAGGCCACGTAAAATGACAGAGCGGGGTCAGCGGATGCTGAGGCGCATAGTGCGCAGAGGTTGCCAAATTTCTGCAGAGTCAATCGCTACAGACCTCCAAAGTTCATGTGGCCTTCAGATTAGCTCAAGAAGAGTGTGTAGAGAGCTTCATGGAATGGGTTTCCATGGCCGAGCAGCTGCATCCAAGCCATACATCACCAAGTGCAATGCAAAGAGTCGGATGCAGTGGTGTAAAGCACGCCGCCACTGGACTCTAGAGCAGTGGAGACGCGTTCTCTGGAGTGACGAATCATGCTTCTCCATCTGGCAATCTGATGGACGAGTCTGGGTTTGGCGGTTGCCAGGAGAACGGTACTTGTCTGACTGCATTGTGCCAACTGTGAAGTTTGGTGGAGGGGGGATTATGGTGTGGGGTTGTTTTTCAGGAGCTGGGCTTGGCCCCTTAGTTCCAGTGAAAGGAACTCTGAGTGCTTCAGCATACCAAGAGATTTTGGACAATTCCATGCTCCCAACTTTGTGGAAACAGTTTGGGGATGGCCCCTTCCTGTTCCAACATGACTGCGCACCAGTGCACAAAGCAAGGTCCATAAAGACATGGATGAGCGAGTTTGGTGTGGAAGAACTTGACTGGCCTGCACAGAGTCCTGACCTCAACACGATAGAGCACCTTTGGGATGAATTAGAGCGAAGACTGCGAGCCAGGCCTTCTTGTCCAACATCAGTGTCTGACCTCACAAAAGCGCTTCTGGAAGAATGGTCAAAAATTCCCATAAACACACTCCTAAACCTTGTGGAAAGCCTTCCCAGAAGAGTTGAAGCTGTTATAGCTGCAAAGGGTTGGCCGACGTCATATTAAACCCTATGAATTAAGAATGGGATGTCACTTAAGTTCATATGCGTCTAAAGGCAGATGAGCGAATACTTTTGGCAATATAGTGTATGTGGTTATTGAGTATGTTTTTGAAAGTCTTCATTTTTGGTGGAGGAAAACACCATTAACGTGGATGAGAAGCATAAACATAGCAAAATCAATGCGTTTTCAAACGAAAATGGATTAGGCCACTGTGGTGATGGGGGCGTGGCCGAGCGACTGTGGAGAGCGAGGCCATGAGAGGAAGAACAGTAAGGATTGACACCTGTTGGAAATTATCTCTAACAGCTGTTTGTGTTTGCAGTGAGAGCTGAGAGGGATATAAAAGAGCAGTCCAGTCTGCCGGAGGGGAGAGAGAGAGACACATGCAGCAGAGTGTTCTGTGTGTTTTGTCCCCGAAATTGAATTGTGACCATCACTACAGTGTAATTTTGGATATCCCCGTGCACACGCCTTACCTTCACCCACCAGCTTGTATCCAATGCCTCGGATTGAGCCAAGCTTTGGTGAATGGAGGTTTGATTACAACCTTAATGCACCAAGGCTTGATATGTACCCCCCTTAATACTCGGGTATCCGGTATCCGGTACATTCCTGCTCGATCGGGGGTGGCCTGTGGCGCATCGGGGATGTGTCTCCACCTGTCTCCACCTCTATCATGGGACATCGGTCCCAGAAATGCCTAGGTTCCCCGCAGCTCCTGCAGACCGGCCCAGACTTCATGCCCACACCTGCGGCAGTGGATTCACCAGCCTGTGGGGGAGAGCGGAGAGGGTTAGGGGAACCTGTTTTGGGGTAGGAATTCCCCGTTTCCGGGGAATAGGAACAGGATGAGGGGAAGGAGAGAGAGAGAGAGAGAGAGAGAAGAGGAGGGCTCACTGGCCCCCGAATATGCCGCCTTATGGTCCTCTGCCAGCTGGATCGCCTCATCCAGCGACACTTGGCGGTGGCACTGGACCCATTCCACCATCCCTTTCAGTAGTTGGTTAATCAGCTGCTCCAGCACTGCCAGGTCGACTATGGCCACGGCGTCATGTTCTGCTACCAGCAGCCACCGCCGGCAGGTGTCACGGAGCTGTTGGGCAAAGGCAAACGGGCGGCCAAGCTCGCCCAGCATCAGCGAGCGGAAGTGCAGGCAGTGCAACATGGCACATTTCAAGTCCTGATACCCCATTAGGTTGGCAACGGGTAGTTGTTGGGCTCCCAGTTGCGCTACTCCTGACAGCAGCAGCAGTGGGAGGAATGCTCACTTGGACTCTGGCCATCCCGCTGCTTCCGCCGCACACTCAAACAGCTCCACGAATGCCTCTGGGTTTTCCTCTGGCCCCAACTTGGCGAGTATGAAGTGGGTCATGGACGGGGTGCGGCTGAGGTCGTGCCAGTGGAAGCCCCCTGGGGTATCAAGCTCCGTAACACCTGCTTGATGTTGGATGACCTGGAAACACTGCTCCTGTTCCTGGCACAGCTCAAGCAGAGCTTGATGTTGCGATTGGTGGATACTGGCGAAGGTCTTGATCAGCTCGGTGAAGGGCGAGGACTCCATGATGGCATAACTTCCTCCAAATCCTGGGTTTCGGCACCACAGTGACAAGGCCTCTGACTTTCTTCTCAAGGAGGTAGCGAGGGCAGGGTAAATGTTCAACACAAGTCTTTTATTTTACACACTTTCTCATCTAACACAACAAGGTCTGCTTTCCAGCAAAACACAAAACACACAGAACACTCTTCTGCATGTGTGTCTCTCTCTCTCTCCCCCTCCGGTGGACTGGACTGCTCTTTTTTATCCCTCTCAGCTCTCAGTGCAAACACAAACAGCTGTTAAAGATAATTCCCCACAGGTGTCAATCCTTACCGTTCTTCCTCTCGCAGCCTCGCTCTCCACAGATGTCACTTGGCCACGCCCCCAATACCACAGCCACGTCTACACCAATCCGTTTTCATTTAAAAACTCTGTTTTTAGTTTCCTAACATCATCATTTTCCAAAGTATGCAGTATTAGAGAGCTCTTTTGAAAGTTTTGAAGTCTGTTCCAGTGTGAATAAGAGGTGTAAACAATGTGTTGTCAAATGAAAACATATTAGTGTGAACACAGCCTCATTCATGTTCCAAATTTTATCCATAATTTGCCCTTAATACAGGAATCAAGAACCTCTCTTTCCTGGAATTCCAGAAAAAATGACCTAATGTTGACTTACATTGAGGGGAACTGAAGACGGACACCCACGATTTGAGCATCACTTATATCTGGATCCTTAAATTCGGTACAGCATGGCAGTCTTTCCCTCTGCAGACACTATCAGTTAAAAAGATATTCACACAATTAAGCTCAGACTTGTGAACTGGGTTTGGAAGATCATAGTGATATGATAGGGTTTACAGGAATAGCTCACCCTAAATTGACAATTCTGCAATTATTTACTTAACCCTATGTTATTCCAAACCTGAATGCTTTTTTTTTTTTTTTTTTTTTTTTTTGTGGAGCACAACAGAATTCTACGACAGTACTTAATGACCATGAGTGTCAAGCTCCAAAAATAATAATAAAAGCGATCCATAAGACTTTCTGTATTTCTTGTCTTCTGAAGCCATACGATAGCTTTGTTTGAAGAACAGACCAAATTTTTACTTGTTTTCACTGATAATCTTCCCATTCACCAAAGCTATGAAATCTTATTTGTGTTGAGATTTAAAAAAAATAAATGAAAAAAAAAAAAAAAAAAAAAAAGGTTTGACGTCATCATCCAAATACTGTAGTGACAGGGTGGGTAATTAATTACAGATATGTCATTTTATGTGTGAACTATTCCTCATTTAAACCTACCAGTGGCACCTCTGAGGCTTTGCTATGAAGAGGAGAGGGAAGAGACACATCCCATTCTCTTAGTCTTCTGAAAAGAGAGAGGAAAATGTGACTGGAAAAGGAAAAGACTGAAAGCCAGACAAAATAAATGTATGTATACATAATGAGATGTGCCGTGATGCTATTATTACCTCTGAATGGTAACCAAAATGAAGAAAACTGTGATGGAGACAGCTGCTGCGAGAGTCACAATGAGGAAATACAGGAAAAATGCAACCACACGGGGTGCAAGAGGTTCTGGAACAAACACAAATTTAGAGGTGTGGTGCACCGTGTGTATTTTACTGTAAAATCAAGGGGGCCACACACTGAAGCATCACGCTGTGTCACATCACAGGTAGAACAAATCACAGATATCACCCATAGAACTTGTCATTCAGTACGCACAAGCTCTAGTTCAGCTCCTAAAGTTTAGCGTGTTGGTAAATCTGATAATATAGAACGCAACGTGGCTTTCAGAAGTAATTATCTCATTCATTTTCTCGATAACTCATAAAACTTTAAAGACAGACCTATCGTGAGCTCTGAGGTTGTTCATCTATGGTATATGCTATGCTTTTTTGAAGCCATCAGTCCTCATTAATTCAACTTATTTTTAAAAAAATTGTGTTAAAGAGTGCAATTTCTGGTGAATTACTACACTACCCATGCTCCTGAAGGAACACGATCAACCAATCAGAGAATTGTGGCAAACAAAGGACACCAAAAGAGCTCTGCAGTTACCGCCCACTCCCATGACGCACTGTGAATGACGCAATCAAGTCCGTCTCCCTACACTCTCCAAAGCTACTTATAAATCTTGATATATCCATATATTTTATGGTAAACCTAAAATATACAGTATAGTTTTATATTTGTCTATTGTTTTAATTTTTTTTTTACATCATTCGCAATGCTTCATGGGATTGTATTTCATGCCGTGGTTCAAATAAAAGTTTGTAATCTTGTGATTCACATTGGAGCTGGTTGGTTTCGTTTATGGCTTACAACTCTTTCATGAATACTTTTATAAAAACCCTATTCAATTTTATTTTTGGAAAAATACTTCCAGAAAGAATATGGCTGAAAAAATGGATTGCCACTGTTGCGCTCTATTGTACAAGTCTTTCTTTTTTAAGGCAGCTTTATTGTTTTTCTTGATTGTACTTTCAGATTTAATAGAAAAATCTGTGAATGTCATTCAGTGGCGCAGAAGAATTTTAAACAATGCCGAAGTCATAGCTGGGTGCCGTCAATGGATGCAGAATGCCGGTGATGTGCTTTGAGATTAATGGAAAACAATGGTTTTGAATGATTACAGGTTTCGAAAGCAATCATCAAAACAAATGGTTTCGAGAGCTGCATGTTGTCCGGAAGAATTCTGTTGTCTGCAGAAGAATTTTAAGCAACCCCAGTCGAAGCGTTAATGGACGCGGAATGGCAGAAATGTGCTTACATTCATAGAAAACAATGGTTTTGAATAGTTTTGAATAGTTTTGTGTTTTGAAACTAATGGTTTTGAGTGCTATTTGTCATCCTGAAGATTTGTGTCATTGATGGACACCAAATGGTGGTGGTGTTCTTTTACATTCATATAAAACAATGGTCAAAATAAATTGTTTTGAGTGCTGTATGTCATTCTGAAACATTTTGTTGTCCACAGAAGAATTTTGAGCAAACCCTGAAGTCGTAGTTGGGGCGTAGTCAATGAACAGTGAACGACGGTGGTGTGCTTTTATGTTCACATAAAACAATGGTTTCTAGTTTCAAAAACAATTGTCGAAACAAATGGTTTCGAGTGCTGTGTGACGTTCAGAATAATGTTTTCATCCGCTGAAGAATTTTGAGCTTCAGGATGTTACTGAAAGATATGAGGGTTGACTCTAACCAGGCCGTGTGGTCCAGTGTACAAGGTTGGTCCATTCTGAGGGATATCCAGCATAACGCCGTCCTGAACGTCTATGTGTGCTCACATTACAGCGAACCTGAGCCCAGTACTCAGTAGAACCCCTGAGAGTACGCTCTGATATAGCATATACCATTATTGCATCAGAGAGAAAGATGGTCTTTACATCCTCCTAAAGAGAGAGAGAGAGAGAGAGAGAGAGAGGAAGTTAACATTTATATTTATTCATGTAGCAGACAAATTTACCCATTGCCACTTACCAACAATAACACAATATAAGCGATTCATGCTAAGTGCTGCAATAAAAAGTTAAAAAATTGCTAAGCAAAGTATTGGCTAGAACAGAGATGAAAATGAAAGAATTGTTTAAGAATATTTTTAAGATTTAAGAGTGCATTAACCAGATTGAGTCAAGTGATCAGGTTCGAGATGGTAGTAAGGGTCTTGAAAGGAGAGTTTGGGAAGATCCTCCCTCTCTCAAACAGTGAAATTGCAGGTTTGGGAAGGTGATTTTGTGTCTCTTTGTGTTGGTACCATTTTGTGTTGGTCCACCCTTTATAGAATTAAAAGTATGAAAATTGCAAAAAACTCAAAACAAAAAAACCCTCACAGGTGTAAGTATGCTCCAGTACTTGAGTTCAGCAGTGAGGGGTACAGTACGATACTTCGGTAGAGTCCATTTCAGGATCCAGTCCTCTCTCAGTTCAACACTCAGACCCATTGGACATGTAGGTTGGACTAGACCACAAAGAACACAAATAGAGACCAGATCAATAATGCTGAACCTAAATAGCTCCGTTAACAGCTAGAAGTTTAAAAAATGTAGACATGTGTTTAACTTACAGCATGAACTGCATAGCAAAGCTTTGGATGAACTTTATTCGTAATTTTTAGGATTTCTATTAGTTGATGTAGTGCACAGTGACCAAGGACTCCTGACAGCACATATACATCATCAAGACGTCTTTTCATTAGACGTTTATGTTAGTAATTAACCTCTGCTAATATGTGGTAGCATATAGCACATCTGCAGTACTTTGCTAAAACATTTGCTCTCAAATTTTACAAACATAATTGGCTTACAATAGAACACAATGCTTTCCAAATGATGCACTCTTTCGCTCTTTCTCAGAAACATGTGCTGGTCTGTGTTTTCATATTCAGTGTTCCCTGACGGAGTTTAGAAAGACATACAGCAGATATATTTGCTATATTTATGATTTAGAATTAGGGTTGGGGTCCGAGAACCAGTTCTTATCTAGTACTGGTTCTATTTTATTTTTAAATACCGGAAGCAAATGATTTTCATTACTTTTGGTTCGTTTAAAGGTTCTTAAACAAGCATTTTTTCACTGATGCAGACTCTGACAGTTTCCCACTACTACACAAGATAATGTGTAGTTAAAGATACATATTATGAGTTTTTTATAAAAATGAATGAATGAATAAAATATCTTACAGTAATTAAAAAGTTTGGGTAAACACACCATTTGCAAGTATCTTTTACAATTTTAATGATCTCATCATTTAGTAACAGACCGCCGAGGACAGTAAATCCAATAAAAATTGCAATTATTATTTCCAAATATTTCAGAAGAACTAAAATAATCATTAATGAACCGTAATCGTTAAGAGGAATCAGAATCAAAACCGTAAATGTTAAATTCCTCGCTATTTGAACTTATGTGAATTCCTTAGTTTCAAGATTTTCATCTAGAACACAACTTTTGTACAGTAGCATTTGTGCATCTGCCAACGTTACTTCTCAAAATATAGAATGACATTCAGCAGTTGTTTTTGAAATGTCTATTATTTTTGAATGTATTTGAAATAGCTTCTTTTAAGATGTTTATCAGATGTTTGTACAACATGACGCTTATAATAGTAACAGTGACAGATGTGTGCTCATTGGATAAATAAAACTTCAAATAATATCCCATATTTTATATTGCATACAACCTCAGAAAGGAAAACTGAATAGAGTTTTTTAATAGAGGCACTAACTGTTTTCGTAAGCGCGGATGACTCTGGAGACTGGCGTTGGCGTGAGTTGCACCTGCAGCAGACCAGGCTCAAAAACAGTCAAGACACCAACCATTCTCAACAAATCACCCACATTTATGACCTCCACCTTCTCAACACAGAACCACTCAGACCTGAAAAACAGGTATTGATCAAGAAACCCTTCGCACCCCCAAAAAACACTTGACACACACACACTTACTCACAGTGCAGAGGAGTGTGTTCGGTAGGTCAAGGTGTAACAGATGTACTGCGCCAGGTCATGTGTCATCTCCCAGCTACAGCTCACATTCCACCCACCATTGAGCACACAGTGTAGGTTAGATGGACCAGGTAAAGAGTCTAAACACAGTGGGTGAATATTAATTAACAGCCAATAATACTCCAGGACACCAGGGGGCACCACTGGCCTAAAAATCACTAAGCTCCACTGGGTTTCTTCTTATACTCACAGTCAGAAGTCAGTGCTGGCCCATTGAACAACACCTCGGTTTCCTCCATTTTATTTGCGCTCCCTTCCATTTCCAACTTCTGTACTGGGTTAGTGTGAATTTTAACCTCTCTTTTCCCCTTTAATGTTTCTTGATTTATCACCACCTCCTAAAGCACAACATAACAGTTCAAAATCAAATATCAGAATGGGCTTTATTGCCAAATATGCTTACACACACAAGCAATATGTCATGCTGACAGAATCTTCCAGTGCAAATGCAACCGTATATACATACATACAAACATATACATTTAAACATATATATACACATATAATGACAAAAAAATAAAAAACATAAGACATAACAGATGAAAAAAGAGAAATATACATTAGAGCAATAATGTTGTTCAAATATTTTATATACAGATATACAGTTATGTGCAGGTGATGTAATTAATTGAAGAAGAGGTAGGAAATGTTAAAGAATATAAATGAAATATGGATATAAGTACGAACGGATGGATTGAATATTGCACATGGTTGTATTGACAAAAGGAAAGTATTTGGGGGTAGTTTTAAATGTTCATGAGGTGGAAAGCCTAAGGGACTGTTCCTGTGCCTGGCTGTTCTGTTGCTGTTCAGTGCTCCGTAGTGCCAGCCAGAGGGCAACAGTTCGAAAAGGAAGTGTGCTGGGTGAATGGGGTCAAGAGTGATTTTACCAACCCTTTTCGTCACTCTGGATGTGTACAGTTCTAGCAGGGTGGGTAGGGGAGTGCCAATAATCCTTTCAGCAGTCTTCTGTCTTCTTATGTCTGACTTGGTAGCTGAACCAAACCAGACAGTTATAGAAGTGCAAAGGTTAAAACAGTTATTTGACTGCACCAGATGTGCCAGCTGTTCAACATCCCTTCTGTATGCAGACTAATCGTTAATGTAAAAGCACGTTCCACCACCTCTCGTTTTCCCCGTTAACTCCGTGGTTCGATCCGCTCTGAACAGCTGGAAGCCCTGTAGATGTAATGTGCTGTCTGTAATGGTTTCACTTAGCCAGGTTTCCTTGAAGAACAATGCAGCAGAATTTGCAAAGTTCTTATTTTTGCGGGTGAGAAGTAATTTGTCCATTTTGTTAGGAAGAGAGTGGAGATCCTCTAGATGGATGCTTGGCAGCGCGGTTCGAAAGCCACGCTGTCAGAGCTTGACCAGCGCGCTGGCTCTATTCCCATGCTTGCGTCTTTTAACGTGCTTGTACAGCACCGTTGCTCCCCCAACTAAAATATCTAGCAAAACGTCTGAATAATCAAAAAACGATAAAAGATTGTCTGGCGTGTGCTGCCGAATATTCAGCAGCTCGTCACTTGTAAAACTGATCTCAAATAAATGATTAAACACAGGACAAACAAACAAAAACAGCAAAAGAACTAGAGAGCTCCACATCGAGGTGGTATGTAACATCAGTTGGTTTGCTCCATAAAAACACATTATTTTTCTGTTGTGTGCAATAACTACAACTAAACGATTTTTTGTTAAAGGTGAAGTGTGAAATTTCTGTGCCACCAACACAACCAAAATGAACTGAGCGCGACAGTGCCCATCCACTTTTTCAGCCATCTTTGTTCCAAAAGTATTTTTCCCATTCATTTTTTCCATAGGGATTTAATCAAATCTTTCATAAAACAGTTCTAAGACGTTGTAATCTAACTATGTAATCGAATTAAAAATTATGGAAATATATAAAACTATTTATTTAAAGTTGTTGAATATAACTATAGAAACAATATATTTAAATTTTATTGTAAAATATTCATATATACAAATCTATATGTAGTTTGAGAGTGTAGGGAGACAGACTTGATAGTGTCATTCACATTGCATTATGGGAGTGGGCGGTCTCTGCAGAGCTCTTTTGGCACGCTTTGTTTGCCGTGATTCTCTGATTGGTGGATCTTTTCCTACAGGATCATGTGGTTCTTCAGCAGGAATTCCGCTATTAAACATCATTTTTAAAAATTAAATAAGTTGAAATAATATGGACTGATAGCTACAACAGAAGCATAAACCGTTAATTTACAACCTCAGATCTCAAGGTAGGTCTGTCTTTAAATGTTATAAATAATCATTAAAAATCAATTCGCCTATAGAGAAAATAAATGGGATTTTCACTTCCGGAACCCAACTGTTGTGCTCCATTGCAAATATGATGCCATTTTTAAAAGGGTTTCCCTGAAAAAATCCTCTGTCTTCCATTTGTCAAAAAAAGAAAAAAAAAACAGCCCCACCCCCATACTCATGCTATTGGCTGAGCCAATAGGTCCTTTTCCAATGCAGGAACTTTTCATAGTTCCTAGAACTATTTCAAGTTTATGTTGCTTTTATGCCACATGAACTAGTTCCATGGTGGAACTATTTAGGTGGACTCAGAACAGCGAACATTTCTCACTGGTCAAGAAAAATGCATAATCTGCCATCAGACAGGCAACACCACCATTGAGCCTGTTGTCGCATTAAGTTCAGGAGTCACTGTTGACACAGCATAACATACTTATGTCAAAGCTTATTTAAATAAAGTTCTTGCTTTCTGTGTCCCTGGTGGAAAACTGATGTCGGAACTTGTATAATTCCACAAGGAACTGATTTAAGTTCAGGTACTAGTTCCACAATTGTGTGGAAAAATGCCTTAAGGGAACGTATTTCAACAGCGAGAAAATACAGTGCTGTGAAGAAGTATTTGCCCCTTCATGATTTCTTCTATTTTTCATACTAAATTGTTTTAGATCTTCTAACGAGATATAAAATAAAACAAAGGCAACCTGAGTAAACACAAAATACAGTTTTCAAATATATATATATTTTTTATTGAAGCAAAAAAGTTATCCAACACCTATATCACCCATGTGAAAAACTGCTTTAGTTCAGCCACATTGGAGGGTTTTCGAGCATGAACTGCCCATTTAAGGTCCTGCCACAGCATCTCAATCTGGGTCAAGTCAGGACTTTGACTAGGTCACTCCAAAACTTTAATTTAGCTTCTTTTGAGCCATTCAGAGGTGGACTTACTCCTATGCTTTGGATCATTGTCTTGCAGCATAATCCAGTTGCCCTTGAACTTTAATTCACGGACTGATGACCGGACGCTCTCCTTTAGGATTTTCTGGTAGAGAGCAGAATTCATGTTTCCCTCAATTATTGGAAGTCGCCCTGGCCCTGAAGCAGCAAAGCATCCCCACTCCATCACACAACCACCACCATGCTTGACCGTAGGTATGATGTTATTTTTGTGGAATTCTGTGTTTAATTTATGCCAGATGTAATGGGACCTGAGTTCCACTTTCGACTCATTAGTCCACAGAACATTCTACCAAAAAGTTGGACAAAAAAGTTTTGATTTGGCAAAATTCAGATGAGCCTTAATGTTTTTCTGGGTTAACAGTAGTTTTCGCCTTGCCACTCTTCCATGGATGGAATTTTTGGTCAGTGTCTTTCTGATGGTGAAGTCATGAACAGTGACTTTTATTGATGCAAGAGAGGCTTGCAGTTCCTTGGATGTTGTCCTTGGCTTTTTTGTGACTTCCTGGATGAGTTGTCGCTGTGCTCTTGGAGGAATTTTGGTAGGTTGGCCACTTCGAGGAAGGTTCACTACTGTGCCAAATTTTCTCCATTTGGAGATAATGGCTCTCACTCTGGTTCTTTGGAGTCCCAGAGCTTTGTAACCCTTCTCAGACTGATGTATTTTACCTTTTTCCTCATCATTTCTGGAATTTCTTTCAACCTTGGCATAGTGTTCTACTGGGTGAGACATTTTAGCCAACTTCATGCTGCTGAAAAAGTTCTATTTAGGTGTTGATTTGATTAAACAGGGCTGGCAATAATCAGGTTTGGGTGTGTCTATTCCAGCTGAACCCCATTATGAATGCAGTTTAAGGAGGCAAATACTTTTTCACACAGGCCCAGTTGGTATTGGATAACATTTTTGCTTCAATAAATAACATTATCATATAAATTTTTTTTTTTTTTTTTTTTTTTGTTGCTCAGATTGCCTTTGTTTTATGTAAGATTTTGTTTGAATTTTTGAAACAATTTAGTATGAGATATACACAAAAACAGAAGAAATCAGGATGGGGGCAAATACATTTTCACAACACTTGTATTACATACTTAAAACCTTAAGGTTTAAACCTACAAAAAAAAAAAAAAGCCAACAAAGTGCTATTGTAATAGCACTGTTTTCAAGTTTCAAATCACTGTTTTTTTTTTTTTATTTTTAAAGGGGAAGTTCTGAAAGTCATGGGGCAAGAGATGTCTTATTTTTAAAGACGCCAGAAATCTGTTTCAGAGAAATTCTTACATCAGTTCAGAGTGACCTTTGTCTGAGAGTGTTGTCATTTTGACACTCACTGGGCGATGTTGGTCATGGCGTCTGAGAGGATCAGTGGTCAGAAGTGTCATCAAATGACCAGGGGTTGAATGTGAGAGAGGTGGTGTATCGTCCAGCTGAGTAAAAATCCAGTGTGATTCTGCATCATCTACAGGCAAGTCAACCAACAAATGAATAAATTATAAAGTTTCTGTATTCATAAAAATCTATGATCAAAGAAAATGCTAATGGCCAAGGTTTAGGTAAGTCTAATATAAATGTACTTTTACCATATTTTGTGAGTCTGAAAGTTTTGGACAGACCAGGAGAGTGTGGTGTGTTGAAGAAGAATACATCATCAAAGCCAATGGCAAAGAGAGAGGTGTTATAATGACAAGAAACTCTTTTCTGCCCTGCGGGATTCTTGGAAGGGTTTGGAGTCTGAATACAGGGAGACACCCTGGAACAAAATACAAATCAGAAAACCAAGCAACCATATGCATTAATTGTTTTTGTTTTTTTATGATAAACACTTTTTTATTGATTTCCAACATACAAATACAAAATAAAGCACAACATAAATGAACAGAATCAACAGTTATCCCCTTTTAATCCCCATTAATTCCCTGTCCCCCTCCCCCTCCCCACCCCCAACCCCATCCCAACCCTCAACAAACATCATCATTGTCAAGCCTGAGTTACACTAATACAATATAAAAAAAATTTTTTTTTTTTTTTTTTTTTTGAGAAAATACAAATATAACAATCACCAAACAGAGAGAGAAAAGGAGAAAAGAAAAAATCCACAATAGATACAATTTACAATTTTGACCATAATCATGTCTCTCTCCACATGGTCCTCACTGAGAGACTTCCAGAAAGGACAAATATCTGTCCCATTTCTTACCATACACATCTAATTTGCCAAACTGTTTATATGAAATCTATTCAAATGCTGCCACCCTGCGCAAGTCAGTGAACCATTCCTGAAATGAAGGAGTGCCTTTTGAATTATCTGTCTGCCAATCATTACACTAGTTTGGACCCAGCTTTTTGTATATTTGTCACCTACTTTAATAACTGCCCCATCACCCAATATACATAGACTAGGGCAGAATTAAATTTGAGTATTCAGAACCTCACAGATACAAATCTGGACTCTTGCCCAGAATTCTTGAATCTTAATGCAGAACCACAGAGCATGGGCTATGTCTCCATCTTCCAACTGGCTTCACCAGCAGATCGGTGTGCCTTTTAAACCAAGCCTAAACAATCTAGAGGGAGTCCAGTAGAAACAATGCAAAATCTTAAACTGAATAAGGTGTATCCTTGCATCCCTAGACATAGTTTAAAAAAAATGTTTGAATTATTTCCCACTCCTCATCCTACTGTAGTTCAAATCTCTTTCCCATAAATTCTTAAGAGCTGTTAAGGCTCCATCACCAAGACTCTGAATCAACGAGGAGTAATACACTGATGCTTCATGCTCCTTTCCAAAGGTTGTGAGCACCATACAGAGAGTGTCTGCAGCTTTAGGGGGCAGTGTGCTACCACCACAAATAATACAAAGTAGATGGCACAACTGTAAATACCTGACAAATTGAGACCTAGAAATCCCAAATTGCTGCGTTATATTTTCAAATGATCTCAAAGCTCCATTTTCATAAAAGTCACCAAGTGTAGCAACACCTCTCTCAATCCATTCTTTCCAGCAAATGGGGGACTTGTTAATACACAATTTGGGGTTCAGCCATATACTTGAGGAGACATTTAGGTAAGTATCAAAGTTGAATTTATGGGAAACCTTTATCCATACTGAATGTAAGTGTGAAATAATAGGATGCATTTTTACTTCTCAAGGCAATTTAATAGAAAGACTTGAGATTGGGGAACGGACCGCTTGTTCAATGTTATACCATGGAGGGGCTCTCTCTGGTGGTAGAGAGCAATGGGCCAGGTGTCTCAGATTAAAAGCATAATAATAAAAAAAAAACCTCCTTTGTCAATTGGTCTATGTAACTTACTGAAATGTAACCAAGGTCGTTTACCATTCCAAATAAAACACTTAGATATTCTATCAAATTGTTTAAAATAAGAAAGAGGAACTTCTAGAAGGAGAGACTGCAGTAGATAATTGAATTTGGGCAAGACAAAACAGCAAAGGCGAGAGAGGACAGCCTTGCCGGGTTCCCCTAACAAGACAAAAATAATCCGAAATTAATCCACTAGTTTGCAATGCCGCTGACGGTTGTTTATAGAGTAACTTAATTCCAAACCCGTAAATTTCCAAAATCTTAAAAAGATTCCTCCATATCAAACGCCATCTCGGCGTCAAGTTGAGATGGCAGCGATCGGGGTCTGATCATTTGCTACTGACCACATAATATTTATAAAATGTCTAATATTATCAGAAGATCTACGACCCCGAAGAAACCCCACTTGATCTATATGTATAAGAGATGTAATTAGTCTGTTAAATCGATTAGCCAGAATTTTAGACAATATTTGTATATCTTACTGGATCAGGGAAATTGGACGATAACTTTTACATTCATATGGGTCTTTATCTTTTTTAGGAATGAGACTGATCAGGGCTTGCAGCATGGTTGGCGGTAGCTCGCCTTTCTTTAATGACTCTGTGTACATTTCTAACATAAGTGAAGCCGGTTCTGTGACAAGATCTAAAAAATTCTGTAGCAAATCCATCTGGGCCTGGTGGCTTACCTGTTGGCAAGGCTTTAATTACCTCAACAAGCACCTCCAAATTAATATCTGATTCAAGAAAGTATTTTTGATAATTCATCAATTTAGGAATTTCCAAAGGATCTACGAAGCTGCCAATACCCTTATAAGTAGACGAAAACATGGAACTATAAAAATCAAAACAGGATTCTGTAAATATATTGCTTCCAGTAGACTTCACCAAAGGAATGGTGGAAAAAAACTCTCTCTGTTTTATGTATCTGGCAAGAGATTTCTCTGCTTTGTCCCCCGACTTAAAGTATGTCTGTCTTGCCCTGAATAACCAAAACTCTACTTTCTGTGACAAAATAGTAATGTACCTATATTTTAGCTGAGTCAACTCTCTAAGATCATTGGATGACATTCGGCGCTTCAGCTCTGTTTCAGCACTTTTAATACTCTTTTCCAATTCCATAAATTCCTGTGCTTTGATCTTTTTAATGAGCGAGGCATATTGTATGATCCGCCCCCAAGAACTGCCTTAAGTGCCTCCCATGCCACACCCACAGAGGACACTGAGGACCAGTTGGTTTATACATAAACATTAACTTCTGTCTTTTACATTTGTTGAAATGCTGGGTCATGTAGAAGGGATACATTAAAGCACCATCAATATGATTTTCTTTTCTCTATATGCGGCAGCATCTCTAAACACACCAAATCATGATCTGAAACTAAAATATTCATAATTGAGCAATCAGTGGTAAATGGAATAAGTGACTTAGATATATATATAAAAAAATCTATTATAGAGTAAATCTTGTGAGATGAAAAGAAGGTATAATCCCTCCCAGATGGATTCAAAAGTCTCCAAATGTCTTTAAGACCAATATTTTTACACATCCTCTAAAGTGTCAACATTGCTCTAAAGGCTCTACACACTTTTGCATCACTATGATCAAGGACCAGATCCATTAACAGATTGAAGTCTCCACCCAAAACCATATGATGAAGGACACCAGCTGCTTGTAACTGTCCTTCAAGATCTATAAAAAAAGATCTGATTATCAGCGCTGGGTGCAAAAATATTAGCCAAAATAAGATTTTGCCCCTGTATTTCAGCTAAAACAATAATGACTCTTCCTAAATTATCCATGTCCATGCACGCTCACAAGATTTTCTGTGACACCATTGCTACAAGATTACTTCAGTCCAGTATTTTTCTTTTACATAAACCATATAATTGAACTGCACATCAAAGTTTACAATGAAACAGGCCCCAGTAAATAACAACAACGAACCCACAAAATGAACAAATAAACTCAACAATAAGTCAATAAAGGAAAAGAAAAATAAATAATAAAAATGAGTAGATCAAGAGAGAGAGAGAGAGAGAGACAGTGGGCAACCAACCGAATAACAAGCCCTCTCAGACCCCATCTGCAAAATGCATAATGTGTAGTCCATACCGCTGATTTATCCAGCAAGAGGATCCTACACTCCCAGCGCAGTTTAACAATCAAAACTAAATCAGTTCTCACTGAGTAATACTGACTGAAAGGATATTTGTAGCAAAGTGTAGCGGAGCTCGCCACTAGGCTGCTTCCACTCACACAGCGTCAAATGACTCCGGTCCATATGCATTAATTGTTAACACTTTACAAAAAGGGTACATAAAATCATGTACGAATACTTCTATGAACTAATACTTCAGAATGAAATAATTGAGAATGAAGTCATGCACTAATCAAGAACTACTGATGTGTGATGTGACTAGTGGCAAACCCAATATATTTTGATCTAACTTAATCTTGCTGGATTCACTGATGGTGAAATGTGATTATCCAACGAAGTTCTTAAATAAACTGCAGATGTGATGGCAAAGTTATAAAGGCATGAAAATTAATTACAACTACGTGTAATTCATTTAGATCAAGATCAGAGTAGGGTTTGCCACTTCACATTTTTTTATATAGGACCCATGTGAGTGCGTTTATCCTTCCTAAATGTTCATCAGAACATTAATTCAATTACAGTTATTTAATAATTATTAAATCTAACATGTAGTTAAAAGTTGTAATTTAGGTATTAGTATGATTATTTATTGTATCATGTTACCTTAATCATAAATCATTTTCAGAATTAAATTCAGCACATCTTTCATTATAAATTTGTGTCTAAATCATATGTCTACTTGCCGACTGCTCGCACAGTGAACTCAGCGATAGTAGGTCAAAAGTTCTGCAGCTGAAATCGGTCTGTCTGAAATTCGAATCACTGCCCCCAGTGGCCAAATCTGGAAGTGATGTTGAAGAAATTGTGCTCCAGTTTCAGAGAGAAATTACCACAGAGTGGCGCCAAAAGCAAGTTGTATTTGTAATTGTAATCAGTTAACAGGAATGCATATTTTATGCATAATGCATATGTCACTCTTATTACTATATTATCACTACATCGTTCTGCTCTGCTATATTAATTCCTAGTGATGAAAATGAACATAGCAGTCTGTTGTTTGAGACTTACCTATGGTCATCTGGGTCCATATGAAACAGATACAGTGGAATATGGGTGTCGCCCATCCAGCTGCAGTGAATATGAGTGCTGTAGTCATTACGACACTCCAAAGACTCCAGAGCAGAGGTTTCTGGGAATAGAAAGACACAGAAAAGCAATGCGAAAACAACCAAATTATTGTGTCTTATACTTCTGTGAAGAACTATATGTTAAAAGTAGCACAGTCCTAACCTGGTTTAAATTTGGCATGTTTGGGACATCCTGTGAGTGTAGATGTCCACACTGCAGCAGAAGTTAACAGTACAGTCAGTGTTAAAGATGGAGTGATGCCTGGATACATGGCAAATTCTGATTGTATAATGCCAAAGTACAGTAACAGGAGGAGAAGAGGAAAATGTGATAATCCTTAAATGAAAAGAAAAGCTCACAGTGAAAAACAGTAAACTGCAACACAAGAACTGGTTTTATTTACAGTATGTTAAAACAGCATTTAATGTATGACTGAATCAACCCCAACTACACTGAATTTCTCCAAGAAAAGTAACTTATAAGGGTTAGATCAGGTAGAAATATTTCAAAGTTATTTTAAAGCAAATATTAGATATTATAATGACAATATAATTGTTCTAAAGTACAATAAATAGAAAAAAAAATCCTTTGTGATTTCAATATTCATGCATCAGAGTGTAAATTCTTTGTATGGCGTTGCACATATGCTAACAAACAAGAAAATCATGTAAAGTAAATAAGATAAACAGTTGAGTCAAGACACCTACAGTCAGATAGTCAGATATTTTACACATCTGTATGCGTAAAGGAAAACAGCAGAATAAGTTGAGCTTACCATCAAACAGCAGTGTGTCTGTGGAATGAGTGACAACTGTCCTTTGCTTGTGTCTTATACCCACGGCTCTACTGGTCACACTGACATCTAAAGTGTTATGAACTTATTTCAACTTGTTCCAACTCAACCGCAAAAGTGTTTACTTTTGCCAGAACTGCTTTGTTTGCAGTTTTCAATGTGCCATATGTTTCCTTGCCCAATTTTAGAATCTATCCATCCATCCATCCATCCATAAATAAAAACAGCATAGATAAAAACTAGTTTTACTCTTTCTAGTGAGAAAATAAGTGGTGGTATTGCTTACTTAAAGTATGATCAATAATAATATTGATGCTTGCCTTAGCAACACAACTAATAATTAGCTGTTGCTAAGTCCAGTTAAGAACGTTCTTCACACTGATACATCTATCTAATCAGGCTTTTGTTGGTAACACTGTACAATGAGGTTGTATTCGTGTAGTAAATGCATGTATCGTGAACTAACAATGAGCATCATACTTTTACAACATTTATTAGTCTTGATTATAAATCATTTTTATTTATAAAAATGAAATTGTAAAATCCTAATGCATTAACTAATGTCAAAGTCCCTTTTTAAGGCAAGTCAGTCAACTCTGCAGCCATCTTTGGAATGGCCAGCTATTTTCTACGGATACAAGGGGCATAAAAGTACAGCTCATATCTACTTGAATGGGGAAAGACAGTAATCTCCAAAACGGTTGGTCAAGATTACGATCAAAGAACATATTTCAAAGCAGCAGTAAAATCTGACAACAATGGTACATAAATTGTGCTTCTTTTGCTCAGATCACACTAAAAAACAAAAATGTTCAGGCTGGTTCAGCTAATGCGCATGCACGTTCTCGGGTTGATTGACAGGCGATGTCTGCATCTAAAAGGTGATGGCTCTTTTACCTGTAAGTCTGGACTATGCTTCAGTTTCTCCCATTTATTTTAATACAAGTGATCCGTCTCAGACTAAACATTCTTTGCTAATGTAAACACATACTGTACAACTTAAAAAATATATATTAGTATGTTAAAATTGATATTAACCAAGATTAATAAGTGTTGAAAAAGTTTTGTTCAATGTTAGTTCATGCAGTAAATTAATGCACCGTTTTTTTTAACACATTAATACAGCAATCATGTTGTTCCATAAGTGTTTGTGTAATATGAATTACATGTGATTTAAAATCATGCAGAGAGATGTCAGCATCAAAATAACGTATATATTTGTAAAATGCATATAATTTGTGCAAATATTGTTTGTGTCGCTCAAGTTATTTTGAGCCACACATCAAGCCACCCAAGATTGTCAAATTTTATTTATGAAAATACTTTTTCTTTTTGCTTAAAATCTGCACAAAAAAAGAAACTGAAAGAAGGAAGTTGGTCAAACAAATGCCCTCAGAGGGCACATCAATAACCAAACAAAAAATGAATGAAAGAATATCATATAGTTTGATCATTAACCTTGAAGGGATCACACTGCAAAAAATTATTTTACTTTTGCCTTGTTTTCTAGTAAAGATATCAAAATATTATTTAAGCAAGATACATTTACTTGAGAAGCAATGTGGAGAAGATAATACAATTTAATGAGGTTTACGCTTATAAAAAGAAAAAACTATTTGCCAATGGGGTATAAGAAATATAAACTATTTTTTATAATCCATTTGGCATTTTTTTTCTTTTCTTTTTAAGCATAAACCTCAATATATTTTGTTTGATTTCTCTGGGGAGAAAAAGACTTAATAACTGTTTGCCATTTTGCTTCTGAAGTCAATTTAACTTGTTTTAGCGATGTTTAGATATTTTTACAGGAATACTAGACAACTATCTACACCACCATACAAGTTAAAGGACTATAAAGTACTGCTCATACGTAAAATCATTATTTATTAGCACTAAAATTGATCAAATATGCTCCACATTAGCTTCCACTGTGAAATACTGATTACGTTAATAAACAAAAATGTTTTCAATTTGAAAACAACATAAAACAATGAACACTGTATAATAATTCTGAAATTACATGAGCATAAAAAGAGGTCACAGACAAACACACTCATCATGTTAATACTCGGTGTTGTAGACAGAGAGATCTTTGGCATGTGTGACCAGCAGCTCCCATGGAAACTGATTCACGGGTCTTTTGACCTTTGACCCTGTCGTTTTGCTCTCTTGCACCATGAGAGCGATGTCTTCATTGTCTAATATCCGTATCAGATCGCCCTCAGGATCTCGATAGTTCAAAGCAATATCATCCACTTGAAACACATCTCTGAGAGAGAGAGAGAGAGAGAGAGAGAGAGAGAGAGAGAGGGAGGAGGAACAAATTACTTTGCAGTTTAGAGGTCACTCTAAGCGCAAATATAATTTGTATAACAGTATTTGAGGCCTCCATGTTGTGTCAGCAGTCTTGTGACCTGTCTACAAATTGTTTGACACTGTGCGAGCCGCATGCAAATAAAATGTGCAACTGAATATTATGCAAATGAGGCTAATTATAGAACAGTAATTAGACATTAATAATGAAATTAGACATTTCATTAATCAGTTTCCAAAACCTATTGAGCTACAATAATGTCTACTGCCGAGGCAGCTACCCTAACTCAGGTTCTGAAAGTAAAAATCCCATTCATTTTTTCCATATGATTTTTTATGATAACTTAGAGGTCAACCGATAGTGGTTTCGCCGATACCAATAATGAAGATTAATTGGCAGATAGTTTTTTAAATCCCTCGCTTCAATTTAGAACACTTGATTATGCAATCAAAATGACAAAATATGCATTAAGTGAGAATATTAGTGATTGTTTTTATTTCACCTCTAGAGGCCACTGTTATACTGTAGAATCAAGTTGTATTTACTGTAGACTCCTCCAATGCTGGCCACAGAGGAACACGGATGGAGAAAAAACTATATGCAACTATCGGCACAGATTTTTGCCAATAACTGATAGTTCCAAAAAGCAACTATTGGCACAGATGAATCGTTAAAACCAATATATTGGTCTAACTCTATTTTAAACCTTTAAAGACAGACCATGAGCTCTGGGGTTGTGAATCGATGGTACTGTACTTCCTAAGGCAGCATCCTTTACCCAAATGAAACCTGAAATATGATTGATTTGAAATACTCTACATAGAAGAAACTCCGTGATCCACAGAAACAGCACTCCTCACTTTAAGCGCACCGAAGACCCGACTCAATTGATATGTGAATTGATGTGAACTGGTGACTATGATGTTAGCATGTTGCTAAGCTAATGGAGTAATACTGTCTCTTACAAAAAATACAGAGTTCTGGCAAACGTTCTGCAAACTTGCCACAAATTCACAACTCTTTATTTTCACATGCAAATGAGCTTGCTATTTGCCACATGTGTTTGCCAGAGGTTTACAGCTCTTCACCAGTTGTGGTGAACCTGCAGCAAACCTTTGGTGACGATAAAGAGTTTGCTGCAAAACTCATTTGCATGTAAAAATAATGAGTGGCAGATTTGCGGCCAGTTGCAGCAAGTTTGAGGAAATTCTAGATTTTTTGAAAGGGCTAATAAGCATAAAAGTGCACAGCAAACACAAATATTGGGTAAATTAATTAATTAATAATGAAATCAATCATATTTGAAATTTAAGCATTAAGACTGATGATTTGATAGCAGGATGCAGTTAGCGAAGCTCCAGCTGTACGGGCAACTTGAAGCTGTACAGGCAACAAACTGTCTGCTAATCAAAGACAGCTGGACGAAGCAGAGTACAGGTTTCTCGAGATACGTTTTTAAAGTTTAAAACTACATTTAACTTGACACAGCTAGAGACACCAAAAAGCAGTGAAACTGTATGTAACTACAGTGAGATGCACAAAAGTGTTCATGTGTTGCATGTGTACAGAAGGAACGTAAGAACACGTCCAGATTAGCAAACTCAGTTGTAAAATGGATCACAGTCTATTGTAGGTCACTGATAGGCTTATGTTTAACCTCCTGAGACCTGAGCGTGACTGCTGTGTGCATTTTGTTTAGATTTGTAACTAGATGCCCCTCATAAATATTGAAAAAAAAAAATAAAAAAAAATTACCAAATTGTTATCCTAAAAATGGAATACAAGATCAGGTAAGACTTTTTTGATAATTTTGAATAAGTCTGCCTGATAATAGTCAGTGATGAGACATATTGTATGAGAACTGCTGTAAAAGAACTGTGTTATCAATTTAGTAAATGTCAGACATAGCTAAATTTAAGTTCCTAAATTTAAGATTAATTTAAGTTAATTGATTACTTTAAGTTTGATTTGGCTAAGTTAAGTTGATCTGGTTGGTTGAGTTGATCTGATCAGTAAAACTCCAAAATATTTTAACTTAACTTGATTATAGCAATACAGTTGGTTTTAATGTATGTAGTATTCACTGTTTAGAAAAGAGGAAAGGAGAAAGAAAGAATAAAGGAATACAAAATATATATATGTATATATATATATATATATATATATATATATATATATATATATATATATTTATTTTTTATTTTTTTTAAGTATTCATAAAAGGTACAAAATGTATGATAAAGTTTAAAGGAGTGTGTAGAATCCCTGTTTCGTTAAGTTATCCAAGCAGGAAAGAGAGTTGTAAGGGAGGGAGAAGCCTCCTGAGAGTCTGTCCATCCATCCACCCCAACACACACACACACACACACACACACACACTCCACCCACTCTAAGACTTTCTATACCTAGCAGTTCTGTCTCGTTGCAATGTAAAAACCAGATGTCCAGAGTGAGAGAGCTAATCAATACACACTCTCTCTCTCTTGCTCCCTGTCCTTATACATATGCATACACACATACACACACGGTAGGGAGAGAAAGGGGGTTCCAGATCACTGCAGAAGAGAGGACACACACACACATGCACACACTGACTAGACACACATTCCATTCTAATACCCACACACACATAGCCCCCTGCCGTTTGGCTTTCATACTCATATCAGTTACACACATTTTTTTTCCCTTCCCTCTCTTACACATATACAGAGGATTTAAATTAAGATAGGTTTAGACATTTAGATTACAAATACACACATACATACATATACAGTACACATCCCAGTTGTACAATGGCTGAAAGTCAGATGATCACAAAATGGTTTCTTTAAAAGAATGAGAAGACTCAAGCTGAGCTGTTGAAGAAAGGCCTGAAAATTGAACCATCCATTGATGAACAGATCACTTGGTTTGAAAGACAAAATGACTCCATCAAGCTACAAGCATATCCTATACTCACAGCTCATTGGATTTTGAAACAAGGAGGAATTTGTTGTTGTGTTGATGATTATCCAGTTCCACATGCTGAAGCAACGAATCCTCAAATGGAAGCATATCACAAGTTGAATAAAATCATGTTAAATAAATGTCCAGAAGAAGAAAAGACAAACAGCAATGACTCATTTGATCCAGTCACTACAAACATGATAGAAGAAGCTGAACGAAAATATCTGCAAACACCTGTCGACTCAGCGACAACTTTAATGTTACCATCTTATGAACTGATATACTAACAACTGCCAAAGCTGAGAAAAAATAGTTCCACTATGCCTATTACAGAGCCATATGTATTAGGTCTGCACAAGCAGCTCCAATAATCACAAAATCCAAATCTGTCCAGTCAAAAATGCTGAGATGTACACCATCTTGTACTCATGATAACACTGATGAAATAGTCACAATACACAAAGTTGGTCCTTATTCTTCTTCATCTACAACCAGATGGGGAGAATTTCAATCTGAGATGACGATGACTGAAGAGTGACCATTTACACCAGGAGAACGTCAAGCCATTCTCACAGCATTGCCACCGCTGAAGAGACAAGGTACAAACACAGAGTTCTGGTGAGAGCTAGATTCCTTGATTGAAGCACATCAAATGACTTTGAGAGACATTCACACCATTGTGGAAGCTAAAACCCCAAGAGATTGATGGGAACGATTACCATCTTCCATAACGACAGCCCAATTGATGGACTTATGGACAGACAGCCAGGGATGACTACGGGGTCTCTGGCAGACATTGGATGAGTTTTGAAAAGAAATCCAAGGAGCTATGGGCAATGGAAAGATTTATTTCACAACAGTGACACTGATTAAGCAAAAAGATGGTGAATCTGCAGATGAATATGCGCTTTGTAAATGGAATGCCTATGAAAAGTGGGCTCTTGGCGCTAAAAAGGTTCCTGACAGAAATGATATACAGTTCACTGACATGCTTGTGGATGGATTTGGCCCAAAATACCAACAAGCTTTATCACTGGGGGTCAATCCATGAGACACATATGACCAAATCCTGCAATGGGCAAGTCGCCTAGAGATGGCTACGAGATCAGATAAGGAAGAAGGAAACAAGCCAAACCAGAAAGGTGTGGCGGCAGTTCAATCCAACGTGAACATGGATAGAAGGCCGAAGATTTGCGGCAACTGTGGAAAGCGTGGTCACTTCAGAAGGGAGTGCTGGGCTAAAGGAGGAGGAGCAGAAGGCTAACAGTTTGCTGTCAAGAATGATGATGAAAACTCTCAAGGGAGGATGTGGACTAAGGCACAAGTTCATCAGCTCATTGAGGAGATCATATGTCTACCCAAAAGCAAAGAAAGTTCAAATCTGCGAGATTTGGTGGTGGTGACAAATGATGAGAGACACTGATAATTACTGCTATGGACACATCAGCAAATCATTTCCACAGGACCAGTGGAGGGTAACAGTACATTCTGCCATTATGGACAAGATTTACCAGATGATGGGCAGATTATGATATTTCATAAAATTTTCTATTTCTCTTGCAAAAACATGAAGATGAAGTCTTATGGACACTTTCCTGGGTAGTGCCAAATTCACAAGGAAGCTTTATTGGCATGGACATATTTTCCATTGTTGAACATGATCATTTTCACAAAAACACACACTACTGACACTCCATACATTCCTGAAGTAGGCAGTTTTGTATGGTCAAATGCATTGACAAGGCTTAGAACCAAGGTGGGAGGGACTATATGAGAACTCTTGACAACAGACAAGAGTGTTTGCCTTAAGGGGAAGAGTGTAGAGAAAGATAGGTGGTAACACTGGTTAAATGTTAAACCCTGTTTAGTGAATGAATCTAGTGATGATGATGGCTGATGGCCTGAGAATGAAAACTGTTCTTCCATTACTTTTAAAGATGTTTAACCATGTTCCTCTGCTTTCATTTCAGGAGTTATTTCCATTGACATTGATTAGAAGTTATTCTAGAAACGCTACAACAATGGTTTGTTTGATTTTAGTATTATTTGGCATTTTCCAAACAAGCCTCTTTTGACTCCTTGAGTTTAAGAAATTACTCGAAATGGGGGTCACGTGACGCCATGCGAGAAGCAGACATGTGAGCGACTAGCTTTGCGCACTTTGCCAGTTTTTAATTATTTTCATGTTTAATCCGGTGAGATTCGATACACCTAGTTACATATTCGCTCTTTGAGGTAAACATGGCAAAGAAGTCAAAATCCTCAGACTCTGGAAACATTAAAAGACACTTACGTGCTCTAGCTGAAACCTCTGATGGGCCTGCGAGCCGGGGACTCGAGTTGGAAAGCACGACAGGAGATGAAATCCAGCGTCAACTGTCCAACATCTCGGTGATGCTGATGAAGGCTGTTGCTGATTTGGAGGATCTCGCTGTAATACGTCGATCGATTACAGTGATGGAAACAAAATTCTTTGAGTTGGTCACAAGATTGACAGAAGTTGAGAATATAATTGATTATCTGGAATCATCAGAAAGGGAATTATCTGCTAATCCACCCATGTCCAAAAAAGACTTGGAAAACATTTTGGAAAAATTGGAAGATCTTGAAAATAGAAATCAAAGGAACAATATACAAACTGTTGGAATTCCTGAGCATGAAGAGGGCAGAGATGTGGTGAAATTCCTGGACGAGCTCTTCCCGAGTCTGCTCGACATAACAGGCCATAAACTGGAAATGGAGCGAGCTCACAGAGTCCCGGCTCGCAGATCTGCTGAGGGAGAGAGGCCCCGATCAATCCTGGCCAAATTTCTGAGATCATCCGATAAAGATCTCGTGTTGTGCCAGGCGAGGAGCAAAGGAAAGCTTTCTTGGAAGAATCACAATATTTTCTTGTTCCCGGACTTTGCGAATTCGACAAGAGAGAAACGCAAGGAATGAAAGAAACTCTTACATCAATGGAAGATCGCTTTTGCACTGATGTTTCCAGCCAAACTGAGAACAGACACCAAAGACGGCTGCGAAGTATTTTTATGCCCCAAAAAAGCACTGTCCTTTATAGAAACTATGGGTGAGTAAACCATTGCATGTTACTTATGTGAGTGGACTGACTCGCTGTACATAACTCGACTGTTTAAGGAAGCTGGGTGCCATTTTTGCTTCTTTCTGTGTTGGCTCTGCCTAGCGGCTGGAGTTTGTTTTGTGGCATGACACTTCCTTCAGCAAACTTTTGCATGGACAGATTATCGCTTTTACACTGAAGTTCCCAGCCAGATTGAGAATGGACACTATAGATGACCGCAAAATATCCACATGCCCACACAAAGGATGTCTTTTATAAAGCTGACGGACTGAGTAAATCATGATGTATTTTTTTTTATGCGCCCTCCGAGCGAATTTGACTCTTGATCATCTGAGGAACCGGGATGTCTACTTTGTTTCTTTTTGGGCTAGTTCCGCCTAGTGGCTGGAGCTTGTTTTGTGGAATAACACTCCTTCAGATCAGCTGTGGATGAATCTGATCATTCTTTGTGCTAATGCCTCCTGTTGGCTGGAGTTTGTTTTGTGGAGTATTTTTAAAGGACATTAGAATGATTACGTCATCGTCTGCACTCACAACAGCTGGCTCACTGAACAATGAGTGGGATATCTTTCTCCACGTGGAATGTGAATGGGTTGGGGCACCCCATAAAAAGAAGGAAAGTTATTTATTTTCTTAAACGTAAGAAATATGATACAGTGTTTCTTAAGAAATGCATCTTTCCCCACAGGAAACTGAAAATTTGGGAAGATATGGGGTGGACATATTTGCTTTAGTGCTGGCTCAAGTAAGAGTAGGGGGGTCATTATATTGATAAATAAACATCTACAATTCAAATGCCTCAAACAGATTAAAGATAAAATAGGAAGAGTCATTATTGTTTTAGCAGAAATTCAAGAGCAAAGGTTGATTTTGGCTAATATTTACACACCTAACATTGATGATCAAGGCATTTTTATAGATCTTGAAGGGATGTTGCAAGCCGCTGGCACCCCTCAGGATATAATATTGGGAGGAGACTTTAATCTATTGATGGACTCAGTCCTTGATCATAGTGAAGCAAAAGTGTGTAAGCCCACTAGAGCAATGGTAACACTTCACAGGATGTGTAAAAATCTTGGTCTTGCAGATATCTGGTGACTTTTGAACCCATCTGGTAGAGACTATATATATTTTCATTAATCCATAAGATGTATTGTAGAATAGATTTTTTTATATCTAAGTCCCTCATTTCATCTGTTGTGGATTGCTCAATTGGAAACATCTTAGTCTCAGATCACACCCTGGTGAGATGTTGCCACATACGGAGAAAAAGAAATCATACAGCTGGCACTTTAATGTATCCCTTTTTCAAAATCCTTATTTCCAACAAATGTTAAAGACTGAAATTAATGTCTATATGGAGACCAACTGGTCCTCAGTATCCTCTGTGGGCGTGGCTTGGGAGGCACTTAAGGCAGTTCTTAGGGGTCGGATCATAGTATGCCTTATTCACCAAAAAACCCAAAGCACGAGAACTAGTGGAGCTGGAAGGGAATATTAAAAGTGTCGAGGCAGAGCTGAAGCGCCGAATGTCGTCTAATGGCCTCAGAGAATTGACCTGTTTGAAATACAGATATAATACTATTTTGTCACGGAAAGTGGAGTTTTGGTTACTTAAGGCAAGACAGTCATATTTTGAGTCAGGGGACAAAGCAGGGAAGCTTCTGGCTAGATATATAAAGCAGAGAGAGTCTTTTTCTACCATTCCCTCAGTGAAATCTGCTGGTGGTAAAATATTTACCTCGGCCATTGATATTAATAATGCTTTTAAAGAATTCTATCCTGATCTCTATAGTTCCACGTCTTCATCTACTGATGAAGATATTAGAAACTTTGTGAAATCATTAGAACTCCCTAAATTGACAACTGAGCAAAAAAACTCTCTTGATTCTGAGATAACCTTGGAGGAACTTGACGAGGTAATTAAGGCCTTACCTACAGGTAAGGCTCCAGGGCCGGATGGCTTTGCTGCTGAATTTTTTAGATCTTATGCTACAGAATTGGCTCCATTTTTGTTAGAAGTTTATTCAGAATCATTAAAGAATAGAATAGAAAGCTTCCGCCAACCATGACGCAAGCCCGGATCAGTCTGATTCTTAAAAAAGACAAAGATCCAAGTGAGTGTAAGAGTTACCGTCCAATTTCCCTGATCCAGCTAAATGTAAAAATTTTGGCTAAAATTTTGGCTAACCGATTATGTAAAGTTATGACATCTCTTATACATACAGATAAGGTGGGGTTTATTCGGGTCATTGCTCTTCTGATAACATTATACGTTTCATCAATGTCATGTGGTCAGTGGTGAATGATCAGACTCCGGTCGTGGCGAATGATCAGACTCCGGTCGCTGCCATCTCACTTGACGCTGAAAAGGCATTTGATATGGTAGAATGGGATGATCTTTTAAGATTTTGGAAATGTATGGGTTCGGGAGTACGTTTATTGGTTGGATCAAGTTACTTTATAGACACCCGGTAGTGGCGGTATGAACAAATTGATTAATTTCAGATTATTTTACTCTGAATAGGGGCACCCGGCAAGGCTGCCCTCTTTCCCCATTATTGTTCTGTCTTGCCCTGGAACCATTAGCTGCCGCAATAAGAAAGGAGGATCATTTTCCAGGGGTGATGGTGGGAGGTGTGACGCATAAAGCTTCTGCTTTATGCAGATGATATTTTGTTATTCGTCTCTGACCCCACTAGATTTATGCCTTGCCTCCACAGAATTATTAATTCCTTTTCTAAGGATACAAAGTCAACTGGTCTAAATCCGAAGCTTTGGCTCTGACAGCGTACTGTCCAGTAACAGCCTTCCAGCAAGGCGCCTTCCAGTGGCCCAGACAGGGCATTAAGTATTTGGGTATTTTATTCCCAACAAAGTTGTCTGATTTAGTTAGAGTTAATTTTGACCCTTTAATAAAAAGGATTTCGAGCGATGTAGACAGGTGGGCTTCATTACATTTATAGATGATTGGGAAGGTTAATGTTATTAAAATGAAATGTATTCCAAAATTTAACTACCTGCTACAGTCTCTCCCAGTAGATGTCCCCCTCTCTTATTTCAAGCAATTTGAGAGCATAGCAAATTCTTTTATTTGGAGTGGCAAACGCCCCAGATTACATTTTAGTAAGCTACATAGGCCGATTGACCAAGGTGGGCTAGGCCTACCCACGATTTTGTTTCATTATTATGCATTCAGTCTCAGACATTTGACTCATTGGTCGCTTCCATTTGAAAGAGCCCCTCCCTGGTTCTGCACTGAACAAGAAGTTCTTGCCCCTATTTTGCCATTGCAAAGCCTTTCTGCCAATCTAACCAGAGAAGTTAAATCACACCCTGTTATTTCACATTTGCACTCAGTATGGACAAAAGTGTCCAGAGTGTTTAATTCAGATATTTATTTAAATGTTGCCTCGAGCCTATGGCTAAACCCCAAACTATGCATTAATAAGTTCCCTTTTTGTTGGTCGGAGTGGATTGCGAGGGGGGTTAATACACTCAGTGATCTTTATGAGAGTGGTGTGATGAGATCCATTGAAAATTTGGTTCAATATTTTGGAATCCCCAGATCTCCGTTTTTTAGGTATCTTCAGCTACGCCACTTGCTCTGTACTATTTTTGGGAATAGGATACACCCCCCTAAAGCAGTAGATACTCTAGGAGAGGTGACTTCTGCTTTTGGAAAAGGTCATGAGGCATCAGTGTATCACTCCCTGCTAATTCAGAGTCTGGGAGACAGAGTCTCAACCACTCTCAAGAGATTATGGGAGAAAGATTTAAACTTAGAATTGGAGGAGGGAGAATGGGCTAGGATTTTAAAAAACATAAAAACTGCATCTAGAGATGCAAGGGTGCACCTTACACAATTCAAGATTTTATATCGGTGCTACTGGACCCCCTCTAAATTGTATAGGCTTGGTCTTAAAGACACACCCACCTGCTGGCAATGCCAATCAGCGGACGGAGATATAACCCATGTCTTTTGGGGGTGTGTTGAAATTCAAAAGTTTTGGTTAAAGGTGCAGAGTCTGGTGTGCGATGTGTTAGACATTCAGGTATCATTCTGCCCCAGACTCTGTATCTTGGGTGATGGGGCGGTCATTGACATTGAAAGTAGACACATAAAGAGTTGGGTCTTAACTAGTGTCATGATCGCCAGGCAGATCATTCTGAGGGGCTGGAGGTTGGCTGGAGCGCCCTCTTTTCAAGAGTGGTGCTCGTAGATGGGAAGGGTGGCGGGCTTTGAGGAAGTAACATTCAGAGGAACAGGGAGGATAAAGTGTTCATGGAGAAATGGGGCGGGTATTTGTCATTTGTGGATATGTGATTATTGTTGTTGTGTTTATCTGTTTATTTATTTATTTATTTATTTATTTATTGTCATGTGTGTCTATGTCATTTGGGACCACTGTTATGTTGTTGGGATTAGGATGGGATTGGAAGGGGTAATAGTTGGGGTTAAGTTTGATTCTATGTATATATGTTTTGTCTTATAAGTTACATATATGTGAATCAATAAAAATTGTTAATTGAAGAAAAAAGAAATTACTCAAAATGTAACATTAAGATCTGGCCAACATTTTACTTTGCCATTTATTTCCAATTGGGGATTATGGGACTGGGTGCCAAGTAACAATAAAGTGTACCAAATAATGGAAAGGGTACCATCTCAGTGGGGAAAATATCAAATTATATTATGCAGGTGTATAGCATGTATCAGAAGCATGGTGGTGCATATTACATGATGGAATGAGTAAGAGTTTGATATATGTAGGAAATAATGTCCCACATGTGCAGCTGTTAGTGTTGACTAGAATAGTGAAAGGGTGAAATACACTGCATACAAAACACAACCTCACAAACAATCAACACCCATCTACTGATTTACAACCCCAAGGGATAGGACATTTTATGACATCAACGTTTATGTTAGTTTGTTATTTTGGCCAGGAACTGGGAAGGTGGGGGGGGATGCTCATGGCTCATCCAGGCACTGGTGAAGACTTATTAGTTTTTCCTTTTCTTAGACTACTGGGGGTTCCTTAATTTACACATAATCTTAAATGACACATAATATGCTGGGACATATCATGGGGTTGGGTTTTCTTTGTTTTCCTTTTTGTTTTCTTTTCTTCCTTTCCTGTATGTCTATCTCTTTATTTTGGTCAATCGATTTTCTCTCTCCAATCGCTTCATAACAGGTGATGATCTGGGAGGTGATGGGTGGAGCTTGTCGGCTGGAAGCTCCAGTGGAGGGAATTGAAGACTAAAATTTTCATGTTTATCAGTATTATTGATTATCATCAGTATTTGTAATGATTATGTAACAGTATTGATCATTTGCCTTACATTATTCTACTTATGCTTTTACATCATGTGTCTTATATGCATTCTTACAGCCATGTGTAAGTTAAATTTATATAAGTGATTATGTAAGTCTTATATAAGCTATAAACATTATCTCATGGTAAACTTGGAACTTTCCATAGACACATGTGGATCAAATTAAGGGGGGAGAGTGGGGTCTGCTTTAGACAAAGGAAGCCTATGTTGTTTTTTTTCATATGGATGGACTTAAATATGCCCTGTTTGAGTATGCTCTGCATGAGAAAGAGGAAGAGAAAGATGGGAAAGATGATGAAGACCATTGCATAACACCATTATAATTACAATTTCAATTTCTCTCCTATGTCTGATAACTAAACAAACTAATAAATGTACTGTTTCTTGATGAATGTAACTGGTGTGGCTCTGTTACTTCACAATGTGGAAAAAGACATACATTTAAAGTCTTCAGTAAAAACGTAATGAGGTTTCTTACCAGATGTACACTGGTGGCCAAAAGTTTGAAATAATGTACAGATTTTGCTCTTATGGAAAGATATTGATACTTTTAATCACCAAAGTGGCATTCAACTGATCACAATGTATAGTCAGGGCATTAATAATGTGATAAATTACTATTACAATTTGAATTTTGTTTCAGAACTTCTTAAACTACTTCAAAGCGTTTTCATCAAAACATCCTCCATGTGCAGCAATGACAGCTTTGCAGATCCTTGGCATTCTAGCTGTCAGTTTGTCCAGATACTCAGGTGACATTTCACCTCATGCTTCCTGTAGCACTTGCCACAGATGTGGTTGTCTTGCCAGGCACTTCTCACGCACCTTACAGTCTAGCTGATCCCACAAAAGCTAAATGGGGTTAAGATCCATAACACTCTTTTCCAATTATCTGTTGTCCAATGTCTGTGTTTCTTTGCCCTTTTTTTAGTTTTTCTGTTTCAAAAGTGGCTTTTTCTTTGCAATTCTTCCCATAAGGCCTGCACCCCTGAGTCTTCTCTTTACTGTTGTATATGAAACTGGTGTTGAGTGGGTAGAATTCAATGAAGCTGTCAGCTGAGGACATGTGAGGCATCTATTTCTCAAACTAGAGACTCTGATGTACTTATTCTCTTGTTTAGTTGTACACCTGGCCTTCCACGTCTCTTTCTGTCCTTGTTAGAGCCAGTATGTATGAAATCTTCAGTTTTTTGGCAATTTCAAGCATTGTATAGCCTTCATTCCTCAAAACAATGATTGGCTGATGAGTTTCTAGAGAAACCTGTTTCTTTTTTCTCTATTAACATTTTTTATTGATTAAAATAGTTGATAAAGAAAAACAAAACAAAACAAATATACATTGAATCAACATTTAACTACCTCTATTACCCCTCCCCAATCACCAACCCCACCTCACCCCCCCAACGAACATCCCTGTGGTCACTTATAAGTACACACACACACACACAAAAAGTAATAATAATAAAAAAAGAATAAAATAATCATACACATCTAAAACTACACCTCTCTCGACAGCCCCTCCCCGAGAGTCCCCCAAAAACTCAAAATAATGGCCCCATTTCCCATCAAATGATTCCCAGATCCCAAGCCTTCTATATGACACCTCCATAAATCAGCCACCCTCCCCATCTCCACACACCACTCCCGAAATGAGGGTGCTCCAGCCGACTTCCATCCCCTTAAAACAATCTGTCTGCCTGTCATCACACTGGTCAGAACCCAATTTTTTATGTGTTTATCCCCTATTTTGATGACCACCCCATTGCCTAAAATACAGAGTCTGGGGCAAAACGAAACCCGAGTGCCCAACACGTCACACACAAAACTCTGAACCTTCAACCAAAATTCTTGGAACTTAACACACCCCCAAAAACATGGGTTGTGTCTCTATCCTCTGATTGGCATCGCCAGCAGGTGGGTGTGTCCTTAAGACCAAGCCTATACAATCTAGAGGGGGTCTAATAGAGTCTACGTAAAATCTTGAATTGCATAAGGTGCACCCTTGCATCTCTAGATACAGACTTTACGTTTTTTAGAATCCTAGCCCACACTCCCTTCTCCAATACCAAGTTTAAATCTTTATCCCATAATCTCTTGATAGAAGTTAAAGCTCCATCCTCCAGACTCTGAATTAGCAGGGAGTAATACACTGATGCCTCATGACCTTTTCCAAAAGCACTCTGTATCCTGAGAACTTAGCAAAGGAATTAATAATTCTGTGGAGGCAAGGCATAGATCTAGTGGTTTTGGAGACGAATAATAAAATATCGTCTGCATAGAGCAAAAGCTTATGCGCCATATCTCCTGCCACCACCCCTGGAAAATCATCTTCCTTTCTTATCGCAGCTGCTGATGGTTCCAGGGTAAGACAGAACAATAATGGGGAAAGAGGGCAACCCTGCCAGGTGCCCCTATCCAGAGTGAAATAATCTGAAATTAATCCATTTGTTTGTACCGCCGCTACCGGATGTCTATAAAGTAACTTAATCCACCCTATAAAAGTAATCCCAAACCAATATATTTCCAAAATCTTAAAAAGATAATCCCATTCTAGCATACCAAATGCCTTTTCGTCATCAAGTGAGATGGCAGCGACCTCCACTGACCACATGATATTGATGAAATGCCTAATGTTATCAGAAGAGCTATGGCCCTGAATAAACCCCACCTGAACTTTATGTATAAGAGATGTCATAAATTAATCGGTTAGCAAGAATTTTTGACAATATTTTTATTAGTCTAGTTGGATCAGGGAAATCTTACTCTCGCTTGGATCTTTGTCCTTTTTAAGAATCAGACTGATCTGGGCTTGTGTCATGGTTTCCATTCTTTAATGATTCTGTATAAACTTCTAACAAAAGTGGAGCCAATTCTGTAGCATAAGATCTAAAAAATTCAGCGGCAAAGCCGTCTGGCCCTGGAGCCTTGCCTGTAGGCAAGGCCTTAATTACCTGGCCAAGCTCTTCCAAGGTTGTTTAAAGAAAATTATTTTGCTCAGTTGTCAGTTTGGGGAGTTCTAATGGTTCCACAAATGTTCTAATATCTTCATCAGTAGATGAAGACGTGGAACTATAGAGATCAAGACAGAATTCTTTAAAAGCATTATTAATATCAATGGCCGAGGTAAATATTTTACCACCAGCAGATTTCACTGAGGGAATGGTAGAAAAAGACTCTCTCTGCTTTATATATCTAGCCAAAAGCTTCCCTGCTTTGTCCCCCAACACAAAGTATGACTGTCTTGCCCTGAATAGCCAAAACTCCACCTTCTGCGACAAATTTCAACCGGGTCAATTCTCTGAGGCCATCAGATGACATTCGGCACTTCAGCTCTGCCTCGGCACTTTTAATATTCCCTTCCAGTTCCACAAGTTCTTGTGCTTTGGATTTTTTGGTGAATGAGGCATTCTGTATGATCTGACCCCTAAGAACCGCCTTAAGTGCCTCCCAAGCCACGCCCACAGATGATACTGAGGACCAGCTGGTCTCCATATAAACATTGATTTCAGCCTTTAACATTTGTTGGAATTCAGGATTTTGCAAAAGGGATACATTAAAGTGCCAACTATATGATTTATTTTTCTCTGTATGTGGCAACACCTCTAAACTCAACAGGGCATGATCTGAGACTAAGATGTTTCCAATTGAGCAATCCACAACAGATGAAATGAGGGACTTAGATATAATAATAATTAAAAAAAAATCTATTCTAGAATAAATCTTACGGACTGATGAAAAGAATGTATAGTCCCTACCAGATGGGTTCAAAAGTCTCCAAATATCTGTAAGACCAAGATTTTTACAAATCCTGTGAAGCGTCAATATTGCTCTAAGGGGCTTACACACTTTTGCTTCACTATGATCAAGGATTGAGTCCATCAATAGATTAAAGACTCAATATTATATCATGAGGGGTGCCAGCAGTTTACAACATCCCTTCAAGATCTATAAAAAAGCCCTGATCATCAGCGTTAGGTACCTAAATATTAGCCAAAATCAACCTTTGCCCCTGAATTTCTGCTAAAACAATAATGACTCTTCCTAATTTATCTTTAATCTGTTTGAGACATTTTAATTGTAGATGTTTACTGATCAATGTAATGACTCCTCTGCTCTTACTTGGGCCAGCACTAAAGAAAACATGTCCACCCCATATCTTCCTAAATTGTTCCGCTTCCTGTGGGGAAAGATGCATTTCTTGATGAAACACTATATCATATTTCTTATGTTTAAGAAAAGAAATAACCTTCCTTCTTTTTATGGGGTGCCCCAACCCATTCACATTCCACGTGGAGAGAGACAATCCACTCATATTAACATTTGACATTTTGACATTAGAAAAAATAGATTGTGTGTCAAAAATAAAATTATAAAGACCACATTAGTGCAACAATCAAACCCCGAACATCCCCAAAACCAAAAAAAGAAAAACGTGCGCATTAACCTCGCACACGACAGCGCCATCCCTCCAAACTCAAACAGTCCATGTATGCCTATGAGAACCCCCGTGACAGCTTTGCCGTCGGATTGCTCAAGTCCAGTGTTTTTATAAAAAATTTGTGAGACAGAATTACATAACAAGAGAAAATCTATAAAACAAACTCCAGCCAATAGGTGGGATAAACACAAAGAATGTGTTGATTCATCCACATAACTGTCCCGAAGGTGTGTTCCTTCACAAAACAAGCTCCAGCCACTAGTGGAACCAAAAACAAAAAAAACATTCAGTTTCCTCAGGCAGTCAAACGAATGTTCAGTGAGCCGCTGTTACATGAGTGCAACACATGACCTTATCACTCCAATGTCCTGCAAGAAATACTCCACAAAACAAACTCCAAGCAATAGGAGGTATAAGCACAAAGAACATGCAGATTCTTCCACAATGTTGTCCCAAAAGAGTGCTACTACACAAAACAAACTCCAGCGCTAGGCGGAACCAGCACAAAAAGAAACAAAAAAGGCACCCAGTTTCCTTGGACGGTCAAGTGAATATTCAGTGAGTCATGTCCACTCGGCTGCAAAATGAGTATCACACAATGACTTACTCACTCCATTGACTTTATGAAGGACATTGCTTGCTGTGGGCATGTAAATATTTTGCGGCCATCCTTACCATCTATTCTCTATTTGGCCGGGAACATCATTGCAAAAGCGACCTTCCATTGATGTAAGAGTTTCTTGCATTCCTTGAATCAATCATGTTTCTCTCTTGTCAAATTTGCAAAGTCTGGGAAAAAGGAAATGTTGTGGTTCTTCCAAGAAAGCCTTCCTTTACTCCTCGCCTCGCGTAACACGAGATCTTCATCGGATGATCTCAGAAATATGGCCAGAATTGATCAGGGCCTGTCTCCTTCTGTGGATCTCCGAGCCGGAACTCTGTGAGTTCACTTGATTTCCAGCTTATGGCCTATGTCGAGCAGACTCGGAAAGAGCCTGTCCAGAAATTCCACCATATTCTGACCCTCTGCTCACTCAGGAATTCCAACAATTCAGACGTTGTTTCGCCGGTTACGATTCTCAAGGTCTTCCAACTTTTCCAAAACGCGTTCCAAGTCCGCCTTGGTCGCTAGTGGTTTAGCAGCTAATTCCCTCTCCGATGACTTCAGATAGTCGATCCATTTCTCAACATCTGCCATTCTTGTAACCATCTCAGTGAATTTTGTCTCCATGGCAGTGATCAATCGACTATTACAGCAAGATCCTCCAAGTCAGCAATGACCTTCATCAGCATTACTGACATGTTCAACAGCTGACGTTGAATCTCTATCACCTCACTGGACAAATTGAGTCCCGGGCTTTCGGCTTGCTGCTCGGGGGCTTCAGCTTGAGCATGTAAGTGTCTTTTAATGTCTCCAGAGCCCAAGGATTTTGAATTCTTTAACATATTGTCTTCCTAGAACAGTTAAGAATCAGGGTGTATCGAGTCTCACCGGTTTATGACACAAAAAGTATTAAAACTAGCAAAGTGTGCAGAGCTCGCCGTTCACACATCTGAACCTCGCATGGTGCCACGTGACTCCCGAGCTGTTTCTTTTTTGACATTTTTTACCAAATATTGACCTTAAGACATGCCAGTCTATTGCATACTGGCAACTCAAAAACAAACACAAAGACGATGTTAAGCTTAGTTTAACAAACCAAATAGCTTTCAACTGTGTTTGATATAATGGCAAGTGATTTTCTAGTACCAAATTAGCAATTTAGCATAATTACTCAAGGATAAGGTGTTGGAGTGATGGCTGCTGGAATGGGGCCTGTCTAGATTTTATCAAAAATGACTTTTTTTCAAATAGTGATGGTGCTGTTTTTTACATCAGTAATGACCCGACTAAACTCTGTGATCAGTTGAATGCCACTTTGGTGAATTAAAATACCAATTTCCTTCCGAAACAGCAAAATCTGTACATTAAACCAAACTTTTGGCTGCCAGTGTAGTTTTTGTTGGCGTTTCTCCCAAAGACAAACTATGCTAAGATCGGCGCCATATCGTTTTGTCACATGACTCCATGCGTTGAACATCCCAGAGCATTGTGAACTGAAACCAATCGGTTTAAATTAATTTAAATTATGCATAGCATATAGTGAAGACAAAACACAATGCCCACACAGGAGGACGTGTGGTCGCACAAGGTTACTGATATGGAAATAGACCAAACAATATATTGACTTCTAAATCAACTTTTTATATTGTCTAATCAATGCTTTACTCTTCTGCCACAATAAAGTCTTGAATTATCTGAAATATTATATTTATTATGTATTATATTTATAACTATTTTGATTAATATATATTGAATTGTCTTTATTTGGGGGCCTTTTTCAGCCATTATTGATATATGTGATTAATTGTGATTAATTAATCTTCATTTCATATAATTAATTCTATTAAAAATTGTTTAAAGTGATTTTACAATCTCTGAAACCAGACACACACACAACAACAACAAAAAACTGACAGATAGATATGTACTGGACTTTTAAGTTAGTGTGTGTGTTTTCTGATACGCATAATGTACACACACATTTTGGTGGTCAAACAAAAAATCTTGATATTTCAAAAGAGCCTCTTCCACTTTTGGATTTTGTTTGTTTGTTGTTCCCTTCTGTTTCTCCCGCATGCAGGAAACACCGTTGTGAATATAAAAGAGGGACACAAGCACTCCTCACAGTGAAAAGAACAACAGAAATGGAAATACTGATGGTGGGAATGAGAAAATAAATGCAAGTAGGAGCTGATTGAGACAAATTAAAGAGATAGTTCACCCAAAATTTTTTATTGTCATTTTTTATTCACCCGCATGTCATTTCATATCCGCATGCAGTCATTTTTATCAGTGGAATACAAAAAAAAAAATTCTAAATTCCTTTTTGGGTGAGCTGTTCCTTAAGCATGAGTGTAAAGGACAGAAAACAGTAGGAAAGGTGCTAAAAATGAAATAAATAAAAACACAGAAGTGCCAAAATAATGTACCTCATCAGTATACAGTATGTGTAATGCATTGTTGGTTTTTAAAACAGGACTGTCAGTGGAACCTATTTCTCAGAATGTGTTTTTATGTCTGAGACAGTCTATTCCACATCATATCAAAAGTGTAAACTGTTTTGTACCTCATTCGGGAGAGCAGATCCTTGTAGGACGGCTGAATTGTGATATCTTCCTCAACGCAAATGTCCCTAAAGCAGCATCACATCAATTTAGAAATGTTCATTCAACACCATGTCGCAATAAACAATTAACAGATACTTGACATCTGTTTATTAACTGCTTGAATTTATTTTAACATCACAAAAAAGATAGAGAGACAACTATTTCTTTAAAATTGTTGGTTAAAACCAGATAAACTCAATATGCACAAGTGCACATGCACTCCCTTTATCTCAATCTCTCTGACCTTGTATCGATGCCCTCTGGCTGCAGCAGATAGCAGCGCAGGCAGCTGTATGAACCCTGAGGATGATCGCCATTCTTGGAAGCTCCACCCTCTTCATCAGAGTCACTCTCGGGCAGAGGTTTAATAATCTTCACGAACGACTCCGGAAAGATGCCGGTTCTGTCCCTCACAGTGCCCTAGAGATAGGATGCACAGCACAAGAAGATGAAGACTTGCTCTTACTGTCTTCTAGGATATAAATTTAATTACAAATCTCTAAATGTAAATCTGTATATCAATCAATCTATCTATCTATCTATCTATCTATTTATCACACTGTGCTAGAGCTCAGAGCCAGACGGATTACTGTGGAATGCTTTCTTGTATCCTTGATAGAGGAGAAGGAACAATTTGAAAAGTGGAATGAACACATTAAGTCTTATGTATTTATATGCCCCAAAAGGTAGGGGCGATGAACATTGAAATTTGTAAAAGGGAGGATAATGGTTGCTACACCTTTGGTCTTCAGGTACATGAGGTGCCTGGATCTCTCTCTCTCTTACACTCACTCTTATCTCTGTAATGTTATTTGAGGTTCCATTGCATGTGCATGCTATTTCTAATTTAGTCTCTCTTTTTCTTCCTCTTTCCCTCTCTCCCTCTCTCTTTATTCAGTGCATTTAGATTAAGGTCAAATCTTTCTCCTTTATTGTCATGATCCGAATACAGATGGCAGAAACTGTATGCTCACTCCAGACTCACATCTAGCTCATATAAACTGTGTGTGTGTGTTCAGATCAGATCTGTTCACTCTGAATGTTCCACTCCTTCACACACAAATGCCTCACATCTTTTCCTCTTCCACAGAATCCTTCATTCATGACTGAAATTCTATTGTGCTCTATCTTTCTATTTCTTTATCCTTTCTCTTCCCCCTTTTCCTTTCTACAGTCAATCCATCACTCCCTCCCTCCATCTATCACTTCCATCAATTAATCCATCCATCCCTTAATCACATCCATCTATCCCTCCATCCATCCATCCATCCCTCCTTCCCCTCCCTCTATCCATCCATCCATCCCTCTATCATCCATCCATTCCTCCATCATTCCATCCATCCATCCACCCATCAGTCCCACCATCCATCCATCCATCAATCCTTCCATTATCCACCCATTCCTCCATCAATCCATCCATCCATTCATCATCCATCCAATTCTCTATCTATTCCTCCATCACTCTATCCATCCATCCATCAATCCCTCTATTATCCATCCATTCCTCCATCAATAAATCAGTCCCTCCATCCATCCATCCATCAATCAATCCCTCCATTATCCACCCATTCCTCCATCCATCCATCCATCCATCCATCCATCATCCATCCATCCCTCCTTCCTCATCCATCCACCCATCCCACAATTATACATCCATCCATTCCTCCATTTATCCATCCTCTCTCTTCCTCCCTCCATCCATCTATCCATTCATGTAGTCTTGATTGATATGCTAGGCCATTAAAAAATATATTAATCACAGAAATGAACGTTTTAAATATACCAGCCTTAGAATAAATCCCTATTCTTTTATCTCTGATCTGTGATTTGATGTTTGGCAACACTAATCTTACAAAATAACCTGTGAGTTTATTTGTTACTGGGCCCCCTGCCCTAGATAATCGGAGGTGACATAGTCAGAGAGACTTCATTAATTCTCTCTTGACCCCGTTATACAGGTCAATTCTTTCTCCTTTATTGTCATGATCCGAATATAGATGCTCACTCCAGACTCACATCTAGCTCATATAAAATGTGTGTGTGTTCAGATCAGATCTGTTCACTCTGAATGTTCCACTCCTTCACACATAAATGTCTCACATCTTTTCCTCTTCTTTTCCACAGAATCCCTCATTCATGACTGAATTTCTATTATGCTCTATCTTTCTATTTCTTTATCCTTTCTCTTCCCTTTTTTCCTTTCTTCAGTCAATCCATCACTCCCTCCCTCCATCTATCACTTCCATCAATTAATCCATCCATCCCTTAATCACATCCATCTATCCCTCCATCCATCCATCCCTCTTTCCCCTCCCTCCCTCCCTCCCTCTATTATCCACCATTCCTCCACCAATCCATCCATTCATCAATCCCTTTATTATACATCCATTCCTCCATCCATCCATCCCTCTATCATTCATCCAACTTTCTATCCATTCCTTCATCTATCCATCCATTCCTCAACCAATCCATCCATGCATCCATCCCTCGATTATCCAACCATCCATTTCTCCATCCATCATCCATCCATTCCTCCATTTATCCATCCCCTTTCTTCATCGCTCCCTCCCTTCATCCATCCATCCATCCAGTCTTGATTGATGTGCTGGTCCGTTAAACAAAAAATATTAATCTTAGAAATTAATGCGTTAAATTTACCAGCCTTAGAATAAATACCTATTCTTTTATCTCTGTTCTGTGGTTTGATGTTTGGCAACACTCACCTATTAATCTTACAAAACACATTGGACTCAAGATGGCACCGAGTATGGCTGCTGCATAGCGAGCTCCGAAACAACATTGTAGTTTTTTGTTTGTTTTGTTTACAGTTCTTATGTTTTTTGTCTTGGATGTTGTCTGCCTTACAAACACTTTTGGACATTGGTTCTGCAATAACACACCGTAAACCGTACTTCAAATTCCTCAATGCCAACCTGCTGTTTACAAACACGCCAGCAGAGCCCTCTGTCTGGGCTGCCTGGCCGCGGAAACGCAGAAGGAAAAGGGGAAACAGAGCCGGCGTTCTCATCAGAGTAAGACGTCATGCAAATCGACCACCGCTACCCAGTATTCTACTGGCAAATGTTCAGTCTCTGGACAACAAGCTCTGCAAGCTGAGAGCGCAGATCTCTTTCCAACGAGAGATGAGGGACTGCTGCATTATCTGCCTTACAGAAACTTGGATGTCTGTGGAGATTCCAGACTCAGCCATCGATCCCGCGGGGTTCTCCGTGCACTGAGCGGACAGAGCGAAAGACCTCTCAGGTAAAAGCAGAGGTGGTGGTGTATGTTTTATGATCAACAAATCCTGGTGTGATCAGAGGAACGTACATTCTATCAAGTCTTTCTGCTCTCCTGATCTGGAATTTCTCATGCTTCTGTGTCGACCATTCTGGCTACCGAGGGAATTCACAGCGGTCATTATCACAGCTGTGTACATCCCCCCACAAGCCGACACAGACCGGGCACTCAAGGAACTGTACGGGATTATATGCAAACAGGAAACCACGCACCTTGAGGCCACGTTCATTGTGACCGGGGACTTTAACAAAGCCAATTTTAAATCAATTGCACCAAAATACCACCAACACATCAGTTTTAACACACGAGGGGACCGGGTTTTGGACCATTGCTACTCTCCCTTCCGGGATGGCTACAAATCCCTCCCCCACCCACCATTTGGCAAATCCGACCACTCCTCCATTCAGCTTCTTACAGATAGAAACTGAAACAGGAAGCACCCACCCTCAGAATGATCCAGTGTTGGTCAGACCTATCAGACTCTAAGCTACAAGACTGTTTTGATCACGTGGACTGGGAGATGTTCTGATCCGCCTCTGATGACGACATCGAGGTTTACGCTGATAGTGTAACGTGTTTCATCAGAAAGTGCGTAGAGGATGTTGTTCCATCCAAAACAATACGGATCTACCCAAACCAGAAACCTTGGATTAATAACGATGTTCGCGCGGCACTTAATGCGCGGACCTCCACTTTTAATTCCGGGAATGCGGAGGAGCATAAACAAGCCAGTTATGCCCTCCAAAAACTATCAGAGCAGCAAAATGCCAGTACAGGAACAAGACTGAAGGACAGTTTAACACCACCAACTCTAGAAGCATGTGGCATGGAATTAATATCATCACGGACTTTAAAGGGAATAAAAACTCCACCGTGAACACCGCTGCCTCTCTCCCGGATGAGCTAAATATATTTTATGCACGGTTCGAGGGAAATAATACAGCCCTCGCAGAGAGAGCTCTCGCGGCCGAACCTACAGAGGTTAGTTCACTCTCCGTCTCTGTAGCGGATGTAACCCGATCCTTCCAACGGGTGAATATCCGTAAAGCCGCGGGTCCAGACGGCATTCCGTGCCGTGTCATCAGAGCGTGCGCGAACCAACTGGCTGGTGTTTTTACGGACATTTTCAACCTTTCCCTCTCTTTGTCTGTAGTCCCCACATGCTTTAAAATGTCCACCATTGTGCCTGTACCAAAGCAATCCAAAATCACTTGCTTAAATGACTGGTGACCTGTTGCTCTGACCCCCATCATCAGCAAATACTTTGAGAGACTAATCAGAGATTACATCTGCTCTGTGCTGCCTCCATCACTGGACCCACTGCAGTTTGCTTACCGCAACAACCGCTCCACTGATGATGCCATTGCATCTACAATACACACTGCTCTCTCCCACCTGAAAAAAAGTAACACTTATGTGAGAATGCTGTTTGTAGACTACAGCTCAGCATACAACACCATAGTGCCCTCCAAGCTTGATGAGAAACTCCGGGCTCTGGGCTTAAACAGCTCGCTGTGCAGCTGGATCCTGGACTTCCTGTCAAGCAGACGCCAGGTGGTTAGAATGGGCAGTAACATCTCCTCATCACTGACCCTCAACACTGGAGCCCTGCAGGGCTGTGTTCTTAGCCCACTCCTGTATTCCCTGTACACACATGACTGTGTGGCAACACATAGCTCCAATGCCATCATTAAGTTTGCTGATGATACGACGGTGGTAGGTCTGATCACTGACAATGATGAAACAGCCTACAGAGAGTGGACTTCAGTAGAAGAGAAAGAGAACACAGCCCCATCATCATCAATGGATCACCAGTGGAGAGAGTCAGTAGCTTCAAGTTCCTGGGTATCCACATCACTGAGGAACTCACATGGTCCGTCCACACTGAGGCCGTTGTGAAGAAGGCTCATCAGCGCCTCTTCTTCCTGAGATGGCTGAGGAAGTTTGGAATGAACCGCCACATCCTCACACGGTTCTACACCTGCACTGTAGTGAGCATCCTGACCAGCTGCATCTCCGCCTGGTATGGTAATAGCACCACCCACAGCCGCAAAGCCCTGCAAAGGGTGGTGCGAACTGCCAGACACAACATCGGAGGTGAGCTTCCCTCCCTCCAGGACATATACACCAGGCGGTGTGTGAAAAAAGCTCGGAGGATCATCAGAGACTCCAGCCACCCGAGCCATGGGCTGCTCTCACTGCTACCATCAGGCAGGTGGTATCGCAGCATTAGGACCCGCATCAGCCGACTTCATGACAGCTTCTTCCCCCAAGCAATCAGACTTTTGAACTCTTGATCTCTCACAATCAATATACATCAGCACTGCACTTTATTAATCTTATTATCTCACACTGGACTGTCATAAATTATATTCTCTTAACAACACACTGACAACTGACTATCAACCGGCAGCCTGAATGTCAATACAGTACAATACAACCTACTGTACATTTTATATATACTATATATACTATTTTTTCATTGTATAATGTGTATTGTATATTGTGTGTATTGTATAATGTACATTGTATGTTATTATTTGTATATTGTGTTGTGTGTAATTATGTGTATATTAGATTTTAAATTGTTTTGTGTAAATTTGATGTTTATTGTAGATTGGTATATGTCTCATCCCTGTCACGACTGCTATGTTGCTCGGAACTGCACCCAAGAATTTCACACACTATTGCACTTGTGTATATGGTTGTGTGACAATAAAAGTGATTTGATTTGATTTTGAAAAAGAACCTGTGAGTTTATTAGTTACTGGGCCCCCTGCCCTAGATAATCAGAAGTGGCATAGTCAGAAAGACTTCATTATTTCTCTTTTGCCCCCCTTACAACAGAACCACACTTTATGTACGTATACCCACGAATACCAATGAGACTACGTTCCTCCATAATTTTGAAAGGCGCTCTCTCCCTCCCTACCAATCTTTTAAAAAACCCTCCTCTCTCTCTCTTCCCTGCCTACCTATCCTCTACCTTTCTCTCTACCTCTATCCTATTATCTCTCTCTCTTTCTCTCTTACAAATGCTTTTGTCTCTCCTCCCATACTATCATCCTCTACCTTTCTCTTGTTATCTCTCTCTCTCAATCACCCTTCCTTCCTCCTTCTTTATCTTTCTACATCTTTCTCTTACCTCCAGCCAGTCTGTGTTGACTCTCCGCAGGAGGAAGATCACGTCTCCAGCCTTCAGACTGAGCTCCAGGCGCCTGCTGCTGCTGAAGTCAAACACCGCCTAAAACACACGCACACGCAGAACAAGGACAAACAAGCCAGAAACACACACACATACACAACAACGGGAGAAAGAGAACAGATCCTGAGTAAGATCGAGCTGCAGGTAAGAGAGACTCTTCTTTAAAACTTTGAAGAGGATGAATGAGGGGAAAATGAGAGAAAGAGTGTTGGAGGATGCTAGCAAGAAAAAAGAAATCAAGAGAGAAAGAATCAAGAGATGAAAAAGTGTTTTCATTAGATGCAAGTTTGTACTTTTCCTTTCAACACAAAAAGTAACATGGCAATACCATTTGTTCAGACATATAACATGTTAATACCATGGTGTAATGCACATAGTATCAAATTAGATATGTTTTTACCATGGTATTCTTTGAAGTACACCATTTCCAAAACACCATGGTTTTCAAGTTCCGGGTAAATGTGCCATGGCAATACTTTAAATAATACCATAGTATTACCATGCTATATGCCCAAAAAACAAAATAAGAAAACAATAGAACAAAAAAAAAATGATGTGGAAGAATGAAAGCAGATGAGCAAAGGAAGAGTACAGCGAGAAAGTGATATGTGATATTGAGAGGGTTTCAAATAAGAAGGAGGAGGAGGAAAGAGAGGTAGAGTATGATTGTTCTCAAATGTCATTTGTCCATTAAAATCTTCAAGCTAAAGGGGTGTGAAACAGAGGGATGATATTAGGGGAAAACATTTTTGCTACAGAGGTTGTTTTTTCATAGCTTATGCAGGAGATGCATGTTGTCCATTAGGTTTTATCCAAGTATCAACTTTGTCTCAGATGTTTCTTTTAAAATTACTTAAATACAAATTAGAACATTTTTGACATACAGTAATCATGCAATAAAATTAATATGCATAGAACAGCTCAAATAATTTGGTCTTTGGAAGAATTTGATGAGAAATTTGACTTTTGATTGACTTTTGACTTTGATGTCTTGGCAACTCTGAGATTGAGACATCGTTGAGATCCCTTGTGAAATTTTTTAGGAGACACATATGAGATAACTGGCACACTGATCGGTCTGTGGTTACCAAAATACAAACCAATGCCCCCAGTGGCTGAAGCTGAAAGTGCTGTTGACCAGTTTTCGACCGAAATGTTCAGAGTAGCACCAAAATCGAGTTGTATTTTAGTTGTAAATTATGTAACACGGTGATCAGGAATGCATATTTTATTAACCCTACCCCCAACTCAAACCCAAACCCTAATTCTATCCGTTAGTGGAGTAAAAATTTAATTTTAGAGCGAAAATGCAACCACCGAATCATGCTCACCATTGTTTGTGAACACAAGTACTGTCAGTTGTTTAACAGGGAAAGGTGAACAAGTTAAAACTGATGCAAAAATATCTGATGGGGATGATTGTCAGTATTCATCAAAATGGGGTTGATTTCAGGGTACATGAACATGTCGATTTCTAGAGTGATCATGTTGGATCTAAAATAAACAACATTTCTTTGCTGTCTAGGAGAAACTAAATACACCACAAATCACTGTAGGACATACTGGTGCTTACAAGCGTGGTGTGTAAGTGTATGCATAACACACACGTGCATGTGTGTGTGTGTGTGATGGGCATGAGTGGGCATCTGTTCTGTAATGCTGTAAATCTGCTGAGCTGTGGGTCGCTTGGTTTGTTTGCACGAGTAGGAGTGTGTAGGTGAGTCGTGTTGGATGTTACCAACTAATTACATCTTGGCAGTTGCATTAGGTGTAAGCGTACATGCGTGCGTTTGTCCGTTCATATTCGTAGGCAGCATCTGAGCAGAAAGATACTGTTTTTTAGAATATCACATTGCGTATTGGCACGACTGGTATCTACCAGTCGTGCCAAAACTCAATGTGATATTCTCTGTGAAGTCAATAGTACAGACCAAGTATCCAAGTGTAGACACAGTACGACCAAATGAAGAAACTATTTCAGTCCCACTGCTGCTGTGAGACCCTAAAAATGGCTTTTGGGTCATTTGTGCAGGCTAAGTTTGTTATATAGTGCAGAAAAGTAACTCGGTACAATAATTGGCTTTTTCAACCACACCATGGTAAAGCTAAAATTACATTAAGCCATTTTAAATGCCTGGAGATTAATTAAGTACCATCGCTAAAATTAATCTTTTCACAGATATTCTTTGCGAAAGAGGACACTACAAATCAACACCATGTCTGCACTAAACAAAACTAGAACGCTCCCCTTATATTCAACGAAGCCGTTTACAATGCAAGTGTGCAATAAAATACAGAGCAACACAATATTAAAAGTGACCAGCAGACAAAATAACATCTTTGTTGAGCTATAATTTCATATACTGGGCTGCATTTTCTCTCTTGCCTTGTCTCTTTACAATTATTTTTGATTACATGGTTTAATCTCCCAGGAAATTAAACAAGACTTAGTAGAGATGTGTGAGAATGTAGTTCTACTTGCTATAAACACACACACAGCTCTGGGGAAAAGTGACAAAGCAATTCCTTCCCCCATTTCCCCAGCATAATATACTGTATGTGCTAATTAGCCTAGCGCTGAGAACAGCTCTCAGTGTAGCTTTCGCTTTTCTTGTGTGTACTGCTGCAGAGGTTTACTACACTTGCAAAGCAACAATGTAAAGTGCTCTTCTTTTATTTAAGTTCAGAATGCTTAATGTACAGACTTTGTTTTGCAGATCATTTCAGCATGAGGTGTTCTACCTCATTTTGTTCTAATATGCATGCTGTGCACAGTATACATAGTATGCCTACTGCAAAAGTACATAGTGTTTCATGGTACAGTAGTATGCTTAAGCAAACATTACATTTGTTAAATGTTCGGCATTCAAATGTAACTGACTGCAACACATCATTGTAATATTTGCATACTGCATTGCGTTTGGTCTTTATTTATTTTTTTTTAACCTATCAATAGAGTGCAACAGTTCCCACCCACTCTCTCAGCTGTCTTGGTTCTGGAAGTATTTTTCCCATTAATTTTTCTATAGGGATTTCATAAAATCTTTCTTAAAAAAAAGTTGTAAGCTATAAACCAAATCAACAAGCTCTGGGGTGAATCACAACATTACAATCTTTGATTTGATGCTAAAAGGTATTTAAAAATTGGACAAAAATAATGGTAAAATATTGTGTACTTTACGCCCTTAGAGAGGAAATGAACTACAATCCCATGGAGCACTGAGAATTACGTAATCTAATGAAAATGATGGAAAAATATATAAAACTATTGATTTAAAGTTCCTAATTATAACTATAGAAACAATATATTGTACGTTTATTGCAAAATATTCAGATAAATACAAATATATAAGTAGTTTCAGTCAGTGCAGAGCTCTTTTTGCATGCTTTGTGTGCCACAATTCTCTTTAGGATCATGGGTAGTGTAGTTATTCATGTGGACCGATGAAGCATATACCATCGATTAACAACCTCAGAGCTCACTGTAGGTCTGTCTTTAAAGATTTATAAGTTATTGTTCAAATGTAATTTCCCAATGGGGAAAAGCAAATGGGATTTTCACTTCCTAAACCAGACTGTTGCGCTCTATAGCTACCTTTACACTGTAAAGATGGTGTTGCGTTGTTGGTAACACTTGACACATGACCACAGCAAAGTGGTTCTGATGCAGTATTTCATTTACGTAGAAACAAAGCTTAAAAGCTTGACACTTTGCTACTTTATAAGTATTTCCTTCTAGAAATGCAACTTTAGTTATTCTTGAGTCTACATATCTGAAATCTACAAATGAAGTGATATGAAGACCTCAGGGCTTGGGCTGCACTCAATATCGAACTAGAGAACTAAAGTAGGTCAAAAACAAATAAAACAGTCCAAAAATGAGTTTAAGGAAGTGTGAGTTTTGTTGGTCATATGTTCCAACTTATAATACAAACTACACACAATGAACAAGGCACACATATTTAACCCTGTACACAAGCAATAATACTCAAACTCAAATCTTTTTTAAATTTTGCAGAACTCGACTGAAGGAGTATTTCTTATTTGGACACATACAGTGAGTTATTTCAGCAAAGGATCAAGAAGTCATTGAACATATCTAATTATAGAGTGACTCTGGGGGTCATAAAGCACTCTGATTTCAATTAAGGAGTCAGTGACCTCTGAAATCAGCACATTAGCACGTGGCCGACCAAAAGGGAAGAGAGGAAAGTCTTTTTTTTTACCTAAACAAGTGACCCAATTTGAATCTATTCGACTGGGGGACCAGAGTGGGATATAAAGAGAAAAGATCGGTCTCTAGGGCCACGACACATGACAAAGGAATTTAACAAAGGCGGGGTGTCAGTTAATAGCCTGTCTATTAATGCTTTCTAAATGGCCTATAACAACTACAAGTAATTTAATTGCCAATTGCTTTGAATAATTTCCATCACTCTAGCTGTTTTCTGGTGAATAGGCAATCTTAATAACCATGACAATAAAATAATGTGCATGTGGAATGTGATTTTACTATTCTTAGATATTTGTATATAAGCTTTGGCTCTAGCACAAATACTGTATATTTTCATACATTTGGATAGACACTGATGTGTAAAATATCAATGTATGTACTTGCTTCTAAGTGTAACCTTTTCAAAAATGTACAACTAAAAACTTGTGACATTCGCAAAATATTCTACCTGAATATTTCTCCATTGTACTGTATGTTTTACACTATAGATTCAAATGAACTGTCTCATAAGAGTCATTCGTTCGGGAATCGGACCACACTGGTTGCACTGTATCCAAAGAACTGAGTCAAAAGAGTCATTTGTTCAGGAATCGGACAACACTGGTTGTGCTGCATCCAAAGAACCGAGTCATAAGAGTAATTTGTTCAAGAATCAGACCTCACTGGTTGCACTGTATCCAAATAACCGAGTCATAAAAGTCATTAATTTGGGAAAAAGACTACAGTGGTTGCGCTGTAGATTCAAAAGAACCAGCTCATCATAGTATTTTGCTCGGGAATCAGACTACACTGGTCCCGCTGTGTGTTTCGCACTGTAGATTCAAAAGAACTGGTTTATAAGAGTCATTCGTTTAGACTACACTGGTTGCGCTGTAGATTCAAAAGCACTGACTCATAAGAGTCATTCGTTCGGGAATCAGACTACATAAGTCATGCTGTATATTTCACGTTGCTGATTTGCAGTGCTACAGTAACGCTGAATGTTAGTGCAGGAAACACTATCAGAGTATTATAGCACAATGTCCAGCTACATCTGCAGAAGAATGTACATTCGAGAACCGTTAACAGAACCCAAAGACACATTTTTTTTTTTAATGGAACAGGTTCTGAACAAGAACCGGTTCTCGATTCCCATCTCTATCCAAAATGTACATTTACATAATATGTTCAAAAACCTATGAATATGAATAAGATCACCCTGGCCTGTGTGCATGCATATCATAATACTGATTTACAATGTTTAAAAAAGCCTCTCTCAAATTACAACTCACAGAAAGCTTATACTTGTAACAGTATTTCAGCCAAAGAGAAAGACTCTAATGGAAAGTGATCCCTTTACAGAGTATCTGCAATCTCTGTTTAATGGCTCTTTCTTACTGACTAAACTCCTTACAGTTATAGAAGGAGGGAAGAGCTTAGATTTTCAATAAAACTCCTGTCTGATGTATTATGAGCCACAGGCAATGGCCATACACTTCTTAGATCTGTCATATAGGAAATGAAGCAGTAGACAACACTATTCCTGAAAGTGCCATGCTCAAGGGCCCTACAGTGAGAACTCATGAGTCATCTCTTCTGGGCTTCAAACCCGCAATCTTTCGGTTTTCCAGCCCAGATCTTTAACCACTAAGTTACACCACCCACATATTTGTCTCTTCTATAGCTTGATTTCCCCATCTTGCTTTCCAAATTTTTTGTTGTTCTTTCTGGTGTTATAAGAAAAGTATAATTTGTCACTCTCTCCCAGCCAAATGCAAGCATAAGGCAGGTGTTTCTCCGGCCGCTGTGATCCACCTGCTTTGAATCACGTAGTGTAATATTGCTTTCGCACAAGCATATTTGCGCTTTGAGCTTTATCAACACACCTGCAGCATTCATGTACATTAGGACAAGATATCATGGGAGAAATCTTTTGAGGAGATTCTAAAGGATGTGTGTGATTGTATAAAGCAGAAATGTCAAGGAAAAGATCCTTTTATGCACAGGGAAAATGTGGTTCTCATCAGGATTTGGATGTACGCTCCATTAAATTAAGGAGAATGTAAGTATAATTAATCATTTTCATCTACTGACACAAATCATGGCTAGTATTAACAGTGCTTGTATCGACTTTCCACGTTAGGCTGTGGATTTCTGCACACACTTCACTTCTGCAGTCGATTCTGATGTAAACATTAAATTCATATATTGAAACACAAAACAATAGACCAAAAATATGTCTAAATTGAATTTACACTTTAAACGAAATGATCATATATTCAAAATAACGAAGTGGTGGTGCTGGTGGAATTGCGCTTTGTGCCACTTCATTACCACCCCGCCACACCCAGTCCGTGGCACGAAAATTGCACTTAGAATTAGCGCTCTCATGAAAATTAGATAAGATGTAGCGCACGGTCATTGCACGTTGCGCTGCTCTTAGCCCTGAATGTGTGGAAATGTGAAGAAGATTGTATAGCTACAGTGAAAGGGAAGATAATAAGTGAATAATGTCCATCTGTACATCACACAAAGCCATTGTAAAGACTGCCTAACTTCTCCTTTTGTGTTCCACTGAAGAAATTAAGTCATATGGGTTTGGAACAGCATGATGACATAATTAGCATTTTGGTGAACAGCTTCTTTAAGAATAGCTCAGAAAAAAAGCTGGATGGAGATGAAGATGGAGAAGATGCAGAAATTAGTAAAAGAAAGTAAATCAGGTCAGGAACCATGAATGGGGCAAAAATAATTTTACATCTCTTTCTATAAGAGGAACATTACAGAATCAGTGTCATGCTGATTTCACTGTAAATTTATCACATTCTCTTCAAAATATGAGTAATCAAAACCACAAAACTAACACTGGACAGTATCAGCAAACCACCAAACAGAACTGCAAGAATATCTAGATTTCCACAATTTATGAGGAAAATGTAGTGCAAAATTGTCAAAATGCTAGGGTGGTTTGGGTTGTTTCCAGGGCATTGTTATGTGGTTGCTAGGGAGTTCTGAATGGTTGCTATGTGGTTACTTACTAGTCTAAGTCATAAGAGCCAGCCCTACCAAGTCTTTACGATATTCTGGTCCCCAGATATGGCTCAGGGCCTCATTTCCCAAAAGCATCGTAAGCCTAAGTAGATCGTAGAATCCATCTTATGATTCATCTTAGTTTTATGGCCCGTTTCCCAAAATCATCATAACTTAAGTGGTACTTGAAAATGCTCATAGATTAACGAGTGCTCTGGAGTACTTGTGCACCGCTAAGAGCATCGTAAGGACATAGACTTATGCAGACACCTGCAGGACAAACGCGAAATTAGACCTAATACAATTTAAATACCTATAGCTACACTTTATGCTAAAACTTTAATATCGAGATACCTATGTTTTATTTATTTTAATTTTAACAGACAAGTCTAATAATAATAATAATAATAATAATAATAATATAGCTGCAAGCAGCAATTAAGTGGCCAAGCACATCAACCATTATTTGGCACAACGATGGCAAAAAATACGTAATTAAAACAATCTGGTCATGATTTTAGGCAAAATGGTTGAAAAACCATGAATATTATCAATTGCAATGGGACATAAAAGCTTATTACTTTTGACCAACAGGTGGCGCTGTCACCAAATTGATGGTATGGTCAAGGTGCATGATGACACATAAAGTTTCATGTCAATACGCCAAAGTGTTGCCGAGGTAGAGGCTGAAAATCATTCTGGCACTGTGCCATCAAATTCATTGTTGTGTTAAACGAAAACGGTTTGGTCTATCAACACAAAATCCATAACTTTTTGTCATCATGGTCTGAATGTGGTCTGATTTGATTTTGGTTAAAATCTGACAAACGCTCTAGGAGTTTGAAAAGTAGGTTTTTAAAGGATTTCAAAATGGCGGACAGGAAGTTCGATCGATCGTGGCATAATTGGTATCTGTGTTCTCGGCATGACCCACGGAATCTACTTTGACTGATCTCATGACAATAGCACAAAGTAATCAAAAGTTATTAGCATTTTATGAAAATTTGGTATAACTTTTCACCAGAAGGTGGCGCTGTCCCAAAACTTTTTGAGTACCTTCAAGGTATTGTGCCAATGACACATAACGAGTTTCATAATGATATGTCTATGCATTTGAAAAATACAGCATTTTAAAACATAATTCAAAATGGGCGATGCCCAAAATGGCCGACATAGGAAAATGTGGTATCATTTGACTCGGCATCCCGCACAGAATCTAACAAGACCAGATTTGTGATTTTAGGTGAAACCGTTCAGATGTTATAAGCAAAAATATGCATTTTTCATGTCTCATGACCACTAGGTGGCGCTGTGCCGAAACTGTGCAGGTACCCTCAGGTCATAGTTGTCATAACAAACACCAAGTTTGGTGTGAATATGCTAAAGCGTTGCGGAGATATAGACTCGTGTCCAATTCGGGGTGCTCTACGTCGAATTTGTTCGCGCGTTATTTGAGAACCGTTTGACTAATCAACTTGAATTCCATAACTTTTTGTCAGCCTGGTCTGAAGATGATTCAATTTTCATGCAAATCGGATGACCGGTCTAGGAGGAGTTCGAAAAAGTATGTTTTTCGAAAAATTCTAAATGTCGGAAACATTTTCAAGACGGAAAATGATGACATAGGGGGTTTAAAAGTTATTAGCATAAACATGTGTGAAACTTTGGGCAGTTGGTGGCACTAGAGGGTTTGAGTGAGAGACTCCAAATTTGCTCCAGTTAATGTTCAGACTGTCCTCTATCTATGTGCCAACTTTCCCGCATACGGTTCTATGGGCTGCCATAGACTCAATGGTGCAAGAAGAAGAATAATAATAAAAAGAACACAAATGATTACACTACGTGCCTACGCACTTTCAGTGCTTGGCCCCTAAATAATAACGATTAAATAGATATAAATGGATGAATAGATTAATTAGTAAACAAAGTTATTTGTGTGGATTAGTTGGTAAGGATTGATGCAGACAACTGTATAAATTAAAATCAGAGAGAAGAAAAAAGTCAATAATTGCATGAAAATCCTCAGTATATATTGGCTAATCCTTGTCTCCTCTTCCTCTCTGACACCCAAAGGCACACTTGCCAGCACTACAAGTTGTGTAGCACAGCATATGCAGCATTGCTGTCACCGTTATCAATTTTAGGAGTAAAGAGCAGACCTCCACTTTATTGGTGAATGTCCCTAAAGCGCAACTTCTAAACGTCTCCTTATTTTGCACTGCGTGAAAACACATTGAATCTCGTAATATTCAATGAATGCTTGTAATTAGCAGGATCATACAAGGGGCAACCACTGTCTTCACTAATCCTGGAAGCTTTCACTCCGAGAGAAATGTGTGAAAACTAAATATTACACATGCACGCTTGATTATGGAAGCAGATTGTGTAAAAGAAATAGATCATTCTGCACAAAATGATTGTATAACAACGACATGTAAATATGTAGTTAATTAGGTTGAATATTTAAAAAAATATATTTCTAAACAAATATTAGTGAGGTAAATTACAAATGAATGTAAAGTTATGCACAAATATAATAAAGTTACAATGACGAGCAGCACTATACGGTCACATTTCAGCACAAGTCACACGTACAGCGACTCTCTCAAGTAGCACTTAAAGCGCGTCCCGCACGTTCATGTTAAGAGCAGTTTTGGTAAACGCACGTAAAAAATAACTAACGTTCGTAAAATCGCTCGTAGAAAATGCTCTTAACCGCTAAGATCGATCGTTATTGGGAAACGAGGCCCAGGTCCTTTCTTCAGTGTAAGTGTATGGACATTTTTTCACCCATTTTTATTACCAGCAAAGCGAAAAACGTACATCGGAATTGTTTCGAAAGGTATTAGCACACCTCTTCTTAACAAACCGCACAATTTTGAGATCATTCATGCCCAGAGCACAAACTGTGAAGGATGAATAACGAAACCAAATGTAATACTAAGTTTCAGGGGTTTGTTTAAATACCGAACCATAAGTTAGCAAACACCAATAATGACTATGCAACAATCATTATTGGTTGGATTTTTGGAAATTCCATATAAACATTCAAATTTTCACTGATATCGATACATTTTCAGGTTCCTAATAAAACAGACTACTTGAAATCACGTATGAGGAGGAAGAGAATTGTGATGGAGAGAAAGAAAGTGTGTTTGTGTGTGTTATTGTGAGTGTAGTGAAACAGTACGAGCCTCCACAAAGTTTTGCGTGTCATAATCCTCTGATGAAAAATTTGAGTTTTGTAACAACAGTTTGAGGTGTGTGTGTGTGTGTGTGTTTTGTGTATTAACCTCCTGACCAAATGTTGTGTGGTGCTTGCATGCTTGAGTGTGTACAGTAAGTATGTGTGATCGTGTAGTATGTAGTGTGTAGGCTGTTATAGAAAGCGTTTCCAAGGAAACGCTAATGTACCTCTGCTCTTGGAGCGGAGAGAAGGTCTGTTTTGGGCTTAACGGTTTTCCTATTAAGAGAGAAAAGAGAAAAAAGAAAGAGCATTGTGAAATTCTAAGACATGACAGTCAAAGTGAAAGTCAAACAAACCTATGGATAATGGATATCTTAGTTATATTAAACTCCTAAAAGTCTTCATCTGAAATAAAATAGACACAACTGAGACCTTTTTTGACATACAGTATGAGTACAGAACTAAACAATTAGACTAATGTGAATAACATATCTCAGGTCATTTAGACTTTGAAGAATATATTTGAGCTCATATTGAAATCTCTGACTTTTGATTGTAATCTTGGCAAATTTGAGCACAGTTTGAGATATTGTTGAGATGTGAAAGTTTAGAGGAGACATGTAAGATTACTAGTGTCTTTTTCTTAGGAAAAAAATCTGAGATGCAGGCAGTATTAGTAATAACAGACTACACGAATTCTGGATTACATAATCCGATTACAAAAATCTAGTACTTGTAATTAGATTACATTATACTTTAATCCATTTTAAATGTGTAATCAAATTACAGTTACTTTATGGATTACATATCGATTACATTGCCTATAAATCTTGACTTTCAAAGAACTGAGGAACTTTCAAAGGAATGACAAATAGCAAATTGTAATTCAGATTGTGTATTTGTTTTCATTTTTACTAAAGTGAAATGAAAGGAGTGTAAACTGGTTCGTAATGCACTTCAAATGAGATTTTCATTAAACATGCAATGGGTAATCTGAAAGTGTTCCAAAAGTAATAGGATTAGATAAAAAAAAGTGTAAACTAAAAGATTTAATTACTGATTACAATTTCAGCTGTTTACTTTTTTAATCTTTGCTTAATCAAACTGAACTGCAAAAATGACTTTTTATGGGAAGAGCTGTTAGATAAAGCACAACTGTAGATTTCATACATTTAAATATGCACATAAATGTAAAATGGCAGTACAAAGTTAGTGGTACAGCAGTATACTGTAAAGTATCCAGTAGAGTGCTACAAAGAGAAATGAGGCATTGTGGGAAGGCTCCTACACTCTGCGTGTTGGGGGCCGCAGGCGGCGCAGGGCTCGGGGGACTTGTTGGCTGTCTGACTCTGTTTGATAGAAAAACATTCGTATCAGATCATCCAAGAGAATCCAGGTAGGCAGACACAGCAACCTCTGAAAAAGAAAAAGTTAAACAGAATTTTCAGTAGGAATGTTTTCCCCACTATTAAATTAAATTAAATTAAATTAAAAACATTATTAATTATTTAATTATTTGTAATTATTCATTAATTATTATTAAATTAAATTTAACTGCAAAAATTACTGTTTTCAAATAGTTTTCTCAAACATTCCACCCATCTTCCATTGGTTGAACTAATAGATATTCCAATTAAGTTAATGTAACAGTTCAAGGACAGGCAAGGAGGCGGTGGGAACCGGCTGAACAGTAAGGTTTAATGTAAAACTCAACTTAAAACAACATAAAACATAAGACAAACAGACACATATGCAACGTAGTCGCGTGCGTCTCTCTCTTTCTCGAACCGGCGTCTCCAGCTGCCCCTTCTGTTTCTCTCCCGCTGATCAGCTGATTCAGTGCCGGCCATGCTCCATCACGCCCGGCCACACCCGGCCACGCCCTCCTTCTCGTCACAGTTAAGTTGTTCAGTTTCAAAACAATTCCACACACGTAAAGTTGACACATATTTCATATGCAAAGATATTACCCAATCATAGCAGTGGGCATTTACACTGAAGTCTTAAAGGAGACACAACCCGAAAATTGAGCTTTTTAATCAGAGGGCCAAAAACAGGATAGAAAATTGACAATTATTTCTAAATTATGACTATTTTTGATGAAAAAATCTTACTACCATTATAAGTGGACCTCAGTGAACATTATAAAATAAAATAAAAATTAAATGCATGACACCTTTAAGTTACTGAATGTTAAGTTTTTGATTATTATTATTTGACACCATTAGCATCATCAAATTAAACTGCAAAATGACTGTTTTCAAACATTTTTCTAAAACACTCCCCCCAACTTCCATTGGTTGAACTAACAGATAGTCACGCCCCACACTCACACCATTGGTCAGGTCTATGTTGCTGAGTCTGGCTGGTCAGGATACAAACAGCAATATTTTGAAAGTGTTTACAATTTTTGGGGCAATTAACCCATGAATAGCTTATTTATAGTTAACTTTGCATATTCATCTGCGATAGGACAAAGTATTATTTCCCAAACAATTACAGATATTATCTTTAAGTCAAACTAATATTGTTCATACTTGTATTCATAAAAGTCTGTAAACTTAGCAATGATTTCACACACTTGAAATTAAATCAAAATCTTACAAATACAGTCATCAGTGACACAGGATGTACAAAAAGAGAACTAACGAAAAAGGGGAACTGTTTTTTTTTCTTCTGGTAATTCAACACTGTTTGCACTGCATAGGCTACAACAACCGAAACACATGAGCCCAACTATTACCAAAAACTACTCCCACCAACACAACATGACCATGAAACAGCTTGAAACATTTGTGACTGACTCACCTTCATGTAATTATTGAGCTCTGGGATTCTGCTCTCTGCGATCTCTTTTTTGTTTCCCATAAACACCTTACCTGTGGCAAAACAAACAGATGAAAAAATGGCATATATGATTAAACAAGGAGCCTATCTACGTCTTGAAACAAATTTGGTCATGATTAAAACAATCAAAAGCTAGCCAGAGGTTCCTTCAGAATATCATTAGCGGCCTCTAATTAGCACTTGCCGTAATGGGAGCCCAAATATTATGGTAAATTGCTTTCTCAATAAAAAATTTTTTATTTCACCCAACAGAAATGTTATAAATTGTGCATGAGGTCTCAGCACATTGGACAATGACTGCCAAAAGTCTTGATTTTATTCTATTTTTCTACAGCACTTTGGGGTGGGGGGATCATGGGTGTTCCATTTGTACGATGCGTTTCATAAATTCAGCTAAATCAAATTTTACCACCATTTTAATGGCTTTGTGACTATTTAATTCCCTTCTGTATTAAATAAATCTCTTTGTATTTCTCAACCCTTTCCATTTGTTATCTCTCATGCTATCTTTCATTTCGAATAGATTTGGCTGCTGTTTCCCGTAAGCTTTGTTATAAACTAAATAAGTACCAGAGGAGCCTGAGAGATGTACGAACAATGCAAGGAGACATCCCTTTATACCACATCAGAGCAGACAATGCTAATGCCCTCAAATAAACTTTGTAATTATCTTTATAGTGCATAATACTGCATTATCATATTACACACTGTGCCGAACAATCATGAAGAGTGTAACGTTCAGTACTAATTTGTAAAATAATGAGGCTTAATCTAACTTCAATCCCAGGGGTGCAGGTTTAGCTGGCACTTTGAAGATGCTTCAGTGGAAAGTCATGGAAAGCTTGTTGGCTGCAGTCTTTATGTGATGTTAATGCAACAGTCGGTAGTGTGCCAAAGAGTGTTAGCACTCCTTCCAACTAAATTCAATAATACACATACTCGTCTGGTCAAAGACAGAGAAGAGGACAGACAAATACACCAAGAGACATAAAAAGAGACAGAGAAAGAATGATTAGACAACGAATGAGCGAAAATGATAAAGAGGTTAAAGAATGGAACGAGTGCAACAAGTAATGACATGTAGGGCTGTCAACTGATTAAAAAATGTAATGGAATTAATGAATCACAAAATTACAAACATTGATTTGAAGCAAAAAAAAGAATTTGAAAATCGGACAAAAAGAAGAAAGTATAAGACTGTGCACATACGTTGATTGCGAATGACGCAATCAAATTAAAAACAATGGAAAAAAATGAAACTATTGATTTTAAGTTATTGATTATAAGAATAGAAACAATATCTTTTAAGTTTATTGCTAAATATTCAGATATGTACAAATATATAAGTCATTTTGGTCACTGCAGAGCACCTTTGGCGCACTTTGTTTGAAGCAGTTCTCCAATTAGTAGGTTGTTTCTTTTCAGGATTATGGGTAGTGTAGTTTTTTACAAGGAGTTCTGCTATTAAACACCATTTCTTAAAACTGAAGATGAAATAACATTGACTGATGGCTTAAAAAGAACTATATACCATCAATTAACAATCTCGGAGCTTACGGTAGGTCTGTCTTTAACAGATTACAAGTTATCGTTAAAATTTTTTACTTCCAGAACCAGACTGTCGCTCTATTTCTTCTTCTAGAGTCAGAAACTGCAAAATGCCACTCATCTGACAGACAAGAAAACTTCAGACATACAGTATGTGACCTTTCAAACTCTCAAACCAACAGTAACCAGCAAGAAAACTGCATATTTTTGTGTGTGTGGCTGATGACTGGTAGATAAAAAGGAAGTAGATGTGGACAGGAAGAGCCAGATAGAGTCCTCTGAAGTGATGTCCAAAGGACGCAATCTGTTTCACTTTCCTAACAAAGCAATGTCAACACTGTCTTCTCTCTCACTTGTTCTTTTTCCTTTCCTCCAGTAAGCAAACATGTTTGTGATTTCAAACAGATAAACTGAGTTCTAGTTAATCAGTAACACTATCCAGACTTCAAAGGGTGAATTACATCTAGGGAGTGAACTTTGTCTTTGGTCACAGACCTGGCAGGGCAGGTAGTTGGCAGGTGTAGTATCCTGGCTGGGCTTCAGGGGAGTACTTCAGCTCCAGACTCTGGTGCAGAGCAAAGAACTGCCGATATCGCCGGTAGATCAGGTACTTACTGCCACCTTTGGTCTTCACCTCAATCACAAACCTCTGTGAAAGGGCGACAAAGAACACATGAAAGTCAAAGACTTGGTGTATGTGCCAAGTATAAACACGTTTAAGAAATAGTTTACCCAAAAATGAAAATTCTCATAACTCAGAATGACACTTTACAGTTGTCTTTAAACAATCTTTTGAAGGTGTATGCTGTTGGTTAACCATAGGGCACAGTTAACAGGCAGACTATAGAAGCCAGGTCATTTATAGAATGCAGGTCAGCTACAGGAGATAAAAAGGTCTTGGGAAAACTCACATAGTAAACAATGAAGCCTTTCTTCTCCTCAACATCAGCAATGGTTGCAGTGACCGGAATGTTGTCTGGAAGCTGGTCGAAATCACTGTAAGGTGATCGGAAAAGTTGGGACAGTATGAAAAATGCTAATAAAAACAAAAAGGAGTGATTTCTAAATTATATTCACACTTTGCTATATTGAAAGCACTACAACTAAATATTATATGATGTTTTACCTTGTGAATTTCATTGTTTTTTTGAAAATGTACAGTAATTTCAAATCAGATGATTGCAAAACACTCCAAAGAAGTTGGGACAGTCGAGTGTTTACCACTGTGAAACATCACCATTTCTTCTAATAACTCTTATTAAGCATTTAGGCACTGAAGACACATTTTTGTTAAGTTTAAAAAGTGGAATTGTCCCCCATTTATCCATTATGCAGTTCTTCAACTGCACAATTGTATGGGGTCTTCGTTGCCATATTGTGCGCTTCATAATGCACCACACATTCTCAATTGGAGATGGTCAGGACTGCAGGCAGGCCAATCTAGCACCCGCACTCTCTGCTTATTCGGTCAGTATGTGGTTTGAAGTTGTCCTGCAGGAAAATGCAGGGACATCCCTGGAAAAGGCGGTGCTGGATGGCAGTATATGTTGCTCCAACATTTTTATATATCTGTCTGCATTCATGGTGCCCTCACAGATGTGCAAGTTACCCATGCCATGGGCACTGACACACCCCTGGCCCATACAGACACTGGCTTTTGGACCTGACGCTGATAACAGCGTGGATGGTCCTTTTCCTCTTTGGCCCGGAGAACACGACGGTTGTGTTTCTCAAAAACTATTTGAAACGTGGACTCATCAGATCAAAAAACCTGGTTCCACTGTTCTACTTTCCATCTAAGATGAGACCGAGCCCTGAGAAGTCGGCAGCGCTTCTGGACAGTGTTGATGTATGGCCTCTGCTTTACATAGTAAAGTCTTAACTTGCATCTGTGGATGCAGCGGCGAATGGTGTTGACTAACAAAGGTTTACCAAGCCTATGTTCATGATATCTATTACAGATGAATGATGTTTTTTTAAGACAGTGACGTATGAGGGATCAGAGATCGTGCGCATTCAGAAGTGGTTTTCGTCTTGCCCTTTACACACCGAGATTTGACCAGATTCCTTGAATCTTTTAACTGTATTGTGTGCACTGAAGAGGGTGAAATGCCCAAAATCCTTCCAATTTGTCTTTGAGGAACATTGTTCTCAAAGTGCTGGATTATTTGCTGAAGCACCTGTTGGCAAATTGACAAGTCTCGAATGATCCTTGCTCTTAAAGGTCTAGGCTGTTTATGGAGGCTGATTAAATACTATGACATGATTGCCTCACCTGTTTAACATCTCTTTTTTCACACCTCCTTGTTATTTCAACTATATATATATATATATATATATATATACACTACTGTTCAAAAGTTTAGGGTCACTTACTCATTCTTTATTTTTATTTTTTATTTAATTTTTCCACATTTTAGAATGATAGTAAAGTCATCACAACTATGGAATAATAGAAATGGAAATATGGGAATTATGTTGTGACTAAACAAAATCCAAAATAAATCAAAACTATGTTATATTTTAGCATCTTCAAAGTGGCCACACTTTGCCTAGATTTTGCAGAAATGTACTCTTGACATTTTCTTAACCAACTTCTTGAGGTATCACCCTGGGATGCTTTTTAACAGTACTGAAGGAGTTCCCATCTATAGGCTGGGCACTTAGTGGCTGCTTTTCTTAATTATTCGGACCAAGTCATCCATTTCAAAAACTTTTTTTTTTTAAATAAAATTTTAGTTTTGTAATTAAATAAATTAATATGTTGGCACAATTATATTTTTGTCTACAAAACTAATTTCAAACATTTAAGCATACGCCTTTAGATCAAAAGGTTTTTAAGATCATGAGAAACATTTCAGGCAAGTGACCCCAAACTTTTGAACGGTAGTGTGTATATATATATATAAATATATAAAGAAAATATATAGAATATATAAAGAAAATATATAGAATATATAGAAAATGCTAAAAATCTTTTTCAAAATTTATGGAAACCAAATTGGACACAAAGATTACATTTCTATGAACTTGACACGTGTGTTATAAACAAAATAAAAATATATATATATTTTTATGACCTCGGACAACCTTATTTGTCAATGATTCATAACATATATATACTATATTATAATTTATAATATATTATACAACATATTAACAGACTAGTCTTGTTTAGTACAGTGTAGCATTACAGAAGTCTAGTCTAATATAGTATAGCCTAGTACAGTATAGTATAGTACAGTATAGTATAGTATATTATAGTATAGTAAAGTATAGTATAGTACAGTATAGTATAGTGTAATATAGTATAGTATAGTATAGTACAGTATAGTGTATTATAGTAAAGTGTAGTATAGTATAGTACAGTACAGTATATTATAGTAAAGTGTAGTATAGTATAGTACAGTGTAGTATAGTATATTATAGTATAGTACAGTATATTATATTAAAGTGTAGTATAGTACAGTACAGTACAGTATAGTGTAGTATAGTATAGTACAGTGTAAAATAGTATATTATAGTAAGGTGTAGTATAGTATATTATAGTACAGTATATTATAGTACAGTATAGTGTAGTATAGTACAGTGTAGTATAGTGTAGTATAGTATATTATAGTAAAGTACAGTATATTATAGTAAAGTGTAGTATAGTATAGTATAGTACAGTGTAATATAGTATATTATAGTAAAGTGTAGTGTAGTATAGTATAGTACCGTGTAAAATAGTATATTATAGTAAAGTGTAGTATAGTATAGTATAGTACAGTACAGTATAGTACAATATAGTGTAGTATAATACAATGAAGTATAGTGTAGTATAGTATATTATAGTATTTTATAATAAAGTACAGTATATTATAGTAAAGTGTAGTATAATATAGTATATTATAGGACAGTATAGTATAGTACAGTATAGTATAGTGTAATATAGTACATTATAGTATATTAAAGTACAGTATAGTATAGTACAGTGTAGTATAGTATAGTACAGTATATTATAGTAAAGTGTAGTATAGTATAGTACAGTGTAGTATAGTATAGTGTTGTATAGTATAGTATAGTACAGTATGGAATAGTATTAGTAGCACTACTCACATTTTTCCTTAGATTAATTGTTTCTTTAATGAATAAATGTAAATTGTAGTTAAATAAAGTGGTACTGAATACAGTATAGTATAGTCTACTGCAATATTATACTATAATATAATCATTTGGACACAAAACACGTGTGTTAGAAACAAGATTTTCAAAAGATTTCTTATTTTTATCTCCTCGGACAAACTTATTTGTGAATGACTCATAACATATCATTCATACTGTACTATATTAAATGTATTATACAACATGTTAACAGACTAGTCAAGTTTACTATAGTGTAGCATAGAAAAAGTCCAGCTAATTTAAATTAGTATAGTATAGTATAGTATAGTATAGTATAGCATAGTATAGTATAGTATAGTAGCCTATGGTAGCAAACGCCCTACTGGGACAACACACAAACAAAACAAGAATTGCTGTTTTGAAATCATGAATATTCATGAGTAAATATATAATGATTTCGCTCACCTTTCATCGCGCAGTTGTTGCGGGAGAGACATCCCGGTTGATGCGGCGTTTCAGAGATCTTCAGACGGACAGATAGACAGACAGGACAAAAGACAAAAAAAAGAGAGTTCAGCGAAGTGGAAGTGAAGCTGCTGGTGGTTTTCTGAGGCGGGTTCACAATTGCGTTAGAGTTGCACATATACTGTATCACAGAGGAACTGAAATGTCCCAATGGCAGGTGCTTTCTTTCAAAGTTTTTTTTTTTTTTGCACAATGGAATTTAACTAAACGCAACTAAAAGCCGTTTTTAACTAGATACGCCATCTTAAAAACGCGTATCAAGACACGAAGCAACGACCAAAGATCGTCCTCGCAGACGCAAAGCAAAACATGTCTGTGACTGTGTGAACGCCCCTTAAACTTTATACACAATGAGACGTGAAATGAAAGTGACAGGTAGAAATGATTTAACATGGTTTAAAACGAAAGAAAGAAAGAAAGAAACGTTTAATATTGAAGTATCAAAATCATGACAACCTGCTGTTGATTCATTCTCGTCGTGTAGAATCTTTGTCTTTCAGTTTGTCCAGAAATCAGTCAGATTATAATGAAAGGATTTCACCTGCAGACGCTGTAAACAGCTTTCATAACGCGCACTTTAAACTGCATCTTCACATAAAAGTTTTAACACTGAATTAAGGTCTTTGTTGATACCAGGTTAATGCTACTTTTTAAACCTGACTTAAAGTTTTCATTGGTAATTTTGAAAGGATGTCAGCACCTGAAAAAACGCAGTGCTAGAATTATGTCGAGTTGTTTAGCATCAAGCAACCAATCTTAAAATGTATGCCTTTTGAAAAATACATGTGCTATGTACAGACCCACACACTTTAACACTATGAGTTAAGTTCCAGCGTCTGTCTGGGGTAAAAAAAAAAAATAATAATAAAATAAAAAATAATAATAATAAAATGGATATGGGCCGTTCACACCGAACACGCACTAAGCTGAAGCAGCTAGATGCAGCGCAACAAGACGACTATTTAGCCCGAGACTGACCACTTACACTGGCGGCCAAAAGTTTGGAATAATGTACAGATTTTGCTCTTATGGAAAGAAATTGGTACTTTAATTCACCAAAGTGGCATTCAACTGATCACAATTTATAGTCAGGACATTAATAATGTGAAAAATTACTATTACAATTTGAAAAAAAAATTAAAAAAAAAAAAAAAAAAAATGCAGAATTTCTTAAACTACTCCAAAGAGTTCTCATCAAAAAATCCTCCACATGCAGCAATGACAGCTTTGCAGATCCTTGGCATTCTAGCTGTCAGTTTGTCCAGATACTCAGGTGACATTTCACCCCACACTTCCTGTAGCACTTGCCATAGATATGGCTGTCTTGTCGGGCACTTCTCACGCACCTTACAGTCTAGCTGATCCCACAAAAGCTCAATGGGGTTAAGATCCATAACACTCTTTTCCAATTATCTGTTGACCAATGTCTGTGTTTCTTTGCCCACTCTAACTTTTTCTTTGTGTTTTTCTGTTTCAAAAGTAGCTTTTTTGCCATTTTTGACCTAATATTGACCTTAAGACATGCCAGTCTATTGCATACTGTGGCAACTCAAAAACAAACACAAAGACAACGTTAAGCTTCATTTAATGAAACAAATAGCTTTCAACTGTGTTTGATATAATGGCAAGTGATTTTCTATTACCAAATTAGCAATTTAGCATGATTACTTAAGGATATGGTGTTAGAGTGATGGCTGCTGGAAATGGGGTCTGTCTAGATTTGATCAAAAATTACTTTTTTTTCAAATAGTGATGGTGCTGTTTTTACATCAGTAATGTCCTCACTATACTTTGTGATCAGTTGAATGCCACTTTGGTGAATTAAAGTACCAATTTCCTTCCGAAACAGCAAAATCTGTACATTATTCTAAACCTTTGGCCGCCAGTGTATATTAAAATAAATGAGAGAAATTGTAACTACCAATATGGCGAGAGTAGAAAACGAAGCCCCGCCTTACAGGTAAAAGGGCCAATCGCCTTTTATGAACAGATACCGCCTGTCAATTAAAGGGGCGCTCACACTAGACTTTGAGCATCAGTTTTGTCAGACAACTTCTGGAGGGCTTCTGGTGTAAGTAAATAATACATTACAAATAACAAATAATATTATTTTAAAAACGTTAAAATATGTTGTCTACTCACTTTCATGTAACAATAAAAAAACGCAGCTTTGAAATATGTGTTCACTGTACTGAGCCAATCTTCTATCGGTCATGCGTCCTCTCGTCATACGGATTCAGAGTTCAGAGTTCACCAAACTTGAACTTTCTATACGCAGCGTAGAACGAAATTTCTTCGCATGAGATGCATTTCCGGTCTCCCGCGTGTGTATGCATTTGAATGGAGCGCAAAGTTTAGCGTGACCGCCCATAAACTGAGAACACGCATAATCATTAGCTGGACCAGCCTAAAAAATAGCGTTTTTTTAGCTTGATTTGAGGTAAAGCAGCACAATGAATGATACAGCTGTTGTAAGATTTTACTGCTGATTTGAAATATGTTCTTTGATCGTAACCTTGACCAACCATATTGGAGATTCCGGTCTTTCCCTGTTCAAATAGATAGGAGCTGTACTTTCATGCTGCTTGTATCCATAGAAAATAGCTGCACAGGAGCATTCCAAAGATGGCTGTCAAGTGGACTCACTGGCTTTTAAAAGGGACTTTGGAATAGAGCAGAACGAGGTATCTCCAGATTATATATATATATATATATATATATATATATATATATATATATATATATATATATATTATTTTTTAAAGACACGTTTAGTTGAAGTCCCTTTGTAACCTGACATGGCATGTAAAAATGTGGCTCTCCTGTGCAAAATGGTGGGGAAAAAAGTACAAAGAAATGTTTACATAGGAAAACAATAGAAAAACAGCATTAACAGACATAAATACATGTTCAGTGTGAGAGGCCCCATAATAAGTTAATTGGTGGTTTGACATGTCAACTATTGTTTGGGTGGTTGGAGTGTTTGGGAAATCAGTTTGGAAAACAGCATTTTTTTCCGCAATTCTGTTTACTTTTACATTTAATCAATTAGCAGGCACTTTTATCCTAAATGACTTACAAATGAGAAAAAGCAAATTATTTATTATTATACAGGAGCCATATATGTATATAACAAGTACCACAATACAAAATTTCTAAGGTAAAGTGCAGCTAGTGGCGCAAAAATTATACACTGTAGATCTTTATGGTTCGCTAGCTGATACGACAGTGGCTTTGGACTTTATATAGCGCCACCTGTTGGTGTGGATGTGGCATCATGCAAATGCTAAAGGTTTTGGTTACTGGATGCCATTGTAGACGCACCATATTTGCAGGCTTACTTGTCACTCATTATTTAATTATGAGTAATTAGTTATCTGCACATGAAAGTGTCCAATAATAGGAAGCTTAGTGAGACAAAGTGAGTAGTATTTGGTAGGTCAACATGGACAACCTGCCTTATGTAGAATAAAACAGCTTTTTCTTCGTCATCTGAAATATATTTGTCAAAACTACTATTAATTTCACCGTAAACGTTTTAAAGTGGAAAAATATAATTTTTGCACCAGCAACATCACCAGAATAAACGGATTGTGAAGGATTGAGAGTGCAGTGGTCATGATTGACCGCTAGGTGGCAGCAAACAAAACAGAGAACGTACAGAAGTACAAATTGACAAACGAAAATGGATAAATTCTCCTGAGTGTTCTCTTGTTTAAATGTAACAGCTCTGTTTTTAGATATTGACCAAATATATTTCATGACATTCAAGCATTCTTTTGTCCAGGCCCACAATCTCTGGAGTCATGCTGTGTTATCGTGTATTATACTGTGAACTAATAAACTCTGTATATACTATACTGTGTAGTACTATCCCTCTGTCAATGTACTTCTTAGGTCTCTTAAGTCTGGGAATGTCAACCATGTGAAGGCAGTTTTAATCCAAGAGAGTGAACCTTACGACGTTGCAATCATATACGTACACCCACACCACATTTTAGTTCAAGGTTACGGCAGCTGCAGGTTTTTTTTTTTTTCAGCATCAGGGATCGTGTGTGAGATGTTATGTGTGTGAGGTTTCACATTGCTACTTCAGCGAGAAATGGCGACAGTGTCATGATCTCGATTCAAGGCCAGAGGCCACTACCACCCTCCGAAAACTAAACCTACAGGTCACATACATGCACATGTTTACTGTTTACACATATGTTGTCAGAGAATGAGTGAAAGAGAGTGTAAAGATTTGACTGACATGGCTTCTTCTAATCCGCAGATGTTTTATGGAGAGCGTTATGTGCTTGTATTAACAGGTCCTGGGGCCATTCACACAGGACGCTTTCTTGTGTTCCATCTGCGCTATTTTTTAATTGTTGGTCAATCAACACATGCGTCATAGAGACGTCTTTGGCCGCTGCATTGCATATAGCTGTTTTTTCATCATCTCATGCCTTAAAAGCTTTAAAAGAGTTTACAGCTGATGTGTGTAATTGTTTCGATGTTAAAATGCTTTCTCCTATCCCAGCTTAATATGCAGAGACAACTAAAGAGTAAGCCAATTTTATGTTGAAGGGTTGTTCCAAATGAAAGTAAGAAAGTAAGTCTTTTCATGAAGGGCACTTCCACTAGACTTTAGCAAAGTCTTGCCCTCTGCTCCCTTCGAGTTCTGCCCTTCGGAATGAGCAGGGCATCTTCACTTTCGATTGGAATTTGCCTCGTGTTGGAACCAGGAAGTAATCGCGTTTGCATAATCAGTGACGAGCATGATTTTGGAGGTTTCGTTTTCCGAGATTATATTTTTACTGCACATCCCTTACCAAAAATGTAAAGTCAGAACGAACTAGCCGTACATTTTCCGAAAATTTACCACTCATTATTTTCACATGGAAATGAGCTTGTGATTCACTACAAATGTTTGCCAGAAGTTTGCAGTTCTTCACCAGTAGTGGTGAACCTGCAGCAAACCTTTGGCAACAATGGACAATTTTCTGCAAGTTTGCCACAAAGCTCATTTGCGTGTGAAAATGATCAGTGGCGAATTTGCAGCAGGTTTGCAGAAAATTTGCCATGAACTCTCAATTTTTGTAATGGATAAGGTTAGGTTTAGGTTTGGGTTGGGGGTACAGTTTATAACATGCATTCCTCTTCACTGTATTACATCCTTTACAGCTAAAAACATCTTGCTTTACAACTCGCTTTTGGCGCCACCCTGTGGACATTTCTCCTGGAAACTGTAGCTCACATGTATCGTTACATTCAAAAACACTTCCCGCTTAGTATTTAATATAAGAATAGATAATTTTTTTCAAATGAGGACATCTCAAAATGTACCTAAAAGGAGGTTTTCTTTTTTCCTATTTAACTCACTTCTGTGTACAAATGTGTCCCAAACCATAGCTAAGCAAGTACACACACAGCTGCAAGGACTCCAGAGCACCTGTTCTCTTGTGTAATACTCCACCTGTTTGCGGCACGTTCGGACAGACTGTATCAACAACAGATTCTGCTGATCACTGCAAATCTGCTTTACATTGGAAAGCATACTTCAAATGGAGTATTAAATATGAAATTTTCTAGTTTACCTATTTTCTTGATGGGCTTTGAGTCCTAATTTGCAAACTTATACTGTACACTTACAGTAAGTACTTCGCTAGAGCACAATGAGTATGTAGAACGATAGTACACCATACTCTGGGACACACTATGGCGTCATAAAATTGGATACCCCCTTGACAGAACCCCTTATCACGTACTGTCAAACTTCTCCTCTTGCACAACGGTTGGTTAGCAGTATTCAACAGAATACACTTATCCACACTTTGAAATAGTTTGATTGGAAATAGTTTATCAAATGGCCAGCTTTGCCATACAATTTTCCTTTTACTATAACACTCTGCAAAAGTATGAGGAAAGTATGCGGGCAACAAATGAGATGTCTTTAATCCAGTATCGCAGTTGTTTCTTCTAGACAGCAATACGATTAATTTAAGGGATGTTTTGGTTCTTAATGGAATATTCCAGGTTTAATAAAAGTTAAGCTCATTCGACAGCATTTGTGGAATAATGTTTGATAACCACAAAAAATTCTTTTGATTTGTCCCTCCTTAAAAAAAATAAAAAAAATAAAAATAAATAAATAAAAAAGCCAAAAGACATAAACAATTGCCGTGTTAACATGATTTTAGCATGATATTTGCTTAATACCCTTTTTTGGTGTTATATACAATTTTACAACTTTGTTGCCATGACCACGTACAGCTGTAAAATCGTATACCCTAAAATGACTGTAAAAACTAAATTTTGCGGCTCAAATAATACACAGGTTTAAACAGGAGAATTAATGAAAGTGCTTATTAAATTATGAGCTTCACATTCCTTCCTTTTAAACCCCAAAAAATGGCCCCATTTACTTCCATTGTATACCTCACTGTAACCTCACTGTTTTGTTTTTACTATGTAAGAACCATGATACTGAATGTGAAAATGGTTACCATACACTACCCTGGAGTATATATTAAAGTACCATGGTATTACTATCCGAAATTATCACTGTACCATGGTACCGCCACAGTACAGACACTGACCAGTCACTATCTTCATCCTCCCCATTGGGTCCTCTCATCACCCCTCATTTATTAGCAGAAGGACAGTCCATTTGTGGATTATTTTTCTGTCTATTTCTGTCTCTCTGTTTCACTCCATCTTTCTTTCTGCCTCTGTTTTTCCCTCTCTCCACAGACCCATCTGTGTGTCTGTGTTTGTGTAGGTATTGCTGAGGCAGAGTAATGTAATAGCGCATTAGAAATAGTGAAACAGTCATGCACGATGAGAGAACAGAGGGTCATACAGTACAGAAAGGGAGGATCTCAGTCATGTGGTCAAGATCAAGGACAGATGGGAAGTGCTGCGTTAAAAGGGAATCCTAGAGAGGAAGACAGACTTTTCACTCTTTTTTTGACTTTTTCATAAAATATTACCTCAAAACACAATGCTTTGCCCTTTGATTAAAATCAGCACATAAAAAAGTTAAAAGGAACAGTTGAAAAATGGAAATTCGGTCATTGTTTATTCACCTGTTCCAAACCTGTATGATTTTGAAGGATACTAATGTAAACATGCAAAAAGGTTTCTGTGAGGGTAATATTTAGGGGTAAGGGTTAGGTTAGGGGAAAGAAAATATTGTTAGCTCAGTAGAAATACAATATAAGTCAATGTAGTCCCCACCATGATAGAAGAACACCCAGGGTTTGGGTCGTTTACGAGGACATTTTTTTAGGTTACAAACTGGTAATTACAAGGGTATTATGCTATAAATGTGGTTTATGAGGATATTTCTAGTGTCCCCATAATTAAAATCTCTTAAAAAAAATCAAACAAAAAAAAAAACATACTAAACGATGTTTTTTTGAAAATGTAAAGATGCAGAATGTTTTTTGTGAGAGTTAGGTTTAGGGGTAGGGGTAGGGTTAGGGGATAGTATCTATAGTTCATACAGTATAAAAATCATTATTTTTATTAGAATAATGTACAGATTTTGCTCTTATGGAAAGAAATTGGTTCTTTTATTCTAATAAGGATAGCCACACCAACGTGTGTGTGTGTGTGTGTGTGTATGTTGTGAGTACTTCACATCAGCTAACTGAGATGACAGGACTGAGTGCCCCTTTCAAAGAGAAACTGCTGAGAGCTGCAAAATGAGACACACACACACACACACAGCAGCAACAACAACAACAACAACAACAACAAAAATTTATTTATAAAGCACAATTAAAAACAACAAACCGTTGACCAATATGCTGTACAATTAAATATTATAAAATGAAAAATGCAAAATACATAAGAGAAAAATAAGTTTACAATGAAGAACAAACAACAAATCATTTATCAAGACTCTGTAAGACCAAATGCCAGAGAGAAAAGATGCGTTTTTAATTGAGATTTAAAAACAGATAAAATAGGAGCCATTATGTTGTTATAAGCTCTCTCTCTCGCACACACACACACACACACACACACACACTCACACACTCATTCATGTCTATATAAAAAAAAAGACGCACAATTGTGACCAAACCTTGTAAAAGGTACAATATATAAAATATACACAATAATAAATGCTTAAAAATACACGTGGACACATGCACAAGCACACTACACACACGCACACACATGCACACACACACACACACACAGTCTCCGATTATCATGCCACATATCCACAGATCCCTGACACTGTCAGAGAGTGCCAAGATGATTGTGGCCCCTGGCCTTGAGTGCCACTAGCAGTGGAAAACCGATAAATTTAGTCCAACAGTGAAAGAGAAGGGGGACGGGGTATGGGAGACGTATACATTGTGTACATTGTGTATACCGCAAAACATACTAAAGATCCTTGAGACCTCCTGTCATCCTGTACAGTAGATGTATGTGGACACACCTTTCTAATTAACAGATTTGGCTACTTCAGATACACCCGTTACTAAAAGATAGGTGCATAAAATCAAGCATACAGCCATGCAATCTCCTTAGACAAACATTTTTAGTAGCACACTGTGAATTTGGTGACAGTAGGTCAAAAGTTTTGCTGCTGAAATCGGTCTGTATTTACCGAAATTTAAACCCCTGCCCCCAGTGGAAAAAGCTGGAAGTATTGTTGAAAGTATGGGCTCATGTGAGCTCCAGTGTCCGGGTGAAATATCCACAGAGTGGCACCAATGTTGAATTTTTTGTTGAAAATAATACAGTACAGTCAAAAGGAATGCATATTTTATTCAATTTGCCCCCTAACCCAAACCCCAACCCTAAACCTAACTGCCAGCGGAGTAAAATGTAATCTTGCTGAATCATATTCACTGTTGTTTATGTACACACAATCACTTCATGTTTCCCACATTACCAGAACCCATGTCTCGGCATAAATGCTATTAATTCCTGGTTTCAACGGGATCAAGACCGTTGCTACGGCATGAACGCAATTGCTTCCTGGTTTTCATGGGACCAAAACCTGCGTCTTGGACTGAACACAATTACTTTCAGGTTTCCATGGGGCTAGAACCCATTTCTTGGAGTGAACTCGATTACTTCCCAGTTTCTCCAGGACAAGAATCCAAATCTATGAGCGAATACAATTATTTCCTGTTTTCACAGGATCAGAGCTCATGTCTCGTTGTGAACGTGATTACTTCCTGGTTCCTGCGGGACCAGAACCCGCGTCTTGGAGTGAACGTTATTACATCCTGGTTCTCACGGGACCAGAACCCGTTTCTCAGAGGGGACACGATCACTTCCTGGTTCCCATAAAACCAGAACCCCTGTTTCTGTTCGGTGTGAACGTGATTACTTTTTGGTTTCCACAGGACCAGAATCCACATCTCGGAGTGAATGCAATTATTTCTTGTTTCCACAGGACCAGAACCGTCATCTTGGTGTGAACACAATTACTTCCGGGTTCCCACAGGACCAGAACCTGCATCTCCTAGGGAATGCAATTAATTCCTAGTTTCCACGGGATCAGATATATTTGCTGCGTCTGAATATCCATACTTCCCTAATTTATGCCAAAAACAGTAGGTAGGACAATGGAGTAGTATGTCTGAATCCTCCTATTCATAAAACAGCAAGTGAGAAATACACGGATGATGTACTATTTCCATTGAGATTCTGAAGTGCGAATTGACTGGACACTTTACGATCCCATAATACCTCTAGAGCTGAGGAGACTTCACGTTCTGAATGTAAAAGAACGGCAGTGAACCGCAAGTTGGACTGCCCTTTTCGACTGTAAGTGACATACAGTGTACACCAAGAAATGATTAAATCTGCCCCCTAACCCAAACCCCAACCCTAAACCTAAACCACAGAATCGTGCTCACCATTGTTTATATGAACGCGATCACTTCCTGGTTCCCACATGACCAGAACCCGGTCTCAGCGTAAACGCAATTACTTCCTGGTTTCTACAGGACCAAAACCCGCGTCTTGGAGTGAATCCAATTACTTCCTAATTTCCACGGGACCAGAACGACTCCGAACATCATTACTTCCCTACTATATACACTGCAAAAAATGATTTTCAAAACAAGTATTTTTGTCTTGTTTTCCTGTTATCTAAACATTCTTAAAATGTGATTTATTTACTTGTCAAGCAAAATGGCACAAGATATTAAGTCTTGTTTTAAGAGAAATCTGACAAAATCAAGTGAACTTTAGACTTAAACAAGAAAAAAAAAATGCCAAAGGGGTAAGAAAAATAAACTTGTTTTCCTTCTGAATTAAGTTTATTTTACTTACCCCGCTGGCAAACATTGTTTTTTTTTTTTTGTTTTGTTTTTGTTTTTTTGCTTGTTTTAAGCATTTATCTTACTAGATTTGGTTAGATTTCTCTCAAAACAAGACTTTAAATCTTAAGGAAGTTTGCTTGTCAAGTAAATAAATCACGTTTTAAGAAGATAATTTTACAGGAAATTATTGAAAATAATTTTTTGCAGTGTACAGTAGTATGCCCAAAACAGTATGCAAATGGGTATTCATAACAGTAAGCGAGATTTACACGGATGATCTACAATGATGATCTACTATTTCCGGCGTGATACCTTTTCCGAAGTGTGGATCGACTGGGCACTTTACGATCCCATAATACCTCTGGAGCTGAGAAATTGTCATGTTCAAAACGTTGGATGTAAATGAACATCGGTGAACCGTGAGTTGAATGGCTCTTTTCAACTGCAAGTGGTATATAAACCAAGGAAGTTGTTCGTTGTGCTTAAATGGTGCTTGTTTAACAAAACAAAATCAAACACAGTACATGCTCAGATGCAAGGCCTTCTCAAAGTGAACGTGATTACTTCCTGGTTTCCATGGGAACAGAACCCATGTCTCAGTGTGAATGCAATTACTTCCTGGTTCCCACAAGTCCAGAACCTGTGTCTCAGCGTGAACGTAATTACTTCCTGGTTTTCACGGGAAGAAGAACCTGTATCTCTTAGGTTGCTCGCGCAACACTTTATCAGTAGCACTAGAGGGAAATGTGTTCATGCTTGAATTGATGCAAAATGTATGCATTTTTGTAAGTAACATGTTGATTTCACGTGTGATTGTTGAATGGACACATACCAAATCGGTCACTGACTTTCAACACGGTACTAGGATGCCACACTGCAAAAATAATTTTGTTTTCATGTTGAACATTTAAGCTTCGATAAATGTTGTTAGATTTTCCTGAAAACAAGACATTTTGCTTCTCAAGTAAATGTTTATATGTTTAACTGTTTATACTGGAAAACAAGAGAAAGTAAGAAAGTAATTTTTTGCAGTTTGCTGGCAAAACGTTTTACTGAAAATGTTGTTGAATGGCATGTACAAAGCCCAGACCTGAACCCCACTAAACACCTTTGGGATGAATTAGAACACCAACTTCGAGCCAGACCCCATCAACCCAACATCATTGTCTGACCGCACTCATGCTCTTCTGTCTGAATGAGAGCAAATCCCAAAGCAATGTTCAAACATGTAGTGGAAAGCCAGAAGAGTGACCGGTGTTATAGCTGCAAAGGCAGGACAAACTTCCTATTAAGATTTAGGGTTTGGGTAAGGGGTTACACTTTATAGTTAGATTTAATTTGGGCTGGGGTTAAACTCAGAAAATATCCTGATAAAAACATTAGTTGGTTCATGTATTTTTCTCTATGGGAGTAAAAGCCACTTTTGTCATATCATATTGTTATACTTGTCATGAGACTGGGTTGACTTTTTATCATCCTGTTTAAAGACCCTATGAAATCACTTAACAAGCCCAGATTTCTTCTCTGTGTTGACCTATTCCCATTGAAAGTCCCAAGAAGTTTGGGCAGGACATATTGAATAGCCAATATGCTTTAGTGACATCACAGCCATGAACCAACATTTCCTACTTGCTTTTTGGTTTTAGGTGGTATTAGTGGGAGGGACATTCTCATCCAAGAGAGCATTTGATTGGACAAAAATCTGTGTAGTGCAAGATAAGTTGTAAATATTTTTGGTCCTTTTTTGGAAAGTAAAGACTGAAGTCTTAAAAGGTTAATTTTGTCAACTTTCAGGAGTACACCAGCATATAAATGACCTCAAAGCCAATAGACCTGGACTAAAAGCCACAAAACTCTACTTAAGTCCAGCTGCTGAAATAACTTTGTCAAAAGACTGACTGATGGTGTATTGGGCCATCTGCACCCACCAAAAAGAGCAGTGATGGGTTTCACTGATGAACACTCAAGACACTTAATGAAAGACAGGGAGAACCTTCTTCCATAAGTTTACATACAACACCAGTGCATGGCAGCTATACATAGCCCTGCGTGATCCCCCATTAATGTGACACTACATTAATAAGAGTGTCTGTATCAAAACAGCTGGGTTTCAGATGTCCTATAAATCACTAGAGACTTTCTATAGTCTATTCTAGCATCTCTCCATCACATTCTTTTCCTCTTTGGAGATCAATACACCACATGGCCCAAAGTAAGTGTAATGTTTGCAGGAACGAGATGAGAGAAAGAGGATCTAAGTGCAGGATTTTTTATATAAACTCAAGAAAAATAAACACTATAAACTAAAAACACGAAAACAGAACAAACCACTACACTTTAAGAACTGACAATTAACAGAGGAAAACACAGGGATTAAATACACAAGGACCTAATGAGAAAACAAGGAACACCTGGGACTAATAATCATAAGAACCAATGAAACAAAGACAATGAAAAGAACTACAAAACCCATAATCAAACACAAGACAGGCAGAGAACAATAAACATACATGGCGACCCTAGTGGTCACCAGGGTAACTATTACAGTAAGTAGACACCCAAACACCACACCCATCTGTTCAGCATTTAATTTCAAATTCCTTGGCATTATAAGTGTTGCATAGGTGGCCAGCCTAAATTTGATGGCTTTATTGTATTGATTTGAAATTCTGTTGGTTGATTGGTGGGTCTCTATGGGAATAAAAGTCATACCTTTTTGTACAAACCAAGTCGAATGATATCTTACGATTTTGCCATCTTGTAAGAAGTATTACGAGACTATGTTGCAAAAAGTGTACAGCTGGAAAATTGCACAACAAAAAAACAACAACAAAAAAACAGCCAGTTTTGCTTGAAAGAGCTTCTCTCGTGGACTCCTGAATGTGCAACGGGCGTCAAGACTTTTACTTAAAAATGATTTAAATTTCGGGTTGTTTTGGATGCCTTTGGGAGACTTGGAAAATGATGTAAGAGTCACATCAACTACTTATATGATACTTTTGCATCCTTTTTAAGCTTTAAAGTGAGGCACAATTTACTGCTTAAGATGGCCTGCAAAATTAATTAAAACTTATTTTGTGTATCGCATTAGAAAGGAAGTCATATAGGTTTAGAATGACATGAGGGGTGTGTAAATTACTGCAAGTGATGCTGGATTCCTCTGCTCCATGGGAGTGTAAATTATGACATCATTTTATTTATGTGTGAACTTACTATCCCTTTAACACTGAAAAGAGAGAACGAGACAAAGATTTGCTGAGATGTCACAAGAAGTCAAAGGAGGCCTGATTATTAATAGTAGCATTTGATTTATTAGTGCCACGAAGAAAGTGATCTCACAAACACACACATACACACACTTCTTCATTCTCCTGCGTGTAGCGTTATGACCCAGTCTCTCCTAAAATAGACAAAGGGTCAGCCAGAGTATATAAGATGCCCGGTGGACCCCCATCTCTCACCTCTGGCTCTCTCTCTCTCTCTCTCTCTCTCTTATTCTCACACTCTTCATCCCTCTTTTTCTGCCAGCTTTCCCTTCACACAGGTAAGGATATAGTTTAGATAGTGGCAGGTGATATTCATTCATATTGGTATTATAGCATTGCGCCCAGAGGAAAATTTTGTCTTTTAAATGTTTGTAAATGAGTTTGCAGATATGTTTTATTTTGGTATTAACGTTGCCTGCAGATGTTTCTCCTGAAATTCCTCAAGAAAAATAAATTGACACGAGAAAATTATTGATATACAGTAAGTAAATAGAGTTATTACATGAATGTGAAAAGCAAAGCTAATTTGGTCTTGGGAAGTTTTAATGAGAAATGATTGAGTTCATATTGAGATCTATAACATTTGATGGCAGACTTTGGGATCTCAGTCAAACTGAGCACATTTGAGTTCTCGATACTCTATAGAAATTAGATTACTTGAGTCTTTTCCTCAGGAGATACATCTGAGAAGCAGACAGATGTGAGGCATTAAAGAGATCTCATTTATTTTTTTCACATAGCCTGACATCTTTGAATGTAATTATACCATGTGTGTGTTTTTTGTTTGAAAACTCAATTTTCACCTTCAACGTCATCGTTTTCCAAAGTATGTTGTACAGAGCGTTTTCGAAACGTTACATTTTTGGTGGAGGAAAACAGGTTGCTAATGGACTGTATCTCTTAAACTATTAGTCAAAGTAGTTTTTGTTGGCGATGTTGTTGTGACAGCTGCATAAATAGTTTTCTGTGATTTATAGCGTTGCATAGCAGCCTTTAACACCTGCTGCTCAATGAAGAATTGGTATGAAAACATGATCCTAGCCGTTATGTCATATATTTTTTATGTCTGCACTTTCCAGTTGTCAAGAGCTTATTAAGCTGTTCAAATAAACACTTTGTCAGCTGCCCTTACAAAAATTCAGAGTTCTGGCAAACTTGCTGCAAATTATTACTACCGGTGAAGAGCTGCAAACTTCTAGAAAACATTTGCTGTGAATCGCAAGCTCACTTGCATATGAAAATAATGGGTGGCAAATTTGCAGAAAGTTTGCATCAAGTTTGTCAGAACTGTAGATTTTTTGTAACGGAGCCCTAAGGAAAAGTTTTCATAAATGAACCTGTAGTGTGATGATCGGTTTAAAATCTGGCTTTAACAACTAGGCTCTGACTGGCTGCTGCAGTTGTGGTCATACATTGTGTTTTGTGTGTTAAACGAATTCGAAAAAATGTCACCTCACTTTATAATCTGTGATCTCACTCCCTCATACACAAATAGTCCAAACTACAGAAGGATAGAGTTTCTCAAGAGGGCAAACACATTCTTCTCAGAAGGCCTTTCTGCCCAACCCAACACACTTGGATGAAACATACCTCACTTAAATAGACAAACATACAAACACATACACAGCTGTCATGCCTTATGCATGCCACTTTTGCAGTGTGTTAATGCTGTAAAGTTATTTGCGAGTGAGTGGAACTCTTGCGATCCTAAGAGGCCAAGATGGGAGGAATCGAATCTTTTCTCTTGGCAGCATATTTCATTGTTGGTTAGTGTTCATTACAGCAGTTGCCTGTGCTTGGACACTAATGGGTTTATCAGTAACCTGATACAGCAGCAGGAGGATTTTGTTCAACACCTTTGGACATTAATTGCCATTTGCCATTTGAATATTAACTGGCACTTGATAAATGAAAACCTTTAATAATCATTTGTTGCTAATATGCTTCGCAGAATCAATACTGATGCCTGAATTGAAATAATCAGATTATTTTGATTTTTACACCCTAATGCTGTAAACGATTTAAGCGATTTCAATTTTTTAATCCACAATGCTGAAAAGTATTTAAGCAATTTAAATGTTTTTCCCTAATACTGCAAGTGATTTAGGCATTTTTTGTTTATTTTTAAGCCCTATTGCTGTAAGCAATTTAAGTAATTTTTTTCTGTTTTTAAGCACCTAATTCTGCAAGCAATTTAAGAAATATAGATCCATGCCCCATGCTTTGTTTTAAACCAATCAAATTGATCTTGTTTTAAGGATTTTTAGATATTTATACAGGATATTTTATAGGAACCCTAATATCAAAGGTCTTACTAGAAAAAATAAATTATGATCTAACGTGAATTTTCTTGATAAAAAAAATATGATCGTGCCTGGTAATGTGCATGTAAAATGTCTAGAAATAGCGTTTTAGTTTAGCGTAAAGCTGACAATTTACACAATGTTTATTTCTATTTCTTCTGCTCCAAACTTACTTCAAACGTACTTCTCTGTCTGCTCGTATGAATGTAACACATCATAAGAAAGTGTTTCACCGCTGTTCAAATGCACTTTGGATCGCATCATTTATATAAATGTTTTCCATCTGAAAGGACTAAATATTAAATGAAACAAATGACAATAAAATGCAAAGTAATCTCTTCAGTAATCAAAATACTTTTTGAATGTAACTGTATTCTAATTACCAATGATTTCAATTGTAACTGTAGTGGAATACAGTTACTTATAATTTGTATTTAAAATACGTAATCCCGTTACATGTATTTCGTTATTCCCCAACCCTGGCAATAAGCGATTTAAGCATTTTCGACCTTATGCTGTAAGCGTTTTAAGCAATTTCGGTTCTTAAGCCCTTATGCTGTAAGCGATTTAAAAAATTTTGGTTCTTAATCCCTCATGCTGTAAGCGATTTTAGCAATTTCGACTCTCAAGCCGTTATGCTGTAAGTGATTTAAGCAATTTCGATTCTTAAGCCCTCATGCTGTAAGCGTTTTAAGCAATTTCAATTCTAAAGCCCTTATGCTGTAAGCGATTTAAGGAATTTACATTTTTATGCCCTAATGCTGTAAGCGAGTTAAGCAATTTCGGGGGGTTTTTCTCGCCCTAAGCACAATCCACCTCTATCTCACAAGACTGCAACTGCATATGTTTGTGTTTAAAAGAGTGTGTTATGTGGTGTACGGTATATACAATTATATGAAAGGCACTGTAAAAGGCCAGGTCTGGAGCCCTGCTCAAAGCACACTGAGACATTAGAGTTGAATCATACTCACATACTGATTTTGGCATCCCTTCTGTTTATTTCAGTCATTAGTCCCTAATATTTCTCTTTCTCTCTCTCTGGCTTGACTAGCTGTCAAGATGGCCATGAAAGACCTTTTGAAAGATGACAATATCAAGAAAGCCATTGATCAATTTAAAGGTAAGCTAAGTAGTGGTCTTAGAACAGTGAGAAAAGAATTGTTGGAATGGAATGTTTGATTTGAAGAATGTTCCAGGTTCAAATTAATTAGCAAAGACAGTATCAGTTTGCACTGTATTTTAGAGCTCCTTGGCAATAATTTCGACTCTTTCCTCAATTTGTAAAAAATAAATAAATATAAAAATAAAAAAATAAATAAATTCAATTGAAGTCTATGTGGCAAGGCATTCTGGAGGATCTAAAAGCAGAAATGTGCATCTTGCATTTTTGTCAAAGCATTTATATTACAGTAATAATTCTGTTCAGAAATGTTTGTTATGTGACCACATTTTCAAAATGGCCCTTTTAGCAGTGGGACTATATATATTAAATTATTATAGTTTTTAAAAATTAATAATTATAGAAATTAAAGAGGAAAAAGAACAATGAAAAAGAAAGAAAAGATCAGAGAAACAATTATAAGAGATTGTCCATCAAGAATAATTGAACCATCTAAATCAAATAATGTTGGGGAATATTTTGTCAATGTAAACTTGTTTATCATGCAAATAAATAGTCTTTAATCTAATTTGGATCTGCGATTATGTAAAGTTTTTAAAATGAATTTCTTTCACTTGAAACTTATTGATAGCTACTTGATAAGTGGATATTCCAATTTCCAATTAAAAAGCACTTTAGATTAGGGAAACAAATTCTGCTTAAATATAGTTATAAATTCATTACTATGTGGAAAATAAATGGTGAAATATCTAGGGTAACTACTTTAATAGTAAATGATCTATAGAGTAGGCCTATATCTTAATCTACTATTAATCAGCTTATCAGATATTTCACATCTTACCATATGTTCTGCTACAATAATAAATAAATCGTGGGATGAGTCAAAATAATTTTCCTGTTGACATTTCACACAGTACGTTTATGCACTGTTATAACTGAGCTATAACGGCTTTCATGCAGTCTGTTTAACCTCGGTATGTTTATATGCATTTTTAAAGTTCAAATTTAGTCATACTAAAACAGTAATTTGTCTTTTTAAAATGTAATTTAAACATTTTAGTACAAATGTAATCATAACAATCCAAGTTTTGCAAAGTTAGATTAATGGGCCAAGATAATTTAAAGGTAATTGTAGCTTCGTCTAGTATGTGTGCACATTAACTGAACCACAATTGGCCTTGCTGTACCAAACTTATGACTAACACGCTTTCATGGCATTTTAAAATATGAATTGTTTTAGCCAGACTGAACTGAAACTTTTAAAGTGCATGTAAATGTACTAACAGATTCTTTCTACAGAGCTTAACTTGTAATGAACATGAAACATTCTATTAAGCACTGTGTAGCACTGAAATGTAATCAGTAATTATAGTGTGTGTATTTCTAATAAACAGCTGAGGACAGCTTTGACCATAAGAAGTTCTTTGATGTGATTGGGCTGAAGGCTCTGTCTGCTGAGAACGTGAAGATGGTCTTTAAAGCTCTCGACGTGGACGCTAGCGGTTTCATTGAGGAGGAGGAGCTAAAGTAAGAGACATTCTAAAGTAACCTAACCCTAACCCACACTTAAAAGTTTACATTCTGTTGTGATTTAACCTATTTTATGTATTTTATAGGTACATTTTGCAAAATGAGTTTTATGTTGCTCGTCTTTCGTATCACGGCAGTTTCTTGGTGAAATGAACACTAGAGGCGCTACAACAACGAGTTTAATTCACTATAACATAAATCACGAGTAAAATGATCCATAAATACGTACTTTTTGCTGTGTTCCAAAAACATTTATATAATACCGCATGGCAATACGCTCACCGACCACTTTATTCGGCACACCTGTACAACTAGTTATTCATGTGATTATCTAATCAGCCAATTTTGTGGCAGCAGTGCAATCCATAAAATCATGCAGATACAGGTCAGGAGCTTCAGTTATTGTTCACATCAACCAAATAATGGGGAAAAATTGTGATCTCAATGATTTTGACTGTGGCATGATTGTTGGTGCCAGATGGGCTGGTTTGAGTATTTCTGTAACTGCTGATCTCCTGGGATTTTCATACACAACAGTATCTAGTTTACTCAGAATGGTGTCAAAAACAAAAAACATCCAGGGAGCGGCAGTTCTGCAGGTGGAAAAACCTTGTCGATGAGAGAGGTCAACAGAGAATGGCCAGACTGGGTCGAGCTGACAGAAAGGCTACGGTAACTCAGATAACCACTCTGTACAATTGTAGTGAGCAAAATATCATCTCAGAATGCACAACATGTTGAACCTTGAGGGGGATGGGCTACAACAGCTGAAGACCACGTCGGGTTCCACTTCTGTCAGCTAAGAACAGAAAACAGAGGCTGCAGTGGGCCAGCCATCTTCATGTCGCAGATGAAATCGAGATTCGTCAGACCAGAGGATGTTTTTCCAGTCTTTAACTGTCCAATTTTGGTGAGCCTGTGACCACTGCAGCCTCAGTTTTCTGTTCTTAGCTGACAGAGTTGGAACCCGATGTGTCAAAAGGTTACGTTTTTTGCTATACTGTTGTAGCCCATATGCCTCAAGGTTCGATGTGTTGTGCATTATGAGATGCTATTCTGCTCACTACAATTGTACAGAGTGGTTATCTGAGTTACCATGGTCTTTCTGTCAGCACAAACCCATCTGACCATTCTCTGTTGACCTCTCTCATCAACAAGGTTTTTCCATCCACAGAACTGCCGCTCATTGGTTGTTTTTTGTTTTTCGCACCATTCTCTATACACTCTAGAGACTGTTGTGTGTGAAAATCCCAGGAGATCAGCAGTTACAAAAATACTCAAACCAGCCCATCTGGCACCAACAATCATGCCACGGTCAAAATCACTGAGATTGTATTATTCTGCATTTTTTCCCCATACTGATGGTTGTTGTGAACATTAAATGAAGCTCCTGACCCGTATCTGCATGTTTTTATGCATTGAATTGCTGCCACATGATTGTTTGATTAGATAATCGCATGGATAAGTAGGTGTACACCTGTACAGGCCAATTGTGATATATATATATATATATATATATGTAACGTATGCTGGAACTGCTGACAATGATGGCAATGACGAAGACGATGATGAGATGAAGAACCCAAGTGCAGTTTATTAAATATAACCAATAAACCCTAACTACAAACGTGAAACATAAACATGAACTTGACCACAAACATGGCTAGACTATAAACATACACATTCACATTCAATACTTGACCACCAGACAATGAAAACATGAGGGCTTAAATACAAGACATGGGAGAACATAAACCAATGAACAAACAGAACTCATAACAAGCTAATTAAACAATAAACCAATGAAAACATGACACATGAACATGGAGGGAAAACAGAAATCACATGACAAGGGAAACAGGAACACATGACATGAAACAGGAAGTAGAATTTCAAAATAAAAGACATGAATCAACAAAATACACCTGACATATCCCCCCACTAAGGGGTGGCTCCTGACACCCCAACACATAAACAAAACACGTAAAACATGACATAAATTCAAAGTTCTGTAGGGAGTTGGGGCGGGGGTGTCTTGAGGTGTGGGGCGTGGCATGGCGAGAAAGGGCGAGGGGCATGGGACCAAGGCTAAGTCCGTGGGGGGTGGAGCCATGAGAGGCTCGATGGGCAGAGCCATGGAAGGCGGAGCCGTGAGAGGCTCGAGGGGCGGAGCCATGGAACATGGTGCCCGGAGAGTAGCCAAAGACTCGAAGGGCCAGGATGGAGCCGATGGCAGGGAGGACCAAGGCGGTGCTGGAGGTTCGCAGGAGCAAGGCGGAGCTGAGGGATCGGAAGAGTGAGGTGGAGCCGGCAGGACTGAGGACCAAGGTGGAGCCGTAGGGAAGGAGGTCCCCGGTGAAGCTGACAGATCGGAGGGACGAGGCGCAGCCAGAGGATCGGAGAGCCAAAGCAGAGCCAGGTGACCGACAGACCAAGGAGGAGCCGGAGGGACCCCGGCATAGCCGACAGGCTGAAGGACCGTAGTGGAGCCGAGGGAATGCCGAGCTGAGGCAATGTCGAGGGACCGACAGGCCAAGGCGAAGTCCAGGGCTTGGAGGGTCCAGGCGGTATCGGAGGGCCGAAAGTTCCCCTTGCCTGATCAGGAGAACTAAGGGTGGGTATAAGGGTGGGAACCATCTCCAGGTCCCACTGCTCAGGTGTGGCTGTGACATGGCATGGAGCAGGCTGAGGCGTTGCTGTGACGTGGCATGGAGCAATCATAATGATAACAGAAATCACCCAAATGGCCCTGATCAAAAGTTTACATACCCTTGAATGTTTGGCCTTGTTACAGACACATAAGGTGACACACACAGGTTTAAATGGCAATTAAAGGTTAATTTCCCACACCTGTGGCTTTTTAAATTGCAATTAGTGTCTTGTGTATAAATAGTTAATGAGTTTGTTAGCTCTCACATGGATGCACTAAGCAGGCTAGATACTGAGCCATGGGGAGCAGAAAAGAACTGACAAAAGACCTGCGTAACAAGGTAATGGAACTTTATAAAGATGGAAAAGGATATAAAAAGATATCCAAAGCCTTGAAAATGCCAGTCAGTACTGTTCAATCATTTATAAAGAAGTGGAAAATTCGGGGATCTCTTGATACCAAGTCTTTTCTCCTTGGCATTGTGTTAACACACACCTCAATGCTCCAGACCAGCAAACTGCTAAAACTTCAGCATTTATAGAGGTGGTCACACTTGCTGATGATCAATTAATCAAGGGCATTTGATTAGTAGCACCTGGCTACTACTTAGCCTCTTAATTCCCATGGAAGCAGTAAGGGTGTACTTAGTTTTTCTCACATGGCTTCTCCATTTTGGCTTTATTTTTGTTAAATAAATCATGATACGGTGTAATATGTCATGTGTTGTTGTTCATCTGAGGTTGTATTTACCTAATTTTAAGACCTGCTATGGACCAGATGATTTTTATTATGTTCTGATACGTAAAACCATAGAATTCAAGGAGGGTGTACTTTCTTTTTCCCATGACTGTATGTGTGTATATATATATATATATATATATATATATATATATATATATATATATATATATATATATATATTTCTCATCAAATTATCAAGCCAAAACTGTAAGAGGATACTTCAATTGTAAGCTGGGGGAATTATTCTGCCACAATTGACTTCCTCAGGACTGAACATCATTAAACTAAGCATGCAAAAAAGCCTGTAATTTCTTACCTTGAATGATGCATTTCTACTACCTGTACTCGAGACCAAAATGTCAACAAAGTGAAGTGACTGATCTTAGGGGGTTGGCTCTCTATAAGAAACTCCGGGTAAGGCAACCTCTTTCTCTTGCCTGGAACGCATCTGCCCTTCTCGTGTTGCACTGTTGGCACATGATTGGCTGATTAGATAATTGTATGTATAAGTAGGTGTACAGGTGTACCTAATAAAGTGCTCGGTGAGTGTACATTTTAATGTTTACATTCCATATCCAACAACATTTACAAGCTTATTCAAGTGCGATAACTGATAGAGCATTGAACTTGCCGAGCCGAAAAGTGTCATAGAAACAACATAAAATGACATAGATGCTTCAGCAATTGCATTTTTTTATCTAACATTTGCTTTTATGACACTATAGATTATGTTTAGGTTTAAGGTTTAGGGTAGGGATGTTGGTTTTGTTTATTTTAAATTTAGAGCATTAACCTTAAAAACCTCATCTGTTTGGGAGAACATTTAACTCGCTTTTAGCACCACTCAGTGGACATTTCAACTAGGAAATGCCGTGATACATGTAATGAACCAAGTATTTTCATTTTGCAAAAATGCGCCACAGTCACATAATTTTCATGAGATGTCACAGCTCAGGAACAACTCGGGAACACGTCAATGAAACTCTTGGTTTTTAATTTTGTTTATTCTAGTTTATTGCCAAAAAATCTGAAAATATGGCGAAATAACGTAATATTGAACAACAAAAATAAATTTTCATGATTGATCACCAGGGAATCACGCAGGGTGGCATTGTAGCATCAGCTCTGTTGCGCCAACTGTACCAAACTAAAATCATAACCCATCTTTGCGATGCACATAAAATCCTTTGTGCAAGATCCATAAATTAGTTTTATTCTTGTGATGTTTGGCCAGTTTTCAAAGCTGGTGTGTCATTCTGTCTTTGTTACCATCTCCTGTTGGCCTGAAGTACAGAGAGAGGGAGATTCCCATTTGGATAGATTTGCTTTATATGTCTACCCTGGCAGCAGCCTTGCTCCCCTATTACTCATTATCAGCACATGACTGTTCATCATTGGGCAACAGCAGGGGAAACACGAATTCCATGATGAGCTATCAAGGTGGCACATGACAGACCTATTATTTAATATAACTCCAAATTTAATCTGGAAGTGCTAAGGGATATAACATTAAGTAAATTAAAGAAATCATTAAACAGTGCAGGGTGCAGGTCTGAACCCCTAAATTAAGATTTGAAGTCTACCCAAAGGAAGTAAAAAAAATCTTTTTTTGTTAACTTGGTAAGTTGATGTTTGTGCCACTGCTCTGGGTCTCAGAAAAGACAACAAGAGGGTTACGTAATATGAACCTCAGATTGCAGTCTGTACATTTCTGAAATTCCTATCTTAAAGTCATTCTATAACTCGCATACACAAGTGATGTACAGTTGTCAACAGTTTTATTTGTAAGTAAGCTGTTGTTGTTTAGTTCCAAGTGTTGCCAGATTTATGTTTATCCCAACTCTTTGTTTTCATCGTCAGGTTTGTGCTAAAGGGTTTTTCTGCAGATGGCAGAGATCTTACCGATAAGGAGACCAAAGCATTCCTCGCTGCCGCCGACAAGGATGGAGATGGAAAAATTGGCATAGATGGTAAGACAACTAGCATACTCAAAAGTGAAAATTGTCATTATTTTCTCACCCTCGTTCCAAATGTCGTTCCAAACTGTTTTAACAAAAGGAGTTATTTTGCACAATGTCCAAGCTGCTGTTTTCCATGCAATGAAAGTGGATGGTGACTCAGTTGACAGTTGAGCTCCAAAACGACAAAAAAAAAGCACCATAAAAGTAATCAATACGACTAATTCTTCTGAAGCCGTACAACAGCTTTGTATGAGGAACAGACCAAAATTTAAGTCGCTATTTTTTGAGAACCTCTGACATAGCTCTTAAATCTCATATGCGCTTTTGTTCAATTCAAATGGTCACGAACAGTCACAAGATGTGGAAGAACCATTGATGTTTTACAGAAAACCTGGTGTGAAAAACTTGATGCACCATGTTTGAATGCGCACCAGCACAAATGAGATTTGAGAACTGTAAAGGAGCAGCGTGGGGTGAATTACTCAAAAAATAGTAATCCACTACAAATTACTTCTTTACACTGTAATAAGATTACTTTTACCGAATACTTTGCTTACTACTTTACATTTAAGTTACTTTCTAAAACAATTTTGTCAGCAAATAATTACTTAAATTTCAGTTTGTACCGCACTCCAAGCTATCATATGGCTTCAGAAGACTTGTAATATAATGCACAAGATTTATGGAGCTTTTTTTTTTTTGTCATTTTTGGAACTTGGCAGTTTAAATCATCATCCATTTTAATGTTTGGAAACAAGTAGTTCAGATATTCTTTAAAATAAATATTTTTTTGTTTTCCATGGAAGAAAGTAATATAGTTACAACATATAGGTAGTAAATGATGACCAAATTTTCATGTCTTGGTGAAGTAACCCTTTGAACAGAGTGCAAACTAAGTAATTTATTGAAGGAGTTCAATAATTATTTTTATAATAATACAAATAATTGTGCTTCATGCATGTTGTAATAATTGGAAGATATAAAAAAATATAACATTTCCAACAAAAATCTAATCCATACTCATTTTGCAATTCTCTTTTAGAATTTGAGGCTTTGGTGCATGAGTAAAAGGTCAATATTTGGCAACCCATCACACCACAACTCTCCTGTGAATAGCTACAGCCAGTCGTAATGTACTTCTCTACACATCATGCCATGAGCCAGGAGCTGAATCTGCCTCCCTTAATTACATTTATTTATTAAACTTTTTTTTTTTTTTTTATATACAGACTATACATGTGAACCGTTTTAGTTCTCTCATAAAAGATATTAGATTCCTGAACTTCTTGACCTTCCACCTCTTCTTTTTTGTTCATTTTGGCATGTTTCTCTTTCTGTTTCTTCCTCCTTCTTTCTCCTCATCTTGCCATGTTTCGCTCCTCTCTTGTGGTAGAGTCACTGAACACAGTGAATTCCAGAAGAGAAGGATGAGACAAAATGAGAGAAAAAAATATTTAAGAGAGAAATTAAATAAAGCCATGCATTGAGAAAAAATACTGCAGTTTCTTTTTATTTCAACGATTCCTTTTGTGCATTATATTATAATATTAGCATACAGTATATATAATTTTCTAAACCAAAAGTTAAAAAACAAAAGCACTAAAGAGCAATGATTTTAGGGTCACAAACCAGATCAAAATTCAACTAAAAACACACATAAACTATCCATAATTTTTTTCCTTTATAATAAACAAATTATTTTCATAAGCATTCACCTAAACTTTAATGAAAGTTAATGAAATTAAACGTAAATGAAGTTCTGATGAACTGAATAGAACAGAACTTGTGTATATATATATATATATATATAAAAACACTTATAGATTGTAATATCTAAAAAACATTTTCTGATCACAAAATGCCAAAACAGATACACACATAAAAACAAACCTAGTGGTCAGACTTAACACAATCTTACTGTATTATGCCTTTAAATTCTGAGGTAATTCAACTGAAACTCTATTCTATTCTTAAATACTTTTAAGTTTAAAAAGGTGCTTATTACTTTTTCATTCTAATATTCATGGTGATTGAATGTATTTATGGACTGACAGAAAGACTCTGAACCAGTCAGAGTGCAGGGGAGGGGTTTTTTGTTGACTGTCAGTGAATCCGTGGTGCTGATTTGTCATTGGTGACTGTAGGGCGGAGCTTCACGGTGGCAAAAGGATTCGAACCTCTAGAAGACAGGAAGAAGAGAGAGAGAGAGAGCAAAATAATAGGGAAAGGGAGAGAAAGAAAAGTGATGGTACAGTAGTGGCTGGAGTAATAGAAAATAACCCTACATGAGATAGAGTATGTATATCAATGCAATACATTTAAATAAAAACATAGGAAATTATAAAAAAAAAAAAATTTTAATAGATTGTGCATTGTGACATTATTTAAAGCACATTTACCCCACAATGCTCATTATCGTTATACATCTGGAAGTTTAACTTTTGACTTGTTTTGTAATACACATTATTCTCAATGGTGATTCTCATTACAGTAAAAAATACTCTGAGACAGTGGTATTTTACAAAAATATTTACAAGGCAGCACAACAAATAATGAAATGGTGTATACATACTTTTACATTTAAATAATATTTAATTTTTGTTTACCTTTTTTTTTTATTTTTTTTTTTACTTTTTTGCATTACGGTAATGAGGATGAGATTTTGATGCATTATAGTAATTAGAAGTGGGAGCAAAACTTTGTACAAATATAATACGAAAATGCATTAACAAGAAAGTAAACTCAAAGACATATTTAATACCTGGGGAAAAGAGGATGCTCTGGTGGCTGTCCATGAACAGTTGACCTCTGCAGACATGGAGCAGATTTAAAATAAAACTCACATATATTCAAATTACAACTACAACATTTATGGACAACTGAAACATTTCTAAACCAAAATTTTAAACCAAGCTAAAGAGATCAAATGAAGCTCCCAAAAAGAAACTACTGGATATGAGTAATTATAAGTATTATAAGTAATTCCGACAGAAGCAGCAAATTCTTTTCAGTATATACACTAAAGCCAGCTAAACACTGCATAATTTTTGCAGTTCTTTGCGATATTTGCTTGTCAGATTGCACGATATGGCCCAACTTATATCTTAGGTAAAGCTCACCGAAGACTGTAAGACATGGACGTGCATCACATTTTTTAATTAAAATGGCGCCATGCAAACAAAGGCAAGCACTTTTGTCTGGATGGCAATTTTTTGTTTGGGAAAAACAAAACAAGTCCGAATGTGGCTGGGCGAAAGATGATGTCATGGTAACAGCAACTTCTCTGATTAGTGAATCTAACTTCAGAATTGTGGGTAGTGTAGTACTTCACTAGGAATTCACCATATTTAGGTTGGTCGTAGTTGCCGTGTTGACTGCATGATGAATTGCTGTGCTCCTATAGTTTATAGATTTGATTAGCATCTTACAAGTCACACAGCACGAATGTGGCCCAAGATTTAAGACACTACCAGAACGAAAAAAGAAATCTTGTAAGATTAGCAAATTTTTGTCTCCGACTGCAAAATCGTGGCAAAAATTGCACATTGTGGACACTCACCTCCAAACTTGATTCCACATTTCGTTCAGGAAGAGGAGAGTTTGGAAGGGTTGGAGCTGGAGGTGTGAGTTCATTGTAACTTTTGTGTTCCACTTTGCTCTCAAAATGAGATTCCGCCCTCCTGTCAGGCAGGGGAGATATCGGCCGAATGTCAGCTGATCCCCGGCGGAGCGGTGCAGCTGGGGGCGGGATTTCATTGTAGGTTTTCTGATTGGTCTTTCCCTCACTGGTAGACTCCGCCTTCTTGTCAGGGAGGGGAGATACTGGGCGAAGATCTGCTGAAGCCCGACGCATAAGTATTGCTGAGGATGTGACGTCGCTATAGCTCAAGGTGTCTGCAGATTCTGACTGGTTGGTTGGATCCAGGAGGTTGTTCAAGCTGTGGCTTCGGTGTGACGCCCCACTGAAAGGTTCAAGTCAACATCAAATGATATAATACGTCTAATCAAACAGTGAATCATTACAATTCAGCACAAACTCATGTTTACCTGGAGCCTAAGGGTAGAAAATCTTTAGTGGAAGCCACATAAGCAGCAGGAAACCAGCCTTGACTGAAAAAAAAGTTGATCAAAATGCATTTCACTAGAAATTATTTAATGAACACTATGAATTAGATGACAAAGGACCACATGCCATATACCATATTAGACTAATGACTGCATTTATGATGATATCAATGCATTTACTTCCCAATGACTAAATTAAGTCTTGAACATCATTAAAAATCAATAAAGCTTTAACAATAACACAAAAGCTACTAATGAACTCAATGTACTAGATGACAAAGGTTTAGTGCATTGGTTGATTGACTGGTGAGTAGGTGGCACGTCGCTGCTGTTGAAACACTTTCGAATGATTGAGCATTTACTACGAGCCCAATGTGGTCACACGTGTTTTAACCACCTCTGAATGGGGTTGAAGTGGAAAAATCTCAAAAAGTTTAGGACACCTGTCTTTAGCGTCATCCCATTTCAACTAGATTAGCTGAAACGCAATTTTGTAAACCAACTCTAGAATTGCTCACCGGAGGCTTGAGTCATGGCGTCCATACAGCCAGCCGTTCCGGGGTTCTGGTATGAGTACAGTCACCATGTCACCACGGGAAAACGGCAGCAGGACTGGATTGGATGAAGGGGGATGTGATACGATGGCCCTCATGGAGCGGCCACCACCAAGACCCAAAGACTCACCAACAGAACTGGAGCGAGAACGACTGGGGAGTGGAGACGGAGCTGTGGAGAGACATAGGGAAAGAAGAAATTTTGGCTGATCTTGATCTTGATTTAGTTGAGTCATAGCGGAAAATGAGGATGTACGTGAGGAGTCTCCAGACCTCTAGAGGGCACTCTGCCCAGTGGCACTCGGTCCATTTCTTTGTCTCCAGTCTGCAGCAGCGAGCCCAGAGAACTCCTTAACTGTAAGATACATCAAAAGACATACTTTTGTGGAGGGCGGGGTTTTGGAGAGATGGCATGTGGTTGAAGGAACGGTTTAGTTTGGTGACGGAAGTCTAGCGAAAGTTAGCAAAATGGATGAAATCGCTTACTGCACCTTTAAAGCTAAAGTGTATAATTTTTTCACTGTGAATCCTTTTTTTCTACATGGAAGCATTCACCGTTTTTCTTTTTTAGCAGTTCAGAAAAGTGATGGCTGAAGTGACTATGACTGTTGCCACTAGCTTTAGAACATTAGCCAACCACAGTCCAACACTTATGTGGACTGGAGGCATATTTAAAGTTACATACAAATTCACACAGCGTGGGGTAATGTTAAAGCATTCAACTCACATTTGTCTTCACAGAATCTTCCATTGTTGTCGTCACATTCACCATTAAAGGTGCACTCAGTAACTTTTGTTTGTGTCATCTTGGACTTATAGTGACACCTAGTGGTGTGGATGCAGCTTCACTCAAAATCAATAGTTCACAAGGAAGATCTAGTGGGGCAATGCCTCCCATTAGACCAGGCCATACTAAAATGGCATAGAATAGTTTAGAAGTATGCGACTTAGGACGTAGCTACAGTATCATGGCTGGTAAAAAAAATTCTCATTTCACCTGCCACTGACAGATGTGGCATAAAAGTACATTCCATACATGGAACCTGTGCATCACACAACCTCAAAACCCATCTGTTACATTGTGAGATCTTGGTAACGTCTGGGGAACCGGCCTTTGTGAAGCTAGCCAAAAAGGGCAAGAGAAAGAAAAGGATTATGGATAGATAGTAAATACTCCTCATTCTCATTATTCCAGAGTCACCTGAGCTTCTTGATCTGTTGGAGTGGGTGTTCGAGGTCTGGAACCTCTGCTCTCACTGACTCTTTCTTTCCATCCATCCGCTCTCTGCTGCAGGGACACCCCCATCTGTCAACACATAGGAAAGATGAGTGTGCACATCCAGTGCGCTGATAAGGTTTAGTTTGTAAGGTACTGAACAGATGGTCTATATGTGCATACTGCTAATGAACTCCAGTAGAAAGCAGCTGTACCTTGTTGATGAGGTACAGTAGCGACTGCGTAAGTCCGCAATGTTTCTCAGCCAAGAAACGATACCTCCTCTCTTCTTCTTTGAGAATTTCATGTTGGCTCTGTCTCAGGTACTGCATGTACTCACTGCCCTCCTGCACACATTCAGTATGTTTATATGCACAGTTATAATCGAGCTATTGTTTGTTTGTTTGTTTTTGCGCAGTTGAGCTACAGTCTTCATCTGTCTGTCCAAGTACACATAACATAATGTGTAATTGAACATTTTAAGAGAGGACGACCAATATGCGGGTTACAGTTGTACATCACCTCTGTCTTTTGGTGCATGCATTCACATGACGCAGAGGCCAATTGTGGTCCAATTAATGTGTAGACATGCTGGAGGAAGCCGAGCTACAATCGTATTATCTAGGTCTGTTAATCAGACTTCATAAAAATTCTCAGTTAGTCGTCATTCCAATAGTAATGTTGATTCCAATAAAGTCGAATATTATCATGTGGCTAAGCTAATGGCTTGGTTCTGTAATTAGCACACACTAAAAACACCACTCACAAATATTGGTTTAAATTGCAAATTTTTACTTAGGTGACAAAGAAGCACCATTACATTAGTACCTTAAAAGTAGTACATACAACTCGTGCTATATTCTAACAGAAATTTAAGTTGTTGGCATACGCTGAAATATGCCACATCCAGACTTGCCAGGTTGGCAAGTGCCATCAATGATGCTAAATGTCATTGGTTCTTGCATGTCTTGTAAGAAAGGGTTAACATCTGCTGGTAATTCTAATGACCTAGGTGACATATGAAATGAAGTTAACTCAATAAATAGAGATGGAATGCTCTGGCTCAGTTTTTGTTTAATTCAGTTCACCACAAGACTGGAGCAAACAGAAAATGCAATGGAAGTTTTTTTTTTTTTTTTTTTTTTTTTTTTAAATCAAAGGTGCCGGAATGCTGTTCCTGATCATTCAGATCCAATTTAAGCTGTGCTTGTAACCGAATGAGTCGCAGCAAATTTTAATTTTTAGAATGAGATTTTAGAGCTACTGTGAAACGGAAGTGTGGCATGGGGGGGCGTGGTCATGTGTCTGTCTGCTATAATGAGAGATAGGTGACGAGCCTTACCGCTCTCCCCCTCCCACAGAAAGACACATGACCATGCCCCCCATGCCACAGGAAGATTTTCATGGCTCTGCGAGTATTGACGCTGACTACCACCACTGGAGTCCCGAGTTCGAATCCAGGGTGTGCTGAACGACTCCAGCCAGGTCTCCTAAGCAACCAAATTGGCCCGGTTGCTAGGGAGGGTAGAATCACATGGAGTAACCTCCTCGTGGTCAGGATTAGTGGTTCTCGCTCTAAATGGGGCACATGGTAAGTTGTGTGTGGATCGTGGAGAGTAGCATGAGCCTCCACATGCGGAGTCTCCGTGGTGTCATGCATAACGAGCCACGTGATAAGATGCGCAGATTGACTGAAACTTGTCCTCTGCTACCCGGATTGAGGTGAGTTACCGTGCCACCACGAGGACCTACTAAGTAGTGGGAATTGGGCATTCCAATTGGGGGAAAAGTGGATAAAAAAAAAGAAGAAGAAAGAAACACACAGGTCTGACATGAGGGTAAACTAGATAGGTAAAGTTTGTCAAGACAAACTTTAAACTTGGCTTGACAAAGCTGAAAGTTTTACAAAAGAGAGATAGTCAAGTAGACCTTCAGATAAATCCTTCAGAAAGAAAATAGATGGATAGATTTTGTATTGTAACCTAAAGCCGTAATATGCCAGGCCTTGTGTGTTTGGTTACATTAGAATTTTTCGACAGTTGGAGTTTGAATTAACAAGCATTCCATTGGCCCGTTTGAACATTCTGTCAATGTAACTCGATTGGGATTTGTCTGATTTTTCTATCATCTGCTGTGTGAAAAACATTATTCCGGTCAGTTAGTAAAGATATAGCAATGCAAGTCAGAACAGTCTGAAGGTCTGTGCCTAGTTTGGTGGGTGTAACTTGAAAGCTGTCGGAGGAGTTACAATTGATAATATTGGTCCTGGTTTAGGAATTTTGGAAACACCCCAGACAAAGTCTGTAGGATAACAGTTTGTTGGCTTCGTCAAGCCAACATAATGATTACAGATCCCTTTAAAATGAACATTTCTGACATTTCTGATGCCAAAACTAAGTCTGCAATTTATCAGCCTACTACAAAACAATTGCTTTACAGTATCAGCAAGTTACTGGTGATTGAAATACTTCAAGTGGACGAAACATTGAAGACAATGGTAAATAAGTTTGATGGCACAGGGGACAGTGTTTTACAAAACCACAATAACATCAATGCAAACTAGCACACACAGATGCAGTTGTGGCATTACCAGCGAGTCTCTGAAAGCTCCACGTCTCAACTGTCTCTCCAGTGCTGCAGCCTGATTCCTCACCTCCAATTCATACACCCTACGGCTTCCCTACAAACATACACATATGCAATATATCAGCGAATACATGTCCATACACTCCTCTAAACAAACATATACAACCCACAACCACACACATCCAGACCCACTTCAATGTACTCCTCATCTAGCTTCACATTCTTGTCCATGGCCTGCAGAACCTCCACATGGAACCAGCGAAACTGGAACAGAACCAGCAAACAGATAAAAACAAGAGAGAGAGAGAGAGACGCTTACAGCAACTTCAAGGTATACATTTTATCAGCATGCATGTTTTTTAGGATTAAAATCCCATGACTTTGTTTGTTACTATTAGCGCCATGCTCTATCATTTGAGCTATAGGCACCTAATCTAATCTTTCAACTCAGGTCATGACCGTGTAAAGGAGTAAACTCCTTAACTTTCGCACAAAACCGGCAAGGATACTAGAAAGGGATGTGACGTAACAACTCATAACTTCAAATGGTGATTTAGTCAACTTTACAGATCAAATAAAACTATTTTTATTACTGAATAAAAAATGTAAGTACTTTTGTTCATTTTTACAAACAGTGGTATGAGTCGAAATGATTTTCAATGGTAATTGACAGCAAACCACAAATGGTGTCTATGTTTAAGCTGTAAGCTGTAGTCCTGTTAAGACATTGTCAGCTAATGGTATCAATACTGTATGAAGGTGCATTTCTTTATAGCTTGAGCATAAAGTGCTGGAAGGCTCATGAATTGTATTAGAAAGAATGATCTGAACCCACCACGCCCTCCACCTCAGCTGTCAGCTTCTGCTGCGTCTCTGATATCTCAATCAGCACATCACCTAGGAAACACACAAATAGATTAATTAAATAATTGATTATGGATGCATAATTAATAGGCTCAGAAATGGAAGACTGGGTTTGGGAGAGAGTGTTATTATCATTGGGATCAATGGCAGAATGTTATGTTTGCTCAATCGGTTGAGTCAGTTAATGCAGGTGGACCGTAACAAACTAATAGATTAACAGCAGTATTAAGGCATTTAGAGTTTAGAAAAACGTCATCTAATGAGTATATTTGATTTATTGCACAACACATATGCATAAAATATAAATTAAATAATTCAGTCGAACAGCTAATAATTATTTTTCATTTAATTTAATTTATTTTTTTAATTTTATCCCCTTTTCTCCCAATTTGGAATGCCCAATTCCCACTACTTAGTAGGTCCTCGTGGTGGCGCGGTTACTCACCTCAATCCGGGTGGCGGAGGACAAGTCTCAGTTGCCTCCGCTTCTGAGACCATCAATCCGCACATTTTATCACGTGACTCGTTGTGCATGACACCGGAGACTCACAGCATGTGGAGGCTCATGCTACTCTCAGCGATCCACGCACAACTTCGCACAAGCCCCATTGAGAGCGAGAACCACTAATCGCGACCACATGGAGGTTACCCCATGTGACTCTATCCTCCCTAGCAACCGGGCCAATTTGGTTGCCTAGGAGACCTCACTGGAGTCACTCAGCATGCCCTGGATTCGAACTCGCGACTCCAGGGGTGGTAGTCAGTGTCAAACCTCGCTGAGCTACCCAGGCCCCAATTCTTTTTAATTTGAAAATTAATTCAAAATTATGTAGTTGACAATTTATCATTAATCTTATAATTTATTTATTTTTATTTTTCTTATTATTATTATTATTTTTTTTATTCTGGCACTTTTAGCACTCTGGATGTCTAGAAAGTAAAGTCTTGATAAAACAGTTTTCACACTCACTAGTTTTTTTATTTGTCTACTAACAATGTCCAACAGTAGGCACTATTTTAAAAGCACTAGCGCTATACCATAAGTCATACACGCAAAGCCAATGGGCATGGCCATGAAGTTTTGGTATTTTCGTGCAAGCATGCACTAAGTCTAGACACAAGTGGGTTTGGCTAATTTGCACGTGCAAAGCACTAATGGGCTAGGTCAAGTGTGATTTAATACTGAGGTTTTTCTCTGGTTATTGTAGCATCTGCGTCCTATTATATAGTCCATTCCCTCAAGCACAAGCGATATAAACAAAGACAGCACATTCAAAAGTATTTGCTAGTATAAATGGGCGGTATGCAATTAATTAGAATAGAAATAAGACTTCTGTTCTTTTGTGCATTAACTGCGTCCTTGTAAAATGTCAGGAATATTATGACAGTGACACGCTCCTTTTATGCGCATGGAAAACGTGATTCTCGTTAGGATTTGGATGTATGCTCCGTTAAATTATAAGGAATGTAAGTACTATTAACCATTTTCATCTACTGACGCACAAATCATGGCTAGTATTAAATGTGATTGTATCAGCACGTACTTCATTTCTAACAGTTGATTAATTAGAAAAATTAGACCAAAAACATTTCTAACTTCAAATTAAACAAAAATATAATCAAAACAATGAAGTGGTCCAAAAAAAAATAAATAAATAAATAAATAAATAAATAAATAAATAAATAAAAACACACATACCAAATCCAAACATTTGACTTCCACTGACTTAAAAATCACTCTATGACAACAGGTGGAAAAATACTAATACAAATTAGATCATAAAAATTATTGTAAATTTAAACATAATAATAATAATTGAAAAATAAACCATGACCTATAGATTGTTTAACACAAATCTCATAAATTTTGTTTCATAAAATGCTACAACTCTGATTATCAGGGACAAAATTTGATGTTTCACTATATTTTCAGAGTTTGGACATGAACTTTATTAGCACCTGCTGGTGGAATCTCCAAATGCAGGAACTGAGTTTAAACTTTGCGCTGAAAACAGACGTGGTTCTGAAACGTCTTAGAGCAATAACCGATTTCTCACCCACGGCCACTTGCACTTTGCGCTGGCACGTAAATTACGCTTAGAATTAGCATTCTCATGAAAATTTTCATGCTGAAAATGGGTGCTAAGTGTAGCACTGCGCTTTGCGTGCTCATGAAAATAAAGCCCAGTGTGTGTACATGCATCACAGCAGATTTCTGTCATTTTTATGAAAGTTATGAAATTCCCACCACAGTGTCATTTCCAGCACATCTCAAATTTTGAATTGTGTTTAATAGAATTCAGTGGTGGAAATGACGCTGATACAAAATTCGATTTTTTATGTTTTTTAAATAAAATTGCATAATGGCAAATGGCATAATTTGAGAAATAAAAAGACTCCTTTGTCTTGCCATAGATAGCTAACATTTTATGTATCCTAAATACACAATTAAATAATATTCTCACACTGTTTGCATTATTGACGTCCAATAAAACTATTCTGATCACAACTGATTTTTATCGTAAATTTTCTTAGTGTTCTTCAAACATCACTTGTTCATCTCAAGTATGTTCTTCACTGACACTTTTGTTGACTTGGTAAACTAGTACACCAACTATACTTTTTTTTTGGTGTGGTGGAAATGACGCCACAACTGTGGGACAGTCTACATTTTTTGAAAATATTATAATACTTTTCACACAATAAATATTGAAATGGTTTATTTAGATCATCATAGTTTAAAACATGTAATAATTTGTATTTTTATAATCTGTTTTCATAGTTTAAGCCTAGAAAGCATTTGTGGGTAAAAAAATGACCCAGCGTTTAGTATTTACATTAAATTATCTTTTCATCTGACACTCCAAGTTTTCCTTAGTTAAAATGTCTTTTATCATGTGAAGTGACTTTTTTAACATTCAGTTAACGTTTTTTTTTTTTATTTTATTATAAGAGAGTTTGCATCATTACGCTTACAATTACAATGCATATGCGGGTCGTATATGACCCATATTTGTTTACTATGGTGTTCAATGCACGTAACACTGATATTACACTTGTAATACATTATCTTTTTTACCTGTTTTGTAATTAAATGTTAAATACCATGTTCACGTTCATATTAATGTGTAGTATGTATGCAATCAAGTTGTCATTCAGCTGATGCTTTTATCAAAAATCCTGTTTGTTTGAATACAAATCAACCCCTTGGACATAAAAGTGCCTGAAATTGAAGAAATTCTTTATAAAAAAAATAAAAAAAACCTGTAATACATAATTTTTTTTTTTTAAAACCTGCGATTAACTCATGACCTAGACCAAAAACAAGGTACCTTTTTTGTTAGTGTACACATCAATAAGTGCATTGTAATCGTGTGAGTAATGTGCTAAAGTGAAATAATGAATTTAGAGGGGTGAGAGAATGAGACCGTGCATCTATAATTTAAGTCTCAACGCTCACATTGCAACCTAATCTCTCTCTCGCATACAAACACACACATACACAAACCTGTCTTTTCACATACAGGTTGTATTGCCTGATAGTAACATTACAATTACATAATAATAACATTTTAATAACATATAAAAGATCATCAAAGCTATAACATTATCTAATTCATGCTCTTCCATTTACAAGCCTCTTAAAGTTTTGTTTTGGCATGCTTCACTGTTACAGCGTTCTGTGCGAACACCAGTAACGAAAACTCATTATGCGGGCACTGAGCCGAGAGCGTCGGTGAGCCAAATCTTGTGTTTTATGACAGAGCGAGGAAGCATCTGCCACTGGACACCGTTTGCTGAAACATCTAATGTCTGAAGATCCAACAACCTCTGATAGAGCCAGAAAAGACAGATTAAGACTCAAAAGACATCATGTCACACAGTCTTTCCAGGTGGCATTGCTTAGAGACACAAACACAGAAAAACACACACATTTTCAATCTTACCAAGTGGTCTGGACGACAATGTGTTGAGAGCTTGCTCACCCATTTTAGCAAGAAAACTGAAGTAGGCCTCACTCGTCAGTGCCAAGGCTTTGATACACACAGACACACACAAATATAGCTTAAATTACAGAAATAGCTTGAAACGTTCCCTGCTTAAAACAGCTGAAACCAGCCTAAGGTGGTTCGGTTATCTTCGCTTGTTTAAGTTGGTTTAGCCGTTTTCCCAGACAGATCAGTAAACTATAGTACCAAAATAAAACCCTCTCTAAAACCATCCAAACAGATCAGCCTGACCACTTGAGTAAGTTACCCAAAAAAGAAATCCAATACAAATTAAGTCTCTAAAAATTGTAATCAGATTACTTTACTTTTCCGATGAAGTAATCAGTAATCACATTATTAATTACGTAACTTTCTAAAACAGTTTTCAGATAAACATCTTTGTTTTTCTGCTCAACGACTTCAAAATATTGTCTGTATTTCCTACTTGTTCATTGTCGCACACCCTTCAGCTGTCACAGAAACACAAACGTACATATAAATTCATATTTTAAATGTATTATAAATTTAAAAAAATATTCTAGAGAAAGTAACCCAAGTAATTTACTTAAAAGTAATTACCCTTAATTGAAAGTCCGTAACTGTAATCTGACTGCAAGAATTCAAAATGTGCTTTGTGTGTTACTTTTTGTTCTATATTACAGTACTACTATGTAATCAGATTACACCTCAACACTGTTGTCCAGACTGGAAGACCAGCTAACCACTTTAGGTTGGTTAAAGCTTTTTTAAGTTTCAGCAGGGTATGTCTGTTATTCGATAAATATTTTGAAGTATTTCACCACACAAATTTTAATTTAAAGTTGTTTTACATTTAAGTGTCTAACTGTGAAAAAAAAATATGCTCACCTTGAAAAGCCTTGATATAACTGTTTCCTAAAGTAACCAGCTTTTGCAAACCGGGATTAAACTGATCCATGAGGTTCTGAAAAATCCCAAACAACATTAAACTGTCAATATCCATGCTGGGGTATTACAAAATATATAGTCAGGCAGTTAATATAGCACAATAAACCCCAAAAAGGCTATTCAGGATGCTGAGGGGTCTTGTATAACCCTGAAGGGGTTTATTTTGCAATAATGATAGGCTGACTGCACATTATCCCTCTTATTCAATAGTTACTTACCAAATAAATAAATAAATAAACAGACATAAAATATTGATATTGAGTTGAAGTTATTTCATTAAGGCCACATCCACACTAATCCATTTTAGTTTGAAAACTCAAATTTTTTTAATTTTTTTTTTTATCAACATCGTTGTTCAGTGTGGTAATGGAGAGCGTTTTTGAAACGCTCCATTTTCGGTGGAGGAAAATGCTGTTCTACAGTGGAATGGCATAATCATGGCAAAATGTATGTTTTCAAATGAAAACATACTAGTGTGGACATGGTCTAACTTATTTGTAGATTAGTTGAAGACCAAATCCACACTAATCCATTTTCGTTTGAAAAGTTTTCACTTTCCTAATGATATTGTTGTCCAAAATATGCAGTAAAAGAGCATCCTCAAGCAAACGTATACAATTTTAATGCGTATTTTTTATCCCAAAATGCGCATAAAAAAACTTTGATGGAAACATAGCTAGTGGATATGGTCTAACTTTCTTGTAGATTAGTTTAAGACCACATCCAAGCTAATCCATTTTCGTTCAAAAACTCAGTTTTCAGTTTCCTAACGATATTGTTGGCTATAGAATGCTGTAATGGAGAGTGTTTTTAAAGCGCCCAATTTTCAAGATGCATAACCAAGGGTGGGCCGGGGTGGGCCTGGACCCACCCAAATTAGACCCAGGCCCACACAGAATTGTACTGATTATTCTTTGACTTTTTTTATTGAGGCCCACCCAAAAGTAATTTCCTGGCCATGCCCTTGGCCTAAACATAGCGAAATTAACGTGTTTTCAAATGAAAATGCATTAGTTTGGACATGGTCTAACTTACTTGTAGATTAGTTTAAAACCACATCTGCACTAATCCATTTTCGTTTGAAAACTCAGTTTATAGTTTAAAAAGATGTCACTGTCCAAAGTTTGTGGTAATAAGATCATATTGAAATGATCCATTTTCAGTAGAGGAAAACACCATTCTAGTGTGGATAAGAGGCATAAACGTATTGAAATTAATACGTTTCCAGTTTCCAAATGATATCGTTGTCCAAAGCATGTGGTAATGGCGAGCATTTTCTAAACGCTTCTTTTTTGGTGGAGGAAAACAATGTTTTAGCATGGATAAGCGTCATAAACGTAGCGAAATTAATACTTTTTCAAATGAAGCATACTGGATGTTGATGAACTTACTTGTGCATTAATTTCGCTACGTTTATGCCACTCATCCACTCTCAAACGTTTCTCCACCGAAAATGGAGACTTTCGAAAGCGCTCCCAATGTCATGATGCTAGGAAACTGGAAAAGGAGTTTTAAAACTTAAAGGAATTAGTGTGGCTGCTGGAATAAAGGAATTTGATTGTCCAGGACAATTTAGCAGTCATTCTACATAAAACATTTGACCACAGAATACCAGAACTAACCAATCACAATCAAGTATTCCAAATAGCTATAATACTGTATATGACTGGCTGTAATAAAGTCTACAACAAATATGAATAATTTATGAGCATTCTGATTTGATCATAGCTTCAACAAGATTAACAGGCACTATGTAAAGCTGCTTTGAACGATATGTATCGCTAAAAGCGCTATAGAAATACATTAAATCGATTTGAGAATAAAAGACTCACATAATAAACACTCAGGGTTGATCTATGTAGAAGGTCACTGTTAGCACCAGACATCCTGCTTCTGTTCAAAAACACACAAAGCATGTATGAGCATGTAACATTCATTATAGAGCTAAATGTACATTAACTGAGAAACATTAAAGTAGTGGTTTGGTTGATACATACCTGTGATAGAGAAAGCTTTCACTTTTCACAAAGCTTTTTTTCCTTAGTGCCTGTTGCTGAGGTGCCAAACACGGTGTCTGTGTGTGATGGCACACTGTCCTTATCTATGGGTTTTTTCAGATCTTCGTTAACGTCTGTTACAGGCCGAGAGAGCGAGTGAGAGGAGATTGAGGAGTCCAAATTCGATACGGGCAGGAGTCTTGAATTATTTATTCTTTTCATGACAGAATGTAGAGAAGGGCCGCCGTCTGACAGGTGGGCAGGAGATACACACTTTAACTGAGAGAACAGCTGTAAAGTCGCTTCACCTGCTTACACCACTGACCTGCCTTAATGAGACACTCCATGACCAGAACCATGTCATTACAACCATGTAAAATATCTCATAGTTGCTGGTTAGACAGTAACAATCCAAGGCTTCATATTAAAAATGTACAGTACTTCATTTTGTTCATATATTTTCCAAACATTCTTATCTAATGGATATTTACCATGTTTACTCTTCTGTTAAAATGATAAATTAAGTTTTTAGATCAAACTTATGAAACTTCAGCTATTACATATAACTTATATTTGTAGAAGGTTTTGGGTCCAGAAATCTTAATGGAAGATAAGAAAATGTGAAGAAATTAATTTAAATATTACTTATAAAATATTACTTATACATATATATATATATATATAAAATATATTTACAACAAATATATTTTATTAAATATAATTTTTTTTGTTTTTGATGTACTACTTTGAATTACTAGATTGGTTATTTCACTCTTCTTTTTTTTTTTAGAAGAATAAAAAAAAAAAAAAAAGTGATTTTACTTTTAAACAGAACCCCAGTTAGAATCATTATTTTCCTCTTTATTTTTTCAAGGTTTATAATCACTTCATGTCAGAAAATGTTTTAAATCAGTGCCACAGCAGCAAGTTATGGGTAGGAATCAAATAAATGGTCACTTTGGTCTCTAAACAACAGATTTGTAGGCCAAATATCAAGTTAACAACACATGATAAAGTCAGTCTTAACAGACAAACAGAAGGTAAATATATTATCAATATAAAAAGGCTAATGAAAAATTGTAGAAGGTATTCAGTTTATACTTGACATGTCTTCATTGTAAAAAATCTCAATATCTTCTACCAGTAACATTTCTAAGCCATTGATGGATCTATTATCAGTTGCAGCTTTAAAGTGTTCAAGTATAAGCATGATGCTACACATGACAGATTGTAACACAAAATTTCAATGCAAAACAAGGCTTTTCCTTAAAATAGCAAAAGACATACAAGACAATGCACACAAATGCCGTATTTCACCTGCAGTTTGGTAAATTCTTAAAATCATACTTGCGCACAACGCATGTACCAGAAATTTTCCGGAAAACAAACTTAAGTTACTTTCAGTTACTCTATAAATGTAACAAGACTCAAGTATAGACACATGTTAGAATTAGATAACTGATAAATATACAAGTGAGATTTCCAGGAGTAAAATACCTGTTTATAGGAAGCAACAAATAAGCACTTCCTGTAAAGGTCACCTTGAACAGTGCAATTACAAACATATTTACTGAGCCTTTAAGTATCCATAAAAATGATGAAATATGAAATGATTTGCAGTGGTGTACCTTGCTTTAAATATCAGAACATAGTGTTAGTTTCCATGAAATTATACTCTGAACTTGGTTCAATTTGTTGTATATGACACATACACACAATCAGTAGATATTTAGATATTTAAAGATTTTAACATATACTTCATCTTTCCTTTAACTTAAATTAGTTAAATATGTAATAAACCCTGATTTAAGCGGTATATACACCAATGTAAACAAACACATTATTTATATTAGATACACTAATTATGCATATTAAACCACTCAAGCTTCCACTCATCTCTTTCAGTGTTTGAGCTGTCAGAGCTGCAGCAGCTGCTGGCAAAGGGTCTGTATGATGTCTCTGTGCTCGTACAGGTACATCTGAGTCTCCCACAGCATGTCAACTAACACAGCATCACTGACCTCATCCAACATCACTTCCTGAGACAGCTGAGGACTCAACCTGAGAAATGAAATGAAAGAAGGGAGGAAGGACAGAAGAAAACAGAAAGGAAGAAAGTAAAAGAAAGGAAATGACACGAAAAACAAAAAGAAGAACAGAGTGAAGAACAATAAAAGACAATGAAATGAAAGGACAAAAGCAAAAAAGGAAGGAAAAAAGAAAAAAGTAGTAAGAAAGATAGTAAGCAAGTAGTAAGAAGCAAGAAAGAAGTAGTAAGAAGCAAGCAAGAAAAAGAAAGAAAGTAGTAACAAGAAGAAAGAAAGAAAGAAGGAAGAATGGGGGCGAGAGGTCATGAGTCAGAGAAATTAAGAGATTAAATGATTAAACTCATTTTTACTATGAGAATGAACAGCACTGACCTGTGATAGTTTATATCAGCCATCTCACACCACGCACGGGCTCGGTCCACTGCACAGCCATCTGAGTCCGTGCACTGAGAGACAAAAAAAAAAAAAAAAAAAAACCAAGAACTTAACTAAAAAAAATAACACAAGCACAATGCCTACAAATCACAAAAAATGTGTGTGATGCTTGACTGTGAGAATATCTGTCCATTCAAAAGACATAAAAATACAGATTGTTTACGCAAGAATACGCAAATAAAAATTTGATGCCACAATCTTTGCAAACTTCAGCATGGAAAAACCATGACAAGACCTTCCAAAGCTTAACTTTTAAACAAATGTTGGACTGATAGTAAACTTTGCACCTTGACTCTCTGAGGTTGCGTAAATCAGACTTACCCATAACGTGTATGTACCATCTGTACCCTTTGACAAATTTTACTGCTTTAAATATATGATTAATATAAATGGTATATTTGTATGTGCAAACTCACACAGTCCACAAGCATCTTGCCCAGTTCTCTGACACCAAAGAAGGTCTTGGCCAGTTCCAGAGGGTTTGAAGGCCTGAAAACATCAACCGAGTTCACTGCTACCTGAGGAGGTTTACCGGTACCCAGTGAGACAACCACACCTAACCTGCACACGTCTGCCTCAAGACCCTGAGAGTGAGAAACAGGGACTGGCATATAATTGGCATACATTTATTTTTTTAGCAATGTGCAATTGTACTACATACAATATCAATCTATGTTTAAATCAGGGCTGTAATTCAATGAATTTTTTTAATCAAATTAATTACAAGACATGCCAATTAAATAATGAATTAATCACAATCTCATATATCAATATATAGAAAGGATGCCAAATAAAGATAATTCAATATAAATACATATATATATATACACACACACAAACACACACACAACAATTGTACAGGGCAGTTATCTGAGTTACCGTAGTTTGACGGGCTGGTTTGAGTATTTCTGTAACTGCTGATCTCCTGGGATTTTCACACACAATAGTCTCTAGAATTTACGCAGAATGGTGCCAAAAACAAAAACATCCAGTGAGCGGCAGTTCTGCGGATGGAAATGCCTTGTTGATGAGAGAGGTCAACAGAGAATGGCCAGACTGGTTCGAACAGACCAGAGGTAACTCGGATAACCACTCTGTACAATTGTTGTGAGAAGAATATCATAACAGAATGCTAATCTGAGATGTGGGTTGGCACTGTTTTGGTGGCACGAGTGGGACCTCCACAATATTAGGCAGGTGGTTTTAATGTTGTGGCTGATCGGTGTATATACAGTACTAATATATATATATATATATTTTACTAATATATATACACAGTACTGTGCAGAAATTTTAGGCACTTATGAAAAATGTTCCATAGTGAGGATATCTTCAAATATAATGCCATAAATAGTTTTCATTTATCAATTAATGTCATACAAAGTCCAGTAAACATAAAAAAAGCTTAGGCACTTAAGATGTTTCACAAAAGCATGTGTCTTAAGATGGTTATTTATATCTTCAGCTTTAGTGTGTCAATAGGAAATATAAATGTTAGACTCCCAAACATTACTTTTGCAAATAGAAAAGATTAGAATAGAAGAACAGGGAGCCCTGCAACAGATGTCATGGCCCCCACAAAGCCCCCCACTGAACACCGTGTCTGTCTGAGATTACATAAAGAGACAGAAGCAATTGAGACAGCCTAAATAGATAGAAGAACTGTGGCGAATTCTCCAAGAAGCTTGGAACATCCTATCTGCCAACAACCAAGAAAAACTGTGTCCAGGTGTACCTTGGATAATTGGTGCTGTTTTGAAGGCAAAGGTGGTCACACCGAATATTGATTTAGCTTTTTTATGTTTACTGGACTTTGTATGACATTAACTGATATATGAAAACTATTTATGTCATTATTTTTGAAGACATCCTCACTATGCAACATTTTTCACAAGTGCCTAAAACTTTTGCACAGTACTATACTTTCATGTTTTTACGTTTCATTCTATTGTAAGGAATTTTTTCCATTGCAATGATGATGTTTTCAAGTTTGCATTACAACAGTTGGTCAGTCAAATAGCAAACTTTGTTTTATTTCATAATTGTTAGACATCGATTTTCATTCATTAACATTAACCATTGTTAACCACAATTTGCATCCCTTACGCAGTATACACAGTATATATAGATATACAAATATAAAGTCAGAGAGTCAGTTAGAAATATATTGCATTATTGTAGCAGATGAGTAAATCATTGCTTAGGTAAGAAAAGAAGAGGCTTTAGAAGTCAATATATTGTTTGTTTTAATCACGTCATTGAACATAAGCCTACAGTCGACAGCAATCCATTTTACAGTTGAGTTGGTCAATCTGTCTTGTTCTCACAGGACGTGTTGCTATGGTCCGTCGGTGCCATTTTTAATTGTAATCTATGTACATATTCATCAGATGGAACATTTGGAGCGTCTCACTGGTTTTCAGCATCATAAATGCTGCATTTTTAGGATGCTGTGTCAAGTTAAAAGTAGTTGAAACTATGAAAATCATGTCTCGAGATCCCTGCATTCTGTTGTGCTTCCTCCAGCTGTCACGAAAATGGCCTGTGTGACCAGCTCTCATTCTGTGGCCACGCTGATTGTGAGGTTTGAGGGTTGTCGACTGCCCCCTGGTAATGCGGCTTGAAAAAAAACAAAGTTACATGTACTTCAAGCTTGAATTGCTGTGATGGTCAGGAGGTCAGATGGCATGATTCACTGCGTTAATTTTTTTTAATGTGCGGTAAAGCGACATCCCTAGATTAAATATGGCATAATCAATTTCATTGGTTAGCTAAAAGCGAGTCTTATATAGGGGTGTCTTGAACAGACCTGTGCCTTCAGTGCTTTGTTGTACTGGTGTATTTCTGTCATGGCGTCAAGCGTCGGGTTATTGGCAAGCAGCCCTCCATCCAGAAAGCGCCCCATTGGCCGAAAATATGTTGGAGCGGCTCCACTGGAACGGGCGGCACGCCAAACTAATTGCTCTGAGAGAAAGAAAGACAATGTGAATGAATGAAATCAAGAGAGACAGAGAGGAAGAGGGCAAAAGGATGATTAACTGGACACATTTTTTCATTAAAGAAACTAATGACCAATTAGCTCCAACATGGTGTACGATTGAGCAATATAAATCACCAGAAATCTTGCATACAGTGACCCTTCCATTTCACACACCTTCATCCATCACCTTCCTACGTTTTCTTGGAGGTTTAAGAATATACTACTATCAAAACATCTTCATCCTCCCATCCTGTAACAGCGACAACGCAACTTTCTGCATCAGTTGAAACAGATAACTGCAATTAGAAGATACCTGACAAACCCGGAGCGTGTGAGACTCGGCTCATTAAGAGCAGGAGAGGAAGATGATTGTTTTTACCAGCACAAAGATAAATAGCATAACGAGACTGCGAGAACTAACGCAAGCAAGAAAGCGAAGTTACCCTGTGGCACCGTAAGGGGTTGAAATGTTGCTGTGGACATATACGGAGGGTCTCTCTGCAGGGCTGGCGGGTCGTAATTACGAAACAGATGCAATTCTCCAGGGTGTCTGTCGGCGAGAACGCTGGTCACCATCACCCTGAGATAAAAACAGAGAAAATATACTTAATAAGCTAATATATAAAGGCTATACCTATTCGTCTGAACATGTATGGACTGCAGTACCTGGGGTGTGTGACTTCCGTCATCTTGGTATTTTCTCCAAATTCATTCTTTAGAAATTCCTCCAGAGGGCCGGTCTCATATGGCCGAGAACCTTTAAACACCTCTTCCTTCATCCTGAAGTACAGACAGCGCAGATACTCCATTGATTTACCTGCATGGGTAAATACACATGCAAAAATGATGCTGCTGGAGCCACAGGAGGCAGTGTATTCAAATATTTTTACAATGGTTAAAGGGTGTTGTAAGACACCTGGGAAAAATGATGCAAGAGCAATATGATAATAAAAATATTAATAATTTATTGTAAAAATAATTATAATAATAATAATTTTGTGAATAAAAGGCTTCATTCTCTTTACGCAAAATATAAATTCAAATTTTTCTATCTTTTGATTTCGGGGTGAAATATGATCCAGCCATTTCTTGACCGTTTTTGTGAAATTCACCCATTCAGATAGTGTACGTATTTAACAATTAGACAGTTCTAGTATTTACAGGCCATTTTTTAAATGAAGTTTTAGAAATGTCTACCCACCATGTACAATAGCTAAGGCCAGTATTCCACCAGTGCTGGTTCCAGACACCCAGTCAAAAAGTTCCCTGATGGGCCGTCCTGCCTCTTTTTCCAGAGCGATCAACATCTGGATCAAAACCAGTCCTTTTATTCCTCCACCATCCAGGCACAACAATCTGTCTATTCTTTAGAAAAAGCAAGAGAGAGATTATTCTATGTACACACATTGTCTTTTTATAAATGTTAACTGGATTTAATCAGACTAGGTATGAGTATCGCCAACCACCTTGTACATACAGTATATCATGATACATAAATGGATCGCAATTGAAACTGCACCAAACGAATGAGAGACCCAGCATGTCTGAGAGAAAAAGAAAACAAAACACCAAACCAAAAAACTAAACCAAAAATATCGATACAGGGATATAAATTATTGATGCAAAAAAAAAAAAAAAATATATATTATTTTTTTTTTAATACAGGGATATACTGTACATTATCGATACAAACAAAACAAAACATTGATACAGGGATATAAATTATCGATGCAAACAAAACAAAAACTATTTATACAGGGATATACATTTTTGATACAAACAAAACAAAAATCAAAACAAAACATTGATACAGGTATATGAATTATCAATACAAACAAAACAAAAAATAATTATACAGGAAAAAGTATCTATACAAACACAACAAAACAAAACAAAACACTGAAACAGGGATATAAATTATCAATACAAACAAAACTGAAATTTTAATGCAGGGACAAAGTAACAAAAAATAAAGCCAATAAAGAAAAACAAAACAAAAAATATGAATACAGGAATATACATTATCGATACAAACAGAACAAAACAAAAACAAATTTATATTTGTATGTAAATTATCGATACAAACAAAACAAAAATATTAATACAGGAATATAAAATATTGATACAAACAAAACAAAACAAAAAATATTTATTCAGGGATATAAAGTATCCATACAAAACAAAACTGAAAAAACTAAACAAGAAACAAACCAAAACAAACTAAACATACAGGAATCGACAAGTATCGCAATATATCGATAAATCATTGTATCAGCACATCCCTAAATCAGACATTCCAGACATTTAAGGTATCAGTGATATCTTTACTCTGCTAACAAACAGATACAACAAGCATATAAACAAAATCTAATACATACTTCCCGCTTCTTGTTTTGAGTCCATCCACCTCTGCAAATCCCCGAGTCATTGATGTAACAGCTGCCGCCACATACATGATGTCTTCAAATCCTGTAGGCCAATCACACAAGATGTAAGAGCACTGACCCAATCAGATAAACTGCAGAGCTACTTCAGTGATCAGGACATAACGCTCAGGTAATTATCAGAAGGTTGCTTCAATAACCAAGGGAAAAAGCTTCAAATAGAAGATTTAAGTCTAAGATTTTAAGAAATGCTTAAAGTCTTTTTAGGGAGTGAGGGACACATCTGAAAGTGTAACTGCAGAGAAGAGAGGATAACACGAACAAGTCACATTTTTGCTGCCGACTGAAAGGAAATGAAATGTCATCATTAACTTCTAAAAGTGCAAAAGAAACATGCACTGATGGACAAAGGTTAAAGTGGCAAGAGGAAACCATAAGTCTGGGGGTGGGGCTTTACCTATGCCAGGAGGCGGAGCTTTGTTGAAACTGGGGAGTGGGGTGTCAAAGGAGGGTGGATGACACCGTTCAGCTCCTACACTACACAGCATGTTTAAGAGCACCTTACGGTTGGGCCCTTCAATATAAGCGCAGGGTTAGACACATGCACACGGCCACACCCACACCATGCACACGAAAACAAGAAAGTGAGTATGAGATGATTGACTGCATTAATTAAAACACAAGAGCATTTTGTTTAAAAAAAACAAACAAAAAAATGTACTGCATTGTTGTAGACAAACACACAGACATGCAAACAACATAATGTAGGTGATGGATTTATGTGTGATTTACTCAGGCAATTAAACAACTATAGCCAATCAAAACATTAGGACCCATCGGACAGCTTTTGCCAGATTTTCCAGATAATAGCGATAACTGTCAACTAAATATATACATAACTAGGAGTGTGATGATTAATTAAGGGCACCTGTACATTATCATGACAGGGAACATGGAAAATGAGAACATGGGAGCTGTTGTTTTAATACTTAATACTTAAGTGTAATACTGTGTCCCTTTGGTGTATATATGTTGTATATATGCATATCAACTAAATGCATGGTGGATTATGTTAGATAAGATTATGGTTGCACATGCACCCAACTTATATAGCAATCTTTGCAGCAAACTTATTTAGAAGGCTCTGAAAATCTGTGCAACTAGAAATTGAGAGAGCTTGAACTCATTGCAGACTGTTCTACTAGTCTTCAAACTAATGTCAAATCTCACATACACCTCTGATACCATCCTTCTTTCTCGCTCTCTCTCTCTCTCTCTCTCTCTCTCTCTCTCTCTATCTATCTTCCTCTCACCCTTGCTGGTACGGGCAGCGATGAGTCCAGGTGTCTCTCCCAGGTCGTTATGAATCTCCACATCTGCCCCAAACACCATGAGAGCTTTGATCAGATCCATGTGGTCCAACTGTAAGCCCAGACGTCACAGAATGAAAGATAGGAAAAAAGGGTTGTAATCTATTTAACAACACTTGATTTTTGCCGATAACCACTAGTTCCAAAGAGCAACTATCGGCACAGATTAATCGGTAAAACCGATATATCGGTCTACCTCTAGTCACAGTTTTATTAAGTAATAGCCTTCATGGGCGAATCTCACAAAAACAGGGCTAAAATACAAACTAAAATACTTAGCGTGAAAAATCCTTTAAGGATTTAACTATTTACTAAGCCCTGCCTCGTAAAACAACAATTGTAAAACTTTGTTGGCGGATTCACTTACATGAAAAAATTAAATATCACAATGCCTAAGGGGGTATTTACACTTGGTCACTTCATGCGTTTTTACTGATCGAATTGCAATCCCATTGAGTAAGCACATTCCATTAACACATTACAAATGAATATAAATCTGATCTTCAATTCACTACACACGCAACATGCAAATAAAACAGAGTTCCCATTCGTGATTATGCTAATGCAGGACAGCGAATTAAAGAGATGTGATTTTGATTCCAACTAGTGACTTTGCCCAGTATGTCTGTGCATATGCACGCTGTGTATTTTTTCCCTTGCAGCTTGTCGTAGGTAAGACGTGTCATGCACGTCAGCTGCGCTCATTTTCAGTGTTTAGTTTCAGTTTCTACCAAATAAATGAAGAAAAATGTTCTGTCTCTTCTACAACATGTATTCATTTCATAATTTGTTATTATGTATTGCGCGAATCGAGCCCCATGCAAATAATCGATAACAGCTGTTATGTTTCGCTTCTTTCATATGCTGACATAGCTCTGTTTGGGCGGAGTAAAGTTTACATATGTGGCTTGAACTGCCAGATGCATTTACACTTGACAGAGTTTCGAATGGAATGCACCTCAAACCACCTCCTGTGGTGATCGGATTTATATCAGTCTCCAATCCGTCTTGGAGGGAATCTACACTTGGTCTTTTCATGATCGGACAGCAATCCGATTAGCAAAAACGCATTAAGTGTCCAAGTGTAAATACCCCCTAAAAGATTAATGGACCTAAAAATAGGCTTAATTTTCTTTCTGCAATGTATATTTTATCACTTATTTTATTTTAATTTAGCTGTAAAATATGAACCTGACAGGTTCTTCATTTCGGGAGATTCCCCCATATACCTTCATGGCGAGATGCAGGGCAGTGTTTCCATCCTGGCCCTTGATATTAGGGTTGGCTCCGTGTGTCAGCAGTGTCATTGCAGCCTCAAAGCGCCCCCTCTTGGTCAGGATGTGTAACGGACTCTCTCCGGTCTTGCTCAGGTAGTTGACGTTACACCCTTGGCCCAGCAGTAGACGACTCATCTACAGAGCAAATGTAGGACAGTCAGAGGGCTGATCATCCTTCAGGTGATCAAAGAAAAAGGATTAAGTATTCCTGACCTCTGCAGTCTTGGCCCAGTGAAGAGGCGTTCCACCATAGAGAGGATCCTCTGCCAGAAGCTGATTCGGGTTAACAGATAAAATTGCTTCTGCACAACTAAATGAAGAGGATTTGAAACGAGAATTAGAAATTGGTTAAAGACAGTTGGTTCATTAATATCCTCTATTATCTAAATGTTTTTTGCTTTTTTATTAACAATTTTATTGATTCCATTCACAAATTAAATAAACATAACAGAAAATACAGAATCACACAAACCCCAGTGGTCATAATTATTTAGAACATAAAAAATAAAAAAACATAAAAAGTATACTTTCAAAAAACAATAAGAATGTACACACACTTTTAAAACAAAAACATCCCTCTCCACTGCCCCTTCTTGAGAACCCTCAAAAAAGGCCAAATATCTACCCCACTTCCTATTAAACAAATCCAATTTTCCCAGCTTTCTACGTCACCTCCTCAAATGCTGCCACCCCGCCCATCTCTGTGCACCACTTCTGAAATGAGGGTGCTCCAGCCGACTTCCATCCCCTAAGAATGATCCGTCTGTCGATCATAACTCCAGCTAGGACCCAACGTTTTATATATCTATCCCCTATATTAATGACCGCCCCATCGCCTAAAATACAGAGCAAAATGAAATTTGAGTGTTCAATACATCACACATAAAACTCTGAACCCTCAAACTAAATTCTTGGATCTTAGCACACCACCAAAAAACATGGGTTGCGTCCCCATCTTCTGACTGGCATCGCCAACAGATGGGTGTGTCTTTAAGACCAAGCCTATACAATCTAGAGGGGGTCCAACAGAATCAATGTAAAATCTTAAACTGCATCTCTAGATGTAGACTAGAAATATTTTAGAATCCTAGCCCACACTCCCTCCTCCAATACCAAGTTTAAATCTTTCTCCCATAATTTCTTAAGAGAAGCTGAAGCTCCATCCCCAGACTCTGAATTAACAGCGAGTAATACACTGATGCCTCATGACCTTTTCCAAAAGCAGTAATCACCACTCCCAGAGTATCTGCTGCCTTAGTGGGGTGTATACTACTCCCAAAAGTAGTACAGAGCAGGTGCGCAGCTGTAAATACCTAAAGAATTGAGACCTGGGAATCCCAAAATGTTGAATCATAATTTCAAAGGATCTCAACACTCCACTCTCATTTAGGTCACCGAGCGTATTAACCTCCCTCACAATCCACTCTGACCAGCAGAAATGGGACTTATTAATACATAATTTTGGGTTCAGCCATATACTCGAGGCAATATTTAAATAAATGTCCGAATTAAACACTCTGGACACTTTTGTCCATACCGAGTGCAAATGCTAGATAACAGGGTGTAACTTAACTTCTCTGATTAGTTTGATAGAAAGGCTTTGCAATGGCAAAATAGGGGCAAGAACTTCCTGTTCAATACAAAACCAGGGAGGGGCTCTCTCAGGTAGAAGCGACCAATGAGCCAAATGTCTGAGACTGAATGCATAATAATAAAACAAAATCTTGAGTAGGCCTAGCCCACCTTTGCCAATCAGCCTATGTAACTTATTGAAATGTAATATGGGACGTTTACCATTCCAAAAGAAAGACTTCACTATGCTATCAAATTGCTTGAAATAAGAGAGAGGAACATCTATAGGCAGAGATTGTAGCAGATAATTTAATTTTGGAATACAATTCATTTTAATAACATTAACCTTCCCAGTCATAGATAAATGTAATGAAGCCCATCTACCCACATGGCTCGAAAACCTTTTTATTAAAGAGTCAAAATGAACTAAATCACACAAATTTGCTGGGAATAAAACACCCAAATACTTAATGCCCTGTTTGGGCCACTGGAAGGTGCCCAGCTGAAAAGCCGTTACCGGGAAGTATGCTGTCAGAACCAAAGCTTCGGATTAAGACCAATTGGACAATTGGAAATTGGACAGTAACTTGTACACTCACTTGGATCTTTGTCCTTTTTAAGAATCGGACTGATCCGGGCTTGCAACACGGTTGGCGGAAGCTTTCCATTCTTTAATGATTCCTTTTAAACTTCTAGCAAAAGTGGAGTCAGTTCTGTAGCATAAGATCTAAAAAACTCAGCAGGACACCAACTAGCCCCTGAACAGCCAAAACGCCACCTTCCGTGACAAAATATTTCAGTCAGGTCAATTCCATTAGGCCATTAGACGACATTCGGCTCTTCAGCTCTGCCTCGGCACTTTTAATATTCCCTTCCAATTCCACGAGTTCTTGTGCTTTGGATTTTTTGGTGAATGAGGCATACTGTATGATCTGACCCCTAAGAACTGCCTTAAGTGCCTCCCAAGCCACGCCCACAGAAGATACTGAGGACCAGTTGGTTTCCCAATATAGACATTGATTTCAGTCTTTAGCATTTGTTGGAATTCAGGATTTTGCAAAAGGGATACATTAAAATGCCAACTATATGATTTATTTTTTTCCGTATGTGGCAATACCTCTAAACACATCAGGGCATGATCTGAGACTAAAATATTTCCAATTGAGCAATCAGAAATGATGAAATCAACAGATGAAATGAGGGACTTGAGTCTTATGGACTGATGAAAAAAAACTGTATAGTCCCTACCAGATGGGTTCAAAAGTCTCCAAATATCTGTAAGACCAAGATTTTTACACATCCTGTGAAGCATCAATGTTGCTCTAGGGGCTTACACACATTTGACTCACTATTCACTATGATCAAGGACTGAGTCCATCAAAAGATTAAAGTCTCCTCCCAATATTATATCATGCGGGGTGCCAGCGGCTTGCAACATCACTTCAAGATCTATAAAAAAGCCCTGATAATCAACGTTTGGTGCATAAATATTAGCCAAAATAAGACTTTGCCCCTGAATTTCAGCTAAAACAATAACAACTCTTCCTAATTTAACTTTACACTGTTTGAGACATTTGAATTGTAGATGTTTACTTATCAGTGTAATGACTCCCCTGCTCTTACTTGAGCCAGCACTATAAAACAAATGCCCACCCCATATCTTTCCACATTTTTCCACTTCCTGTGGAGAAAGGTGAGTTTCTTGAAGAAACACTATATCATATTTCTTATGCTTAAGAGAAATAACCTTCCTTCTTTTTATGGGGGGCCCCAACCCATTCACATTCCACGTGGAGAGAGACAATTCACTCATATTAACATTTGACAATTTGACATATAAGAAAAAATAGATTGTGTGTCAAAAACAAGATTATAAAGACTTATATTCCTTAAAATTATATTCCAACATTGGTGCGACCATTAAAACCTGAACAGAAACAAACAAACAGAAAAAAGTAAAACGTGCGCATTAACGCCAACTGGTGTCCATCCCTCCAAACTCACACAGTCCATGTACGCCTACGAGGACCCCCGCAACAACTTTGCAGTCAGTACAAATTTTTTGAGACAGAATTATACAGCAAAAGATAACTTATAAAACAATCTCTAGCCAATAGGCGGAACAAACACAAAGAGCGTGTAGATTCAACCACAAAACTGTCCCGAAGGTGTGCCACTCTACAAAATAAGCTCTAGCCGCTAGGCGGAACCAGCAAAAAAAAAAAAAAAACGCTTATGAAATAGAGTGTATCAAGTCTCATCAGTTTATGTCATTAAAAGTGTTAAAACTAGCAAAGTGCGCAGAGCTCGCCGTTCACACGTCCGATCCTCGCATGGCGTCCTGGCTGCCACCATCTAAATCAATTTTTAAATGTAATTTAAGCTGTAGCACAGCAATGTCAATTTAAAATTAAAATGACGATCAAAACTAGGTTTACCCGCACCTCTTTTCATTAAACTTCATGGCAGTGTGGATTGGATAGCCATTACTTCCCATGACGTCACAGCGGGCTCCGCCACCTAGCAGGCCCTTGACAGCCTCCACCTTGCCAAGACGGCACGCTATGTGTAGAGGCGTTTCCCCAGTGCCATTCAGCTCGTTCACACCCGCGCAGAGCTGAGCGCACAAAGCCTACAACATTCCAGAGGAGCAAAGAAAAATACACAATCAGAAAAATGAGGGTACATGTAATCTTCAATGTCTGTGAAACCAAACTTATCACTGGTAGTAAACAGGGTTCAAGTATGAGGAGGACCTGCTGGCTCGGAGGCAGTGCGAGAGAGTATGTGGCCAGTTGGAGGAACTGTGACCTGCCCTATTGTGCCAGGGATTAGGTTCTTAAAATTTGCTCATCATATATGTCCAGATGTGTTTTTATGCCTTCAACATTTGGTTTTCTGTGATGTTTTGAACATTTTTGTCTAGACGGCAAACAAAGATCAGGTTTTGTGGAAATTGCAAGAATAATTTAATGTAGTCAAAAATGTTTTGCACCATATGCCATCATTTTCTAGCATAAGTATGTTTATACATTTACAGCTGTCAAGGCGTTACATTATACTGTAACTGTATAATTTCCACCTTTTCTTGATATTTAGCTATTATTTTAATTATTCTTATTAATTAAAAAAACTATTTTTTTTGTAAATAAAACTAATTAATAATTAAATATTTTAAAATATATAATTTCTTCTGATTTATTTAGCTATTAAAGCTGTTACTGTAATTATTAGTATTAAATAAAAACAAGTATGTTTTGTGAAGAATATTTTGAAATATTTAGCTATTATAGCCATTATTTTAATTTAGTATTAATTAAAAAAAAAAAAAAAGTAATTTACCATTTAATATTTTTTCTGCCATATTTGGCAACTATAGCTATTATTTCAATAATCATTATTAATTACAAACCTAGTAATATTTCTGTGAAGAACTTACAATTCATTAAAAAAAAAATTTTTTTTTTTACATATTTTGCTATTATAGCTATTATTTTATTTAGTAATAAATAAATAACTTTTTAAAGAAAACTTACCATTAAAATATTTTTCTGACATATTTAGCTATTATAGCTATTATTTTAATTATTATTAATTACAAACACAGCAATATTTTTGTAAAGAAAGCTTACAATTTAATAAACATGTTTTTCTGACATATTTAGCTGCAATAGCTATAATTTAATTATTATTATTATTAATTACAAGCCTAGTAATATTTTGTTAAAAAAAACAAAAAAAACTTACATTTTAATACAAAACAAAATATATATATACATATATATTTCAGACATTTTGAGCAATTATTTAGATTATAATTATAAAATAAAAACATAGTAAAATGTTGGCAAAGAAAACTTACTTTTGATTAAAAAATGCTTACATATTTAGCTATTTTAGCTCTTATGTTTATTATAATAATTAATTAAAAACCTGGTAAGTTTTCTTTACAAAACTATTTATAAAAAAAAAAAATAATAATTATGGCACATATAAAAATTAATTGCTAAGAATAAAAAAACATTGTGGTAAGCCAGTGAAAATATTAGTGCAAGTCTGAATAACTGGCCCAAATGGGTCAACAGAAGAAGTCTTGTTGTCTTGCCTCTTACCTCTATAATCAAAGTAGAATCTTGTTTAGCGGCGAAGTGCATGGGTGTTTCTCCGTTTTTGTCTTTGACGTCCGTGCGTGCCTGGCATTCCTCAAGCAGTTCACGCACACAGCCCACATCTCCTCTCTCACAGGCCAGGTGAAGCGGGGTCTGACCCTGACCGTTACGAGCATTCATCTGGCTGCAGGGGGCAGTCAACAACACCGCGGTCAGATTGGTAAATGGTGGAACACGAAAATGATTCATGGCTATGTACAGAATAGCATACTATTACTGTAGTGTACGGTATGATGTACACTGTATGCAAGTTTTCCGAATGCATAAAATACCAACAAAATAAATATATATAAAAATAGATAACTGGATGCTACTTGCTAAATTAAACATGACATGCCTTTAAAGAGATCATGTGACAACAATGTAGTATACTACAAATAACTATTGTTGCATATTACATACAGCTTTGCATACTAGTTTATAAAAAGAAAGTAGGCAGTATACAGTTTGATTATTTGATCACTGATCATTTCGGGGAGTCAAAAATTACCTTTGACCTTTCAGGATCTCTCACCTCAAAATGTAATTATGCTTTAGACAGTCTCTCAGTCCGGTATCCACAGCGATGTGAGCGGAGCTCCAGTCTGGGTGATTCCGCAAACAGTCTACGATTGGCTGGAGCGTCTCGGGTTTAAGTGGTGGGTGGAGCATCTCGTAAAATGGGCGGAGTTTGAGGGCATATTGAGGAAACCAATTCATGGCGTCTTCCTCTGAAGCCACCTGGAACATCCTGAGAGCAACGAATAGAGAACAAATTCACAAAGAGATTTCTTCATGTCTGAAATGCTAATCGACTGTATGCATACAGCTTTCATTGGACAATGAGATGTTATATTCAGCGTACTGGTATTGGACCCACAAAAGGCTCTTTGTGGCCAAAGCTTCACCATTCTACAGACTGTGAATTTCTCAATAGGACAATATCCCAATATTCCCAACAGTCTGGTTCCGGAAGTGAAAATCCCATTCATTTTTTTTCCAAAGGCAAACCAATTTTTTATGATAAAAACTAGAGGTCAACCGATAATGGATTTTGCCGATACGATAAGGAAGATGAATCGGCCGATGGTTTTTAAAATCACTTGCTTCTAAAAACATTTGCTTGTCTAATAAAAATAACAAAATATGCATTTAAGTGAGGATAAGTTTATGGATAAATCTTGTCAATGATGAAAGATTATATACAGCAAATCCCCAGTGAGGTTTCAGTAATTGTTTTTATTTCACCTCTAGAGACCACTGTTGTACTTTAGAAACAAGCCAATCCTCCAGAGCCGCCCGCAGATGAACACAAAAACCTATGCCCATACACTTTTTTTCCCCTCCAAAACCAACCACCGGCACAGATTAATCGGTAAAACCGATATATCAGTCTACCTCTATAATAAACCTTTAAAGACAGACCTAATGCAAACTCTGGAGTTATTAATCGATGGTATATGCTTCCACTGAAGCCATCAGTCTTCATATTTTTTTTTTAAATCACGTTTGAAGGGAAAACAAATTCACCAATCAGAGATTTGTGGCCAACAAAGCGGGCCAGAAGATCTTTGCATACCGCTTTGGCCCATTTGACCGCAATTGTGTCTGTCTCCCAACTACTTATACTGTATATTCGTATATATCTTCTGGCGGGGTGAGACACAGTGGGCGTGGCATTTACTGTTTGTAAATAAGTTTGTAATATCTGCACCACTAGTGTCACCAAACAGATTTGCAAATACAATGACAAGTTCTTTTGTGTATGTTTAAACAGGGTTTTTCCCCCCTGCATATTATACTAGAATGGATGAAAGTATTTTAAAAAGGTACACTAAGTAAGTTTTTGCTTATTAAAAAAAGTTTTACACGCAAAAGACATGAATAATATTTTTTAGAAATAAGTTGAAAATTATGTACACTCAGATAAGATGAAGACTATAAAATGAAACCCAATAAAAGCCGCTTAATTTTACATGGAGTGCGTCGCCCCCCTCACGGGCGCTGCTATGTTGATAGCACATGACAATCTGTGTCATGCAACTGACTGAGTCCCAAACAATAAAACAACAAACCCAATACGCTTATAGGAATGATGATATTGATCAGCAGGAGTGTGATCCACTAGACAGTCCAAACAGAATGGGTGCAAGTGAAAAGATAAAATGCCCAAACAACAGGTCCCTGCTGGGGTCATGAAACAACCCGGAATGACCTGTAGCGCTCACGGATAATCTAGTCTAGCGTGCAAGTGTACAGGACGACAGGTGTCAGAATAGAGTCCAAGTACAACTGGGACCAATGGGATGAGTAAGAGCCAGATTAAATCTTACTTCGTGCACCTTTAACATTGAAAACAATTCACCCTTTACCATTTAGGACACAATTATTTATGAAAACGTTACTTTACTAACATTTTCTACCGACTTTACTGATGTTACCAAGCAAACAGTTGGCCTATGCATGCGGCACAGCGAAATACACAGGGGAACAGATGTCATAACTTTTATACATATAAATATATTGTATATATACTGTATATATTAGCACGACGGGAATGCTGTATTGACCAATCAGGGTCCAGGACCAGAAATATCAATTTTCCTATCAATCATAATGATGAGTTCAGATTATTATTCAGATTTTATATTCTTACCGTCATTGGTCCATGTCATTGGTAGGCGTGACCTGGAGCTCCACATCTAATTCCTGTTCAGTCAGTCAAGATCAGTCAACATGAATACACACCAGCGTGCAGCGTTATTAGCGAGCTGGTGCAAATTTACCTACATCTGTACGATCGTTCACATAGTCATTTTCCAAGAACATGTCATGCAATTGTTTGTTTAAATAGTCTCCAAACGGAATCAAATCTACTAAAATATTCTTAAGTGCACATTCACTTATGAGCCATCTGCAGCCAAAACCATTCATACATCTGCCCAAAGTAAGATATGCCTAATATCATTCTTTTGTCTGCATTCTACTCATTAACACTCTTTTATACATCAGTGCCATCATACAATTACAATAACAGAGTAATCAGCATATTATGGACGCGTATGGTGTGTTAGCGCATTAGTGTCATGGATGCAAAAGATAAACATGACAAATTACACATTATATACTGTATATTACTTTAAATCACGGGTGTTAAACTCAAGGCCCGCGGGCCGAATGCTAATTTCAGAAACTGACCAATCAGTTAGCACTTTGCTCCTGAATTTTAATGAGCCTCTCCCTGTCATCTATTTCTAACCGTACTTTTTAGAGAGCGCATTTTGCTCGCTCTAAAAAAGGAACGAAACGGCTCTATCCGCACCAAATATCAGCACAGCTCAATGGAAAGAGCGGCGCGAGTGCAGAGCAGGTGCATTTACTCGTGGACTGGTCTCAACCGCGCAGCACACATAATTTTCAACAGCGATAGTTACCCCAATTAATTATCAGCACAACAGAGTGAAAAGAGGTGCTTGTGCACAAAGCAAACACGTTTATTCGCGGACTTGTCTCAGCCACGCAGCACAGGCGATTATAATCAGCGCTCGTGAGAAGCGTGGCATGGATCGCAAAACCCGTTTGAATTCTCTGTTGCAAAACTCCAAATGTCTCTGTGATTAAACTAATTTAAAATCACAATAAACAGGCAAGACAATCTAAACAGAAAGAAAACACCAAATTTGTGCCATGACAGAAACTGGTAGGCTTTTCATTCCACAAAAAAAGCCACAAACCATTTTTTTTTTAACATGGATTCACTGTAGTAACACTAACTATAATAATTATGATATTTTGGCAGAAATAGTTTCTAAATGTATTTAGACAACTGTTTTTCATGACAAAAATGCTATAGTTTTTATATAGAAACCATGGTTCCTAACCATGTTAGTGAGGAGTCATGCATGGTTTACATGTGGTCTTATTTCAAACACTATGGAAGAACTATTGAAATGTTCATAATCATTATGGCCCAAGCTATCAGTTTTCCTTCTGTGTAAAACCTGTTTTCTCCGAATGCTCTTTGATTGTAGAAAAATGTAACTGGTTTTGTTTGCCTTCATAAATTCCAAGAAGACTGTACTTTAATAAGTAGGTGCCCGATGAAAGGAGGAGATCTAACTGATAACACATGTTAATGTCATATTAGTTGATGTTTTACATGTATTCTTGAGCGTCCTCATATTTAAATGCTCCACTAAACGCCACCCTCAGCGGTGTGGCTGGTGTCTGAACGTTCGCAAACAGTATGTCGTTGCTCAGCTGTTTCAAACTTCTTTTTACCTCTGAATGAAGAACTTCTCCATAGGTGTGCTGGAGCCATTAAGTTTCCTAACAACATAGTTTTCCAAAGAATACGGTTTTGGAGAGAATTTTCAATGGATGAGAGGTGTAAACATAGCAAAATCAATGTGAAAACCATATTAGTGTGGACGTGGAGGGAGGAAAAAAACACTACAGTAGGTCTTGAATTCCCACACAGTAGAAATATAAGACTAGTTTAGATAAAATCTCGATCCCTTCTAGACTCTAGCAGTGATGCACACACTCAGGCCTCACCTTAGAGCCATGGACGGTGACTCGGGACAGAGTAGAAGGCAGTCCCATGACTGGCTCTGTTGATTCCTATACAGGGCCATCCTCCCCTCCTGCTTCAGTAGCACTTTCCCATTATACTCCGACAGCTGCACGTCCCTCACGCGGTACGGGTTGGAGAAGAGGTTCGACACGGAGCTCACCGTGTCCAGTATACGGCCCAGAAACTGCATGGTGACCTAGGGGAAGAGACAGAAGTGAAGAGGACACCTTTTGACCAATGAATTTCCATGACTTTTCAGGTCTGGAACACCAGATAAGGAGTGTACATACACTATAGAAATTTCCATTGATCCTAGCAGATAACATGGCTTATCAGCATACATCAAGAACTTGCGTATCTGAAAATATAACAAATGCCTGACACATCATCAGCATGTAAGATATGAACCTGGGACTAACATGGAGCTTGATCACAGATGCAGACTGCAGTTCTGGAGTATAATCTGTCAATGTGAGTCATTGATGTGAGTTTCAGAACATCAATGATCAAACTTGATCAAACTGTTGCTGCAAGTCAGTGGCCCACGGAAGAACATGCAATATTATTGTTCACAACAATTGCAACCATAGCCACCCCCAGTAACCTTTGCATTGGCTGTGCATGTTCAATATTTGACTGGTTTGATTAAGATGTATGAAAAGGGTTGTTAGAAGCGTCCACAACTCACTCATCTCAAAACCGAAAGTGTCACCTTTAAGATGTTAGCATTTTATTGGTCGCATGTTAATCGTACGATTCTCGCAACCACGACGCAACTGACGTAAACCAACACTTTTCTTTCTGGAAACAGTACCACCAATTCGTCAAACAGTCAAAAACAACCATGGGCGACTGTCATCCGTGCCCGCGACTTTGATAAGAGCCACCAAGAACAGTCAGCAACACTCATTTTAATCATAATGACTCATCTATGCGTTCATTCCAGTTGAATTACAAAGCCTCTTAATCACATATTATGTCTAATTCCTCCATTTAATCTCCTTACCTTTCCGTTAAATCATTCTCCAGTACGTTATCGGTGTTCAGACTCAGCAGATCGGGGACTTTTGACAGGACATCAACAATCATTGCATCACAACCAACCTTGGATAAGCTTGATTGACAGGCGCGAGAGCCAATCAGCACACGTGTTGCGACGATTTTTTTTTTTTTTTTTTCGCTAATGAGGGTGAGGGGACGTTTTTGACGAGGAAAAATTATCCATTTAGGATTCATTTAATGTTTAATAAGGGCTCTATTGGGGCGAAGAGTTTCAAAACTTTTAATATAATAAATCTATGCTTTATTTAAATATGCTTTAAGCGTTTTTTTTTTTTTAAAGCACCACAAATAAAATGGCCCTTCCATCAGCGAGATATAAATAGGCGTGTGTGAGCTCGTGTGTGCGCTCGTGTGTGTGTGTGTGTCAGGGGAACGGCCCACCACTTTTAACCAATTAGAAATGGTCTCTGCCTGTCAATCATTTTCTGGGGCGGGTTTACGATTTCTGAGGCCCCAAGCAACGGACCAGCCCGGGGCCCCAATTTCTAACATATTTGCTTAAATTACATAAAATTGATTTTAAATTATAATTTTAAATTCATTCTATCAGCCATTGCAGCCAAGCATATTCAAAATGTTTAATGAAATAAAAATCTAGTTAAAGATAATTAATTTATGTTTTCCAGTTTTTCCACAGTACAGTGATAAAAAAAAAGCAATATTTACCTACATACAGGTGCATCTCAATAAATTAGAATGTCGTGGAAAAGTTCATTTATTTCAGTAATTCAACTCAAATTGTGAAACTCGTGTATTAAATAAATTCAATGCACACAGACTGAAGTAGTTTAAGTCTTTGGTTCTTTTAATTGTGATGATTTTGGCTCACATTTAACAAAAACCCACCAATTCACTATCTCAACAAATTAGAATACATCATAAGACCAATAAAAAAAACATTTTTAGTGAATTGTTGGCCTTCTGGAAAGTATGTTCATTTACTGTATATGTACTCAATACTTGGTAGGGGCTCCTTTTGCTTTAATTACTGCCTCAATTCGGCGTGGCATGGAGGTGATCAGTTTGTGGCACTGCTGTGGTGGTATGGAAGCCCAGGTTTCTTTGACAGTGGCCTTCAGCTCATCTGCATTTTTTGGTCTCTTGTTTCTCATTTTCCTCTTGACAATACCCCATAGATTCTCTATGGGGTTCAGGTAAGGTGAGTTTGCTGGCCAGTCAAGCACACCAACACCATGGTCATTTAACCAACTTTTGGTGCTTTTGGCAGTGTGGGCAGGTGCCAAATCCTGCTGGAAAATGAAATCAGCATCTTTAAAAAGCTGGTCAGCAGAAGGAAGCATGAAGTGCTCCAAAATTTCTTGGTAAACGGGTGCAGTGACTTTGCTTTTCAAAAAACACAATGGACCAACACCAGCAAATGACACTGCACCCCAAATCATCACAGACTGTGGAAACTTAACACTGGACTTCAAGCAACTTGCTATGAGCTTCTCCACCCTTCCTCCAGACTCTAGGACCTTGGTTTCCAAATGAAATACAAAACTTGCTCTCATCTGAAAAGAGGACTTTGGAACACTGGGCAACAGTCCAGTTCTTCTTCTCCTTAGCCCAGGTAAGACGCCTCTGACGTTGTCTGTGGTTCAGGAGTGGCTTAACAAGAGGAATACGACAACTGTAGCCAAATTCCTTGACATGTCTGTGTGTGGTGGCTCTTGATGCCTTGACCCCAGCCTCAGTCCATTCCTTGTGAAGTTCACCCAAATTCTTGAATCGATTTTGCTGGACAATCATAAGGCTGCGGTTCTCTCGGTTGGTTGTGCATCTTTTTCTTCAACACTTTTTCCTTCCACTCAACTTTCTGTTAACATGCTTGGATACAGCACTCTGTGAACAGCCAGCTTCTTTGGCAATGAATGTTTGTGGCTTACCCTCCTTGTGAAGGGTGTCAATGATTGTCTTCTGGACAACTGTCAGATCAGCAGTCTTCCCCATGATTGTGTAGCCTAGTGAACCAAACTGAGAGACCATTTTGAAGGCTCAGGAAACCTTTGCAGGTGTTTTGAGTTGATTAGCTGATTGGCATGTCACCATATTCTAATTTTTTGAGATAATGAATTGGTGGGTTTTTGTTAAATGTGAGCCAAAATCATCACAATTAAAAGAACCAAAGACTTAAACTACTTCAGTCTGTGTGCGTTGAATTTATTTAATACACGAGTTTCACAATTTGAGTTGAATTACTGAAATAAATGAACTTTTCCACGACATTCTAATTTATTGAGATGCACCTGTATATTTTTACAAAACTCTTTTTTTTTTTTTTTTTTTTTTTTTTTTTATGAACAGGGTGTGCAAAACCTACTACTTTACTCACTAACATTTTGGAATTCGTTTTGGAATTCAGTTGTTATTTATTATTATAAATAATAATAACGTTTGCGGGGCTTTTCAGCCAGTCGCGGCCCATTTGGCATAACGCGGCAGCCCATTTCATCTTATCGCCACCCGTTCAGCACCGTTCGTGGCAGTCCCACATGGAAAAGTCCCGGTTCTCCCGATGGCCAGTCCGCCCCTGCTGGCGAACCTCTAACGTGAACAGCTCTGAGAGCACTGACAGCAGCGTATTCATGCGTGTACAGTACCCAGAACAACATGTCACCCCTCAGGCTTTCCTACCGATATCCGGGGCCCCATTTTTGCATTGTGATTAAAACCGCTACTGATCATTTTGTGTGTTCAGGTTTTCCGACATCGGGTTGGCTGACATGTCTGCGGAGGGCGGAGTTTTAGGGAGAGGGCGTGTGTTAGAAGAGATGGGTGTAGTCAAATAGAATTTTATTCCATTCTATTCTACTCAAAGTATTAGTAGCAACATTATATATTGTCTACATACATTCACATTTGGGTCATTCCTGCTATGCACTACATTTTGAATTTTGTGTTGTTTTATGACCAGAAGTGATGTCACTTTGTGGAGGATGATGTCATAAATGGCTTTTGTTTGTTAAAACAAATATTACAAAAGACCAATAGTGATTTTAAAGACATTTAAAACCTATAAATACCTGCAATAACTCTGAATAAACTGCTGGTTTTTCATTTTTTAACGGCGCTCTCAGTAATTACTTTATTTATGCATGCCATTTTGGACTAACACTGACACCTAGTGGTCTGGATGCAGCACATTTAAATGCAATTGTTTACAGTTAAAGATGCCATTGTAGAAATTCACTATCCACAGTCAGCCATGATTAACTGAATCCACGAGTAAGAAGTGCTAAAGTTAAGTGAGTTACTGTGATTAAAGCTGTGTTCACGCCATGTCGTAATTACTGTAATTACGATTTGGCAACTCGGAAATTCTATTCGGAGCTGTTCACGCCCCGGGAACTCGGAATTCTTCCTTTCTATGGCAATACAACAAGTAACAGTCGTTATGCAGATGCCTTATTGATAAATGTTTTGTTTATTTAGCGGGACATTAGACGTTAGATTGTTATCCAACTCTGTTCTAGCTACATTAAACTGTATTGTATGTCTTTCGTTTATTTTCAGATTAATCTTGCATTATTAAGACATTAATAATAGTCAATTACACGGATTATTACACAGAAATATTACGATATAACTACTTAACTACTATTGCTGAAGCAGCCGCCATTTTGTGTGTTTCCGCATGACATTGCAGCGGCCAGGTGGTACAAGTCGGAGCTCTCATATAATTTTACAAGTTGTAATTACGAGTTCTACAAGGACGCTTTTTACAAGTCAGAATCTCAGTCACGACATGGCGTGAATGCAGCATAAGCGAGTAGTATTCGGCTGGTCATGTGATCCCAATATGGCCGCCTCCATGAGTGGACCCTCTCCACGTAGAATCAAAAAGCTCTTATAAGGTTACTGTTCACCTCATGTTAGTGCTAATGATACATACAGTATGTTTTAAAAGTATAAAACATTTCTTTTTTTAACGACCAAAAAAAATAAAAATAAAAAATAAGTGAGTGCACCTTTAAGTTAATGCATACCTAACAGGCTTCCCAAGCACATGGCAAACATGACCCACTCACAGAAATGTAAAATATATCTTGAGTATAACGAGATAATACTGTATGGTTTATGCTGCAATGTTTAAAACCTCGAGCCTTTTTCAGGACTACCGGGGGCTGGTTGACCCTGAGCACGTGACGGCGCGGGGGTTTGTTGTTGCTCTGGTTGCTGTCACAGATTTGTAAAGTGCAGCGCCGCGAGACAGAGCAGTCTGGGGCGCGCGCACCGAAAAGATGGAGCTGTCGGCGGGAGGAGATCGGGTTTTCGCCGCGGAAGCCATCCTGAAAAGTCGTGTTAGGAAAGTGAGTAAGGAAGTAAGATGTTTAGGTGCGTTTGGGGTGTGTTTTGCGATGTACAACACAGAGAGTGGGTCGTCTTTCGTTTGTCTCGCGATGCGGAGCTGCAAGGCGCTTGCAATGACAAGAGTGGGAGGCCTACTTGAAGATGTTTCTCGTTTTAGCGACCCAGTGCATTTGTTTTCTTGGTCATATTGGAATTAACAAGTACAACATGGGACAGTTGGGTATGCAACTTGTGATTTATGTCATAAAAGTAGGGTGTGTAGCACTGGGAATTGACAATAGCCCGTTAAAAGAGCAACAAGAGGAGGAGAAAGAAGGGACAAAGTGTCTGGCATGCATCCATGACTAAATCAATGCATGCTGGCTGACCCAAGATTCAAAGATCTCAACAATGCTTGAGGACAGAGAGGTTTTAAATACTACATACTGTCATACAACACTGTTTAAAGATGTTAGATTAGCTATATACGATTATTTTTTAGATAGATAGACTTTATTTAACCCCCCAAATGCATTTTTTGTGTGTGCAGATGTGCGTGTTTTTGGTTGAAACAGTGATCTTATCATGCATGTAGTCAGTGCTGAACCAAGAACATTTCCTTGTTTCTGTCTCTTTTGCTACAGGGTCGAATTGAGTACCTGGTTAAATGGAAAGGCTGGGCATTGAAGTAAGTATAGAATATATGAATTGCCCCACAATACAACTAATATTAGAAAGGAGATAATGTCTAACGGTATGACCCACAAACAGCATCATTTAAATCTTAATTCTTTTGGTTTGCATTGAAATTGACTTCCACTTTATCATTTGAAAAAGTGCATTTGGGTTGTTGACTTGGAAGAACCCTGCATTGAGACATGCTATACTCCATCTCAAATGATTTCAAATGAAAGTCTTGTAAAGTTATTATACTTGGAGGTTTTTATGACATCCATATTGACATGTGAGGCTATGTGCACAGTGCAGAACATTTGAAGTGAACTGCTAAAAACTTTTTTCTTATGCAGTGGCCCCAAAAAGTATTTGGACGTTTAAAGGAATGTTACGGGTTCAAGACAAGATCAGCTCAATCAACAGCATTTGTGACATAATGTTGATTACCACAAAAATAATTTTGACTCTTACACTTATAATAGCAGTGAATGGGGCCATTTTGTAGAGGGTTTAAAGGCAGAAATGTGAAGCTTTTAATTTTATAAAAGCACTTAAAAATCACACTTAAAAATGGCTGACTTCAATTGCAAAAACAAAAAATATCAAACCGTGTGGCATTTATGTAAAGAAATATGGCACAAACACACTTTTCAAGCAAATCATTTCACCTAAAAGAAGTTTCTTAGGTTTTACAACAACAAAAAAATCACCTTGAGAACTCTTTGGTATAAAGTAATTGAAAAAATAGCAAAGAAAACCATTAGTTCTGAGATATAGATCATTTGCTTGCAAATACCTCTTAATATTTTTGTTTTCATACATTTTAAGTGTGGCTTTAGTGTCTAAATACTTTATGGTGCTATTGTATTTAATTATAACCTTAAAAAAATGTCCATGTTATTTGTCAACTTCTCATTACCAATTTAAGATTAAAATGTTTTGCAATATAGACACAGCACATGGGAACCAGAAGAGAACATCCTGGATGATCGACTCATCACAGCCTTTGAGCAAAAGTGAGATTCACTTGAAGGACGTCTTTTTTTATCTCTGCATCTATCACTTTAATATATAGGCTGTTGAAACATGCGTCCAACACAGTGTCTCAGATGTTAAAATACCCAACGTTAGAGTCTGGAATTTTTTTTTTACATTTATCTTTCTTGTAATCACTTGCTTTAGTTTTGCAGCTTGTTTAAAGGGTTAGTTCACCCAAAAAAGTAAATTCTCTCATCATTTACTCACCCTCATGCCATTCCAGATGTAAATGACTTTCTTCTGCAGAACAGAAATTATGATTTTAGAAGAATATTTCAGCTCTGTAGGTCCATACAATGCAAGTGAATGGGTGTCAAAATTTTGACGCTCTAAAAAGCAAATAAAGGCATCATAAAGTAATCCATATAACTCAAGTGTTTTAATCCATATTTTTAGAAGTGATATGTTAAGTGTGGGTGAGAAACAGATAAATATTTAAGGCCTTTTTTGCTTGAAATGCTTCTCTCTACCCAGTAGAGGGCGATATGCATAAAGAATGTGAAATCACCAAAAACCCAAGAAGAAGAATGTGAAAGCGATCTGTTTCTCACCCAAACCTATCATATTGCTTCTGAAGACATTGATTTAACCACTGGAGTCATATGGATTGCTTTTATGCTAATTTATGGGATTTTTGTGGCTTCAAAATTTTGGTGTCTGCAGATGAAAGAAAGTCATACACATCTGGGATGGCGTAAGGGTGAGTAAATGATAAGAGAATTTTCATTTTTGTGTGAATTATTCCTTTAATGCCAGTTAGACTGGAACTAGCCTTTCATATTGGATGTTTAAACTAAAATGACTTGCATTTAGCTTCAAAATGTTTTTTGACTGTTATGGTTTGGACTTGTCACTAAAGTGATGTTATATTTTCCTTGTCTTAAAAAATACTGTTCCACAATTCACAGGGAACGGGAGCAAGAACTTTATGGCCCAAAGAAACGTGGACCTAAACCAAAAAACTTTGTACTGAAGGTTTGAATTTTATCAAAACTATTCTTAAAAATATAGCCATCATGGAATATTTTTTTTATTGTTTAATATAAGTTTATGATGTGTTATGATTGATCCATGAATATACTTCCTTTTTGATACTTTAGTATATCACTCAAGTTTGTTTTTTGCCTTTCTAGGCACGAGCACAGGCGGGTGAAACATCTCGAAGCTCAAAAACCAGACTCACTCCACCTCGCACTGCTGCGAGGCCTCCCACCTCTTCCTCTTCTGCAAGTTCAGCAGCTCCTCAGCCTTCATCGACCTCTTCCTATGCTACAGCTCCAACCCCCAGAGTGCACTCCCTAGCTGCTGCTCATAAACTCAAGAAGGACATCCACCGTTGTCATAGGATGTCTCGTCGACCTTTGCCCAGACCCGACCCCCTGGCTGACCCCACGGGATCCATATTTTTGTCCCGTCCTCCCATTTCTCCATTCTCTGAAACTGTCCGCATCCTCAATCGCAGGGTCAAACCACGGGAGGTAAAGCGAGGTCGCATTATCCTGAACCTGAAGGTCATTGACAAATCTGAAAGCAGTGGAGTAGCTAACAAGAGGACGCCACAGTCGTTTTCAGGGCGGGCGAAAATCCCATCCCGCAATCGCATCATAGGGAAAAGGCAAGGGGACGTGCCCTACAGGCCATTCCAGCATCCAATGAAAATGTTGGGTTTCCCTATGTATGGTCAGCCTTTTGGGCTCCATCCCTTTGGGCCATTATCTTCCATGGCCAATGAAGGGTTGGGAACTGGAGCCAATCAAAGTGGTGGAAACTTTGGTGGAAGCCTTTCCTCTGCAAATGTGCAGAAGTTTCAGTACCAGCCTCCACCATCTCCTTCCAGTTCCAGTGGGTCTAACAGCAGCTCCTCTTCTTCTCAGAAACAACCAACACCTTCTCAATCTGAAGTTCCTTCTTCTGTAGCTGGTCCAGCATCCTGTTCCTACAATGCCTCCCAACCTCCAAAAGCAGCTAAGCCCAGCTCTGCATCCAGACCGGCACCATTCCTCCCTTCGTCACCTTCCAGTTCATCCTCTCCACTATCGTCCTCTCTTGAAGATGAAGACCAAGGCTCTCCAAATGTCTCTGCATCTCGGGGTGGAAAACGAAAGCTTCGCCATCGAACCCAGGTGGCTCGAGCTTCGGTCTGCCAGGTTAGTGACTGCACTACTGCCCCACTTCCAGAGGAAAACAGGGTCCCAAAAGAGGGGGACCCTGATTGGCGCCCTGAAATTTCACCCAGCTGTGCCAATGTAGTTGTGACTGACGTCACCACAAACCTTCTTACTGTCACCATCAAGGAATTCTGCCATACAGGAGCGAGTTCCGAACCCTCCTCCCCTTCCCATGTTGAAAACCCACCCTCTTCCACCCCTGCTGCCTCCTAAAGTTCCCCGTTATCTGCTATAACAAATATCTGCTCATTTGCCCCCTAACCTCGCGAGAACTTGCTATACTGTAATTATATTCAACCACCCTTAAAGTTGCCATTAATTAAATTCAATTGTATTTTTTTGATGAAATTGAGATGTATTGAAGTAATATTCAAAGGCAGGGGTGCTTCCCTTGGCCTGTATACTTTTTAACAAATGTTTTTGCGTAACATCATTGTTATGATGGTTTTGTAGTACTTCATGCTGTTCTTCCCCCTCTTTTTCCCCAGTGATCCTGTTTTTCAACAGCCTAGCCTTTTTGCCCAGTAATTGCACCTTCTCTTGTCACCTGCCATCCTGTAGAGACCACGATTCCCATACCCCAGAACTAAAGTTCAGAATCCACCTGAGAAATCATCTCATCAGCAGCTTTCATACAAATGCTATACAGTTATATTTTTTTTTTTTTTTTTACCAAAGTAACAAATGGACTGATGGTATTGCACCAAGACATTTCATATCTTGGTAATTTTAAGGTGGATACAGAACACAAGATGAAATTCAGCCAGTGTAGGTGACAATTATGTATTGTCCGCACACACACTTGTTAGATAACACTTGACGTGGCAATAAGCCCATTTAGGCCACAGCATGCTAAATATGCATCGAATAGATCTTGCCAAACTTTTCCTTTGCTCACAACGAACTCCTGCACTTGAAGATTCAGAGTCATAGCTAAAATTCTCTAGACCTGGGATAAAATTTGTATGGGTGGGGGCCTTCTTCCCTGGGCCCAATGAGTAGGCTATAGCATAGAGGACCTTAGTGGGTCCCCATCATAACAGGGTCCAAAGCAACATGTCCCCACTGACGACGGTCCAGCGAAGTCTAAGTGGAGGTCACCGTATCACACAGCACAGTACATGACTGTATTTATATGCACGCACAAAGCTGCAAAATCTAGAGAACTATTAAGTTATTTCCCTCTGCTTGACCTCCGCTCTGATCCAGATGTCCACAAGACTCTAAACTGATTTATTTTCAAGTGTGAACGCTGAGGACTGCATCGAGAATGTGGTACTGTACAGTAAACCTTCCAAATACTCAACCACCCATTTCCCTTATCTGAGAAATACCTTCTGTTTCCCTTCAGACTACAGTAGTTTGGGTTTTTTGTACTAGTTAAATACTGTATCTTTGGGGCCAATAACCAGCGGTAATTTCTCACAGAACTTGACTGGGGAGTTGGAAACACCTTTTTAGAAACCATTGGGTTTCTTTTAAACCTACCATATGTAACAAATTGCATAGGTTGATGAAACCCTCTTTCGCACTCTCAAACGTTACTGTCTGGGGACCATGCATATTTTGTGTGTGCTGGTAACTGCATGTAGGTGGCCCCATAAGGCTGAAGGTATACTTCGTTTTTCCGCATGCCGTTACGCCAGTTTCGTCATTAGCACAGTCCTCGTGCAGCCCAGACACACAGACAGTCTGCATGCTTGTACAATTTGCACATGCATAGAACTGCTATTGAGTGAGCAAATAACAACCAAGCTCAGCCTTAATTACATTAATCATGAAACGGCATGAAGGCTTAAGGCCGAAACATACTCTATGCAAGTATGTGAACGCAGACGCTTCTATCTACGTAAGCTCGATTTTGCATGTAGTTGCATTCCAAAATGTGTCAGAATCAACATAACGCAAGTACGCGTTGCATTTTCAACGTTGCCACAAGGGGTGCTACAGCAGGCATTGAGGCCTGAGGATACTTACATTGTCTGCGTTGCTGATCGCTCCGCACACAGTATGCAGCACAGTCCACGTGGTCTGATCGCACGTGGCCCAGATTTTCTCGACCTGCGGACGTGGTCCTCGTATGTGCACATCGTCGGTGCATGCGCCGGCCATTGACTGTACTAAAAGAGTATCACAAAGCAGCTGTAGTGGGCATGTGTCGAACGCGTTCATTTTCGCTCACGGTCAGAAGAGTATACTCAGAAAGGCAACGCGGTCGGCCAGGCGCAATCCGATACGGAATGCAGAAAAACGAAGTGTACCCGGGCCTTAAGTTTGAACTGCCTGCTTCTACAGTGAGTTTTCTCTTTCAAGTCAACTACTGTCATGGTGTAGGAACAGTTTGACGGGAACAGATGGCATGCGATGCATGATGGCAATGCGTAACTGCGTATGCGTACTTGCATAAAATGACTCTGACTTTATACCCAAGCAAACAGACACACATATGGAGTGCACTCACCTTGCTCTCAAGTAGCATTGGCAAGTCAAAGTGATTCCCTGAAAGAAATCTTGAGAATGAGGACTTTTTAAAGAGAGTGCACTCTATGTAGTTTGTGCACTAACTCAGTTGTTGTGCTGTTCACTCATTAGCAGCTCTACGAATTGACTAATGGTGAGAACATTTCAATAGATATCCCAGGGTCAATGAAAATATCAGAAACTCTTACCCAGTACATTGTTATATGTCAAAATAAGACAAGAATGCATTTGGACTTGTGAAGCTTTAGATGCTGTTAATACTGATTAACAGTTGATGAACATAAACACTTCAAATCTTCAGTCTTGCTGAGCTGTACCTGAAAATTGTGGCATTGCCGTGTAGGTGCAGAGTTTGGATGATGATGTCCTTTTTCTTATATAGAGTAACTTTAGAAAAGGCCATATACACACAATTATAACTACATACTAAAGATTTTGTTAAACGAATAGTTCACCCAAAAATTGAATTTCTGTCACTTACTAATCCTTAAGCCATTCCAAACCCCTAATATTTTCTTTCTTCCATAGAACACAAACATTTGCTAATAATATTTCCCTCAGTAGCTCTCACTCTGGACATTCTTCAAAATTTGTGTTCCACAGAAGAGGACTTTCTTTTTTTCTGTGAACTATTCCTTTAAAGTTGAGGTGTAGGGTGTAGAAAGGGATGCTTTTCACTAGGAAAGGACTTTTTTTGGAAGTCCAGCAAGCAATATTCGGTGTGTCTCATTTAAGAGGCCGCATACGTCATAGAGGCTCTTGTTTCAGAAAAGCAAGTACGAGACTCCAAATGTAGCCTTCGAACGTGACCTTTCACAAAACTTTGGAGGACATGGGAGGTGTATCCTTCGTTGGCACTCACAACCTACAATTTTTTGCATCAGTGTAAACTAAAATAATTTTTCAGAAAAAAAAAAAACAAATGACACCAATTTACCCGAAGATATGATGTTCAAATATTGATTACCAAGTTGAAGCAGTATATATACTGTGTAGAGTATTTATAATAATAATAATACATAATGTAAAATTCTCACTCAAAGTGCTCGCGTAGGTTAAGAGTAAGGCGTGCTGTCGTAGCAACCATGATACGTTCTTTTTCCGTTTGTCCCATGAAGGCCTTCTCATTTAAACTAAGCTAATTCTAAGTTAAGGACGCTCTGTATAGCTACGCACAGAGGACGCGTCCTACCTAGCAACAGCCTTTGTAATGAGACACACCTATTAATAACTTGTCTCATTAGACCTGAAGAAACAGGTTAATACAGTTTATGGCAGCTAACTAGGTGTATGGAAGGATGATAAAATGCCAGACTCCACCAGAGGACAAAGTCAAACCTCATTATACGATTTAATTATAGAACATTGTTAAGTTGTGTGTGTAGTCATGTAGCCGTCCTCTAATGGAGCACTTTCGATGTGCCTTTAGGGATAAATTAACCTTTATTGTGGACATGTATTATGTTGAAAAATCAGGAAAATATGGCAACATATTTAACTTTCCAAATTATTTACAAATATTGTCACTTTTCTTTATTTTGTGTGTGTGTGTGTGTGTATATATATATATATATATATATATATATATATATAACTGTTTCTAACTTATTATGAAACTATAAGTTGGTCATTACCATCTAGTAAATTAGTTAGTTTACAGGCTACCACAAAGATGAGGAATAGTTCACCCAAAATGAAAATGATTTCATTATTCTGCCATTTCGTGAATGTATGCTGTTTTTCCATGGAGCACAAAAGGAGAATTTATAAGAGCCAGTTAATTAACCAGTTGGTCCATTTTACAAATCTGACTGAACAATTTTTTAAAATATTATTATTTTTATTTTTTTGGTTGGTTGGGTCATTTTTAGGGCTCAATGACTGTGGTCACTATGAACTGCCGTTGCATGTTCTGGAACAAACCTTTTAGATTTTGAATAATTAAAGGGATAGTTCACCCAAAAATTAAAATTCTCTCATGATTTACTCACCCTCCTGGCATTCCAGATATGTATGACTTTCTTCTGCAGAACACAAATAAAGATTTTTAGAAGAATATTTTAGCTTTGTAGGTGCATACAATGTAGCTCCAAAATCCACATAAAGGGAGTATAGAAGTAATCCATTAGACTCCAGTGGTTAAATCCATGTATTCAGGCACGATATGTTGGGTGTGGGTGAGAGACAGATCAATACTTAAGTCATTTTTTTTTTTTAATCATACATTCTCCTCTCTGCCCAGTAGGGGGCGATATGCATGAATAATGTGAATCACCAAAAGCAGAAGAAGGTGCAAGTGAACGAAAAAGGACTTAAATATTTATCTGTTTCTCATCCACACCTGTCGTATCGCTTTAGAAAATATGGATTTAACCACCAGAGTTGTCTGGAGTACTTTTATGTTGCCCGTATGTGAATTTTGGAGCTTCAAAATTTTGGCACCCATTCACTTGCATTATATGGACCTACAGAGCTGAAATATTCTTCTGAAAAACTTCATTTGTGTTCAGCAGAAGAAAGAAAGTCATACACATCTGGAATTGCATGAGGGTGAGTAAATGATGAGAGAATTTCTATTTTTGGGTGAACTAACCCTTTAATGATGACAGAACTATTCCTGTAGTGTGAACTCCTCTAACTTTTCAATGTTTTGTTGAACATTCTTTGATATTTTAATCTGTTTTGTTTATCAAAGTAGTCATCAGTTTACCCAGGTCTGAAGTAATTGATGATTCTGAAAATATCCATGGTGTTGCCCCATTTAGGGCATCACGTGTGGTGCATTAAATCAAAAATATTGATTATCTGAAGCATGTGTTGCATTTAGCTACTCTGTTTTACCCCATGATGTTGTTACCTTGGCCTACAAAGTGTTTCACATACAAACAGTCAAGTCTTTGTTTACCTTTATATCCTAAATTGTAGAAAATAGATGTCACTATGGTATGAACCAGTGTAAGATTGTTTCTCCTAAAGAGGTAGCTTAGCACTATAATAATATGTGGCCTACATTTCATGCAATAGGGCTTGTATTTTATAGGACGTAGCCACCAGGGCCCGTCATGGCACAGATTATGAGATTATGTTTTTGAAAAAATAAGGTGTGGATGAAGGTACTGGAGTTTGCATCCTCAAATAGCAGATCAGATGTGTTTTTCTGAGATGAGTTTTATTATTATTTCTGTACTGTAGAAGTGAATGATACGTGCTGCCTTTATAGCCATTGTTACATTTTAATAATCTAATTTGGGTTTGAGAGAATGGAAAACCCAAACAACTGAACTAAGTGTGATTTATAGAAGTCATCTTTTTTGTAGTAAAGTTAATGATTATGATAATGATTTTGTTGCTATGACATTGTAATGTAACGAATGCATGATTTCCGAAACCTAATTGTACAGGTCATTTAAATGTCATGATGTTGTTGCTTTGTGTGTTTCTTGAAACATGCTTTTAATAAAATTCCTTTAAAGACACTGTTTCTTTGCTATCCATTTAGTTGCATTTAGATGGATAAAAATACTTTTTACCATTTTGGGGCATGCAAGTTTATGGAATATTTCAGGTGATTTCTGTGAGTGGAGTTTGATCCATGTAAACAGTGCTTTACGGATAGATTGTACATCATGTCAATTACTTGTCTTTTTCTGGTGTACTTGCACGGAAAACAATCATAAGTTACTAGCACTCAAATGAAATGTGATGCGCCAAGGCACATTGTGCCAGGTTTTCCATCATAAAACGACACTGGTTCTTGATGTCCAACCAACAATATTTAAAAGTACGCAAATGAGGTTTGAGAGCTCCATTGGAGAGGAACATTTTCAGCAAGTAACAACTTGCATTTAGGTCTATTCATTGCATAAAGCTATTGTATGGCTTTAAAAACTACTAATTTATTTAAGTTCTTCACTCAAAGCTAGAAGTTTGAAACCATTGAGCAACAGTGTACAGTGTGCAAACATTCGGAGACTGCTGAATTTTGGAAGCATCTGGTTGTGGCATTGCTCTATGTAATTGCAATGGGGGAAAAAAATGTGACATACAGTTGAAGTCAGAAGTTAACATACACCTTAGCCAAATACATTTAAACTCAGTTTTTCACAATTCCTGACATTTAATCGTAGAAAACATTCCCTGTCTTTGGTCAGTTAGGATCACTACTTTATTTTAAGAATGTGAAATGTCAGAATAATAGTAGAGAGAATTATATATTTCAGCTTTTATTTCTTTCATCACATTTCCAGTGGGTCAGAAATGTACATACACTTTGTTAGTATTTGGTAGCATTGCCTTTAAATTGTTTAACTTGGGTCAAACGTTTTGGGTAGCCTTCCACAAGCTTCCCACAATAAGTTGCTGGAATTTTGGCCCATTCCTCCAGATAGAACTGGTGTAACTGAGTTAGTTTTGTATGCCTTCTTGCTCGCACACACTTTTTCAGTTCTGCCCACAAATTTTCCTTGGGACTGAGGTTAGGGCTTTGTGATGGCCACTCCAATACCTTGACTTTGTTGTCCTTAAACCATTTTGCCACAACTTTGGAGGTATGCTTGGGGTCATTGTCCATTGGGAAGACCCATTTGTGACCAAGCTTTAACTTCCTGGCTGATGTCTTGAGATGTTGCTTCAATATATCCATATCATTTTCCTTCCTCATGATGCCATCTATTTTGGGAAATGTGCACCAGTCCCTCCTGCAGCAAAGTACCCCCACAACATGATGCTGCCACCCCCATGTTTCACGGTTGGGATGGTGTTCTTCGGCTTGCAAGCCTCACCCTTTTTCCTCCAAAATAACGATGGTCATTATGGCCAAACAGTTCAATTTTTGTTTCATTAGACCAGAGGACATTTGTCCACAATGTAAGATCTTTGTCCCCACGTGCCCTTGCAAACTGTAGTCTGGCTTTTTTATGGCGGTTTAGGATCAGTTGCTTCTTACTTGCTGAGCCGCCTTTCAGGTTATTTCGATATAGGACTTGTTTTACTGTGGATATAGATACTTGTCTACCTGTTTCCTCCAGCATCTTCACAAGGTCCTTCGCTGTTGATCTGGGATTGATTTGCACTTTTCGCACCAAACTACGTTCATCTCTAGGAGACAGAATGCGTCTCCTTCCTGAGCGATATGATGGCTGCGTGGTCCCATTGTGTTTATACTTGCATACTATTGTTTGTACAGATGAATGTGGTACCTTCAGGTGTTTGGAAATTCTTCCCAAGGATGAACCAGACTTGTGGAGGTCCACAATGTTTTTATGAGGTCTTGGCTGATTTCTTTGGGTTTTCCAGTGATGTCAAGCAAAGAGGCACCGAGTTTGAAGGTAGGCCTTAAAATAAATCCACAGGTACGCCTCCAATTCAGGACACGTCCTATCAGAAGCTATTTGGCTAATTGCCTAAAGGCTTGACATCATTTTCTGGGATTTTCCAAGCTGCTTAAAGGCACAGTTAACTTATATAAACTTCTGAGCAACTGGAATTGTGATATAGTCAATTAAAAGTGACACAATCTATCTGAAAATAACTGTTGGAAAAATTACACGTCATGCACAAAGTAGATGTCCTAAACGACTTGCAAAATGTTTTAATTTGCTAATATAAAATCTGTGGAGTGGTTAAAAGATGAGTTTTAATGACTTCAACCTAAGTGTATGTAAACTTCTGACTTCAACTGTAGGTGGTATGTGCGTCCACTGAAATTTTTGTTTTTCAGTTGTAAAAGATGGGTCTTTTTCCACCTTTAATGTGAAAACAAAATTGAAGTGAAGAACAAATGGAAACATCATAGGAGAAAAAAGTAAATTAAAGACTTAAGGCTGAAACATTCTCCTCAAATCCGTGAATACAGATGCTCCTACGCAAGCTTTGATTATTTTATTATCGGACAAACTTCCCTGTGGGAGGCTTCCATATGTCATGTGGTACATGATTAAACATGTTTGTGAGGAAAGTTCAAATCGTGACATTCTACTAATATATTAAAATTTGATTTAAATTTGAATATGTTTATGTATGTTATATTTGCAAGTAAAAGTAACTGTATTTACTAAAATGTTGAAGTTACATTTACTCACTTTAATCTATATTATGTCATGAAGTAAATTAAGATTTATTAAGAAAAACTGTGCAAAAACTTGATATAAAATTTAAGAAAATCTTACTAGTAATTTTTTTGTAATCATTCATTTTAAATGCATTAAGTACTTAATGTATTAATACTCATTTTATTAAACATCAGTTAGTGAAATCAAACAGCAGCTTGACTTGGGCTACAAAAAAGTATCCATTGAAATATACTGTGTGTGTGTGTGTGTGTATATATATATATATATATATATATATATATATATATATATATATATATATATATATATATATATATTATACAAATCCATTTATCAAGTGATCCTTTTTTACAAGAAATGGTCAAATATGTTTATTTATAAATAAATATGGTTTAAATATAAATTAGAAAACCAAAAGTGGCTCAGTTGACACCAGAAACCAGCCGTTACATTACATCTATAACTGTTGTTTCCACAAAAGTCACAGATATCACACAGTGCTTGACAGATTAAATGCATGTATGGCGAATGATGGAGGCGGGACCACTGCTCTGTCCCGGCCCACTGAGGAGGATGTTGCTGCGGTCATGGATCCCAGACAGATCGCGTATCACAGTGCAACACCAAATAACGTATAAGCAAGGGAATGCATGGTCCCTGTTTATAAATGAGACGTGCATTTTTCAGATAGATATATATTTAACTTTAAAATCATAGCCTTTTATCTCTCTATTTGCGAGCGAGCAATGGATGTGCAGGTTGCAGACCGCAGCAGCATCAAGTCTGCGCCGACAACAAACAGCCCGCAGAATAACACCGCACAAACCGCGACACAAAATGCACCAAAGAAGAGGAGGAGAGGCAAAAGAGGGAAGAGACGCAGGGGCAAGAAGGCCAACGAGCCTCCGCCGTTTTTACCACCGGAGGTGAATCGATGTGTTTGAGTCTGATGCTAACCGCGTTAAGGGCTTGCGCATGTTATACTACACATTAATACAGTTCATTACAATAGTAATACATTAGTAATACACAATGTGTAATTACAATCTGCTCAGCAAAATTATGAAATGTAAAGTGCACAAATGTACCATGGTACATTTATAGTAGTAAATAATGTAGAAATCACAATTAATTCATATGGATCCTTTTCCCAATGCCAGAAGCTTTCAGAATCTTTATATTTTGTTACATTTCTTCACAGTTGTGACAATAATGATGATTTTGCCGGATGATATGGTTTCCATGCCGAATGTTTGTAAAGGATTGTTTGTAGTTATTAGGCTACATAGTACTAATGATGTAACTCCACTGTAATATGAGCATTTGGATGTAAAATGTTACTTAAGCAAAACAGAAATCTGATATATATTGCCATAAATGAATATATATATATATATATATATATATATATATATATATATACATATATATATACACATACATACATATACATATATTTAAAATATGTAATCCCATTACATGTATTCCGTTACTCCCCAACACTGTACGTATATATATATATATATATATATATATATATATATATATATATATATATATATATATATATATATATAAATAAATGTTTAGTTCATATATTTGAGCGTACATGCACATTTTCAGTTTCCACTAGTATTTGGTAAATGTTACATAGGCTACTTAAAATGCACCATTTTTTTAACATAAATGTTCAAGTATGTGACTTTTTTTTATCAGTTAAAAACTATACACAGGCAGTCAAAAGTTTAGAATAATGTACAGATTTTGCTGTTTCGGAGGGAAACTGGTATTTTATTTCACCAAAGTGGCATTCAACTGATCACAAAGTATAGTAAGGACATTACTGATGTAAATACAGCACCATCACTATTTGAAAAAAGTAATTTTTGATTAAATCTAGACAGGCCCCATTTCCAGCAGCCATCACTCTAACACCTTATCCTTGAGTAATCATGCTAAATTGATCATTTGGTTCTAGAAAATAATTTGCCTTTATATCAAACACAGTTTAAAGCTATTTGGTTCGTTAAATGAAGCTTAATATTGTCTTTGTTTTAAGGTCAATATTAGGTCAAAAATGGCAAAAAAGAAACAGCTTTCTCTAGAAACTCATCAGTCAATCATTGTTTTGAGGAATGAAAGCTATACAACGTGTGAAATTTCCCCCCAAGAAACTGAAGATTTCATACAAAGGTGTACACTACAGTCTTCAAAGACAAAGGACAACTGGCTCTAACAAGGACAGAAAGAGACGTGGAAGGCCAGATGTACAACTAAACAAGAGGATAAGTACATCAGAGTCTCTAGTTTGAGAAATAGACGCTCACATGTCCTCAGCTGACAGCTTCATTGAATTCTACCCGCTCAACACCAGTTTCATGTACAACAGTAAAGAGAAGACTCAGGGGTGCAGGCCTTATGGGAAGAATTGCAAAGAAAAAGCCACTTTTGAAACAGAAAAACTAAAAGAAAAGGTTATAGTGAGCAAAGAAACACAGACATTGGACAACAGATAATTGGAAAAGAGTGTTATGGATCTTAACCCCATTGAGCTTTTGTGGGATCAGTTAGACTGTAAGGTGCGTGAGAAGTGCCCGACAAGACAGCCACATCGATGGTAAGTGCTACAGGAAGTGTGGGGTGAAATGTCACCTGAGTATCTGGACAAACTGACAGCTGGAATGTCAAGGATCTGCAAAGCTGTCATTGCTGCACATGGAGGATTTTGTTGATGAGAACTCTTTGAAGTAGTTGAAGAAATTCTGCATTTTTTTTTTTTTTCAAATTGTAATAATCATTTTTCATGTTATTAATGTCCTGACTATACATTGTGATCAGCTGAATGCCACTTTGGTGAATAAAAGTACAAATTTCTTTCCATAAGAGCAAAATCTGTACATTATTCCAAACTTTTTGCCGCCTGTGTGTGTGAACATATATGCCAAATATGTATTTTCCATATATGGCCATGTGTCAGACTTCTGTATGAGATAATGGTAAATAAATATTACAAAGTTCCTTGAAAAATTTTTTTTAATAATAATATAAATAAACTATACATTAAACCAATGAAAAAAATAATTACACAGAAATAAAAACATTTTTTAAATATTTAGGCTGACTTGAAATTCACAATTATTATTATTATTATTATTATATCAAATTGATTTAATATTGAATATTATCATATCAATTTAGATTACAGTTAAGCATTTTGAACCTTATTGCATCAATAACAAAAAAAAAAAAAAAAAAAAAAAAAACTACAGAAGTATAGCCATGGTTTTGGAAATGTACTATGGTATTACCATAGTATTTTATAAGTGCCAGTACCAGAGCTACATGGTAATATTACCACCTGATACCATCACTGTGCCATGGTACCAACACAGTACTTAAAAAAAAAACAAAAAAAGGATTTAATGTGATTTAAAAACATCATAACCAAGAAACTTGTTTTGCTAAATTGTTAGACACTTAAGTTGACAAGTATCATAACACTGTGCAGAATAAAAGGACACTTTATTGTTATTATTATTATATGACAGTTTTGTGGTATGTATTATTTGCTGTAAGTTAGTAAATGAATGTGCAAGGACTTGTTTTCAAAATCTTATGCAGGATTTCTTTTTGACATATTTTATTTTTTTAGGCTGAAGAGGGAAACATTGAATACAAGGTACACAGACCCTACTATCACAATCTGAGTCAAGGAAATAAAAGTTCAATTGATCCCTGATTTTGGTGACATATTCATGCTCTCTTTCATCCACTTGTGCAGTTGAAGCTAGTGAACCCTACACAGTATCGGTTCGAGCACTTGGCCACTCAGTTGAAATGGCGACTTCAGGAGGGCCGTGGGGAGGCGGTGTATCAGATTGGGGTTGAGGATAACGGTCTGCTGGTTGGACTCACAGAGGAAGATATGAAAGCATCACTGAAGACCCTTCGCAGAATGGCCGAGAAGTATGTACTCTAGTATGTGCCTAATAGACATCTAATTCATGTTTTCTTTAATGTCAGTGTGTAAGGCATGGCTTACAAGCGTGTTGTGTTGTCTTGGTAAGACTCTGTGACTCTGCGCAGGGTTGGAGCTGATATCACACTCCTCAGAGAGAGGGAAGTGGACAGTGAACGAGCTCGACGGAAAATCGCAGAAGTTCTTGTGCGGAAAGTTCCAGATGACCAGCAGGTGAGCCTGTGATGGATGGCAATAAGTTTTAATGCCATTGTAAATTGTTGTTATAATTCTAGTAAATGATGTGACGCACAATTATTTGTGTCTGGATCTATTAGTTGATTAAAAAAACACAAGAGATTAATTTTTTAGACAATGACTTAAATGGCTTTTACACCTTTTTTAAAAAAAATTTTATGAGATGCACATTTTCAATTTCTGTTAAGATTTATTTTTATATTTTCTGTAGGATATTAAGTAAAAAATATCAAAGTGGTATACTCATATTGAGCTTGGAACAAAGAAAATATAGACAAATCTACAGTATATTTAGTAGTTAATAAAATGTTTATTATTTTTTCTTATAAAGAATAAGATGTAATGAAGCAGTCTTGTTTTTTTTAATTTTAATATTATAAGCATTTGTCCACCAAATTCATGTCAGTATCAGTAAGTCTCTCAAAAACATCAGATAATTTTACCTTTTGTGAAATGGTACAGTATATATATATATATATATATATATATATATATATATATATATATATATATATATATATATATAATGGACTTAAAAGAATAACTATGTTTATATTTTAATTATATACAGTATGTATACTGTATATTTTTATATATAGATACAGTACAAATATATATATATATATATATATATATATATATATATATATATATATATATATATGTGTGTGTGTGTGTGTGTGTGTTCGATTTTAATGTATACCTAATTTTACATTTTATTTTTACAAATTATATATGTTAAAAGTACTTTCTATCTTGATTTTTTTTTAATATATATATATATGTTTCAAAATAATGATTAAGATGTGTACATTTGCATTTATTAAGTATAAGAAAAAAATTAGTTTTTTACTGGTTTAAAAAATTTATGAACATGAATGTATGCATGGAGCTTATTTTCTGCCAATTTAAAAAAATTAATTCAGTGATACAAAAGAAAATGAAAACCCCATTAACCATTTTATCAAGTGTCTGCGAATGTCTGTATTAAAGTAATAGTTCACCCAAAAATGAAAATTGTCTCATCATTTACTCACCCTCATGCTGTACCAGATGTGTATGACTTTCTTTCTTCATCAGAACACAAACGGAAATCTTTAGAATAATGTTTCAGCTCTGTAGGTCCATACAATGCAAGTGAATGGTGATTAGATATTTGTAGCTGCAAAAATCAAATAAAGGAAACATAAAAGTTATCCATAAGTCTCCAGTGGTTTAATCCATATCTTCAGAAGTGATATAATAGGTGTGGTTGAGAAACAGATCAAAATGTAAGTCTTTTTTTTATTACTATAAATCTACACTTTCACTTTCACTTTCAGATGTGAAAGTGAAACTAAACAGGCACCACATGTGACTTTCAGATGTGAAAGTAGAGATTTAGAATAAAAAAAGGTCTTAAATATTGATTGTTTCTCACCCACACCTATTATATCACTTCTGAAGGCATGGATTAAACCACTGGAGTCTTACTTTTATGATGCCTTTATATGATATTTGGAACTACAAAGTTCTGACCTACAGGGACCTACAGATCTGAAATATTCTTCTAAATATCTTTCTTTGTGTTCTGCTGAAGAAAGAAAGTCATACACATCTGGGATGACATGAGGGTGAGTAAGTGATGAGAGAATTTTCATTTTTGGGTGAACTATCTTTTTAGAGTATCCAATCTTTAGCACTACTCACACATTAACATATAAAAACATGTTTAACTTTAAATAGAAAAATAAAAAATACAATTAAAATTAAAGTTTGCATTTTAGTTTGAATTCTGTCATTATTGTTGTGTTAATGTTAAGAAAATGCTTTGGAAAAAATGAACTTACAATTTCTCTTTCACATTTGCCTTTTCATTTTTTAAATTGGCATTCTTGCCTCAAGATTGCAGTGAAAATGCAGTATCAAATTGCATTAATCAGTTGCATTAAATTGTATTTATTTTTTTGACATTTTCACTGTGAAAATGAAATCATTACATTTTTTTATTGTATTTATTTATTTAAAAATGGCATAAAATAAGCTCCATACGTATGAACATCAACATGAAAACAAACTTCCTTTTACAAAGAATCTTACTCTTCACCTCGAACATCCCTATTTTTTTCATTGTCCCACTTATGAATGTATTACATTGTCAAGTTGTTATGATTTCTGTGTTTGTTTGTGTAGTTCCTGGATCTGCGTGTTGCTGTTCTGGGAAACGTGGACTCAGGGAAGTCGACTCTACTGGGCGTGTTGACTCAGGGCGAGCTGGATAATGGGCGGGGCAGAGCGAGACTCAACCTCTTCAGACACTTGCATGAGATTCAAACCGGCCGGACATCCAGCATCAGTTTCGAGATCCTCGGCTTCAACAGCAAAGGAGAGGTGGGAGAAATATAGAGGACCTTCAATTACAGTTGAATTTCCAGTGCATTAAACGGGATTCAAACCAACAACCTCCTACTTGCCTAATTGGAAAGAAGTTAAATGAGAAATGATCTTTTTCATCATTTCAGGTTGTAAATTATAGCGATTCACGTACAGCAGATGAGATCTGTGAGAGCTCTTCGAAGATGATCACATTTATTGATCTGGCTGGTCATTATAAGTACTTGAAGACCACCATATTCGGCTTGACAAGCTACTGTCCAGACTTTGCCATGCTGGTGGTTGGGGCAAACACTGGCATTGGTTAGTACCTTTTTAAACTCTAACTTGATTTTAAGGTTGATCATGCAAAATTATGACCAAATACAGTAATCCATGACACTTGGAACTAGGACTGGGTGATATATTGAATATTTCCAATATATTGAAAATTATTTTGTTGCAAATACAAAGTTACCCAACATCATGATTACTGCAATTATCTTAATGAGATTTTTATTTGGGAACTAAAGCTAAAGAATGTAAATTTTTTCGATGTTGAAATACCTTCTCCTATCCCAGCTTAATATGCAGAGACAACTATACATGTAAGTTAGCCATTCATAGGTTGATTGTCACTGTCACTGTTTGTTTGAGTGACCCGACTGCCTGTGGCTCAGCCAATGGTGTGAGTTTGGGGCAGGACTATCTGTTTGGCAGACGGGAATATTTCGAAAGCTGTTTGAAAACAACATTTATTTTTGCAATTTCGCTTGGTGGTGCAGAAACTTCACACTTCCGCTTTAGGTTTCCCAAAGACGGTCAGCAAGTCAAACAGTTATGTGCATGCTCCTTGCTTTACACTAAAGAGTGCTAAAACAGCAATATCTTAGTAGTGTCTTTGATTTAAACTTTGGCTGCAAAAATGGCGATTACCGGATACAGTCAGTTTTTCCGAGCTGTCCGTTTCAGTGAATTCGGTGAAAACATTGATTTAACCATGTGTCATCACTTAAAAATCTTCGCAGAAGCATTATGTTAAAATGTTTTGGTAAAAAGATAAAAGATATTTTGCATTGTTACAGTGGTGCATAAAAATGATTAAAATTAATATAGTTGAAAATGCATATATCAATTTTAGCTATATTTTCTAGTCCTACTGGGAATGAAGTTTGTATCCATTCTGGTGTTCGCAACACTTTACTGTATATTGTCAAACTCTTTCTCAGCTGGCACAACAAGGGAGCACCTGGGTTTGGCGATGGCGCTGAAGATGCCCATATTCATTGTGGTGAGTAAGGTGGACCTGTGCGGCAAAAGCACCGTGGAGAAAACCGTCCGTCAACTGGAGAGAGTTCTCAAACAGCCCGGCTGCAACAAGGTCCCCATGGTGGTGGCCAACCCTGATGATGCCGTCACTGCCGCACAGCAGTTTGCACAATCCTCCAGGTACCAATGTATATCCATATATATTTAAGAGAGAGAGGTTATTAAAGTAGTCATATACTACACTTTTGTGGCATTTTGCTTTTAGTTTGATGGCCATTTTCCACCCTGACTGTTTTTGCTACTTACCATTAAGACCTCTATACATAAATAACCTGGAGTGATTGGCTAATCTTGGCTAATTGCGTAGAATAAGGTTGTGGCTTAAATGTGAAAGAGAAGAAGGAGCAGTGACTGAGAATTTAACTACATTTGCTGTAGAATTTGCACGTTTGTGTAACGATGTATCTCTGTCCTCACAGTGTGACGCCCATCTTCACCCTCTCCAGTGTATCTGGGGAGAATCTGGATCTTCTGAAGGTCTTCTTCAACATTCTGCCTCCTCTGAGCAACAGCAAAGAGCAGGAGGAACTCATGCAGCAGCTCACGGAGTTCCAGGTACATATGCACACAAGCAAACCAACACCCATATGTTGTCTCAATTCTAGATGTCATGTGATGTGTTCTTACAGGTAGATGAGATTTACAATGTGCCAGATGTTGGGACTGTAGTTGGTGGGACGCTGTACAGGTCAGTTCACATCCGATGCATGCATGCATATCTATCTATCTATCTATCGTCCGTCCATCCGTCCGTCCATCCATCCGTCCATCCATTTATCCATCCAACCTTCCATCCATCCATCCGTCCATCCATCCATTTATCCATCCAAACTTCCATCCATCCATCCATCCATCCTTCCATCCGTCCATCCATCCATTTATCCATCCAACCTACCATCCATCCATCCATTGTCCATCCATCCATCATCCATCCAACCTTCCATCCATCCATCGTCCATCCATCCATTTATCCATCCAAACTTCCATCCATCCATCCATCCGTCCATCCATCCATTTATCCATCCAACCTTCTATCCATCCATCCATCTGTCCATCCATCCATTTATCCATCCAACCTTCCATCCATCCATCGTCCATCCATCCATCATCCATCCAACCTTCCATCCATCCATTGTCCATCCATCCATCCATCCATCCATTGTCCATCCATCCATCCATCCATCCATCCATTTATCCATCCATCCATCCATCCATCCATCTGTCCATCCATCCATCATCCATCCAACCTTCCATCCATCCATCATCCATCCATCCATCCAACCATCCATCCGTCCATCCATCCATCCATCCATTCCATCCATCATCATCCATCCATCCATCCATCCATTTATCCATCCATTTATCCATCCATCCAACCTTCCATCCATCCATCCATCCATCCATTCATCCATTTATCCATCCATTTATCCATCCAACCTTCCATCCATCCATCCATGCCTTTTCAGCTGATAACAGCCTTTCGGTTTTCTCTCTAGTGGTGTGTGTCGTGAGGGAGACCGGTTGGTTGTGGGCCCTACAGATGACGGGAGGTTCTTGAGGTTGAAAGTGTGCAGTATTCACAGAAATCGTTCCGGATGCCGTGTCCTGAGAGCCGGACAGGCAGCCACGCTCGCTCTGGGAAACTTTGATCGCTCATTACTACGAAAGGTTTGAAAACTACAAAATAAACAGTTCCTTTTGTATTGATGCACATACATGTGTTACAATAATGTTTTAATCAGAGTTTGAAATTTACTTTTTAGTCCACCAACCAAGGTGGCTGGTAGAAGAAAAAATGTACTGGCCAATTATTATTATTTTTTTTTTTACATTTTACAAGTGGATTTTACAGAAATGAGAGACAAATAAACAATACTGTAAGCATGTTTAAAAGTGAGCTGCTTTAAAAAAAACAGAATTTTTTTTTGTTTTATTATTTATTAAATATTTAATTGTCAGAACTATTTTTCAGATTATTCACCTATTACAACAAAACTAAATTTATATTTTAAACTACGTCATATGAATGACCAGTATGTAACTCCTACTGGTCTCATGAGCCTTAAAGGGATAGTTCACCCAAACATGAAAATTCTCTCATCATTTACTCACCCTCAAGCCATCCCAGATGTGTAGACTTTTTTTCTTCTGCAGAACACTATTATTATTCTCAGCTCTGTAGGTCCATACAACGCGAGTGAATGGGTACCAAACTTTTTTTAATATGTGTGTTTTCAGGGCATGGTAATGGTGAGTCCTAAGATGAACCCTACGATCTGCTGGCAGTTTGAGGCCGCGATCGTTCTCCTGTTCCATGCCAAAACGTTCCGCCGTGGTTTCCAGGTCACGGTGCACGTGGGGAACGTGAGGCAGACCGCAACAGTGGAGTGCCTCCTTGGGAAGGTAATTTACAGCTTCAAGTTTTGCTAAAGAATTTTTACTTTCTAAACATAATCTTTATGTATTGTGTAATTTTATATATTTATATAAAATGTATTACATATATACTGTATATATTAGGGCTGTCAATTTAACACGTTAATTCACTGTGATTAATTCTATAAAAATTAACACAATTCATTATCCCCCCCGGACCATAATAAGGAATTTTCCTACCATCAAAGCAATTCAAGCTTGTGTTACTGTATAACCTTCATGTTTTTTCAAGTCACAGTCAGCAGGGGTCAGTAAGTGCAACTGCAGCAGTACAGAAAACAAACCACACTTACCGACAGCAGACAACTCTAGATCTGGATGCGTTCCTGCTTTTTTTACATTTAAAAGATATGTTAAAAAATAATAATTTACAGGAATAATGTACAGATTTTGCTGTTTCGGAAGGAAATTGGTACTTTAATTCACCAACTATATATATATAAATACATACAGTATATAGATAAATATATATTTATTCCAGGGTATTACTGTTAAACAAAGTTGAAATGTTCCAAAATGTAAGATGCTTAAATCTTAAAAAAGTAAAAAGTGGCCCTAATTGAAGAATTACTCTTAAATGTAAAAAGCTGATGCTGTATGTCCATGTGCACATCACAAATAGATGTGTGTGTCCTCTAGGAGGAGCTCCGTACTGGAGAGAGAGCCGTGGTGTGCTTCAGATTCTTAAAGCACCCCGAATATTTACGCGTGGGAGCCAAGCTGCTCTTCAGGGAAGGGGTGACCAAAGGCATCGGACATGTGACACACCTTCTACCCTCCACCCAGAACCATGTGCCTGATCAGAACCACAACCAGAACCACAGTTAGATACTCTATACGTCCAAAGAGGACACATGACTGCAGTTACATCCTGTCTTTGCCTTGAGATTGTATACCCTAGTTTTAACGTGCACCTTCATTTTCACACTCACATTAGCAAGAGGCTGTGCTGCTTTAATCATAGATTTGCCTATATTAATCGCAGATTTGCTTGTGTGTAAATGCTATTGACACCTTTGACATTTTGATGTATGTGGTGAAATGTTTTATCCCTCTGAATAATTAGGGCAGTACTTCAGGTCTTCATGTTGTGACAAAAATGTCCTTAAAATCTAATATTAAAATTGGAGCAATGATTGTGTTGTAAGCCAGTGGTGTGATATGTAATAAATCCAAAGTAATTCAGTTACGGATGGCGCACTGCAAAACATCATTTTGTTTTATAAACAAATATATAAACATATATTAAAAAAAAAAAAAATTACTTGTGAAGCAGAATGACATAAGATATTAGGTCTTGTTTTAGGAGAAATCTAACAAAATTTGGTGGGTTTAATGCTTACAATAACAACACAAAATTGCCAACGGGGTAATACAAATAAACTTGTTTTTCCCTTTGAAAGTTTTTTCTTGCCACATTGTTATAATTATAAACATTACACATTTTTATTTTAATTTTTATTTCTCTGAAAAGAAACATGGTAAATTTAAGATATTTTTCCAGGAAAACAAGACAAAAATAATAAGTAAGAAAATATTTTTAGCAGTTTGCTTTTTGTTTTGAAGCTTTTCTTTGAGTGGCAAGTGATTTTTCTTAAGCACCCATTTCCACGTGCCACCGTGAACAAAACTGAAACATGAAGCATTTCGACACATTGGGAGTAGACCTAAATGAAATACCGTATTCGACTCACGATCAGTTAATTGCAGCCACCGTAATCATTATCTCGATATAATTGTGGAGCTCTAATTGAAATGTATTCTTCTAATATTAAACAAACAATTTAAGTAGAACCAGTGTTTTATGTATTCTGGGTTGTATATGTTTTTGTTCCTGAAGTAGTTTTGTTCATGGTTTTCAATAATAAGAGAATATCATGCATCCTGTGGCAAACTTGTTGGCATAATTTGACTAGTTTCTACCAACTGACAAATTAATTTGCACCTCAACATGGTAGAGTTGAATTGGAGGCTCAGCCTTTGACATCAATAATAAAGGATAGAAAACGTTTTCTTCCTGTGAAAAGCTGATTAGCATATTTATTTTGCTATCCTAAGTATACACGACTATATGGTTAGTTGCATTTTATTATCTGAATTTAGCCAACCAGTTGGGAACCACTGGATGAGGGTATAATATATGGTGTAATGGAGCTCGGAAACCTCTCCCATTTTCACATAGGTATGTGTGCGTTTCATGTCTTAAGTTAAAGCCAGTTGACCTTGAGTAAAGCATGTGGGATTTTGAGTCACTAAGCTGTGGTCTTAGCTGGGTATCTGGAGCAAACTGCTACAGGAACACTTCTGTCTACAGCCTGAAGACTGTATTATAAGAACAGAATTGTAGCATTGATTTGATTGAGAAATCTTCAATATGTCAATTTCATAAACTTCCTGAGATTCTTAGTGTTGTATTTTATGAAGATTTTCACAGGACGGTCAGAAGCAAAAATCTCAGAGTAGACAGTATTTTTAATTTGAAACGAAAACAGGGCTGTGAGGGATGGAAGTACAGTCTGTTCAACACGTCATACTGTTCCATGTACCAGGGTGACAGTCTTTTTGCAGATGAAATGTTGAAAATAATTATTTGCATGAATTTAAATAAAATAAATTGAAAACATTTGTCGTAAAAATGAGACATACAACCTTAGGATGGCCCCGCAAACTATTTACATAGAAATGTGCTGCATTGCAACAATTTACGTAAGAATAGTTTTACGAACTATTTACACAAATGCATTGCATTGTGACAATTAACATAAGAATGGTTTTACCTATTATTTACACAAAAATATGTTGCATTGTGACTATTTATGTAAGAATAATTTTACGAACTATTAACACGAATGCGTTGTATTGGGACAATTTTTACAAGAATGGTTTTATGAACTACTTACACAGAAATGCGCTACATTGCAAGAATTTACGCAAGAATGGTTTTACCTATTATTTACACAGAAATGTGCTGCATTGCAACAGTTTATGTAAGAATGGTTTTATGAACGCTTTACACAGAAATGTGTTGCATTGTGACAATTCACGTAAGAATGGGATTACGAATGATTTACACAGAAATGTGTTGCACTGTGACAATTCACGTAAGAATGGGATTACGAATGATTTACACAGAAATGTGTTGCACTGTGACAATTCACGTAAGAATGGGATTACGAATGATTTACACAGAAATGTGTTGCACTGTGACAATTCACGTAAGAATGGGATTACGAATGATTTACACAGAAATGTTTTGCACTGTGACAATTTACGTACGTAAGAATGGTTTTGCGAATGATTTACACAGAAATGTGTTGCATTGTGACAGTTTATGTATGTAAGAATGGTTTTATGAACAGTTTACACAGGAATGTGTTGCATTGTGACAGTTTATGTATGTAAGAATGGTTTTACGAACAGTTTACACAGGAATGTGTTGCATTGTGACAATTTACGTATGTAAGAATGGTTTTACGAATGATTTACACAGGAATGTGTTGCATTGTGACAGTTTACATACAAAAGAATGGTTTTACGAACGATTTACACAGGAATGTGTTGCATTGTGACAGTTTACGTACGTAAGAATGGTTTTACGAACGATTTACACAGAAATGTGTTGCATTGTGACAGTTTACATACGTAAGAATGGTTTTACGAACGATTTACACAGGAATGTGTTGCATTATAACAATTTACGTATGTAAGAATGGTTTTATGAACGATTTACACAGAAATGCGTTGCATTGTGACAGTTTACGTACATAAGAATGGTTTTACGAACGATTTACACAGAAATGTGTTGCATTGTGACAGTTTACGTACATAAGAATGGATTTACGAACGATTTACACAGATGTGTTGCATATTTACACAAAAATATGTTGCATTGTGACAATTTACGTACGTAAGAATGGTTTTACGAACGATTTACACAGAAATGTGTTGCATTGTGACAGTTTACGTACGTAAGAATGGTTTTACGAACGATTTACACAAAAATGTGTTGCATTGTGACAATTTACGTAAGAATGGTTTTACGAACGATTTACAAAGAAATGTGTTGCATTGTGACAGTTTACGTACATAAGAATGGATTTACGAACGATTTACACAGATGTGTTGCATATTTACACAAAAATGTGTTGCATTGTGACAATTTACGTACATAAGAATGGTTTTACGAACGATTTACACAGAAATGTGTTGCATTGTGACAGTTTACGTACGTAAGAATGGTTTTACGAACGATTTACACAGAAATGTGTTGTATTGTGACAGTTTACGTACGTAAGAATGGTTTTACGAACGATTTACACAGAAATGTGTTGTATTGTGACAGTTTACGTACATAAGAATGGATTTATGAACGCTTTACACAGACGTGTTGCATATTTACACAAAAATGTGTTGCATTGTGACAGTTTACGTACGTAAGAATGGTTTTACAAACGGTTTACACAGGAATGTGTTGCATTGACAATTTATGTACGTAAGAATGGTTTTACGAATGATTTACAAAGAAATGTGTTGCATATTTACACAAAAATGTGTTGCATTGTGACAATTTACGTAAGAATGGTTTTACGAACGATTTACAAAGAAATGTGTTGCATTGTGACAGTTTACGTACGTAAGAATGGTTTTACGAACGATTTACACAGAAATGTGTTGTATTGTGACAATATATGTAAAAATGGTTTTACGAACAAGTTACACTAATTTGTTCTTCTCGTGTTTCATTGAACAGACTGTATTTCAGTCCCTCGCAGCCTTTTTTTCATTTGTGTATTTTCAATTTGTTTCAGTGTATTTGTTGGAGTGATTAAATATCGCCCCCTGTCTTCACAACAAAAGAATTAACAGAAAATTCTTGGAGCTTTAGGGTTTTAGGATCAGAACAGTTATTCTTTTTTTTTTTTATCTTGATTACATTGTGCCTATTTACACATTTGTATCACTGATATGACAGTGTTGTAAGCAAGGTTTGGTATTTTTGGATGGTTTACAGGGTTTGACTGAAACCATTTGGCAGCTTTGTGTGATCTGCGTCTGTCTTGTGATCCTACGCATGCACAGAAATCCAGATAAGGGTTGTGTTGTGCGTTCTAGTTTCATTCGTGCACTCCTGTTTGAGATATTGTGCAATTCTAAAAACAAAACAATGAATGTACTGATCATGAATTTAAATGCACCATTTTTGACTTACTGTACTAATAATGTGACTACTAATATAGTATCCTTCAGTAGTATCTGAAAATTGGGCCTCATTCATTAAGCACAAGCAGATACAACACACTGACACAACAATGTACGTCAGATAAGTTTTATGAACAATTAACAGAAATTCATTCTGCTTGTGTTTCACGAATGAGTTCCACTCATTTAATTCTCATAAACAGAGATATTAGTCAAAAATGCATGTTTGTGATTTCACAAATAATAATTAGTATTGTCTGAAGTGCAGCTGGTTGTATTACATTTGGGATGTTCATGTATCTTCTAAAAAGGCTTCACTGATGCCTCGCACAGGACTAGATATCTATTGCTTTGCTATTAGTTCCTATGTAATAAACAGCTTTAATTGTGGAAACGCTTTGTTCGTTTGTTTTTTTGTTGTTGTTTTTACTCTATGGACAGCATCTGTGATATGCTGTTGATTACCATCAAAAATAATTTCGAATCACATCTTACTTTGTAAAAATAAACAAAAATTACATAACTGTGTGTGTTAGAAATGCACTTACAATGGAAGTCTACAAGGCAAGGCATTACGGAGGGTGTAAAGCCAGAAATAAGAAGTGTGTATTTTTGTTGAAGTCCCTATATTACTTCTTCCGTACAAAAGTGTTTAAAAACTGGGAGACAAGATGCAAAAGTTCTGACTCAAAGTTTTTAATACCATAAATGAAAAGAAGTCTTTGCGTTGTAGAATAAATTGTTAACTGTTCACAGAACATGTTGTAGCATAGCAGTAAGCACCATAGTAACATGTTTACATAACATGGCATTATGAATAAAAAAAAAAATTGGGTGAACATATAAAACCTCTTTTATCTACAAAAGACAAATGCGTTGTGTGCGCACACTTTTTGTGAAGCAAATCGGCGTTTGTGAAACAAATCAGCAGAAAATCAGCATTTGTTCAAAAAGATGAAAAATTACATCCTAAATCTGACATACTTCATATGAGACATGATACTCAGATGACTGTATTAATGCATCTGTACCATTAACAAATACTCCTTTCGGGCCTGGGTTGCTCAGTGGTAAAATACGCTGGCTACCACCCCTGGAGTTCGCTAGTTCGAATCCCAGGGCGTGCTGAGTGACTCCAGCCAGGTTTCCTAAGCAACCAAATTGGCCCGGTTGCTAGGGAGGGTAGAGTCACATGGGGTAGCCTCCTCGTGGTCGCTATGTGGTTTGTTCTCGGTGGGGCGCATGGTGAATTGAGCATGGTTGCCGCGGTGGACGGCGTGAAGCCTCCACACGCGCTATGTCTCCATGGCAACGCGCTCAACAAGCCACGTGATAAGATGCGCGGGTTGACTGTCTCAGATGCGGAGGCAACTGGGATTCGTCCTCCGCCACCCGGACTGAGGTGAATCACTATGCGACCACGAGGACTTAGAGCGCATTGGGAATTTGGCATTCCAAATTGGGAGAAAAAAAAACAAATACTTCTTTCGTTCAACTATACTGGAACATGTTTAAACCCTGCCTCTTCAATGCGCATATAAGTTCAGTCTACCTGTTCTAACATAGAAAAAAGCCTTTAACCTTATATATAGTGTATATTATAGGGTAAATATGGGTAATCTGGGAAATTGTTTGCATTTTGGACTTTTTCAGCTTAAAGGAATAGTTCACCCAAAAATGAAAATTTTCATGGCGTTCCAAACCCGTATGACATTTCTTTCTTATTTGGAACACTTAATGGAAATTATGGCCCATTTTTTTCTATACAATGGCAGCTGATAGTGACTCACTTAATCTTAAAAAGTGCCCAAAAAGTTTTACATCATATTCCAAGTCTTGCATTGTTTTTAGCACACAAAAAAATGCAAGTTAATCTCACAGCGCTGATAAATGCACAACAGGTGTCTAGATTTTCACTAAAAGAAAAAAAATACTTACATTTTGGGTTGCTTCTCATCAAAACCTATCATACGTCTTCAGAAGACTTAGAATATGATGCATTGGATTCAAAGGGTTTGGAACGACATCAGGGTAAGTAAACACTGACAGAATTTTCATTTTTGGCTGAATTACTCCTAAAAGTAAGAATATCATACAGTACATCCCAGATTACCCTAATTCACCCTACCACTATAAAACTATTATTCTTCACATTTTTCAGTGTAAATGTGATGCGTTCATCTTTTGAGCAGAACTTCCTTTTGCTCTTATGAACGAAGCCATTGCTGAAACAGTACAAAACTAACTGGGAAACCTCAGGCACATTAGCGCTGTTGAATGTATATTACTTTTCCATGATCTGGGACGGTTCGGCGATGTTGGGAGCATCTGAATGAAGATTTTACGCAAGGCTCCTCTGTCTGGGCTTGATTCTTGGATACAGCTACAAAAAAAAAAAAAAAAAAAGGACAAAAAAGTGAACACTAAAGTAAATTTCAACAAAAGATATGTCTATACTGCAGTGCAAAGGCACAACACATTTCGTCAAAATTGAGGTTTGACCAAAATGGTGTCTTTTAGAGCATGATCTGTCCTGTGACAGAAGGGTTTGGCTCAGCTATGCTCAGATTCAGAGAAAACGGAGTGTGAAAACTGCAGTAACTGCAAAATCCACACTGAAACCAGCTATTTTAGAAGCCATGTTTTTTGTTTTATTGTTGTCGTTCTTATTGTGTTTTGATTTTGCAGGGCAGCATACATCTCCTCCAAAATATTCAGAATACTTGTAAATCAATAAATCAATGTTTTTTTTTTCCTTTCTTTTTACCTTTATTCAGGTGCATTTCCTTATATATACTGAATATACTCTATATATCTTATATAAGACATTTCCTCACCCCGAGCAGGTTGCGGGGTATGTAGCCTTCATTGTCGGCACATCTCGCCCACCACCACTCTGTTTCTTCACTGTCCTCTCTTCGTAAAACGGTCAGACAGTCTCCCTCCTTAAAGGACAACTCGTCTGGACTTTCAGCCTCGTAGTCCCACAGGGCATAAACAACGCCCCTGTTCATGATGCCCATCTTCTCCTGAACACCTGTGGAAAAGCAAATGTATATCTTTCTAAAAACAGTAGAAGAAGAGTCGGTGCATTACATTTGCAGTGCTTGCATCCAACTTAAGTCTAGGGATGCACATTTTGGCCAATACTATATATATATACTGTGCACACACACACACACACACACACACACACACACACACACTATATATATATATATATATATATATATATATATATATATATATATATATATATATATAGCTCGAAAAAATTAAGAGACCACTGCAAAATTATCAGTTTCTCTGGATTTACTATTTATAGGTATGTGTTTGAGTAAAATGAAAATGTTTGTTTTATTTTATAAAGTACTGACAAAATTTCTCCCAAGTTCCAAATAAAAACATTGTCATTTAGAGCATTTATTTGCAGAAAATGACAACTGGTCAAAATAACAAAAAAGATGCAGTGTTTTCAGACCTCGAATAATGCAAAGAAAACAAGTTCATATTCATTTTTAAACAACACAATCCTAATGTTTTAACTTAGGAAGAGTTCAGAGATCAATATTTGGTGGAATAACCCTAATTTTCAATCACAGTTTTCATGTGTCTTGGCATGCTCTCTACCAGTCTTTCACGTTGCTGTTGAGTGACTTTATGCTACTCCTGGTGCAAAAATTCAAGCAGCTCGGCTTTGTTTGATGGCTTGTGGCCATCCAATTTCCTCTTGATCACATTCCAGAGGTTTTCAATGGGGTTCAGGTCTGTGAATCTGCCTGATTCCAGCCTTGCTAAAGCACCCCCAAATCATCACCGATCCTCCACCAAATTCCACAGTGGGTGCGAGACACTGTGGCTTGAAGGCAGGGGCGGACTGGGAAGAGAAATCGGCCCTGGATTTGAAATAAAAACCAGCCCAAAAGGGGGTTGGGGGGGACATGGGTGTTCAGCCAGTTCTCCCTATGGCCAGTCCACCCCTGCTTGAAGGCCTCTCCAGGTCTCTGTCTAACCATTAGATGGCCAGGTGGAGGATCGGTGATGATCTGGGGGTGCTTCAGCAAGGCTGGAATCGGGTAGGTTCGTCTTTATGGAGGACGCATGAATCAAGCCATGTGAAAGGTTATCCTGGAAGAAAACTTGCTTCCTTCTGCTCTGACAATGTTCCCCAACTCTGAGGATTGTTTTTTTCCAGCAAGACAATGCTCCATGCCACACAGCCAGGTCAATCAAGGTGTGGATGGAGGACCACCGGATAAAGACCCTGTCATGGCCAGTCCAATCTCCAGAACTGAACCCCATTGAAAACCTCTGGAATGTGATCAAGAGGAAGATGGATGGCCACAAGCCACGAGCTGCTTGAATTTTTGCGCCAGGAGTAGCATAAAGTCACTCAACAGCAATGTGAAAGACTGGTAGAAAGCATGCCAAGACACATGAAAGCTGTGAATGAAAATTAGGGTTATTCCACCAAATATTGATCTCTGAACTCTTCCTAAGTTAAATCATTAGTATTGTGTTGTTTAAAAATGAATATGAACTTGTTTTCTTTGCATTATTTGAGGTCTTTTTTGTTATTTTGACCAGCTGTCATTTTCTGCAAATGAATGCTCTAAATGACAAGATTTTTATTTGGAATTTGGGAGAAATATTGTCATTACCTTATAGAATAAAACAAAAATGTTCATTTTACTCAAACACATACCTATAAATAGTAAATCCAGAGAAACTGATAATTTTGCAGTGGTCTCTTAATTTTTTCCAGAGCTATATATATATATATATATATATATATATATATATATATATATATATATATATATATATATATATATATATACATACACACACTGATCAGCCACAACATTAAAACCACCTGCCTAATATTGTGTAGGTCCCCATCATGCCGCCAAAACAGCACCAACCTGCATGTCAGAATAGCATTCTGAGACGATATACTTCTCACCACAATGGTACAGAGCGGTTATCTGAGTTACTGTAGACTTTGTCAGTCTGGCCATTCTCTGTTGACCTCTCTCATCAACAAGGCATTTCCATCCGCAGAACTGCCGCTCACTGGATGTTTTTTGTTTTTGGCACCATTTGGAGTAAATTCAAGAGACTGTTATGTGTGAAAATCCCAGGAGATCAGCAGTTACAGGAATACTCAAACCAGCCTGTCTGGCACCAACAATTATCCATGAGATTATCTAATCAGCCAATCGTGTGGCAGCAGTGCAGTGCATAAAATCACGCAGATATGGGTCAGGAGCTTCAGTTAATGTTCACATCAACCATCAGAATGGGGAAAAATGTGATCTCAGTGATTTCGACCGTGGCATGATTGTTGGTGCCAGATGGGCTGGTTTGAGTATTTCTGTAACTGCTGATCTCCTGGGACAGAGAGTATAATGTTCCAATTGGGGGAAAAAATGTAATGGAAGTGAATGGGGCCAGTCCATAAACATTAAAATCCTCACCTTTTTAAAATTACAGCCACAAGACGTAAACATTATACGTGTTAACATGATTTTAGTGTGATCAAATTACTTGCCTAACTGATCTGTTTAAAGTCATATCCAATATTACAACATCATTGCCATGATGAAAAAAAAAAAAAAAACCTGTAAGCCATTTCATCACAATAAAATAGTGTAGAACAGATTTTCTCACACTAAAATCATGTTAACATGTATAATGTTTACATCTTGTGGCTATACTTTTGAAACAGTGTGCATTTTAGTGTTTATGAACAGGTCCCATTCACTTCCATTGTAAGTGCCTTACTATAACTGTGATTTTTTTCTTTTTTTTGTTTTTCTTTTTTTTATAAATTAATTTGCAAATATTTTCTATGGTAATCAACATTATGGCACAAATTCTGTCATCTGAGCGTAACTTGTATTGAACCTGGAATATTCCTTTCACTCCAAAGGCACGAATGCTGCATTCAATGAGACTTGTGTGTGTTTTAGTAATAATAGGAGTGGTTTCTCACCGTAGAGAAACTGGGAGCACTGGGCGTAGCCTTCCTCCATCTCCTCACACTTATCTGCTGCTGTCTGCATATCACTGTAGGTTGTGGCGTACACTGCAGCTCCAGACTCCACAAGAAACTTACACACTTGCACATTATTACAGGAGGCAGCACAGTGCAGTGGAGTCCTAACACACAAAGACAGAGAGGTTTCATTTTGTTGAATTGCAACTACATGCAGAATTATTTACAGTCTTAATCGTTTAAAGGTCTGAGTCCACATTGAAAATCTGGGATTCAAAATCTAGAAATAAACAAAGTTTTAGAATTTAGAAAAAGCAAAGAAATAGAAACATAATGACTTGAAATTAAAAAGAAATATTTAAGATTCAGCACTATTTTTAGTGTGTCCTTTACCAAAAACAGAAGGTTCTCTTTGAAACATTCTCAAATCATGCTAGATAACTTGGAAAATCAGGTTTTGCACAAACTTGTAAAAACTAAAACTATCAGAAAATTATAATTATTTTTGCTCACCATCCATCGCTGTCGGCGGCATTCGCATTAACTCCAAACTGCACCAGGAACTTTACAATCTCTGTGTGTCCAGCACATACAGCATTGTGCAGAGCAGTGATGCCCTCATCATTGGGCATACTGGGGTTCTCCACCTGGACACGACACACAGACATATACTCACTTGAAAATCAAAGCTCTAACATGATGTACGGTCACAATTTAGCATCACATTAAAAAAGTTAAAGGGATAGTTCACGCTAAAATTCAGACTTACAAGAAAGCATTCCTCACCTCATATATGATTCTCTGGACCAAGTCGTATTCACCTTCTAAAGATGAGTCCAGCAGGAGCGCCAATGGGTTAAACCGCACATGCATCCCATGGCTGATGCGCTCAGAGCCCATCATACGAAGGTTTGTCCTTTTGCCCTGATAAAGAAAAGAGAGAGGGAGGGAGTGAGGGAAGGATGGATGGTCAGCAAGATAGTTGGAAATAGTGGTCGAACTATATCAAGATCTTCAATAGCCAATGTTGATGCCAATATCTAGAGAGCAGGGTGGCAAATAACCGATATAATGAAGATATACAGTAATACATGATGTAATACAGTTTAATTCTAGCAATTGAAAAGTACAATCAAATTTCGTTTTTTTTTTTTTTTAAATGAACACTTATTTTAAGCAATATTTACTCATTCGCTTAAACTTGGAAAAAAAACCTAGAAAACAGAAATTGCTCACTATCCATTGACAAATCGATTGACAGATTTTGGAACTGACACAAGAGAAAATGAACACGTCTGTTTATCGGCCAAGTGAACATGTTTATCTGCTAATGTCGATAAAATGGCCAAATATCGGTCAATTAATTGACCTGGCCGATATATCGGTTTATCACTAAACATTTTACAATATTTACCTATTGACTAAAATAGTAAATTCACTCAAATATTTGAAAACAGAAAATGTGCTTTATGAATTGAAAGTAGATTTTCGAACTGACACAGTTGGAAGCTTACACTTCCATTAATCAACTAAGCAGGCATGGTTATTGGCCGATAATGCCCAAATACCGGCCGATTAATTGGCCTGATCTATATTTTGATCTATTACTAGTTGGAAATAGGCTTTATGTTGTATATGTAATGGATGTTTTTATAATGTAAGTTGGAAGCTTTTTGGCCATCAAGAAATCATACTAGTTGTTAGCCTGACTTTGAAATAAACCATTCTTTAATTTTGCATATTAAAAGCCCATTGAGGGTCACAGGTTGCCACTTCTGCTCTATTGAAATGCTTACTGAGATCTGTGTGTAGTGCACAGAATCTTAGTGTGGCTAGTTGCTAAGCAACAGCCAAGAATGAATGACTTGATCGAAATCTCTGCTGACCTGACAGGTTTTCAACCCCCCTCTCTCACCACCTGTGGCCGTATTTGACTCAAATCTCAAAATTGCTTGTAATCTACTATAAAGACAAACTGTTGTCAGTGTGAACACCCCTTCAGTTCTCTATGGATGTGGTTTTGCCCTTACTGAAAATAGCAATGCATACCGGCGGTAGCATGACTTGTCCAGTGACCTCTGGAACCTTCATATTGACACTCTCCTCCCCTGGTGCCTCCTGTTCTGTCGTACTGGGATATGGAGGTGGGGGGTAAGGTGGGTACTCCTCAATATAGGGCTCTGGTGCAGCTGGACCATAGACTTCCAGTTCTTCCTTCACAGGTGGTTCCTTCAATCCAGAGCTGGAGATGGTGCTATCTTCCAAGACAGGAGATCGAGGAGGAAGGAGTGGAGGGGTCAGATCCTCTTCCTCTTTCTCACACTCTGGTATCGTCATATCATGGTGTCCCTCTTGGGGTCTAGTGCCCTCAACATCAGCTTGCCGGCCTCCATTCTCTTCCTCTACCTGAAAGAAAGTTGTCGGGGTTCCAGTGGTGGTCTCCATGGCTGCCAACGTGGTCTTCTGGTAGAGGAGCTTCTGGATGTTGGGACCGGCGGGTCCCTCGGGTTCCGTTATAGAGCTGCGCTTTTTAAGAGGTCGAGGAGCATGGTGCAGTCTCTTTCTCAGGGCCTCCAAGTCCATGTCACTCTGGAGCCGATGGGAGTTTGAGAGGAACGGTAGCAGTTTGGTTGGACTGAGGGGCCGTGGAACGCGCTCCGTCTCCTGGCCCTCCCCGGAGGAGGATGCAGGGGCCACACTGGTACCCTGTACCACCTGTTCGACATCTAGACCACTAGGTTTCTCAAGATAACTGCTGTCCTGGGGATATGACTGCTGCCCCCCACTGGATGGGATGACTGGTTTACCGTATACTGTGAGAGGGAACGAGGGTCAGGCAGTTTATAAAAATGCCTATAATAAACCTGTTGGGTCTCATTTCATAAATATTTTATACAGACGGAAGTAAGTAGATATATTATATATCATTACATAATACTGATAACACACTAATAAATGACTAGATCCTTATTTGTGTGTACATTTACAGACAGATACATTTTCCTATGTCCTTTTGGTTTTAAAGACATGCAAAGTTGGACCCTATTTGTTACAAAGAGATATACCAAAGGAATGGGCACTTTCCCTTTGCGAAAGTGAGCATCACTATGCCCTACTCACTTGAAGTGAGTACTCTGAATGGTGCGAGGCATTGCTGTCTAATATGTGCATGTTGCTAACGGCTTTGTAAAAGAGCCTTTTCGGAATATTAAAGACACTGTAATTAGAGTCAATTGCAATTGGTTACAAAACAAGTGAACCAATGGCATCCAAATTGACACGACATGTCTTGCTGACAATGCTTGAGTTGTATGGACTACCTTTAAGGTGCTTTTTTTGCCTTTTTTGCAGCTTGACAGCCCCTGGTTGATATATGCTTTCATAATCAAACATACAAATGCACAGCCGAAAGAACTGTCTCCACTGATTGATCCAGAGTATCTTGTGAAACAGATACTTATCAAATCCACCACAAGACAACTCTAAATTTGTTTGGCAATACTCACGTCGAGGCTGTGAACGGGTCAGCGTACTTTGCCCTTGGTGACCCTTCCCAGGAGTGCTGTGTTGGGTGTACATCGAAATGATGTCACTGCTCGCTGCCCCCATCTTGTGCTTGTGAAGGGTTGTGGGGGTGGAAGTTTCTTTCCCCACCAAAGTCTCTGATGTGAAAGGAGGTACTGCTGCAGCGGGTAAAGCGTCCGGTTTAGGGAGCAGAGGTAAAGGTAAGGTATTATTATGAGATGGAAGGGGCATTGGAGGTTTCTGATGGGCTGATCTGGCCTTGCCAGGGAAAGTGCCCGTGCTGAACGGAGGTTTGCTGAAGGCTGACTGGCCTGGTAGAGCAGGCTTGGGCTTGCTGGGAACCGGAGGTGGAACTTTCCCAAACGTTCTACCTGCAGACTTGGAATGAAGAGAGGAAGACAAGATTTCAAAGATGGATTGCTTGGATTAAGTAGAATGGCACCATACAAACACTAACTAGCTTAAACAAGCCTGCACCAGCATGGAAATTTGTGCTGGTCTAAGCTGGCCTTTTCTTCAAGGAATGCTGGTGAAATACAGCTCAAATTCAAATATGAACTATATTTAGTAAGATGGTTCTTCTCCAATGGTGAATTTGGAATTAATATTGCTACTATATAAATCTCAGGAGTTTTAGGCATTAGCCGTCATTTACTGCATAATTATTGGTAATTTTTAAGCTTAGTGCAGTACCTGTGCGTCCCTCAAGAGGTCCTCACTACTCTGGTTCTTGCGCAAGGGCAAAGGTGGCGGTCTCAAATCTGCTTCAGGATCTACAAAAGAAATGGGAGAACATACATTGAGAGGGACATGTTCCCCTCAATTTTCATAACAGCGATTAATCAATATGGAATTTTAATAACCGAATCTTAAACTTTAACATATGGGCTGCATCTGAAAGCTGGAAAATGCTGCTTTTGGAGGAGGTAGAATGAAAATAAGATGCCTTTCAAACTGTTCTGAGACCAGTTTCTTTAAGAGGTCCATTCATATAAAAACGCTGTTCATTAAGCCATAAACTGATTAGGCAGCAATTCAGCTGACTTAGCTTTTGGATGCAACCATGGTCCCCCCAAATCTTGAATATTTGGTTACATCCTTGCAGGTCTTTAAAGGTTGGAGAAAGATATATGGTACCTTTTTCCTGGGAGCTGTGGCTGGTCATGCGGGGAAGGGTGGAGGAGTGGCCATGGGAGCTGTTGTTGGTTTCGATGTTGGAGATTTTACTTGTCAGGAAATCAATACCTGGCATGAGGAAAGTGGTTGATGCAAATTGGGAAAGACAGATGGATCAGCGTTTACTAGCGCAGTTGGTAGACACAAACATACAAACCCAAACACATGGTAATGTAAGGAGGTGGTAAAAGTACTGCAGATATATATATATATATATATATATACACATGTACTTGTTGTGGGTTTGGGGAGCGGTTTAGGCAGGGTGGCTGTGCCATCGGGGTAAGCAGGCTTCACCAGAATCTCCTGCCTAGGAGGAACCTGAGGGGCTGGGGTGGTCTGTATATACGGCCCAACGGCAGCAACCCGGGGCATGCTAGTAGGCTGAGAGCTCTGCCCTTCTGGCTGCTGAAAACAAAGACATTGAAACAAAACAAAAAATATTGAATTTCTGTACATTAGAAATGAAATCTGTGCCTAAAACAACTTGTAAAATAAACAAAAACACTGCAAAAACAATTTTCTTTATCAGCATTTTTGCCTTGTTTTCCAGTAAATATTTTTAAACAACCTTAAAACAAAATGCATTTACTTTAGAAGCGAAATTGTTACTCTAATAAGACTTTCAGAGAATGTCTTGAAACAAGTACATTTTTTGTACCCCACTGACAAGTTGTTTTAAGCAAAAAACCACCTGATTAATCATCAGCGGTGTATAGGTAAAATAACTGAAGTAAATAAACAACAAAATCCCGCACACTGCTGCTGCTTGCGAATAAATAGTTTAATTAATACAACGTTTCGATCATGCGACCTTCGTCAAATACCTGTTGTAAACATAAATCTAACAAAATGTAATCAGGTTTAGGCTTAAAACAAGAAAAATAAGTTGCCAATAGAGTAAAAACTAAATTAATTAATTAATTTAATTAAAATATTTATATTTCTTACCTTATTGACAAAATGTTTTTGTCCAACTTTAAGCATAAATAAAATTAAAAAAAAATCAGTAAGGGTTTCCTGTATGTTTCAAACAAGAAAAAAACAAGCTGCCAATGGGCAAAAAACAAAAAAACAAAAAAAAACCTCTAAAATAAAACACAATAATATATTTATATACTGTATTTCTTACCCCATTAACAAATAGTTTTTGTCCTATTTTAAATATAAACTGAACAAAATGTAATGGTTTATGCGTGGAAAAAAGTAAAAGTAAAAAAAAGTTAAACATTTATGAATATATATCTTGTATAATTAATTAACAAAGTACTTCAAGGTACTTCTCTTATTTTTGCTTCTCAAGTAAATGCATCTTTTTTTAGGCATATTTAGACATTTCTTTGGAAAACAAGACAAAAATACTGATAAATTTTAGTTTTTTTTTTTTTTTTGCAGTGAAAAGCAAAAAAAAAAAAAAGCACTGCTCACAGGCAAGTTTTCGTTCTGTTGAAGAGCAGCTTTTTTCTTCCAGAGTCTCTCTCTCAGTTCAGCTACCCTTTTGTCCATGGCAGCCATCTCAATGTTCCTCTTGTTAAGACTGTCTCTCTGCTGCTGGAGTTTGGCACTTTGCTCCTGGTTTAACTTATTCCTCAGCTGAAGAAACATGGAAAATGTCAGAACAAAAGTGGAACTGTGGGATTTTGTGTGGCAGGCTACGACTGTGTGCAAGTTTACCACTGTAATCTTGAATTTTTCATGTTACAGTCGTGTCTTCATTACTGATAGATGCATATGTAGGTGGACAAGTCTTATGGGCGAGAATTTCAAAGTTATTTTTTTTAAAAGGGGTCATTAAATTACAGTTCGATACAAAAAGCTTCGACCCAGAGTCCATCCAGATCATTTATTGAATATTAGCTGCATAATTGGCTCATTCAAAAATCTTCATGTTAATAACATCACATTTACATACTGCCAACGTTTATATACCAACATCTATTAGTATTATGTACTTGGCCTGCCCTGATCAATGATAACCACGACTGTAAGTATGCAGAGGTCAGCCAATCATAAAAGAGGTAATTTACAAATAGAAGTCTTAAAGATACAGTGGCAAAAACTGCTGTAAACAGCGTGTCCTTATCAGGCAATGTGTAAGATTCCAGCTAGAAGTAATTTTTCACCTGAAGCTCTTTATACAGTCGATCTAGCTCTCCGGTGGAGCTCGGTGCTGCCTCGAGAGACACGTCCATTTTACCGCCATGTAACATCTCCAGTTGTCGGCTCAACTCCTCCACCCGGCTTATGGCCACCACCAGCTCCCTCTGCTTCTGCTGGAACAGACCGTTCATCTGCTCGATTTCCTCCACTAGACAGAGAGAGAAACAAATGAGAAATATTCTTAATTTGTTAATTAATTTCTCATTCCCAACTGTTTTTGTCTCAACTGATTAATTTGGTCACTAATGGCATTTCTATATAACAGCAACAGTAGAAAAAAAAACTTTCCATTAGTGGGCAAATGGACCACAAAAATTGACATGTTCCAAAATGATCTTGGAGAAAGTCCTAAAACATTTTTTAATTATAAAATATAAGCCTTCAAATTTTGTACCACAATCTAGATCATTATTAACAAAAATTAAGGTCTGAATTTATAACAGTAAAGCATAATTAGCTAACCAAACGAATTAGCTTAGAAAAAAAATGTAAAACTCTTTTTAATCGTCCTTTTTTTTTTTTTTTAAGTTTATTGTTTTGCTTTGGAGAACTGATAAATACTGTATATGGTAATGGTACGTATTGTGTTCTGGGTAGTTGTTAGCACATTGCTATGCGGTTGCTAAGGTTTTCAGAGTGGTTGTTAGCACATTGCTATGCGGTTGCTAAGGTTTTCAGAGTGGTTGTTTGCACATTGCTATGCGGTTGCTAAGGTTTTCAGAGTGATTGTTAGCACATTGCTATGCGGTTGCTAAGGTTTTCAGAGTGGTTGTTTGCACATTGCTATGCGGTTGCTAAGGTTTTCAGAGTGGTTGTTAGCACATTGCTATGCGGTTGCTAAGGTTTTCAGAGTGGTTGTTAGCACATTGCTATGCGGTTGCTAAGGTTTTCAGAGTGATTGTTAGCACATTGCTATGCGGTTGCTAAGGTTTTCAGAGTGGTTGTTAGCACATTGCTATGCGGTTGCTAAGGTTTTGTTAGCACATTGCTATGCGGTTGCTAAGGTTTTCAGAGTGGTTGTTAGAACATTGCTATGCGGTTGCTAAGGTTTTCAGAGTGGTTGTTTGCACATTGCTATGTGGCTGCGAAGGTGTTTCAGAGTGGTTGTTAGCACATTGCTATGCGGTTGCTAAGGTTTTCAGAGTGGTTGTTAGAACATTGCTATGCGGTTGCTAAGGTTTTCAGAGTGGTTGTTAGCACATTGCTATGTGGCTGCGAAGGTGTTTCAGAGTGGTTGTTAGCACATTGCTATGTGGCTGCGAAGGTGTTTCAGAGCGGTTGTTAGCACATTGCTGTGTGGCTGCGAAGGTGTTTCAGAGTGGTTGTTAGCACATTGCTATGCGGTTGCTAAGGTTTTCAGAGTGGTTGTCAGCACATTGCTGTGTGGCTGCGAAGATGTTTCAGAGTGGTTGTTAGCACATTGCTGTGTGGCTGCGAAGTTGTTCTGGGTGGTTATTAGCACATTGCTATTTGGCTGCAAAGGTATTTTAGAGTGGTTGTCAGCACATTGCTATGTGGCTGCGAAGGTGTTTCAGAGTGGTTGTTAGCACATTGCTATGTGGCTGCGAAGATGTTTCAGAGTGGTTGTCAGCACATTGCTGTGTGGCTGTGAAGTTGTTCTGGGTGGTTATTAGCACATTGCTATGTGGTTACTATGGTGTTTCAGAGCAGTTGTTAGCACATTTCTATGTGGTTGCTAAGGTGTTTTAGAGTGGTTGTCAGCAAATTGCTATGTGACTGCGAAGGTGTTTCAGAGTGGTTGTTAGCACATTGCTATGTGGTTGCTAAGGTTTTCAGAGTGGTTGTTAGCACATTGCTATGCGGTTGCTACGGTGTTTCCGAGCAGTTGTTAGCACATTGCTATGTGGTTGCTAAGGTGTTTCAGAGTGGTTGTTAGCACATTGCTATTTGGCTGCGTAGGTGTTTTAGGGTGGTTGTCAGCACATTGCTATGTGGCTGCGAAGGTGTTTCAGAGTGGTTGTCAGCACATTGCTGTGTGGCTGCGAAGTTGTTCCGGGTGGTTATTAGCACATTGCTATGTGGTTACTACGGTGTTTCAGAGCAGTTGTTAGCACATTGCTATGTGGTTGCTAAGGTGTTTCAGAGTGGTTTTCAGCACATTGCTGTGTGGCTGCGAAGGTGTTCTGGGTAGTTGTAAGCACATTGCTATGTGGCTGCGAAGGTGTTCTGGGTGGTTGTTAACACACTGCTATGTGGTTGCCAAGGTTTTCTGGGTGGCTGTTAGCACATTGCTATGTGGTTGCAAAGGTGTTCTGGGTGGCTGTTAGCAAATTACTATGTGGTTGCTATGGTGTTTCAGAGTGGCTGTCAGCACATTGCTATGTGGTTGCTAAGGTGTTTTAGTGTGGTTGTTAGCACATTGCTATGTGGCTGCAAAGGTGTTCTGGGTGGTTGTTAGCACATTGCTATGTGATTGCTACGGCGTTTCAGAGTAGTTGTTCGCACATTGCTATGAGGCTGCGAAGGTGTTCTGGGTGGTTGTTAGCACACTGCTATCTGGTTGCATATGGCTCATGTTCCTTGTTTAATGTAAATCTAAGGGATTTTTGTTGTAGACTTTGTTTTGTCTTCAACTTCCCCTATTCATGCTACCCTTTTTCTTTTGTCTGTTTTTTTTTCTATTTCACTCTCTGAAGTCGACTGATTCTGACCCAGTTTGCTGTTGCTGATGCGCTTCTGTTCCACTTGTCCTTTCAGAGCTCGAACCCTGCGCAGTTTGGCCTCCTGGTTTTCAGCATTCTCCCGCAACTGTCGCAGTTTTTCCTGGTCAGAAATCTGCTGCTGCTGCTTCCGCTGGTCCTGCAGCTTCATGAATTGCAGTCGCTGTTCCTTTGAGGTGTAAGGTCAACAACTCACTCAAACTCGTTTTAAGATTAAATAAGACATTAAATGGGCTAACTGTTTTCATTTACACTGGGGTAAAAAAAAAAAAGTTGGTATGCTGGTCTTAGCTGGTTGAAGTTGAGAGTGAGCACTGTAAATTATCACAGAATTTTAATTTTTGGGTGAACCATTCCTTTCAATGGCACTGTACCTTAGAGGCCAGGACCTGTTGTTGTGCATTGATCTGTTGTTGTTGACGTGACGCCATCTCTTGCAGCTCACTCAGAGTGATGTCCATAGGAGGGGGCGCCATCTAGAAAAATTAGAGCAATATTTTAGCTATATGCGAACATCTATTGGGACTCAATGCTGTCAATGTTAAATAGTCGTTGTAAAGAGACTAACAAACAGATTTGGTGACAATCGTTTGTGCAGGAACCACAAGGTATTGAACACTCACTCCATTCTCCATGAGTCTGTCCACTGTCCCCTTTACAGCATTTCTCCTGATAAGAGGCTCTGCAGCTCTGTGACCTCCTGGAGTTCACAGTGACATACAGAGAGAGACAGAGAGAGAGAGAGAAAGATGGGAGAGCATGACAGATAGTGTGATAGATAACAGCTTGCACAGACAGAAGCACAAAGACATCAGGACTGACCCAATATTCATTTAAATACAAGTGAACATAATCAGGATCCTTTGTCCCACCCCAGGGATAGTTCACCTAAAAATTCTGTCATCTTTTACTCTCCCTCATGTTGTTCAAAACCTGTATGACTTTTTCTTCTGTGGAACAATAAATGAGAAATACTGAAGAATGTTCACACAATTTTTTTTTTTTTTTTTTTTTTTTTTACATACAAATAGAAGTGAATGTGGACTGAGGACAAAAAAAGCCCTATAAATGTACTGTAGTCCATATGAATTTTGTGCTATATTCCAAGTCTTATGAAGCCATATGATAGCTTTGAGTGAAAAACAGATTGATTATTTAAGTTGTTATTCACAGAAAAGCTTGACAAAAAAAATTGTGGTTGCAGTGAGGCTCTTACAATGGAAGTGAATGGGGCCAGTCTATAAAACTTAAAATACACAAGGTTTCAAAACTATAGCCACAAGACGTAAACATTATACTGTATGTCTTAACATGATTTTAGTGTTATAAAATCAGGGGTTTACCAGCGCTATGCCGTTAACCAGATTACAGGGTTTACCAGCTTTTATGTCTACATGACAACAAAGTTGTAATACTGGATATAACTTTATACAGATAACGTTAATAAACAATTTTTATCAAACTAAAATAATTTAAACTAATAATATTTACATCTTGTGGCTATACTTTTGAAACAGTGAATATTTTAATGTTAATTGACTGGCCCCATTCACTTCCATTGTAAGTGACTTACTCTAACCTTGTTTTTTGCTTCTTTTTTTTATTCTAAAAATGGTTGAAATTATTTTTGGGTACTCAACATTATGCCACACATGCTGTCGTTTGAACTTAATTAGATTGTACGGAACATTCCTTTAAGACAATGATGCAGAATGTCTCGTAAATAGCGATAGGCATTTTGAATAATTTTGTAGTTGAATACTCTAACACATGATGAACGATTAATCGATTACTTGAAATTTTGAATTTAAGTTAAACCTTCAAACCATGTTTTTCTTATGAAAAAAATAGCACTATGCATAAACAACATTTAGATAAAAAAAAACAACAACAACAACAAAAAAAACAACAACAACAAACAAACATTTGCACTCACACATACATTCCAAGTCTTCTGAAAACTTTAAATAATGACATAATTCTCATTTTTGGGTTAACTATTCCTTTAATAACACAAACATAGGCAGTTTAATTGTTGCCTATGGCAGGCAAAGGCACAAAGGAAAGTTAATATATGATATTCAAGTTGTGTTTTTACTAGTTGAATATTAAAAACTGAACGATTACTCAATAAATCGAGTACTTTATTGAATACACATCGTGCATCGTGCACATCGCCGATCGCAACATTCTAAGTTTGTAACCGATCGCAACACCCTAAGTTTGTAACCGACTGCAACGCTCTAAGTTTGAATATGTGGAAGCAAGAATGAAATTTTAGATCTACAGTGATGTCAAGATTTTCTGTGAATTACAGCTTACATTTCAGTCTGTTTGTCACACAAAGCTATCGAATGGCTTCATAAGACTTGGAATATGGCACATACGTCGCATGGACTACTTTTATGGGTCTTTTTTATCCTCAGCCCCCATTCACTTCCATTGTATGGAAAAAGCTGCGTGAAAATTCTTCAGAATTTTTCATTCTGTGTTTTATGTAAGAAAGTAAGTCATATGGGTTTCAAACGACATGAGGGTGAGTAAATGATGACAGATTTTTTTATATTTGGGTAAACTATCCTTTAACAACTACATCTATACAAAATAATAATATAAAAAATGATTCAAACTATATTAAGACCTTGTCAAATTGCAAACATTTTACAAAACAGACAGACTTATGCCTACCCTCTGTGTGAACCAAGTTAAGGCTCACAACAGTCTAGACTTTGAACATACAACCAATGAAGGCCAGGTGCAATGTATTCAGCCTGAAGAACTGAGGTTTTGTGACTGAAACAGGACTGGGGCGAACCTAATTACATAACGCCTGTTTGTCCGAGCAAAAGTGCTCAATTATCCTGCATATGACTGTCGGTGCCAGGGTCCCACTTACATAACATCAACACTGGCACTGCTAGCGCTGCTTGTATGGGTTACCGGATAAACCAGTCTAAGAGCAAAACAATGGCCAACAAATGACCTTGGTCATAGTCTGACATCACAGGGGTCCTAATCAGGGCTTACCGATTACACAAGCATAGGGTTTTACCTCCATACTACAAGAAAACAAATGACAAACAAAACTAATGCAAGCCAAGCGGGGTGTAATTGAAAATAATTAAGCACGACAGAAAAATAAGGCACTCATTTGTGAGGTAAAGCCATGCACACAGGGGTGATATCGCTTGCGCTGTTGTGTAACAGCCAGTCTTTGTCCGGTAAAGAAGACCAAAGTCACTCAGAGAAATCTGAAACCGCACACACGGTTTCAAACGACAGGGATGTTTAAACTTCTCGGGGGAAATGGGAGGATTCACTTTATACACTCTGGGTAAACAAATTAGCAAAGATAATGACAGGGTACATTTGTGGTCAAAATAACTTGGAAAACAATCAACAAAACAACAAGTAGCTAGCTTTCATCACAGTTACTATGTAAGTTGTGTGAAGTTTTATAAAACTTCAGTTTTAATTATCATTCATATATTAATGTTTGTTGAACTTTTACTCATAAAATGTTTATTTTACTAGCAAAAAAAAAAAAGAAAAAAAAAAAACATTTCAAGTTTGTTCGGTTTAAAAAATAAATACTATTCTATATTGACTTTTCAAAATTAAAACCCAGGAACTTAATGTTTCTCCACAAGAGATTTGGAAGAGATCTCAACAACGTCTCAAACTGGGTGGACATGTTTACTTGACACAAGATAAAGATCTTTTCTGATTTGTTCCAAAGCCCTTTAGGCATTCCCCACACAACATGCCTATCTGCAGTAAATTTTCATTCCGCAACACAGCCGCAACCATGTCATATTTACAACCCTCTATTCACAGTCTCCCATAAAAGGAAATGACATTCACGCCCATTCGCTACAATGGCAATGGCCACATGGCCATGACAGCAGACCGCCGAGGGCGAGAGGATGTAATCGAATGGGACTGTGATTTGACACAAAAAAGAGCCAATCTATATTCCAATCACCATCCAACTATACAGTACATCAGATGGTAAATTATAAACAAGCCCTGAATTGAGAACAAACCCTTCCTCCAATTTCTTTGATTGCTGTTATCTTTGTATGGGACTATTCAAAATTAGTTTTCAAAATTAGACATACAAGGAGTTGGTAACTAAAATTAGATTTCAAATACGCCAACAATGAAGAAAAATAAAAAGCCAAAATTTGGTGACTCTGTTTGAGTGATCCTCACGAAACCTGTCAACAAAATGTCCTGGTCATATATAACCCCAAATCAAGACAAAAAATATGAAATTATATCTTACATAAAGAAAACGAAGCCTACATTTAGGAACATTGTGATTTTTTACAATGTGACATTATTTTCAGGACACTATTGCGAAAGACTGGTAGAGAGCATGCCAAGACGCATGAAAGCTGCGATTGAAAATCAGGGTTATTCCACCAAATATTGATTTCTGAACTCTTCCTAAGTTAAAACATTAGTATTGTTTTGTTTATAAATGAATATGAACTTGTTTTCTTTGCATTATTTGAGGTCTGAAACACTCTAAACGACAAAATGTTTATTTGGAATTTGGGAGAAATGTCGTCAAATACTTAGCAAAAATTTTGTGAAAATGAAATAGTTAATTTGGTTTTCATTTGAAATTTTGATCATTTAGAATTGCAGAAAATTGGGGGCCTGGGTAGCTCAGTGAGTACTGACGCTGACTACCACCCATGGAGTCGCGAGTTCGAATCCAAGGCGTGCTGAGTGACTCCAGCCAGGTCTCCTAAGCAACCTGATTGGCCCGGTTTCTAGGAAGGGTAGAGTCACATGGGGTAACCTACTCGTGGTCGCTATAATGTGTTGCTCTCGGTGGGGCGCGTGGTGAGTTGTGCATGGATGCCGCGGAGAATAGCGTGAAGCCTCCACACGCACTATGTCTCCGCAGTAACGCACTCAACAAGCCACGTGATAAGATGCGTGGATTGACATCTCAGACGCGGAGGCAACTGAGATTCGTCCTCCGCCACCCAGATTGAGGTGAGTCACTACGCCACCACGAGGACTTAGAGCGCATTGGGAATTGGGTATTCCAAATTGGGGAGAAAAAAAAAAAAAAAATAATTTTAAAAAAAGAATCGCAGAAAATAAGGTCCATTAGAATCAACTGTCAAAATTATACGTTAAAAAATAAGAATGTAGATAAATCATTTTTTCAAAATCAAACAAAATTCTATTGATATAATTTAGATTATTTTTATTCATGTTTCAAAAAGTTTAATGAAACCTTTATAAATGTATGAATTGTTTAATTTAGATTTGTTTTTTTGGCAAATAATTTTTTTTAAAGAGTTTTTTAAATGTTATAAGACTTCATCACATAGGAGCACCCAATGAACTTTCGACTGAATTGCAAGACACACTCCCTTGAACATAGCATGGTTGTCAATGAAACATTTGTAGAGAGGTCATATTTTTTTTAACATCCACTTTTAACAATACTGTTTTTATTTTCACACGAGTATCACTGAGAGAAAACCTTTTCTCCATTTTATTTTTAAGTGGCTCTCATTGTCCTCCATACATTTACAGTCAAGATGAATCAGACTGTCCCGTATCATCTCTCTATCCCTCACCTGTATCGTGTCTGGGTGCTCGGTCATGTCGCAGGAAGAATCGCACCTCCGCCCTCTGCTGACCCCAGCGCTGCAGCACTTCAACGATTCGTTCGCTGTCACCAATCACACGCTCTGAGTAAGGACCAATTAGAAGCAGGGGATGCAAATTAGGTGGCAAAGTTCCATTCTACAGTGATGCACCACTGCACCTTTATGTCACTGTCGCATGGACAGGTGCAGCAACAAAACCACCCTTCTGTACATTTGTACATGATGTCCTAAAAGTGCATTGACTTTGGTGCAGGTTTAGTTCACCCACAAATAAACAATTCTGCCATTTTTGACAGCCGTCTAAAACTAAACCACTGTATGGTTTTATTGTACAGCAAAGAGCTGCGTAAAGACTCTTAAAAAATTATCCTTTTGTGTTTCACATTCATTCAATTTGCAATGACATGACAGTGAGTAAATGATTTATATGTGAAGCCATATCAGAATAACACACTGAAAATGTATTGCTCAAATATATGATTATGCATTTGTGGCATAATCTTGGTTACCACAAAAATAATTTCAACTATCAAGGCACTTACGGTGGAAGTCCATAAACATTAAAATACACTGTTCAAAATTATAGCCACAAGATGTAAATATAATACATGCTAACATGATTTTAGTGTGATAAAATCACTTACTAACTTTATCTGTGTAATGTTATATCCAATTTACAACTTTGTTGCCATTTTCTGTGGTAATCAACATTATGCTACAAAAGCTGTCGATTGAGCTTATCTTGTTGAACACGGAACATTCCTTTATTAAGACAACACAAAAACTGCTCTGGTCAGCACATACCAGATCCTCTCCACATCTCGGCCAGATAGCAGTCCACCTCCCCCGGCTCTTTACACATGTCCACCACATCTCGACACAGTGTCTCCGGTGTGATAGGAAGCTCGGTGAAGTCACTGTTGCTGAGGTACACGGTCAAAAACATCTGGAGCATTAAAAAAGGACACAACAGGGAGCTGTTATAATGCACCACCAATCTCATTTTAAGATCGCTTCCTTTGCAGAAACTTAATCAGTGTTGATCATTGGACTAAATACAGCCTGAATATACTCTTACATATAATTGGTTTTACAGCATTGGTTTGAAGATTAGAACTTATTTTCTAGTTCTTTCAGAAAACCATCTACCTGTCAGTGCTTTAAGCCAACACACTAAAAACATGCCAAAAATTGGGATACAATTCCAGAAAATATCATTGGTGAAACTATAATGTACCCCCAAGGGCTTTTATAATCTACAAAGAACCATAGCCAACTCAAGAACCATATACAGCAAAACTTATTCTTAATAAGAAGATGGTTCATTGCCGAACCTACGCTGCAAAGAACCATTGAGTAACCTTAATTTTTTATAGTATAGGTGAAAGGAGGTAGCTCCATTATGAATGCTCTCAACCATCTAATGTGTGACTGGTTAACTGTAGTCATGTATATACATGTACAGCTGTGACGAAATGAATGGCTGACCATGGAAAAAAAACAAAATGCTGTATTTCTGTCTTGGCACTTTAACTGCAGCCTGCACAGATGGCTGTCACATCAACAGGGTTCTTATCCAGAAATAAAACACAAGCATGGGGTAATTAGTCAGAATGCAAGGAGATAATTCATTTGTAATTCTGGCACGAACTGCAGTTCTGGATTTTCATAGGAAGATGATGAAATTGTGGTCGATGTGTGTAAATTGTCTCCGGTTACACATGTAACCTCGGTTCCCTGAGATGAAGGGAATGAAACATTGCTGTACGCACTATGGGGAGTGTCCTACAACATGACCTTGTTGAAGCCCTTATACAATCACACCAATCATCTGATTGGCAATGGTGTCTGAGCCCCGCTCCTGTAGGCGCGCAGTCGGCCTATATAAGCGGGCGCACAGTCATCATTTCTTCAGAATTTTCTGAGGGACTCATATTATGAAACTCTGAAGTAGTAGTTCGGCCAGCTTTTGCAAAGTCTCATTCCCTTCATCTCAGGGAACCGAGGTTACATGTGTAACCGGAGACGTTCCCTTTCGATTCAGTTCACTCGACATTGCTGTAATCACTATGGAGAATGATATCCCATCACGCCGCACAACGTGACATTACACTCACAGAGTTATACCACTAAATAGAGATATTCATAAGGAGTCACAGGCCACAAGCCGATGACTTATAAGTCATATTAAAGTGCATATGAATAGTCCCACGTGGCGGACACCAGATGGAAATTAATGTAGTCTGGGATCTATATGAACCATATAGATATGCACAGTATGGTTTATTAACCCTCTCACAAAATGGTTGGAAAAGTAGGTTTTATTTCTTATGGGATTGCTTATGACTTAAAGGGGCATTTCAACAGCTTATTATTAGGTGGCTGGCTTGGGCTCACCCGCTTGAATGTAATAAGCACTCTATACAGAGAGGACTTGTGAGGAGATGGATGCCACGTCCAGGTTATAAAATCTCATGAACGTGTTTTGTGAGGACCATCCTGCTGCCAAACATATGTCCTGAAAGGACACACCATTTGTCCACGCCTATGAAGAGGCCATGCCTCTGGTTGAATGCGCTTTGTCACCAATAGGGCAATTTGCGCCCTGTGACTCATAAGCAAGGTCGATCACATCAATGATCCAGTGAGAGAGCTTTTGTTTGGAGACAGTGCATCCTCTATTACAAATAAAGAGCTGATCCGACAGCCTAAACTGACGGGTGCGCTCAACATATGTATGCATGCATAACATATGCATAGATTGCACTTCATCTGAATTAAATGGTGGGGGAAAGAAGGCTTGCAGCCAAACCCCCTGAGTCTTGAAGGGCGTTGATAAAACCTTAGGCACATAGCATTTTCTAGGTTTAATGGTAGCTTTTGACAAATCTGGACCAAACTCCAGGCATGAGCTGTCAGTCGACAGCGCCTGCATGTCACCCACCAGTTTAAACGAGGCCAAAGCCAATAGGAGTGCGGCCTTTAAGGAAAGCACCCACAGTTCAACAGATTCCAATGGCTCGAAGTTTGTGAGTGCCTTCAGCACCAGATTTAAGCATCAATTCGGCACCATAGCAGGGCAAGGGGCCTTGCTCCCCTAAGGAACTTTATGACTAGATTATGTTTGCCTATCGACGAGACAGCCTCCAGGGTATGGTATGCTGAGATAGTTGCTACATAAACCTTGAGCATTGATGGGGTAAGACCAGTGCCCAGCCGCTCTTGAAGGAATGTCAAAATCTCAGCTATGGGGCAATTCACCAGGTCTTTACCATGTGAAGAGCACCAATTTGCAAACATGCGCCATTTACTTGCATAGAGGCATCTCGTGGATGGTGCTCTAACCTGTAAAATGAGCCAATACTGGCTCATGCAATGTACTCCATTCAGAGGTCACACGTGTAGGTTCCACAGCTCTGACTGTGGATGCCAAATCATGCGTTGTGCTTGAGAGAAGGTCTCTCCTCAGCGGTATTTTCCATGGAGGGCTGTCTAGTATTTTTATCATCATCCAGAAATCAGGACTGATTGGGCAATTTCGGCGCAATTAACATAATTGTTTCCATGTCCACTCTGACTTTGCACATGACAGAATGAAGGAGGCACACTGGGGGAAATGCATCCTTGCTTTTCGCCAGCCATTTGTGAGCCAGCACGTCCACGTCCAGTGGGGTCATACCAAAGGGGACAGTGGCCGTTCTCCATGGAGTTGAAAAGGTAAACTTCCGCTTTGCTAAATATTTCCCAAATCCTCATCACTGTCTGAGGATGAAGTCTCCATTCCTCTGGTAATGCTCCCTGACGTGACAAAAGATCCACTCTGAAATTCAGACAACCTGGGACATGTGTCGCATGCAATGAGAGGAGATGACACCCGCTACATTGGAGGAGGCGTTGTGTCATGCTCTTTAATTGTGGTGATCGGAGCCTGCCCTGGCGATTTATGTACGCCACTACTGTTGTGTTGTCCGAACGAATCAGAACATGGTGATTCACAATGTCGCCATTCACAGCCAGTATTTCTAGGCGGTTGATGTGCCACACCCGTTTCGCATCTGCTCAGATGCTGAAAATCGGGCATCCTTCGCACACCGTGCCCCAACCTGTGCTGGATGCATCTGTGGTCCACCACTTTTCTGAAAATTTGACCCAGCATAACACCCTGTTGGTAGAAGGCCGGCGCTGTCCATGGTGCTAGAGCAGCCAGACAGCGGCGAGTCACCGCAATGCGCATGCGCCCTAGGATCCAGGCGCAATGTGGAACGTGTTGCTTGAGCCAGTACTGGTCTCACGTTAACAGACCTGATGGTATGACGTGTATGCTGCCGCCATAAAACCCAGCATTCTCTGAAATTACTTCAGTGGCAATGTTTTCCCCAGTTTGATCCGAGACAGACATCGAATAATGGTCTATACGCGCTCGTTTGTGAGGTGCGCACGCATGCTCATGGAGTCTAGACAAACTCCTAAAAAGGAGATTTGCTGGCTGGGGAAAAGTGTGCTTTTCGCCAAGTTGACATTCAGACCCTGGTTTTTCAGATGGCAAAGCAGCAAGTCTCTGTGTTCACTCAGTAGTGCCTCTGAATGGGCTAGTAATAACCACACTATTCATTTTCAATGGGGCGAGCACTGCATTGATACATTTTGCGAACATGCAGGGAGCCTGAGACAGACCGAAAGGAAGGACTCTGAATTGATATGCAGTTCTCTTGAATGCAAATCTCAAAAACCGCCTGTGACACGGTGCAATTGGTATATGAAAGTACGCGCCCTTCAGATTTTTTTACGCAAACCATTCCTGAGGATGGATGTGCAATAAGATCTGTTTCGGAGTTAACATTTTGAATGGGCACTTCGCTAGCGAGCGATTCAAGGGTCTCAGATCTAGAATGGGCCGAAGCACGCCGTCTTTATTTGGAACAAGAAAATAAAGTCTGTAAACCCTGCTGTGTGTGTCGAAGTCTGGGACAGTCTCTATCGTGTTTTTTGCGAGGAGACTGAGAATCTCTGTGCACAACCCTGGTCGGCCCACAGAATGCAAAATGGCAGTGAAGCGAGGTGGCAGGTGTACAAACTGAATCGTATAACCGTGCTCAATCATTTTTTATCACCCAGTCTGACATGCCCATGAGGGCTACAGGAGCTAAAGCGCCACTCACCATAGGGAAGCGTATGAGCATAATGTATGGGTTGCATTATACGTGAAGAGGAAATGGCCTTTTTCTGAGAATGTGTGAGCGCCCCGTGTTTGTACAATAGGCGCTTTTTTCTCTTTTGTGAGAATAATCTTTGTTTGAGTAATACTCACCGAAGCAACATTTTGAACAATGTCCCGTTCCCGATGAACAGAATTGGGGAAGAGGGGAGAAACACTGTGTGCCTCGAATCGAGCCTTCCTCGGCATTGCCAAAGAGACCGTCAGATGACACCGGGGTGTTGAGGAGGGTGGCTCACCTCACCTATATTGGCTGAATGTGCACCTACAGGGGCAACACCATTGCCAATCAGAGGATTGGCTTGATTGTCTAAGGGTTTCAACAAGTTCATGTAGAAGGACCCTCTCCATAGTGCTTACAACAATGTTGGGTGAACTGAATCGGAAGGGAACTCAATTTTCACTAACATATCTTACCATAAATACAAATTCATGATAAGTTAAATGTCTCTCAATTTAATCTCATTTCAGTCATAATAAGTCTCTGAATAAATTTTTAACTATTATAATGAATATGACAAGTTAGTAGGTTAAGTCTTGGCTGACTAGATCTGCTTAGGCTGCTGCTGTAGAACAAGTATGAAGACTTGCTTCTGCTAGCACATATGCAGACATATTGTATTCAACATGCTGCACATTTAAACATAAGACATGCTGCTGCTGCACAGTTAGACATCTACAATACCTTTATAGCAAATCTAGCCATGTGGTGCTGGGAAGGAGGAGGGGTTTAGTGAGAAAACTCGTAGCGCACTGCAGTGAAACCTGCAAACAACAATTTAGGCAATTTAACCAATTTAGCAATTTAGCGTTCAAATTTGGGAACAATTATTCCCATGGTTCCTGTCTCAATATCTTCGCCGTCCAATCACCGATTTTATTTCTGAAAACTGGCAGATACTCATGACAATATCAGCTAAACGCACATATGATTGGTTTAGGGGTTACTGGGCGTGAATAATAAATGTATTGTCATCAGCGTCATCCTCCATTTGCCTAAGCGGAGCCAGAGAGGATACACCGGGAGATTACCTCCAGTGTTGGACTTACTGCTTTAAATTGAAAACTGAGGTGATCTTTCGAGGTAAGACAAGTTATTTAACAGGTGTTGTCAATATTGTCTATTGAAAGTCAAAACATTTTAGTTACGAAGCATTTATTTGTAGGAGTAATGCTAGTTATTTCTGGAAATAATGACATGACCGTTGGCGTTCATCGGACAGGCAGCTAGCCTCTATTTTTAAGCAAATTTCTGTGAAACTTGCTAAATAAACATTAGCTAGCAATACTATGTAAATTTTTAGCTAAATATCAGTAAGTTTTTTGGCCAATTTTGTCGCTTGTGAAAAATCTGCCTGAACTAATGTGAGGCAGAGAGCAGATGCTGTTCAGGTCTTTTTTTTTTTTTCTATTTTTTTTTTTTTTTTTTGAAGCTATTCAGACCTGCCTGGAAACTGGCCTGCTAGTTAGATAAGTTATCTAGTTTGTTGATTTTCCCTTGTAATAATAATAATTAAAAAAATATTATTTAATAAATAAATAAATTATTAATAAATAAAAAATTCATTTGCATTACATAGTTTTAGTTTGTTTATATTAAAACTATGTAATGCAAATGAATGGAAATTTTATATGCAATTAAATTACATAAATCTTACAAATAGGCTTAAATATTTCTGTGAGTGTATCTTTCTATAATTTAGCAGATAGCCTTACCCATCCATCACACAGACATGATTTAGATTGTGTATAGCTTCCTGTTCACAAGGAAAGTGTGAGAGGACTGTCTGCATTTGGACAATCTGGTTAGTCTGCAAGCCTTTGGTGACTATTCAGTGTACAGATTTGTGACGAACACACTGCTGGCTACCAACTGTGTAATTTTTTTCTGTTGTAGAGATGGATAGAGACTATGGCTCCCTGCTGAGCACTCTCAAGAGGAGGAAGCAGCTGACTGCTGATGAGCTTAGGTTCATAGCAAAAGAGGACATTGCTCATGAGGGCATGAGCACACAGGAGGAAGATCTGCTGAACCAGGAACTACTGCAGGAAGACCCAGACCACGAGGAGATGGAGGATAAGATGGAACCTGATCCCCAGCCAAGACCATCAAATGGGTATATATGAATCTGTATGTATTGTTTGTTTCTATTTCTCATATGACTGATACTCACAGTAACACTAACACTGTTACTCTTATTATTTTGGGTATGGCTAGCCATTCTCGCACAGGTCCCAAGTCAGCTAGAATGCGTAAACGCTTCCTTGACTTTGTTTCTTATCCCTTGTACTCTGACATCGATACACAGGCACGAAAACCTCTCCCATTTAAGCCTAGCCGTCCATTCGGTATTGACTTAGGTAGCGTGCGTCAGGCTGTGCGGTCAACCTCCAATGTGATGTTGCGAGAAATTGACTTTTTCATGCTGTTTTTTACTCAGGCTGCAGTTGCTGAGATATGCAGCTTTACAAACCATCAGGGTGGGAGCTCGTCCTAAACTGTCCGTCATATTCCAGCTACCAAGGATCTTGGATGGAGGTGACCCCCGATGAATTTTACAAATTTCTTGTGTTGCTTATTCACATGAGATTTTCAATTCTCCCTGATTCCAATCGTCATTGGGGAACCAAGACACTTCAGGGCTCGTGGGCGAGGGGATTTATGTTGCGTGACCGCTACAAGGCTCTTTTAGCAGCTTTACATGTTGTAGACCCTACCACAGAGGATAATCAGGATCGCCTTAGGAAATTGCATTATCTTATGGACCACCTCAAACAAAAATGCCAGCAGCATTGGTATGGTCAAGTCTAAAGCTCGGTCAGGATTTAAACAATACATGAAGGGCAAGCCTACTTGGTGGGGTTTTAAATTATGGGTAATTGCAACATCAGACTCGGGGTATACTCTCGACTTTAATGTTTACACAGGTTGTCATGATGGGCGTGTCACTGACTTGGCCACCAAAGTTGTTGAATAGTTACTGCAGCCATTCAAAGACCAGGGCCACAATGCTTGGTTTGACAACTTTTACATGTCCCCAGCTCTTATGGTTAAGTTGTTAGAAATGGGAACTAATGCCTGTAGGACATGCAGGGTGAATCGTAAACTGTTTCCTGCAGAATTCAAAGTCATAAAAAGATGGGAACGCAAGACAGCTCGTGGGGATATGAGGTGGTGTAGGAATGAGGGGAATATACTTGTAATTCAGTGGAAGGACACGCGTGCAGTTACATGCCTCTCCAATTTCCACAATGCAAATGGCTCAACCGAAATTACTAGGTTTGTAAAAAATGATGGCGACTGGACAAAAGAAGTAGCCCTCCAGCCCACTGTCATCAGCGATTACAACAAAAACATGGATGGTGTTGATAGGTCAGACCAAATGATAAAATCTTATGACGTCCTACAAAAAAACTCTAGTGGTGGAAGACTCTTTTTTTTCCACTTCATAGACATTGCCGTCGTCAATAGTTTCATATTGTTTAAGGAATGGTAACACATTCATGCAGCACCAGGGGATGAGCGTAGACCGGTGAACTTAACCCAGATAGATTTCAGAGAAAACATGGCTCGTCAGCAGGGAGGTATCGATATTCACGCAAGTTTCCCTTTGCATACACTAAAGCCCATAGTATCTCCTTCGTCATCACTCCACACAGCCCATGTCCCTAAATTTGAAGAGTCCTCTTAGAGATGTTGGCTATGCTATTGGAAAGTAGGACTGAAAATAAAACTAAAGTACCTTGTTGCGCACCGGAATGTAATGGCAAAAGACTTTGCTTGGTTCGCGATAGGAACCATTTTCAGTCTTGGCACTCAGCTGAGTGTGACCAGTTTCGCGAAGAGGTCTAGGTTGGGCCGTGTTTACTGGTGTTGTTGTCCTCCCCCTCCCCTCTTTTATCCCTCTCTTCTCTCCACAGTAATTGCAGTTGTTGAGTATTTATGAATTTATATATATTCTGTTCCTGCACTCATTATTAAAAATGTATTTACTGTAGATAGTTCGAAAGTTTGATTTTGTATGTTTTGCTGTCTAATTCGTGTGTAATTCTAATGTTCAAATTCAATAAAGTGTGTGTTTTATTGAACATAAAATGTATATTTCAGTGTGTGTCCATCAATTTCAGATGCAATCTCAATTTATTATTGCAGGTGCTCAAAAGGAGTATTTGAGGAGTGGTCATGTGAAATGTATCTTAACATTCTAAATGTTTGTTTTATTCTGTTTTCCCACTAATAACTAGAATGGGCATCACTTTTAAACAATAGATTATATTTCTAAGCTGTCTGCTATTCTACATTGCCTACAAAATTATGTATATTTCATACACTCTAAGTTTCCCTCTAGCTTGTAATTAAATGGTTGAAAATGCAGTTGTCTGATGAAGTATGGTGGCCAGAGAAGATTTTTGTAACAATTGCTGTGTGAAATCTTATTGATAAAGGATGATTAGCCTTAAATAATCATACATATATTTATATCATTTGAGAGCCCTAGTTCTTCTCTTCAATATGGTATATACAGTTCAGGTGTGTGATGTTATATGAATATGAATATAATATGAATATGGATATGAATATCATATTCTGGCACAGAATGGAATTTTCTGAATTTTGGGCTCAGGCTTTAAAGGGTTAAATGCTAGACAAAGAGGGAGTACACGTGTTAATTGGCTAACAGATTACAAGTCAAAGGACCAATTGGATTGGGTCATGAAGTACGTGAATCGATTGACTAACAGATTACATGTTCAAATGACCTATAGCTTGCGCCATGTAGCATTTCGTGACTGAGCTTAAAGTCAACGCTGTCTAGCAGAAATGATTTAGATATTAAAGAGATTCCACTTGAATATTTTTTCATTCCTTTTAATGTTATTTACTGTTAAATGAATACCATTTTTACAAATTTGTCGATTGATTTTGCATCTCTTTTGTGGCTTGACATTCAAACCAAACCGTTTGTTTTTTTAATTGGCCCAGCCCAAATTATTTCAGAAAAGCATGTGAACTTTTTTTTTACTAACCAAAATGGTGCTGGCAATTTCTACAGCCTTAATTTCCCAACCGAATTTTACCAGCTGAATTTGTGACCCAAAAACCACCACTCGAATACTAAAAACTTGAATTTACCAACCCGATTACACCAGGTCTTTCTCTCCCCAAGACCATGAATTTCATATAAACTTTTTCAAATTTAGATTCTGGAGGATTCTGACACTATATAATCTCAGAACATACGTCAAAAAAGCTGTCATTAAACAGAAGACCTTTTAAAATAGCTCTTGACGTATCTAAATGCAGTGATCAGTATTTCATGATCTGTGTAATATCCAGAGCTGTGACACTCATCACACACAGCTGTGCGATAAGGGTTTAAGAGGCTTTAACACACATACACATTCAAGTTTAATCTGCCTTTGGATGTGCACATGACTGGTAAGACACTTTCATCCACGTCCACTGTCTTGCTGCAGGTATGTATGAATTAATGGTTGACAAGGTTCAGGAATGCAGTTGATCTGAAAGGGTCAGTAAAAATTTGTCCTGATAAGGGTTCCATACTACGAAAAGGGTGAAAGAAATGTGATAAAAATTAATTTGTGTCAATGATCAGGTTTCCATCAAAGTTGTGATGGAACTGAATATTACAAAATAATTTGTGAATAAAGCAGTGTTTCCAACCCATGTGTTCAAGAGAACAAAATAGCCACTTCCAGGGAAATTGGTGCAAAATAAAATGGAAGTTGTAGCCACTGGGGAAGCCGCTGTGGCTCTTAATCAAGTGTAATAAATTACTTCTGGTTTAAAATACTCTGACTAACTTCATGTATGTTAGCGATCGGCGGCAGATGTCTTATGTCTGAGAGGGGCAATGTGTCATTCTAGCCAATCATTTTGATAACAGGCTTTGGCTCCAGCATTTCAGAATGACCATGGTAATATTTGAAATGTTGTGTGATGATATTGGTTCCTTAGTTTATCCAGTTATGAGCAAATGATTCAGTCACATTACTTTTTTGATGCGCATCTAAGAATATATTCCGTAAATGTTTTTCTATCAAAGTCTATTTTGGATGCATTTTTGGAAATTTTATTTGCTTCGTGAATTTTATGTTGCAGCATTTTTATTTTATTTTATTGCGACATCCCAAAATTCACATAAAAAATACTCGGATGGAAACACATTTGCCTTCATCAAATGTAATTTAATTTGGTGAAGAGATGAAAAGGCGGTTTTACACATGATGCGGTCAACACACTTTCCCTATACATTTTCAGTGAGTGATAGGCAGCAAAACGGATGTGGCAGTCGAAGCAGCGCCGCTTTCCAAGCTCGTTCACGAGAAACCTTCCGCTTTATTGTGCATGACTGCTTGCGGTGCACACCACGCAAGATAAAAATATTCTATCTTGCCACTAACCAATCAGAGCAGAATTTATTCACAACCAATCAAACAACATTTAACTTTTATGTAGTCAAAAACAACATGGAGACGAATATACTCGCTGATGCTGAATTTCCTCCTTACAAATTACGTTTCAACAAATAAACAGCCTCATGGAAAGCTGTGAGTGGATGAGTCGGTGTACTAGGTGAAAATAGACTACGGAAACATGTATGTCTTATGTCTGGAAAATAGACGACTGTGTAATGTATACAAATGGGCCATGGACCTATACTTTAATTTTCTCTTCTGCAATAGGCATCTGAAACATCAACTTTAGATAAACAGAAAATACTATTTCCCAGGCGGGTTATTGGCACAGTGTTTTGTGGATTTTGAAAGTTCATTTGTAGCCTCCCATTTTAATTATTGATGTGATGTTATTTATACTATACCAATTTGCCAATAAAAATACAACTGAAGTCAGAAGTTTACATACACTTAGGTTGAAGTCATTAAAACTCATTTTTTAACCACTCCACAGATTTAATATTAGCAAACTATAGTTTTGGCAAGTCGTTTAGGACATCTACTTTGTGCATGACACGAGTAATTGGTCCAACAATTGTTTACAGATAGACTGTTTAACTTTTAATTGACAATTCAAGTGGGTCAGAAGTTTACATACGCTAAGTTAACTGTGCCTTTAAGCAGCTTGGAAAATTCCAGAAAATGATGTCAAGCCTTTAGACAATTAGCCAGTTAGCTTCTGATAGGAGTTGCACTGAATTTGGAGGTGTACGTGTGGATGTATTTTAAGGCCTACCTTCAAACTCAGTGCCTCTTTGCTTGACATCACTGGAAAATCAAAAGAACTCAGCCAAGACCTTAGAAAAAGAATTGTGGACCTCCACAAGTCTGGTTCATCCTTGGGAGCAATTTCCTAACACCTGAAGGTACCACATGCATCTGTACATACAATAGTATGCAAGTATAAACACCATGGGACCACACAGCCATCATATCGCTCAGGAAGGAGACACATTCTGTCTCCTATAAATGAATGCAGTTTGGTGCGAAAAGTGCAAATCAATCCCAGAACAACAGCAAATGACCTTGTGAAGTTGCTGCAGTAAACAGGTAGACAAGTATCTATATCCACAGTAAAATGAGACCTATATCGACATAACCTGAAAGGCTGCTCAGCAAGGAAGAAACTACTGCTCCAAAACTGCCATAAAAAAGCCAGACTACAGTTTGCAAGTGCACATGGGGACAAAGATTTTACTTTTTGGAGAAATATCCTCTGATCTGATGAAACAAAAATTGAACTGTTTGGCCATAATGACCATCGTTATGTTTGGAGGAAAAAGGGTGAGGCTTGCAAGCCAAAGAACACCATCCCAACCATGAAGCATGGGGTTTACAGCATCATGTTGTGGGGGTGTTTTGCTGCAGGAGGGATTGGTGCACTTCACAAAATAGATGGCATCATGTGGAAGGAAAATTATGTGGATATATTGAAGCAATATCTCAAGACATCAGCCAGGAAGTTAAAGCTTGGTCACAAATGGGTCTTCCCAATGGACAATGACTCCAAGCATACCTCCAAAGTTGTGGCAAAATGGCTTAAGGACAACAAAGTCAAGGTATTGGAGTGGCCATCACAAAGCCCTGACCTCAATCTGATATAAAATTTGTGGGCAAAACTGAAAAAGCATGTGTGAGTAAGGAGGCCTACAAACCTGATTCAGTTACACCAGTTCTGTCTGGAGGATTGTGCCAAAATTCCAGCAACTTATTGTGAGAAGCATGTGGAAGGCTACCCAAAACGTTTGACCCAAGTTAAACAATTTAAAGCAATGCTACCAAATACTAGCAAAGCGTATGTAAACTTCTGACCCACTGGGAATGTGATGAAAGAAATAAATGCTGAAATAAATCATTCTCTCTACTATTATTCTGAAATTTCACATTCTTAAAATAAAGTAGTGATCCTAACTGACCTAAGACAGGGAATGTTTTCTACGATTAAATGTCAGGAATTGTGAAAAACTGAGTTTAAATGTATTTGGCTAAGGTGTATGTAAACTTCTGACTTCAACTGTATAAAGTAACATGCAGTCCGTTTCTTTAGTCGTTAAAAACAAAACTCATCAAATGTGTTGACAGGTGGCAAGATGCCATCAATATCTACAATTATATTGTTTAGCCTTGATACTATAATTTTACATTAATATAAAAATAACTTATTACAATATAGTTATAAAACATTTTATGAAAAAATAAGTGGCATTTCATTTAAATGCAATCACACATGAAAACTAATACAATATTTACAGTAGGGGTGTAACGGTTCTCGGTAAAAAACCGAACTGTACGACTCGCCACCCACAGTTCGGGAAGCATTGGCACCACGGTTGGTTCAACTCACGTTTAACGATGCATCTGGAGCACAAGTTTTTGTCAAGAAAACAAAGCTTCAAACAGCACAGTTACAAACTGCACCTGAATGGATCTGTAAATGGATATGCTCCACCCGTGTTTCACGTGTTTCAGCGCGCACACAATTCTTCCTGTTTCCTTGCATGGCTGTAATCTATCACGAGCTTCAATAATGCGCTTTGATTAATGGCAATAAGATGCCATTATAGTAATACATAGATACATGATTCATCACCCAGGGAAAGAGCCGAAAGTGAGCTGAAACTGCACACACTCCCTTCCATTTTTAAGCAGGCACTCAGTGCTAATTTGGACAGACATGAAACAATAACTAAAGTGCTTGGGGTGTTCATGTGGGATTTCCATGTATGATTAAAATACTCAAGCAGCATTATCACAACATCCCTTCTCATATGTATTCTAATAGCAAGGTTATTCCTTCTATAGTGATGTACAGCTTCCGAATATTGAATATGTTGAGATGAGTTTGAAGTGCACTTCATGTTGATGCATGTAGCGTATTAGTGCAGGTATTAAGTTAAAATGTTGATTTAGTATTTAGAGAAATTATTTTAGTTTTTTTAGTTAAGGACCCTGACAAAAATTAACCATGGTTTTACTATAGTAATATTGTAGTAATCATGACTGCTGTCACCATGGTTTTCTAAGCAGAAATCATGGTTTTTATACAATTAACAATGGTTTTATAACAGTAGTACTGTAGTTTCTATACAGTAACCATGTTTATATTGTGGTTACTATGATTTTACTACAAATGCCATGCTTAAACTATGGTTACTGTTGTAAACAATGATTTTTATTTAAGGGCAAACCTGTTGAAGTGTTTATCAATAGATAATTCTTTGGATTTGGCAGTAATATATATATATATATTCATTCTTTTTTTTTTTTAACAAGCAAATACTGAACCGTATCGAAACCATGACCCTTAAACCGTGATACAAACCAACCGTGAGAAATTCGAACCGTTACACCTCTAATTTAGTTATCGCCTTATAGATGCAGTAACTGAGCTGAAGCAGTGGGTGGCATTATTGCACTTCTACTGGCACGTTTCGCACCGCTTCTCGTGTGCATGGAAAACGCCTGTACAAACGAGAAGCGGTAAGATCGCAAGCAAAGCCTGCCGCCCACCGCGTCCCGTGTAAATCCAACTTTACTCTATTGTTTTTTTATTTAAAAAAACATACTTTTACATGTTGGTAAAAGCCGAAGAGACTTTGCAGTCAATGAACTAATGCACTACTCTATACTATATAGACGTCTGCAAATGTCCACTAGTTTATCTTTTAAAAATGACAAAGTGTAAATAAAATGTACGCATTTCGCAGTGGAACTTTGACCACTGCCATGTAACCATGAACAATTATCCCTACAGAAGTAAGCAATTTTTTGGAAAGTCATGCAAATTATGTCCCCACTACATGACAGATATACGTAAAATAATTGTCCTGGGGAAAAAAAAAAAAAAAAAAAAAAATCACACTTGTTTCTGTGACAGCTCTAGGCCCTGTAAACAGCTAAAAAGAATCTGACCATGCCCTGCATGTGTTAGCCAATCAGAAAACTCTGAGTTGACTCAATGAAAGTTGGGGAGAGTATTTAGAATTTTTTTTTAGAAAACCTGTCTAAAACAGTCATATTCTTTGCAAGTCCAATTTGTGTAGCTAGTGGCGCATTTATTGCCTATAGGTAAACTTAATCGAAGCATGAAGATCGATGTCTATATCGAGCAAATCAATAATTTGGCAATTATAAAAAGCCATCTGGCTCCAAATTGTTTCATTTTAGGTAATTGTTTTTTAGTCCAGAGCCTTGCTATTTAAGTAAGACAGGGTATTATATTTCTCTTGTATACAAGATTAAATTGACTGCTAGAATTACCATTTTATCTCTCTTGGACTGATCAATTAAAGCCTTTATTGAACGAACGGCCCTTTGAGAATCATGCTGTAAATGGCATTTCATTAATCTTCCCTTAATGCATATCTTCATCTAATGTCCTTATATCGCAAAATACATGCATCTAAAACGATGCTAGAGACTAACTTCATTTGTCTCTGGTTTATGGTTTATAAGATGAGCTCTTAGAAGGTCCATATCGAATTATGGACAGAGCATATTGCCTCACGTCTACTTATAAACCACAAACCCCTTAAAGTATGTACTTTTTCCCTTATAATGGAGATGTTAATTTGTGTGATGTTAATAGTGTAATTCTAGACAGAATGTATATCATGATGTTGAAAAAGTGTTTATTTTTTTCATGATATATGAAGCAATGCTGGAACCTATCATTCTCTCTGCCTATCCATCTATCTATGTTAATGCTTTTTCCTTGGGTCCTCCTGCAAATGATTTTAAGCAGGGCATCGGTCTAAATGAGAAGTGGTTTGGAATCAGTGTTTGGTTAAAAAAAAAAAGGTTATCGAAAAGCCCTTTTGCCATTGGTGGGTATTCCACAGTCCCGGGGGGTATTCCACAGTCAATCCCAAGTGTAAAAGTCCTGAGAATTCTTGACAGAATATAACGTTATCCTGTCCCAGGGCATGGGGAAAAGCTTTAGGATTAAAGTAATGCAGTATGTCAATATTTTGCAACAGGCCACTGTTTATGTTGCCCCAAGATACCACAAGTGATGTAATGGATTTGAATAGGCAAACATATTGGCGTTTACCATTTGCTGATACACACTGGCCTGCTCATTTTAATATTGGAAATTCATGGAATGTTCAAGAGACTTCACAGTGTATGGGTAGTTGACATGAAATACTCTAGAGTCACAAAAGATTCAACAATGTCTCCAACTGTTTTCAGATTTGCCAAGATACCAAAGTCTGCACACAAATGTCAGAGATCTAAATATGAACTCAAATATCTTCAAAATTCTTCCAAGAAATCTGAGCTATACCATCCACATAAATATTATAGCTCTACACTCTGTGTCAACAATTGTCTCATTCATGTCCATTTTTATCGTACAACTGTGTTGTATTGTATTCTATTGTATTGCATTACTCTGTATCAGAACAGACTTTGAGCAATGTATTTTTCATTTGTGAATCGTACTTTGTGAAAATATGAATTTTATTTTATTTTGTGAATGTGAATTATATTATGTAATATCTGTGCTTACAAAAAATTTATTTGTCATGCGCAGGGCCAACCAAAATGAACTGGTGAAGGCAAAAAAATGATTAAATGGTGAAACACTTCAAAGAAATGGAGATCAGTTACAGCACCTAAGATATTTACTTTCTCTAATACATTCATATACATTTTATGGTCCCACTTTATTTTATATGTTTTTAACTACTATGTACTTAACCATTTGATACAACGTACTTATTAAGTGCATGCGTGTTGTTGCATTGTACTTACTTTTAGAGTACCTGCATTTAATTACATATGTAGTTACACTCTTACACTTATGCCAACCAAAAACCTAACCCTAACCCAATCCTTACCCTAAAACCTAACTCTAACAAGAAAAATAATTTCAGCGATGCATCGCGATTCATACTCAAACGATTCTGAATCGATTCTCAAAAGAATCAGAATCGATTCTGAGTTCAGTTTAAATCATGGCAGAGCAGTGGCGCACGCCAAAGACAGATGTAGAAACAAAGACGCGAGTTAAGTGCATACACTAAAGTCAAGTGAACAAACACGTTTGTTTGCAGACCAGCTGTATCAAACACATTACCATTTGTGCCCGAATGAAACAACGATCACGAAATTCTTTCACAATCCCACGCACATAGCAACGGGAGAGTTTATTCGTGATAACAGGCCAACAAACAACATGAATGACGAGCTTGCACTCATTATTGCACTGATTTGCACACAACAGGGGAAAACACAGAAGAAAATAATGACGAGGAAGCGGTTCGGGAAATGTTGGTGATGTTTTCATTAAAAACAAATTTCCAATGCCTTTCTCTACTCTTGCACGTTCTCCATTTCGTTGGCTTTTGCTTTATTGCCGGTCACTCGCTTGTCAGGACAGTGCGCACACCTGATGATAAAGGTTTGAAAAACATCATAGCTTTTGCGACAGGGTCGTGCAATCTTCTACTCGCAGAGCAAACGACAGTGCATACGAGACACTCTATACATTTCTGAAGCAACAACTGCGCTATTTAAACCGCTTTACTATCACCTGTGCAGGTGAGGATAAGATGACAACTGCACTCTCATATTAGCAGATATATCTCTCATCCTGGACCAGCAACTTCCAGTTGTGGTTAAAAATTCAAATGAATAGCATGGCATAGATTATTTTAAATAATAATGAAATACTATTAAATGATTTACAATGCTTAAAAAAAAAATAATAATAATAATAACAATAATAATAATAATAATGTTGAAGTAATAGTATTCAGTGTGTTTTGATGGAGAACCAATATTTTTTTCTTGTGCTTTTAAGAGATTTTTATAAGGTTCTAAAGAAAGAAACTGAAAAACTGAGATAATCTTTTAAACTATAGAACCATTTATTTAATCTTAAGGATGTTCCATGTTTTGTTCACAGCTCATAATGAAAAGGCATTTTAAAACAGCTGTTAAATAAAAAGCTGAAAGGGAAAAAATAGAGAGTAAAAAATACATTTTGAAGAAACTGAAAAAAGAAAGAAATTGAAGGACAAGATGCATCGTGATGCATCGAGAATTGTTTTATAATCAAATCATTACCCTTTGAATCGTAATCGAATCGTGAGGCCAATGAAGATTCACACCTCTAACCCCTAACCCTACTCCTACTCCTAAACCTACCCAAACCTCAACCTCAGTAGCAACAAATATGTATCATGAGAGAATTTTGCAGAACATGTAGTTACACAGTAAATACATTGTCTTGTATATATTTCAATGTTACTATGTAGTAGATAAAGACATCCAATTTAAAGGTGTGTCAAACTTTATCATGTTGACTATCCATACAGGTTCATTTAAGTAATGATTTAATCAAATGTATAAAGACCAGTTGAAAAGACCAGCTTAGACCAACATGAAGTCTTGTTGGTTAAACTTGTTAAAAAGCCTGGTGGGGACATCAAAACACATCATATGCTGGTCTTTTTAACATGGGGTAGTTTCCTTTAAAGGTCTTAGATGTATGCCGTATAGGTCTCTTATCCCCAGTAAATACTATCTGGCATAATTTCTCTGGCCTGATTTTGTGCTCCGAAATATTTCTGCTTTCCTTTTATGTGTTCCCTGCATAGTTTCACCCTGTTATATACAGTATGTAGGCCAGTTCATTAGGCCATTTCAAGTGGTTGAAGAAAACAGGTTGTCATTCTCTCTCCCAATTCGAAGTCAAAGGCGTTGCCACAGACAACTTTGCATTTCGTGCTCCAAAAGTGTAAACATTAAACAAAAGGTTTGGTGACTAAACCAAGTTTTTGTCAGTAGTTCATGTGCAATGGAGTGCACAGATATGATGTAACACTATTCGGGAGAACGCATGCACCCATTAACCCTAAAGAGTGTAAATAAAACAAACCAAGCCATGAGAAAAAACATATGAGTTACAACATTTCCATAATAGGAAACATGCTTAGAGATTCATCCTGTTGTTGAAAACAGTAGAGGAATTGTTCAACTCCGATGTATGACATCGTTTGTTCTACTGAACATGCAATCTACATTAAGTGCCTATACTGGTTTTCATTAACTCTAGAGGTTCATGGACTTGACAAGACTATTGGAGCTTGTGTAAAGGTGGGCAGAAATCCCATCGAGCAGGCTGAATGAAAAGCAAACATCCACAAAGTCCAGGAAAAGCCAATACGGCAACAGAACAGCGGTAATCCAGCGTATGAATTATTTAGTTTGATCACTACATAAGCATCTGTCAATAAACGCTCTGATCAGACAACATTAGAAGCTTCGAACAGTGCAGTTTTTCTGTAGCTCACTATAATGTAGGTTTATTTCAGGTGCTTGTGTTTTGTTATGACTGAGTAAGTCACAGGACACAAGCCGCAGATTCAGCAGCCTGCAGTGCGTGTGTGTGTGTATGTGTGTATGCGGGCACAGAATCAGCCATATGGCCCCTGCAGATTGACACAAAGCCCGAGTCATGTGAGGATTAGTCTTGAGTTTATACGCTACCCTACTGCCCACATACTGACCCTGCAAGACCTTGTGGCCCCAGGGGATAACTTAAGACAGAATATAGTTGATTGAATAAAATTGCTGAGACTTCACACATATAGAGTCAACTCACTCAAGGTGCTGGACTTTTCTGATAGAGTGGATAGCTTGTAATGGTAATTCAAACTCTGCTAGTCTAAAGAACTGGTAAACTGACTTAATATGTCCTCTGTTTAGCAGTAGAGACCCAATTTATTGGAGCTATTAATATCTAAAAGGCCAAGCTTAAAACATTCCTGATGCCTGATTACTGTTTATTCCTTGGGAGCCGAGAGTTCCCAACACAGACTCCTCCGCATAGCAGCAATGTTGTTGTGTGGAGTTATCATGGTAACGGTTGCCATGGCAACCGGTCGCCGCAGTTCTGGTCATTGTTTCATGCTGAGGCCGCAGGTGGCTGAAAGGGCAAGACAACAATCAGCGATATTTATAACTCCCAATGCAGAGCCTTTGAACTGAAGTGTGTTTGACAATTAAGTTACACCAAGCTAATTTTATTCCACAAGTACTGTCAGCCTAAGTCATCTATTCACCTTTCAAATCAATTTGGAGTTTTGAAAATGTGCTGCTCTGGGCACTTGCGCTATGGGAATGTTTTAATGGCCCCAAAATAGATGACTACAAATTGACCCAATGACATAAGGACCCTATAATACCTTTCAAAAGAGGGAAGCTATACAACCAAAGGCATGTTCCTCTGGGCAAACCATAAACAATGCCTTGAAATTGAGAATGCATTCTTTAGTTAAAACACAAATAAGTCAATGCCAGGTACTTCTCTAAAATGTCGTGCTAAGAGGAATATCCCACTTCAATTTTTTTTATTTTCTTTCAAATCACAATTGCTGTTCCTCTGAGAATTACAGCAGCGTGTAAATCACAGCGAAAACAATGAACTCAGCATCTGAGGTAGGGAAGATTTGTGGGGTGAACGCAGAATAACTCATTAATTGCTGAAAGAAATTGCTTTAAATACAAGTAAACTCAAAAACACATATGTTGTCCCAAACACAGTCAATAACCTTAAATACGTAGCACTAGTGTTAGAAACACCAGAACCTAATGATTGTGATGACTTTAGGTTCCGTTAACGGCTTTTGAACGTGCACACTTTGGACGATGTGGATGCAACACCATGTTTAAATTAGTAGTCTGACAGTGTTTCCTGCGCTACCATTTAGCGGTACTGTAACACTGCTATTTAATCAGCAGGGGGAAACATACAGCTCGACCAGTGTAGCCTGATTCGCAAATGCAAGACAATTATGAATCAGTTCTTTTAAATCTACAGCATATCCAAGTCTGATTCCTGAACGAATGACATTAATGAGCCGGTTCTTGTTAATCTACAGCATGACACATAATGCAAACAGTGTAATGCGGTTCGCAAACGAAAATCGACTCCTGAGCCAGATCTATTGAATCTTCTTCGCAAAACATGGTGCAACCCATGTAATGCGGGTCCCAAACGAATTACTCTTATGATCCGGTTCTTTTGAATCTACAGCACAAAACATACAGCAAGAGCTGTGTAGCCTGATTTCCAGGTGAATCACTCCTATGAGTTGTTTCTTTTGAATCTACACCGCAAAACCTACAGCGCTTCCTGTCAATCAAATGACTCTTATAAACCTTATAAAACTTACTGAACTGCATGCCATTGATTTCAGCATGTCCAACTCCAAATGAAACAAGAATTGCTACTGTCTTATCTGTGTTAAGAATTAATAAAATACCTTTATTAAAAAGTCTGTGAAGTCAATCAGTAAGAAGTTGTTCTGTTAAAATCTGAAATGATCTCAAAATTATGTTACATGCTAAGGCCAGTAAATCAAATTAGAATTACATTTCTTATTTCCAAACATTTCTTCCTCAAAAGTACTAAAATAATTGTTATAAAGAATCGGAACTGCTAAATCCCTTAAAATACCCATCCCTCTGGCACACTTTCTTTATGTAAATGCCACTTTTCTGGGTCTATTCGAACTGAAGACTCTTTGAAATGATAATCTACCATTTTACAAAGCCAAATATTTCTCTATCAGCTAAATATAAGATTCTGTTGCATCCAACTTAAACACACAACAATGCTGTGCAATGCTACTGAATACTAAAAAGCTTAAGATAAAACCAAAGGTTGTAGTAGCTTGAAATCTGTACACAGTTCTTCAGAATCTTGCGTCTTCACATAAGCAATTCCAAGAAATCAAATCACAGGATGTTCTTGTGTCCACATACTGTACCTTTTTTTCCCATTATTCGTGTCTCTTTCAGCAGACATTTTAAAATATGCAAAATATATACTCAAAAATGTCCCATTCTAGTTTGTGTGCAAGGATTACAATTCACACTAATGCATAGAGGCAATAAATCCATGGATATTACTGACAGTTCATCCAGATTGAAAGTGGACATCCGGTGATAAAGCCAATGGAGATTAAGTGCTCAATTGAAAACTAACCCTTACGGCGCAGTTTTCCCCTATAATGGATCTTCATTAGAAATGTACTACCCAGGTCTCCTAAGCAACCAAATTGGTCTGGTTGCTAGGGAGGGTAGAGTCACATGGGGTAACCTCCTCGTGATCGCTATAATGTGGTTTGCTCTTGGTGGGGCACATGGTGAATTGAGCGTGGTTGCCGCGGTGGATGGCGTGAAGCCTCCACACGCGCTATGTCTCCGTGGCAACCGCTCAACAAGCTACGTGATAAGATGCGTGGGTTGACGGTCTCAGACGTGGAGGCAACTGGGATTCGTCCTCTGCCACCAGGACTGGGGCGAATCACTTCATGACCACAAGGACTTAACAGCACATTGGGAATTGGGCACTCCAAATTGGGAGAAAAAAAAAAAAAAGAAAAAAAAAATGTACTACAATGGGAAGGTCAAAATGACAAATGCCCCTTGTCATCAATTTCTTATGGGGACAGAGGTGACACTGTCATATGTTCTTAGTGTGGATGGTGAATGAGTGTGTGACTCACCCACATGAGAGGTGACAGTAATGAGAGAACAGGTGCTTATAGCATACTAAAGATGTATTTCCATTCAGAGCAGTCCAGTATGTTTTACTCATTTATCAAATAGATTTATGAATGTATTAATATTAAATGACTTAAACATGTCTAATCTTCCTGTGAGCCAAATGGCACTCTAAACTGAACTGATCTGGGTCTGTTAGGTGAATGAAATTATGCCACATGATGCGATGATTGGTAAAAGGTGACCACATACCATCAACTTCATATCTGACATCCTTGTTTTATGTCATATTTGTACATTGCCATGAGTCATATGTCAATATGAATCCATGCTTGCACTTCATCCTCCCTAATATTTGTTGATCCGTTTTTAATCAGACCTGTGTTGAGGGATCTGTCAGGAATCCTTTATGGGAATCATTTCATGGATACACAATTTTCTGGATCATTCGGTGTCCATTATAACAGGTATCTACACACGGGTAACTCGGACCCTGTGCTTTCCTCTTCCTCTTATATCACTACATACCATTTTTACCATTAAATAACAATCCTTTTCGGGTTTACCTATCAATTCATGTTTCAATCAGTACAGCCAAGTTAAACAGGTTGAAATGTCATTTAACCAATGCTTTTGTTGAGTAAACCAATAGTCTGGGCATTTCAGCAAATACAGAATTTGACAAAGAGACATGTTGATGCATGGAGGTGAAAATCATGAGTATTTTTAACTCAACCTTGACTGAACTTACCGGCATCATGCTGAAAATCAGCTCCAGGTATTGTATATTCCTTATATTTCCTTAAATATTGTAGATACAAAGAATATAACGACCTCCCCCTTGCCAGTCAAGAAGTGTGTCTTATTGTTGTTTCATATGCAGGTATTGTGCATGTATTATCCTCTTCATTTACGCATCATTATACTGTATCATTATAATGAGCAGTCTCATTTTATGTTGGCAGACAACTTTGCAGCGCTGGTTTATTACAGAAACCTGTTGCAGAATGAACCCGAGATGAACCCACTAAATGAAGTAAAGTTTCTTACACCAATGGCTCAGACGGAGAGAACCGCAGACCACCTATCAGACCAAACCATTTGTGTACGCCACTAGTCTCTACCGCTATGCAATACATAGACGATATAAAGATAACGGTCGTTCGCGAATGTCCTGTAGCAGCTACGGTCCGCTAAACTGATTGTAGGTCCACATTAGATCCGTGCGCGTCGTACAGCGAGCGAGCGAGAGACTATTTTCGCTGCTGGATCAACAAACGCAACCCAACCCAAGATGACGCTGCGCGAGATTCCGAATTACCCCGGCGCGTGCATGACAAACTCCTCCTCGCGCCACCCGCGCGCTTCTCGCCGCCCACTTCATCATCATTATCTCTGAAAAACCGTTATCGTTAAACAGGAACGGTTTGAGGGTTTTTATATGCTTTGGTGTTTATTTAATGCGCCCCACACTCTTTCTACTGTTTTAGAAGCTCTTGAGGCGAACTATGAGGTACTTTGTGAAAGACCTTTTGTTAATAATGGTGAACTGACAAACGCGCGAGATCTGCTCAAGACTGTACAAGTTGTTATTTCATTCAGTTTCATTTTAAGAAAAATACATAAAGTCTTTGAAAACAAAATCCCTCTAAAATATAGTCTAAACATCTACAAATGCCCACAATGACCAAGTATTTCTTATGAAGTCAATGAACACTCCAGATTACATGACCAGATTAAACAATAAGGCAAATTAGAGATCAATTGATAAACGGATGAATTGAGCACTAACAGCAAAAAAAAAAAAAAAAAAACATTGTCTGGATATAGACAATTACCATATGTAGAACAGTGACATTCTTTGAAGCAAGGGCGTTGGTTTGGTTTGAAAGTTGGTAGGGACAAATAGCAAGGATAATTATCGGTATTAAGAAAATGTGAAAGTCAGTCAGGTAATATAGGCAAAATATTACATTATTACCCTTTAAGTCTCATTTCTTATTTCTCTGTATCACCATATGAAATATTACCTTTTTATTTAGGAATTTCTGAGGAATAAACAAATTAAGACTGACCACTAAGGGCTGCACGGTTAGTAGGAAAAATGTGATATGCGATAAATTTGGATAATGTGACAGTGATATATACAATGCGATATACTTAAGATGAATGGGTCCAAATCAATTGTTATCTTTTTCAAGAAGATTTACCTCGAGAAAATTATATCCAAGGGACATTAAGTGGATTTCTGTCAAATGTTTTATCCAGCATTAAACAAATGGAAATCTAAACAAAAGGTAAATTAACAATTAACATGCAAAATTACATCACAAGATAAACAATTATGGGGAGAATGGATCACTGATGTTTCCCCCCACTTTCTGCTTTTCAACTCCCCTCACCCCCACATAATCTTTTCTCATATTGCTTATTTATATGTACTTACATTTTTAAATGAAAAATTAGGCCTCCTGAACAAATTAGGCTTTAAGTTTAGCCTACAGTTTGACTTTTTTGATAAAAAAAAAAAAAAAGCCTTATTTTATTGACAAAATATAATTTTCCAATGTATCCCGATGTTCTCCAATGTGCAAAATAAAACCTTTATTGGGAGTTATAAAGGCACCTTAAAGTTATACTGGCACCTTAAAATCCTGCACCTCTGACACAACTGTTCAGATTTTAATGTGTCTTCCTCAAGAGGGTGTATACTTGCCAAATAAGCAGAATCCTCCACTGGGCTGCATGCAAAACTCTGGTCATCTGGACTTTTTGACAGGAAACATTTGTACATGAAAAGTATGCTTGTTTAAATCTACTAATTTCAAGGATTGGATGTAAAATACCAATGTAAACCTGCCAGTGTAATCTCCAGTATTTTTGATTTTTTTAAATGACTGGGATTGGTGCATTCTGAACAGCTCTGAGAAAAGTAACAGGTGCCACATGACAACACCATTTATGTGCTGCTTCAGAAAAGGTAGGACAATAATTTACACATTAATAATTATACTAAGGACCTTTGTTGTTCGGGACATTTCCGATTTTCTGAAAGTTTGTAGGGACATGTCACTATCATCCCTACCTAAATCCACGCCTATGCTTTGAAGTACTATGAAGTACCTTGTACACATCTCAGTGCATGTATAAGAACACAGACAGCACACATATATCTCAAAGATTTTCTGTTTTTTAGATCTTTAAATCTGGAAAGCATTGCATTTTAATTATCATCTGCTAAACATCTTAAAAAGATAAAATTTTCAAATATTCTAAATCATAAACACCTCAAAGACATTTGCTGGATGTCTTATTGACATCTGAGAGGAAATGTCTTATAGGAAAAGAATTCAGTGCCTTGGTAGCTTATATATCATGGTAAAACAGTGTTATCATTCGATATCGTCACTTTACCATGGTACCGCTGTTTTTGTAAGTGTAATCAGCTACTTGACTAGACTATTTGACTATGAGCTATTTGACCAGGATCAAAGTCTTTCTAGCAAGTCAGTCCACTGTTGGCCATCTTTGGAACACTCTCGGGAGGCTATTTCCAGTCATGCCTGTGCAGCTCATATCTACTTGAATGGGGAAAGACCAAAATCTCAAAAATGGTTGGTCAAGATTACGATCAAAGAACATATTTCAAATCAGCAATAAAATATATATATATGATTCCAGACAATACTGGAATCATAAATTGTGATCCTTTACCTCATATTTCACTAAAAAACTAAATTTTCCAGGCCTGTATAGCTAATGCGCATGAGCACTCTTGATTGACAGGTGATGTCCGTATCTAAAAGGTGACTGGCTCTTTTAACCGTAAGGCGGGACTTCCTTTCTTCATCCGTTGACCATCGGGCGCTCAGAGCTCCTTGGTTGAGCGTTCCAATTTCTCTCATTCATTTTAATAGAAGTGGCCCATCTCTGCTAAATAATCTCTGCCAGGATATATTGTATTGACTTCTCAACCCTTCCTTGCCTGAACTACCAGGGCCAGAGCTGTTCTGGTACAACAAAGGCCAGTCTGTATGACAGGACTGGAGATAACTCAAGTACGGAGTACAGTGCATGCCTGTGGCACAGTTATCTTAACTATAAAGAGAATGGCCTCTGACGATAGGCAGGTGGTGGTTTGTATGAATGCATAGTCTGAGAATGCAGTGGGATTGTATTATGTGGAGCAAACCATTGCTGAAAAGACGAGAAACATATTGAGCACAGTTGTGGTTTAACTGGTTTAACCATAAGGGAAGAAAACGTAAGGAGAAGCTGCCTTGGGTAAACTGCAGCATTCAAATTAACATTAAAATAAAGGAACAAATATAATTTTCTGCTTTTCAAAGCACTTAATGGATTTACTGTAGGCTATTATTGGTGCTTGCTAAGGAAAGCATCACAGTTACTATTGGATTTGAACAAAACACTGACCCTTTGTATCAAACTTGGGCACATACTGTAACTCATCTTATGATTTTCACCTGGTGGAGGGTAAAAAATGTCCGAATTTTTTTTCATAGACATACACTGAAGGAGGGACCCAAGCCATATCTAAAGGCCCAGGTATACATCGTTGTTCTGCGTTCCATATGGGATTGCGCCCGGCCAACTGTGTTGCCTTTCAAAGTACATTCTTCTGACCACGAGCGAATACGAACGTGTTCAACACATGCCCACTACAACTGCTTTTTAATACACTTTTAGTATAGTCAATGGCAGGCGCATACACTGACAATGCGCATAGACGAGGACTTTTGCGCCACACATACTGTGCACGGAGCGATCAGCAATGCAGACAACTGAAATCAACTGTAGCGTCAGTTCAGGCAGGTCACGTTAGTCAAGCTGCAATCAGCTGATGCTCAGCTGATCACAACGTCTACCAATACAATTCAGACGCTTATCAGAGCAGTTCTCCATTTATTTATTGCCTTAGCAGCCTTTCCATTGCATGGATACAAGCTGCACTATACAACCTTCTCCATCTCCAGTTCTACCTCTTGTATGGCAGCTTTGCTACATCTGTCTTTTGTTCTGTGCTTCAAGATTACAACTGTTTGCCAGTTAGGAATTCCTATCTTCAATGTGTTATTGTGGCTTGTTCTTGATTTATCAACATGATACACAGTATTTGAAGTTCTTTTACAGTAAGTGTCCATTTAATCTGTTATGTAATGAAGGATTGTACCACGTTGCACTATCAGAATGTAAAAAAAAAATAAAAATGGAACAATGTTGTAATAATTCTGCTGGATCTGTTCTGTTACCCCTGGGGTGGGGTGGGGGTTATTCACTGCACTTCCTGCTCTCTCCGTGCATTGCTGCATTGATGGGCAGAGAGTTTGCCCAGTACAGAACCATACCGCAATCACCAACAGATTGCTTTAATTGTCTTTAAGTGAAGAAAGGTATTCATTCAAATAATCAATTCAAGAATTAATTTGACAGACTTGGTCCTGACTGAAGGATAATTTTGGCTTAAATGTCCAGATACACGTAGTTTTTCTGTGCTTCAGATCGTGCCTGGTCGACCGTGTTGTCTTTCAAAGTATTCTTTTTTGCCCACGAGCGAATACCAATGCATTTGATGCATACACACTATGACTGCTTTTTGATAATCTTTTAGTAAACAGCAGCTGCATGCGCCAATGATGCGCACAGATGAGGACTGTCCATGTGCAAAAAATTAATTTGGCAGGCAGTCCGCGCAGACAACAACATTTTCATCACACATACTGTGCGCAGAGTAATCAGCAACGTGAACAATAGAAGTATACTTTGGTCTTAAAGGGATAGTTCACCCCAGAATTTAAATTATCTTATCATTTACTCACTCTTATGCCATCCCATATGTGTATGACTTTCTTTCTTCAGCAGAACACAAACAAATATTTTTAAAAGAATATTTTAGATCTGTAGGTCCATACAATGCAAGTGTATGGTGGCCAGAACTTTGTAGCTCCAAAAATCACATAAAGGAAACATAAAAGTAATCCACATTACTCCAGTGTTTAAATCCATATCTTCAGAAGTGATATAATAAGTGTGGTTGAGAAACAGAACAATATTTAATTCCTTTTTCACCCTAAATACCCTAAATCTCCACTTTAACTTTAACGTTCAGACGTGAAAGTGAAACTAAACAGTCACCACATGTGACTTTCTGATGTAGAAATTTAGAGTAAAAAAAGGACTTACATTTTGATCTGTTTCTCACCCACACCTATCATATCACTTCTGAAGACATGGATTAAACCACTAGAGTCATATGGATTACTTTCACGTTTCCTTTTTGTGACATTTGGAGCTATAAAAGTCAGATCACCATTCACTTGCATTGTATGGACCTACAGAGCTGAGATATTCTTATAAAAATCTTTGTTGTTGTTTCACAGAAGAAAGAAAGTCATACACATCTGGGATGGCATGAGGGTGAGTAAATGATAAGAGAATTTTCAATTTTGGGTGAACCGGCTTTTCGGATTGTGTCCGGTCAACCCCGTTGCCTTGCAGTGTACACTCTTTTGAGAGTACTGTGCGTGTAGCGATCCGCAACACGGACAACCTTGTACACTTTGGCTTTAAGGAACAAATATCATACTTGGACCATTAAGAAACCACCCATGACTACCTAGAAACCACATAACAACCCCATGGCAACCCCTCAAAAACACCTAGGCAAAATGTCGTCAACATTTGGATTGGAAAACAAGACATTATCTTCCGAAAATGTAAATAAATCTAATTAAAACATAGACTATGCATACAAAGAGATTTCACTAGCATCTATTTCAGTACTTGCAGTCAGACCCAGTCCTATGGAGCTGCAAACTGACGTTAAGCACCCTTAATTGAACAACATTGGTGCTTTATTGCATCTTCACTTTAACCACAAGAGCACCACCACTTAATTCATAAGCACCCTCAGAGATTTTGATCCGGAACCGGGCCAGCTTGCAATGCAATATCTCTTAATTCTTCAAATGGCCATTTATTTATCTTCTTATCCTGTACCTTTTGTCCTTCCCCTCCCATCCCTCTTTCTCTCTACATATTTCTTGACCTTGGAGAGCACTCATGATTGATGGGTTGGGGACAATGTTATGGCAGGTTCTGTATGCTCTAGATTAATGGTGTTTGGCTCAGATTTACAGGTTTTTGGCTCTAAACCAGCCTGTACTGAACGGATATTATAGATTTCAGTGAAATTTTCAAAGTAAAAACAATCAAACATTTGTTCAGAATGTACGACATATAGTACAGAATCAGTTTATGTTCAGTCCTATTGTTTTATGTATGTAACAAGGTTCAGTGAATGAGGAAGCGGGAGACGGCGATCACAACTCAGGTATGTCACTCTTTATTCTCATCAACATAAACACGTTTGCATAAGGCGTAACAGTGAAGCTTCGTAGGGCAAGTCAAATATGGCAATGACCAACACACAAAAAATAGATTCAGGTGTTTCTCCCAGACACACACACACAGCTTTGCGGCGTCTGTTTCTCCCTCCCTCGCTCTATGGACTGGGCACCTTTTTGTCTCTCACTGCTGAAACGTTGCTGGGGCCCCAATAATGGTGTGTGATATTGACAAAAAATTCTATCTCGATATTTTCTGGGATTTTGCCGATAACGAAAAATAGACGATCCTTTGCATCCTTCAAAAAAAAAAAAAAAAAAATTGTAGAAGTCTTGTATTGTACTAGTTCCCTCTTACAACATATTAATAGCATAACATGATAATATTGATTGTTCATATTATTAATCGAAACAATATATTGAAGGAAAAGAGGTCTTTATTATTTAAAACTGAAGCATTCATGTAAGAGCAATACAAAACACTGCTCTGCTGTAAGGTGAACTATGCAGCATACAAGCAAGAAGCAAAAATATGACATTGAAAGAAGTCTGCATTTGGTGACTTTTATTACAAACACAGCACAAGAAAAAAAAACATTATTGCATTTGTAAACAAATTACACCCTTCTGTAAATTTTTGCATAAAGTCAAAGATGCAAAAAAAAAAAAAAAAAAAAAAATCTAGCCTATAGTATTTTTTATTAAATGACTAACTTCAAGTTCTGTCCAATATTGCACAAAGATACCAAAAGTTAAACAGTTGTAGAATTTGCAAAAAAAAAAAAAAAAAAAAAAATAAAAATTCCAAACCATTACAGATTCATCAAATATTACACTTAGGAAACTCCAGGACAAAAACAGCATATGTAAACAAATGACACTACTGTAAACAAAGTCCACAATTTAAAGACAAAAAGGTAAAATAGTCCTTATAATTTAAAGTAGTCACTAGGACAGAGGAAACAGGTTTTCAGCAGCTTTTTTTTGCCATCAGTTGGGTTTCTTTGGATTCACATATGTTTCAATTTGTGTGACAAAAACACCAGCCTGTCCACAGCATCTGGCTTGAGAGCAGCATGGTGACATGTTACAATATTTCCTCCTGTGCTGAAAGCCCTCTCAGAAGGGCTGCTTGAAGCGGGGATGCACAGGTACTTTCTTGCTAGTTTCCCCAGTCTAGGGAAAGTGGATTTACATCACTGTCCACCTCAGGTATCATTAAGTAGCTTTTGATCTCCTTTTTAATAGCAATGTGCAGAGACTCGCCTCTGAATTCCTGTTGTTTCTTGAAATAACTGCCAAAAGACTTTTTTGTCTGTTTTGCTGGCTCCCTGGTGTCATCATCACCTGCTCCAACTTCTGCTGTCATAACCTGAGCAGAAGCAGTTAAGGGGCCTGGGGTAGGGCTGTCTTCCTCTGCCGTCATAGCCATGAGTTCTGTCGTCACTGCTGTCCCAATGGCTTTGATCCTGTCATCGTCATTGTAGCGGTTTTTGAACAGGGGGTCAAGTGTGGATGCCAAACTTAACAGCTCATCCACACAGTCTTCTGTGTATTTGGTGTTCAGGTACTCCAGAATTGTTTGTTTGATTTTTTTGGTTAGGTCTGTGTCATCAAACTTCACCACCAGGACTTCAGTGTTGAACAAGGCCAACACGGGTTTTAAGTAAGAAACTTTTTGCTAAGTAAAAAACAAGTTGCTCACCTGAAAGAGCGTCTGTAAATTCCAGCAGAGGACCAAGTGCTTTGCTTACCGCCTCCAGCACCTCAACATCTTGCCATGTTGGCACAAGGTGCCTGTGCTTTTTGTCTGCAGTCAACACATGACTAATGGCCTTTTCTTGCTCAATAAATCTCTCAATCAAGTGCTGTTTTGAGCCCCATCTTGTTGGTGGCTCTGTGATCAGTTTATGCTGTGGAAGCTGCAGCTGCTCTTGTGCATCAGCAAGTGCCTTTTTCTTTTTCCAGCTGCTGGAAAAAGCAGCGACCACTTTCTTGCAAACTCCAATGGCTCTGTTTATTCTAGGATCCCGCATGCTCCTCTCTGGAAAACATTTAAAATACACATACATTTTTTTTTTTGAGTCAATTGAACATTCAAAGTGTGCAGGTATGACATTACAATATTATCTAATATACATTATTTATTTAATATTATAATTTAATATGAATATATTATATTTAATTTATATTCATGTTACATTTATTATATTACTGTCATATAGCAGCTATGCTTATTAATATAGTTCCTTTTTGTATTTTAAACATCCCAACAAATACAAGATATATTTTCCTTAATTTGCATTTCATAGAAGCACCAAAATTGCTTACCAATGGCAATATGAAGCCTGTGTCCAAAACAAGGTAGCCTCTTCCAGTTGTTAATTCGTAGTGCACTGACAGCGTTAGCCCCGCTGTCTGTTGTCATGCAAACCATGCGGTCTTCTGGCAGCGACCATGATGCTAGCGCATCAGTTAGACCTTGGGCAATGATGTCACCTGTGTGGTCATCTGGGAAGTAAAATGTTTGCGAACGGTAGCTTTTCAGTTGCCAGGTTTCATCGATGAAATGTACTGTCAAGGAGAGGTATGGTTTGGATGTTCTGCTTGACCACAAATCAGTTGTTGTGACAAAATGTGAAATCTTCTGCACTTCATGCGCAAGAGTTTGGCAAGAGTTTGGCTACAATTTAGGCAGCGCTGTTTGACTGAAATATTTTCACCCAGGCAGTGTGTATCTTGGGTCTAAAGTCTTCAAAAGTTGTTTAAAACCATCTCTCTCAACCGCTTGAATTGGCACCATGTCTTTCGCGATGTAATTGGTGACAGCATTTGTTATATCTTGCCATCTGTCGCTTTTTTTGTCGTAAGGAACTTTTTTGCTAAATGATTCGGCCAAAGTTTGTTGAGTGTGTTTTTTTGCTTTTACCCTGTCAGCTGCAGGTGTGTTGTGTTCAGCTGACTCGCGAAGCTTTTCATATTCCTCATATTCAGTGTGGTGGGTAGTTCGAAGATGGTGAAACAGGTTGGTCGTCGAGCTGCTTTTGACTGTAACCGATTTTCGGCACAGTTTGCAGATTGGCGTCTTTTGACTAGCATCTGACCTTTCAAAATCAAACCACCTCCATGCTTTTGAGGACCCACGTCTAGCAATTAAATCTAGCGTGGGTTGCGAGGTTGTTGGTGTTTGATGATCTTCTCCTCTCGTCGTTTCTTCGCTCACTTTTATATTCTGTCATACACACCACAATCTAATGTGCAACATCACAATCTGAATGTGCATGTGCAGTAGTATATACTACTTTGCTAGAGCATGCAGTGAATTCGTGGACAATTTACTCACATTTTTTGATTGGTTTTTGAAAATGAGTGGCATACTTGATAATGTGATTTCGCATATCGTTAAAACAACAATTGCAATATTATCGTAGACGATATATTTCACACACCCCTAGACCCCAAACAAATCGAACGGAAGGGTCACATATTGGTGTAAACCAAACGGTGTGGAGAAGGCCGTTTTTCACGAGACATTGGCGTTAAGGGGATCTGCCAATATCCCTTTGTCAAATCCAAATCCAATAAAAGCGAGCCGCGCCCAACCGATCGAGCAGTTCATCAATACGAGGCATTGCATAAGCATCAAATTTCGACACCGTGTTAACTTTCCTATAATCCACACAGAATTGGACCGAGCCATCGCTCTTAGGTACCAGAACCACCGCGCTGGCCCAATCACTGTGGGATTCTTCTATTACCCCCATATCGAGCATGGCCTTTAATTCTTCATGTACTACCTGTTTCTTGTGTTTGGGTAAGCGATAGGGACAACTACGTACCACTACCCCTAGGGTTGTCTCGATGTGGTGTTTTATGAGATCAGTGTGGCTGGAGAGAGGCGAGAACACATCAGAGAATTTATTCTGCAACCTGGCAACCTCCGTACGTTGCGACTGTGATAGGTGGTCTCCACAAGCGACTGGGGTGAAGTGATTGGCTTTTAGATTCAACTCCGGTCCGAGCCCCTCCCTCTCCGGAACTACTGTTGCCAACGACAGGGGCCTCTCTCCATGGTTTTAGGAGGTTGAGGTGGTAAATCTGATGTGCCCCACCCCATCCATACGGACCACCTCATAGTCGACTTCCCCAACTCGCCATGTGACCTCAAAGGGCCCTTGCCACTTCACAAGTAATTTCAAGCTTGATGTGGGTAGCAATACAAGGACTTAATTCCCGTAGCCGAGCTCCCCTGTTATACAGCCGGGGCTGACGTTCTTGCGCCTGTAGCAAACCCTGTGATAGACACCCCAATGTGTGGAGTTTTGGTCTCAGGTCAAGAATGTATTAAATTTAATTTTTACTCTGTGAAGGTCCCTCCTCCCAATTTTCCATCATGACATCTAACACGCCATGCCAATACAACAATTAAAACAGGGAAAATCCTGTGGAGGCTTGCGGGACCACTTGTACTGCAAATAACAGGGGTTTGAGCCACTTATCCCAATTCTGAGCATCCTGGTGCACGAACTTACGAATCATATTTTTTTATGGTCTGATTAAATCATTCAACCAAGCCATCCATTTGTGGGTGGTACACACTTGTCCGAATCGATTTATCCTCCAGTAATTCATACAGTTCGCATTGTGTACATGACATAAAAGTAGTACACTGTTCAGTGAGGATTTCTTTCGGAGTTCCCACTCGGGAGATAATTTTGAAGAGTGCCTTCACAACACTACATGCTGAGATATTGCACAGCGGCACTGCTTCCGGATATTGCGTTGCGTAATCCACCAGGACTAATGCAAAGCGATGCCCGTGTGCTGCACGTTCTAATGGCCCGATGAGGTCCATGCCAATTCATTCAAAAGGAACCTCGATCAACGGAAGGGGGTACTTTTGGAGTGGCCAGTGGATTCACCAGCTGACATTCATGGCATGCCGCACACCACCGGCGAACATCCCCGTGAATGCCCGGCCAATAGAAACGGACCATGAGATGGCTTAGTGTTTTCCCCTGTCCCAAGTGACTTGCCATCGGATTATGATAAGCCGCCTGGAATAACATTTCCCGACGGCTCTTTGGTATCAACAACTGGGTTGTATTTTCATTTGTCCGAGTGTCCTGTGTCACTCTATACAACCAATCTTTTATCATAAAAAAATATGAATATGTGAGTGTGATGCCCGGCTGAAGATGTTGACCATCAATCACTATCACTTGGTCAAACGCGTGCCTCAGGGTTTCATCTCGTCACTGCTCTAGAGGGAAATCCCCTACCGAGAATTTCGTAAGGGTGGGGGAGGATGACACCTCCCCTTCCCCAGCATCAGCCTGACGCAGAGCAACTGCAGACAGACCAGGCCACGCCACCCCAGCCAGCACTTCGCACATCCCACATGATTCACTTTCTCACAGGACCCATCCACACACAACTCCTTCAATAATGATCAAAAAGCCGGTCAATTAGTTCCCAAAATTAGCGGCTGGGTGAGGTGAGGACTGACCACAGCCTCAATATTATGCTTTTGTCCCCGGAACATTACCGTAACAGTCACTACAGGATATTCATGAATATCCCCATGCACACACCTCACCTTCACCCAATTATTTGCCTCCAATGCTCCGTTTTGAACCAAGCATTGATGAATGCAGGTTTGATTACAACCTGAATCCACCAAGGCTTGGTATGTACCACCCTTAATACTCACGGGTATCTGGTACATCCCTGCTCGATTGGAGGCGGTCTGTGGGTGTCGGGGATCCGGATCAAGGTCCCCACCTCCATTAATGGGCACTGCTCTTGGACATGACCTGGCTCCCCGCAACTTCAGCAGACCGGCCCGAGCCTCCCGCCCACACTCATGGCAGCGGACTCCTTCACCTGAGATGAAGAGAGGGGAGAGACAGGGTTAGCAAACCCCCAAGACCAGGGAGCCGGTTTCGGGGGAATGTTACCCCGTTTTTTGGGGGAACAGGACAGGGCGGAAGGAAGGAGGGGGGAGAGAGAACAGGGGAAGAGACATGAGTTAGCGAAAGGGCGTGGGGCACGCCGGCCCCCGGATACACTGCCACATGATCTTCCGCCAGCTGAATCACTTCATCCAGCAACGCCGGTCGGTGGCACTGGACCCACTCGGCCATACCTTTCGGCAACCGGGAGATGAACTGCTCCAGCACCACCAGGTGGATGATGTCATCGGCGTCAATGTCCTCCTTAGCCAGCACCCACTGCCAGCAGGCATCACGGAGCTGCTGGGCAAAGGCAAACAGCGGCTGACCTCGGTCAGCGTCAAGGAGCGGAAATGCTGACGGTGCAAGATGGACTTTTTTACCAAGTAGTCCAGGAGGTTGGCGACCGGGAGCCATGATCGGGGAGCTTCCCCGGTCAGCAGCGGCAGAAGATGCACCACCCACTGTTCCTGTGGCCACTTCAGAGCTTCGGCAGTGTGATTGAAGAGCTCAAAGTATGCCTCTGGATCATCTTGAGGCCCCATCTTGGTGAGCAACACATGGGGGTGCGCTGCTGCCGGGGACGTGGTGGCCGCCCCCTCCTGGGGTACTAAGTTCCGCAGCACCCGCTGGTCCTTCTCCTGGGCCCGGAGCACCTCGAAATGCTGTTGCTGCTCTCTCCGAAGATCCATGAAGGCCTAGTGTTGGCCCTGGTGGATGCTAGCGAGGGACCGGAAGACTTCCTCCAGCGGCGACGACTCCATGACAGCGTATCCTTCTTCCTCTTTTCCTGGGTTTTGGCACCAGTGTAACAAGGTTCAATGAATGAGGAAGCGGGAGACAGCAATTCCAACTCAGGTATGTCACTCTTTATCCTCATCAACCTAAACACATTTGCATAGGCACAACAGTGAAACTTCATAGGGAAAGTCAAATACGGCAATGGCCAACACACAATAGCTTCAGGTGTCTGTCCCAGTCACATGCACACACATAGCTTTGCAGCGTCTGTTTCTCTCTCCCTCACTCTACGGACTGGGCACCTTTTTATTTCCCCCGTCTCTCACTGCAAACATAGAAACAGCAATTACCAGCAATTCATATCAGGTGAAAACCCTTACCACTTCCTCTCTCCCCAGATGAATGCTTGACCATGCCCTTGCCTCCACAATGTGCTAACATTTTACAGTGTTCTTTCTGTCCCCTACTGGACAAATGTAGTTATGACAGACACATAACAGGAGTAACTACCCCCAAAATGGTCCCACCCTGTTTATAAGTCTATGGATTTTCTCGGGTCACAAACAGCACATCTCAAACAAAAATGGTTGATCTAAGATCAGATGTTTACTGTTGACCGTTTCCTCTGTCACCTTGGTCACAACAGCAAAACTTAACCAGAAACTGCAGTTGTAGTTTAAAAGGCAGCATGGGACATGAGCACATCCAGACCAAATTTACAGTGAGTGCATCAGACAGGGCGGTGTGTGTCTGGTCTGAGCTGAGGTGGGTGGAGGGATGTGTTTTTGACCGCTGCCAGATGACATTTGTTTCTAAATATACAAGAAAACACATACATAACCTCTGAAGACATTTTGTTTTTCTGGGAGCACATGCAAATTTTTAATATCATTTGTAGATGTTTAATATCATTTTTATGAACAAGCAAAAATTATAATAATGGGTCATGGTTTTTTATATTAATAAATATTTACTATATATATATATATATATATATATATATATATATATATATATATATATATACATACACAGGGTTGGGAGGGTTACTTTTGAAATGTATTCCACTACAGATTACAGAATACATGTTAAGACAAAATACACCTTAAAAATATATTCTCTAAAAAACCTCAATATCTTATGCAGTGTTGTTTCTAAAACAAGATAAATCAAACTGATCTTGTTTTAAGGATTTTTAGATATTTTTACAGGAAAACAATAAAAAAATTATTATCAAGAATACGACTTTTGCCCTAAAAGAAATTATGTATGATCCAACGTGAATTTTCTTGATCAGGGTGTCTATATGGGGTGTCTATATCTATTATATCTATATTTACTAAAAAAACACTTCCTTAAAGTATATTTTCAAGAAAACCTTTACATAAACAACTAAAACGGTTTGTTTGTCATTGTGGTTGATTTCATCAATGTGCTATAATGTTCTATTGATTCACTAGATGGCGCTATGAAGAAGCATTGAATGCAGTGGGACGGGACATTTCATCTCTCCATGACGCAGAGAACTTGTGGCCAGGATTGCATGTGGAGTAACTCACTGCTAAACTACTCCAACCATAATCTGGCTTTATCATCCATGTAAATGTATATTTATTAAGTTCATTACTGCCTGTGATTGTTGAGTAAGTAAAAAGATGCCTAAGGAAAAAGGACTTGCTATGCTACTGTGGAACATACATGCTTTAAAACACAGGACGCATTTTATCTTACATTACCTTAAACCAAACAATTGTAACTGTTAACAGACACTACTGCATTTATTCCATAACCAGATATGTTTGTACAAGAGATGCAAAGTGGAGTCATCCTCTCTTAAGAAAAAGTGTTACAACGATTTCCTGCTCATTGCACATTGTGTTTATTTGTGTGTGTGTGTGAGAGAGAGACAGAGAGAGAGGGAGTGTCTTTTGATAAATTAAATAAAAAAAGATAAAAAAATATATTTTTATGTGGTGCACAAAAAACAAAAAAAACAAAAAACAATTTTTTTCAAAGCAATGATGTAAATGAACGCTTGACATAATATATGTTTCCTGATGCGTGTTTTGTCTTTTGCCACGAAGAGAGGACAGCAGAAGACAACAACAGAGAAAGGGAAGAGAAAAATAATAGGAGTGTGCTTCTCGTGCTGTTTAATCTTCAGACAGTCCCTAATTTCTCTAATTATCAAGCTGCTAAGCAAACAGGCAAGCAGGCAGGAATTGGCCGTCTCCTGCGGCTTACACTCCAGGGGGTCATGTCTAATTTGAGGGTAGACCCGGTCCATCTCTCGCACGAACACATCTAGGGCTAACACACCCATACCAACGCGACCCCTCCCTTCCGACCCCTACCCTCATGCACCAGCTTTATGGCAGATGGCGTAGTTCACCCTCCCTATGAACCTCCACTCCACCCCCACCCTCAGCAGCTTTTGTGCCCCTGTGCATGTGGTGTTAGGGGTTCTGCAACAACAACAGCCCTCCCCACTGCTTCCTACCGCCCTGCCCTGCCCTGCTATTGTAAATGGGGTTCAGGCTTCATGCACAGCACCATGATCAGGTGCACTAACAGGCCTGTCAGAGCCCAAAAAATCGTTTTAATCCCAGTAGTGGTGCATCATAGTCACTTAAGTCCACGGTACTATCATGACACACTCGACCCGGTTTGATCCAGAGCCATAGGGACAATTTAAGAACATTGTCAAGGCCTTTTGCAGCATTTTGCCACAGTAGAGGGCCACATCGAATGTTTTCAGTACACTTGTTCTTAAATTGTTTTTGCCTGTTGGGTCAATGAACAATCCTTCTCAGCTCTTTCTTGCAATTAAAAACTTGATCACAACATTAATTTCAGCATGCAAATATTCTGTTAAGTAGAGTGTTGAGATGAAAAAACGTTATTTGAGGCTACGGCCAATTTGTTTCCTTTCCTAGGGTTAGTTCCAACAATGAATCCTTCTTACTCTTTCTTGTGGCTAAAAACTTTATCAAAATGGAAAATTGAGCATGTAAAGATTCAGCTTGTTTATGTTAAGATAAAAAATATTGTTGGGAGAATTCACTAAGAATGAACTGCACCTGGTAAATGTGGCATTTATTTGCATGTGCAGAATTAGCACTCAATTCACTAAAGGAATTGTGCAGATCAGGCAACGGTGCAAACGCGCCCACAAAATTAGTGCTGGATGCAGTTTGACTTTACAGCATCACTCTGCTACAGTGATCCAGACATCTGAATCATTTCTTTAACATGTCGAAAGTGCACTTCACAACACCGCACATGTGGATGTACAGAATGACTAGTTACAAAGCTTTTCTCCATCATTTCATAAATTATTGCTGCCCTACACAAAAATCTATTTTGAATACAATTTAAGTTACCGTCTGCTTTCCACAGGCGGTAATAGTGCAATGTTAATTGCGTCAGAGCAAACAGAATCGAGTTTTGTAAATGAAGTTCAATCTAAAATGAGCCTAATTTAGCATTATTTAACATTGCACTGAAAATGACTTCTAAAGCGATATGTGTAACGATGCTGGCAAAGACAATGATGAAAACGATGACGATGAAGTGAAAACCCAAGTGCAGTTTAATTCCAAACGTGAGATCCAAAAAACCCTAACTACTAACGTGAACAAAACAAAACATGAACAACTAGACTTGACTATAGACTTGACTTAAACTTAACTTCAAGATACTGTACAACAAAGTTGAATACACAACATCTGACACTAGACAATGGCAAACATGAGGGCTTAAATACAAGGACATGGGTAACAGGTAAACAAGACAACCAATCACAAGACTAAACTATAAACAAGATAACAAGACTAAATTAACTTAAACCAATGAAAAAGACAAGACTAATAACAAAGTAATCAAACAATGAACCAATGAAAACAAGACACATGAACAGGGGAAAACACATGACAAGATCACATGACAGGAACAGGAACTAAATTTGAAAATAAAAGAACAAGAAAACATGAAAACAAGAACAAAACACATAAACATGACATCCCCCCCCCCAGGGGTGGCTATTATAAACATAATAACAATGTTAATTAGTGGGGGGGGGGGGGGGTGAGTGGGGTCCTTGAGACATGGCCTGTCGAGACAGGGCGTGGGGCGTGGGAACAGGGCAAAGCCAATGGAGTCGATGGGGATGAGGACCAAGGCGGAGCTGCAGGGATGGAGGTGGAGTAGAGGCGGTCCTGGACTGTGGAGCAGAGGCTTGCTTGTGACATGGCATGGAGCAGTCTGGGGCTTGGCTGAGACATGGCATGGAGCAGACTGAAGCTTGGCTCTGACATGGCATGGAGCAGACTGAAGTTCGGCTGTGACATTGCAGGGAGCAGTCTGGGGCTTGGCTGTGACATGGCATGGAACAGACTGAAGCTTGGCTGAGACATGTCATGGAGCAGGCTGAGGTTCAGCTGTGACATGGCATGGAGCAGTCTGAGGCTTGGCTGTGACATGGCATGGAGCAGACTGAGGCTTGGCTGAGACATGGCATGGAGCAGACTGAGGCTTGGCTGAGACATGGCATGGAGCAGGCTGAGGCGTGGCTGTGGTATGGCATGGAGCAGGCTGAGACGTGGCTGTAACATGGCATGGAGCAGGCCAAGGCGTGACATGGAGCGGACTCAGGCGTGTCTGTGACATGGCCTGGAGAGGACTCAGGCGTGGCTGTGACGTGGCCTGGAGCGGACTCAGGCGTGGCAGTGACGTGGCCTGGAGCGGACTCAGGCGTGGCTGTGACGTGGCCTGGAGCGGACTCAGGCGTGGCTGTGACGTGGCCTGGAGCGGACTCAGGCGTGGCTGTGACGTGGCCTGGAGCGGACTCAGGCGTGGCTGTGACGTGGCCTGGAGCGGACTCAGGCGTGGCTGTGACGTGGCCTGGAGCGGACTCAGGCGTGGCTGTGACGTGGCCTGGAGCGGACTCAGGCGTGGCTGTGACGTGGCCTGGAGCGGACTCAGGCGTGGCTGTGACGTGGCCTGGAGCGGACTCAGGCGTGGCTGTGACGTGGCCTGGAGCGGACTCAGGCGTGGCTGTGACGTGGCCTGGAGCGGACTCAGGCGTGGCTGTGACGTGGCCTGGAGCGGACTCAGGCATGGCTGTGACGTGGCCTGGAGCGGACTCAGGCGTGGCTGTGACGTGGCCTGGAGCGGACTCAGGCGTGGCTGTGACGTGGCCTGGAGCGGACTCAGGCGTGGCTGTGACGTGGCCTGGAGCGGACTCAGGCGTGGCTGTGACGTGGCCTGGAGCGGACTCTGGCGTGGCTGTGACGTGGCCTGGAGCGGACTCTGGCGTGGCTGTGATGTGGCCTGGTGCGGACTCTGGCGTGGCTGTGACTTGGCCTGGAGCGGACTCTGGAGTGGCTGTGGCGGCCATGATGTGGAACTCTGGCGTGGCGGCCATGGCGTGGAACTCTGGCGTGGCGGCCATGACGTGGAACTCTGGCGTGGCGGCCATGACGTGGAACTCTGGCGTGGCGGCCATGATGTGGAACTCGGGCTTGGCTGCCATGATGTGGAACTCAGGCTTGGCGGCCATGATGTGAAGCAAAGTCGTGGAAGGTGGAGCCATGGGAGGCTCAAGGGACGAAGCTGTGGCAGGCGGAGCCGTGGTAGGCTCGAGGAGCGAGGCCGTAGAAGGCAGAGCCATGGTAGGCTCGAGACTAAGGGTCCTGGATGACTGGGAAAAGACCTCAGTGGTCGTGAAAATGAGCCGAGTCTCGGTAGTGACTTCTGTGGTCGTGGGCATGGACTGAGTCTCGGGAACGACCTCTGGGGTCGTGGTCATAGACAGAGACTTGGGAATGACCTCTATGGTCGTGGACATAGACAGAGACTTGGAAACGACCTCCGTGGTCATGTACATGGGCAGAGACTTGGAAACGACCTCCGTGGTCGTGTACATGAGCCGAGTCTTGGGAGCAACCTCTGTGGTCGTGGGCATGGACTGAGTCTCAGGTATGACCTCTGTGGTTGTGGGCATAGACAGAGACTTGGAAACGACCTCCGTGGTCATGTACATGGGCAGAGACTCGGAAACGACCTCCGTGGTCGTGTACATTGGCAGAGACTCGGAAACGGAAGCTCTTCTCCTCCTCCAGGAGGCCGAAGTTGGCGGTGCAGGCTCTGGGATGGACGAGGCTGGCAACGCAGGCTCTGGGATGGACGAGGCTGGCAACACAGGCTTTGGGACGGACGAGGCTGGCAATGCAGGCTCTGGGACGGACAATGCTGGCAATGCAGGCTCTGGGACGGATGAGGCTTCCAGCTCGTTGGCTGTGGCAGGCGTGGGCGTTGGCTCGTTGACCGTGGCAGGCATGGGCTCGTTGGCCGTGGCAGGCATTGGTGTTGGCTCGTTGGCTCGTTGGCCGTGGCAGGTGTGGGCGTTGGCTCACTGGCCGTGGCAGGCATGGGCGTTGGCTCATTGGCTGTCTCCCTTATGGTGAATGGTGAACAATCCATCAGTAGGGCAAGGTCAATATACCGAGCAAGGCTGTCGGCACACTGACCGTCAGGTATCAAAGAGGAAATTGGCTCATTAAGCCCGAAACAAAAACAGTCCTTGAGGGCCACCTCATTAAAATCCACCCTGCAGGCCAGAGCACAGAATTCCTCCACATACTCATCCAGGTGACGACTCCCCTGGCATAGACGAAGGAGCTGAACTACTGGGTTCATTATGGCCAGTCAGGTATTCTGTAACGATGCTGGCAAAGACAATGAAGACGATGATGATGAAGTGACAAACCCAAGTGCAGTTTATTTCCAAACGTGAGATCCAAAAAACCCTGACTACTAACGTGAACAAAACAAAACATAAACATGAACGACTGGACTAAACTAGACTTGACATGACTTGACTATAGACTTGACATAAACATGACATGACTTGACTTGACTTGGCCTTAACTTGGCCTTAACTTGGCTTGACCTCAAGATACAACAAAGTTACATACACAATACCTGATATTAGACAATGGCCAACATGAGGGCTTAAATACAAGGACATGGGTAACAGGTAAACAAGACAACCAATCACAAGACTAAACTATAAACAAGATAACAAGACTAAATTAACTTAAACCAATGAAAAGACAAGACTAATAACAAAGTAGTCAAACAATGAACCAATGAAAACAAGACACATGAACAGGGGAAACACATGAAGATCACATGAGGGAACAGGAAATCACATGACATGACAGGAACAGGAACAGGAACTAAACTTGAAAATAAAAGACATGAAACCAAGAACAAAACACATAAACATGACAGTATGATTGGTTTTGGTTGAGAAATAGACCAAAATGTAACTCCTTTTTCACTATAAATCTTGACATCTGCAGTCTCCTTGATTATAATTTGAAGCTCGATTGTACTTCCTTGCGATTAATGTATGCGCAGAGTGTACGAGAATGTATGCATGCATCAAGCGCGATGAACTGTACATACAAGTCATATGGATTATCTTTATGCTGCCTTTAGATCCTTTTTGGAGCTTGACATTTTTGGAAACCATTGACTTGCATATGGATAAAACATTATATCTCTATCTAAATATCTTCGTTTGTGTTCCCTAGTAGAAAGAAAATCATATGAGTTTGAGACAACATAAGGGTGAGTGAATAATCAAATTGGTTATCTTTTGTGGGTGAACTATTCCTTTAAACAAGATTGCGGGTGGTTTCTGAATAAGATGCAGGTTTTTTGCGCTGAAATCTCATGCGCAAATGTGCTGCAACTGTTTAAAAAAAAAAGTGAAGTCAAAGTTTATACTCATCAGTTATTTAATTGAGGCTTTGCCCAGACAGGCCAGGGCTGTGTTTCCCAAAAGCATCGCAAGCTTAAGTTGATGGTAGAGACCACTGGCGCCAATCAAGCTTATGATGCTTTTGGGAAATGCAGCCCAGTATGGTTTATTTGCCAGGGTATGTTCTAGGGGTGTAATGATGTATCATGCCATGAAAATGACAGTATATACTGTACATTAACCCTAGAACACTAACTTCACCAGTTTTTTTACGCATACAATATGGGGGTTGAAAAAGACCCAGGTGAAATCTAGATGCTTATTCTTTATAAAACTTATTTTAATTTTTTTTGTTAAAATTAAAATCAATTAAATTTTTTAAATGGTTGATATATCTTTTGTTCGATTGAAATTTGAGTAGAGTTATGGATGATGGTAAAACAGAAATATGGGTAATTTCCATGTTTGGTGGTAAAATATGAAATGACTTAGCAACTCTATCCACACAAAAACATACAAATAAGTACAACTGACAAGGATAAAATGTTTTTAACCAAAAATAAATAAATAATTTTTTTTGGGATAAATGACAAACTTACATACTCTATTTTGGCAAATGACACTATATTTCTCTATTACTCTATGCAGCTATATTTGTTGTTCAGAGTAGTGAGGCATAAAAAAAAAAAAAAAAAAAAAAAAAGTTGTAGGTTCAAATACACTAAGAAGTGGTCCAGGAGCTTTGACCATTATGCCCTTGATGTGAACTAGGCATCTAAGATCAGGTTTCTCCATGGGGACTGTCTCTGTAATGGGTGTAATGTCAAGCACTTTGGATATACAGTAAGCATCGGCTGAATGACAACTTTCTATAATTGCATACTACACAGAAATATAAATGTGAACATGGTATTTAACATATATTTAATTACATAACAAATGGAGACTGAAAAGAATCAATGTATTACAAAAATAATACCAGTGTTAAATGCACTGAATAGGTAACACATAGGGGTTAAATAGGACCCACATATGCATTCTAGGGGTAGTGATGCAAATATGCTCATAATTTAAAAAAATATTCAACTAAATGTTAAAAAAGTCCTTTCACATGATAGAAGACCCCTTAATTGAGGAATAACTGGAGAGGAAGATCAAAAGACCACTTCATGTAAAAATGACATCCTAAAAAATACGCTAGGACATTCTAGGGTTAAAATACTATAAATACTGCTGAATTTCACAATTGCTGGATTATTTTGCACTTAATGAACGGTGCTTTTTGTTTTCTAGTAATTGAAAGGAGCTGTTTTGCATATGTCTTAAAAGTAATAATAATAATTAACTTTAAGTCGTATTTTTTCTTGATTCAGGCTTTTAAATATTGTGAGAGTATTGAATCGTGAATTCAGTATCATGAATCGAACCAAAACATGAGATGAGTGAACCATTACATCCCTAGATTGTTCCAATGAGGAATCCTTCCAAACTCTTCCTTCAGCTAAAAACCTGACAAAAATCAGCAATTGCAGAAGGCAAAGTTAATCTTGCTTGGTCAAGATTGTTAAGATTTTTGCAAGTTATAGAATTATAGGCTTCTCATTAGTGATTTAATTAAGGATTTGGCTAACTTGGTTTCCTTTCTAAGATTTGATCAAATGAACAATCCTTTCCATCTCTTCCATAAAGTTTAAAACTTGATCAAAATGTCAATTGCATCAGGCATAGATTCTGCTTGGTCATGATTGTTATGTAACCGCTAAGGGGCTTCTGTTTCCCTGAGGTTATCTCCATGACAACAGGGCTCAAGTCTCTTGGGACCTTTGGCACATGCGACCCTTCCACAGGGCAAGACCCCTGGGGCCTGGGGGTAGGGACACGTGTGGTTTAAAGGTCATTGGACACTGCGGGCACTGAAAGCGAATTGGGGAAGGGTTACGGTGACATGGGCCGAGGTCACCTCAGAAAATGTCTCACATCTCCATAGCATTAGCTACGGTTATGGACTCAAAAGAAGTCCTTTCTGACCATCAAAACAGGCACTGACCCTTGGAGCGGATGGCACATGCCACCAATTTCAAGCTGATGGATGGCTAATTCACAATACTTTTTCACCCTAAATTTAGTTTCAGTGCATTTCCTCTGGCTAGATTTTTTCTGGAATAAATCAGTGACCTGCATCTTATGCCAAGTAGGTGAAACTTCGCTTAAGCTGTATTCTACTGCCCCTGGAGATTTTAGCAATCTTGGATTCACCTGCCACTAGTTTTCAAACAGCTGTCTCTTGCCAGGGCAGTAACTACCATAGGTATTTATGTGGACACGTCCCCCCATTATAATTAAGAGTAGTGATCAATTAATTTTTGCTTTCCAACGAAAAACACCAAAACTTTTACAATTGGTACCCCCAAACTTGGCCATTGAATTTTGTCCCCTCTCCCTTCAGTTTTAAGCTACTTTTCACGTTCTAGTCCTCACATGGTAAGCAACCAAGCAATGAGGCAAATAGAAGGTTGACAGAAAAAAAAAAGAAATCAATACTATGCATGTCAAGTGGCGTATATGGATGACAAATGCAGCAACCGAAGATGCCAAGATCAGTTGGCCAGTGTGGAGAGAGAGAGAGAGAGAGAGAGAGAGAGAGAGAGAGAGAGTGAGAGTGAGAGAAAGAGAGAGAAAACAGAATACAACATACAAAGAATGTTTTCAAATATGGCCCCCACTTTCTTATTCCTCGTCTCTTTGTTTTTCTTGTTTTCTTCACTGTGGACTGTAATGTGTTCCTTGGTTCGCTTTGTTACTGCATGACAACCTGCTGACACTCATCCACAAACTCCCTGAAATTCTCGTTGTCTCTCCAAGAGTCTTTCCCGCTTACTATGGCTCCCTTCCTTCCATCTTTCTCTCTAACTCAAATGTTTGTGGAATCATATTGTATAGTTACTATTTAGTAGTTTTACTACAAGTTAAATAAAAGTCTGGGAAAAAAAGAAGGAAAAGAAGAAGAGGGAAAAAGTAGGGCGTTGGGGCGAGATTTGTGGCTGTGGTCATTCCAGCAGCACTTGTCCCACCTGCCATCCGTCCATGATGGAGGGGGTGAAAGGAGAGAAGAGTGGGGAGCTGCATCTCTCTTTCCCTCGTCTAACTCGCCCTGACAGGCGGGAACACAGGCTGCAGAGAGGAGGAGGACGACGAGGAGGGGCCTCAGCCCCCACCCACCAATCAGACGCTCCCCTCGCTCTTTGCCAGTGGCAGCGGGGCAAAAACAGAAGCAGGGCTAAAGCTAGTGGTCCTCTCCTCTTCTGCCTTCTTTTTTTCCAACACTCTAGGCATGGAGTACTATTCCTCCATCTCCCAGGGCGTCACGCCTCTCTTCTCCACTCTGGCTGACCACTGCAGTGCATCCACGAGGTACTCTCTTCCTCTCTTTCTTGGTTTCCTACTATCATCCTTAGGCTCTCTCATGCTTGTTCTCTTTGAATTGTTGCTATCGTAGATTTTTCCAAAGAACTTTTTGGTGAACGTGTTGCTGTTTGCAATCTTGCTCTATTCCTCGCACTAAAGAAACTGGACCTGTAAATGTTTGACAGAAGGTTGATGACGACTAAACAGAATTGATTTTTGGTTCACTTTCAAATAAATTGATTCTCCTAGATGGTTTGTTTTCCCATGGGTTAAGTTCTGTCATTTCTTGCATATTTTATTTTACTGCATATGTATTGCACGCTGGGTAGTAAAGTAGTAAACAAACGTTTATGTTTTGACCCCACCATGAATAGCAGGTGCTGTGGAGCAAAATATTCTCTCTCATGAGAACACAGAAACTTGATGGAATTCATAGGCACAACTTTTCTATTTCAACGTAAATTTCTTTTTTTTTATATATATATATATCTTTTCACCATGCAGCCTGTTACGCATTCTACAATGGGATAGGTGTAGAGACGTGCATGACAACAGTGGAAGTACATTATGCATATTTCAAGCACATTTACAGCACTTATTATTCAACAACTCCCTGGGCTATTGTAGCCTCTCCAGTGGAGAACGCATTTCCAGCCTGCACATTTCTAAAACTAGTGTTTCCACCCACTCTTCTGTCTCTTGTATTGATTGGTTAATGGCATTATTTGTGGAGTGTGCCTCTCTGGACCTAAGCCCTTTTTTGGCCCCCTCTGTATTTGTGTGTATGTGTGTGTGTGTGTGTGTGTGTGTGTGTGTGTGTGTGTTTGGTCAACAGAAGGCCACTGAAGCCTAACCAATGGTCATCTTTCATCTTTATTCGCTTTCACACCAAAGGTTGGGGGGGGGAGGGGGGGGGTCATAAGAAGCTAGAGGTTAATAAGTTTAACCCTGATAGGGCCAAGGTCACTCATGGCATGACTCCAATGACACCTAATCAATACGCCCCTCACACCATCCTCTTCCTCATATTCTGAACTCTTTTCCCATTCTCGGAGGATATACAAGTATCTGACATCACCCTGTGCAGACCGAAAAACTTTAAAACATTCCTTAAAATAAGTTTTATGTTTTGTTTACTGTACTTAAGTAATTTGTTGCAAAACCTCATTAATGTTTCAGGAAAGCATGCGTTGATCTATTCGTTTCGTCTTAGGTGCAGCTAGCCAATTGATGGTGGCAGAGCAGGGCAACGCCCACCGACAGATTGGTGAACATTCTGGAAATTATTCACTCTACGCCTCTGCACATCTCACTCTCAACTCACCTTAAAGTGTTTAAAGGTGTTTTTTTGTATTTTGGATGATTAATACATCTCTAAAAATCACTGTTATAGTATTTTCGCGCACCTGTTCAAACAAAGCACACCAGGAGAAAATCTTTAGATTCCTTTAGAACCTTTAGAAGCTGAACTATAGTTCGGTGTGGAGATTTCGACTTTATATCAAAAGTCCTGAGAGAAAAACAGCAGGTGTGTGTGTGCCATACCTTGCGATATAGACCAACTAAATGTTTAAACATGAACGAACGGTAGTGTGGGAAGGCCACTGGCTGGGTAACTGCATATGATAAGAGACTACATCTTCACTGAGTCAGCCATTTTGCTACAGATCATCTACTGGTCTTCCAGCATACACATGCTGACACTAATCTGATATTTTTACAAAGTTTTAAGTTTTACAAAAAATTTTCACGAAATTCTGCAAAGTTTTCATTAAATTCTCAATCTAATACACTCTTCATTACATCTCAAAGCCGAAGGGCGTGAGCATGCAGTATGAGCACAGATTTGGCTGTAGATCTCATTCAGAATATATAACTTTGTGCAAAATGTTGTAAAGTTATCAGCAAAACTATAATAAATATATGATATAGTAGTCAACCCACCACAACTCCCTTCTGACGATTTTGTAAAGTTAGAAATGTACAGGTTACCCATAGTAAAGTAGAGCGATTGTTTTAGATTTCTTTATGGCTAGAACATTGTCTTTATTTTTTAATATACTGTACTTACTACTAATCAGAGCAAAGGCATTGTTTGATCATCTTGTTGCATTAAATAGAGGTTGACAAATTTACAACAGCCTCCACAAAAAAAAAAAAAAAAAAAAAAAGAGCCAAAACACAACACTGTTGACACACCAGTCTCTGGATTCAATACAAATCGAAACAATGCCAACTAATTTTACAGAATAACATCTTGAAATATCTGTGAGCTGATTGTTTGTGTACATCATGTTGTGCATCTTGTCAAAACAGAGGTGTTAGCTCATTAGCCTGAACTCCAATTGTCTCATTGTGAAACTTTGAAAAGAGCTGCATAATGATATAGGCTGAGTGGGATACACCTCTGTAAATGTTACCCTGAAACCAGGCCGCATACACTCTTTAACACACAGATACTACATTCCTGTTCCATTGGAGAGAACAAGGGGAAAGAGGGAAAAGGGAAGAGCTCTCTTTCACATCCCTCTTCCTTTGAAAAATCAGACTGCAGCTCTTTCAAGCAAACCAAGCAATGGTTAAACAGGAAGAAGTGACCTGCAGGGTGGAACGCCTATCAGGCAAGCAGGAGAGAGCGAGATTGATCAATGAAGAGGGGCCATTGGAAGAGAGAAAGAAAGCCGTGTGTTGCTTTTCAGCCAGAGAGATAGGGTGGGATTTCACAGGCTAGCAGCACATGCTCTCACCATGCCGAGAGCTGAAAGATGTATAGTACACGTGTATGTGTGTGCATTAGAAGGCTTAGGCGTCTTGAGACTGTCGCTTTTGAAGAAAGGGCAAGGTAAGATGCCTTTACGATGATATATACAAATTCTCCGGATGTTTAGGGTTTTGATAGAAATCTACTGGTAGATTCTGAAAACAGAAAAGTGCTGTGATATTTATGCAAAAAAGTGTTTAGTACCTTGGCTATATTTTGATAACATGCTGTATACTTTAGACAAGATTATTTTAATGTAGGTGTACATTTAGCAGATTATATGTCTTTACGATACTTTTTTTTTCTAAAAAATGTGCTTGGTCACTATGGGCCCCTGGCCCATATGGTACCGTCTGTGGTTCAGTTGATTGCGGTAATGCAATCATTGATTGATCACCTGAAGCCACTACAGTACTCACACATTCGCTTTGTTTATAATGAGGCAAAGACTAACTTCACTTATTCGTTTAATAAAAATTGTAATAAATAAGTACGGAAAAAAAATATTATTTCCATCGTTAATTTTTGCTAAATGTGAAAACCTTAAATGGCATAAACTTTGTAAGGCATAAGGCCTTAATATAAATACAGGAATGTGATTAAATGAAAATAAGTTACAAATGTATATTTAAAAATCTATCTTTAATCCTCAATTAAAATGTTTAGTGACAACTATTTTGTTCTACCAAGCTAGATGTACCTTTTTTTTTTTATGTACCTGATATTGTCTAATTTATGGCTTGTCTGCTTGTGAAAACCAATAAATAAAGTGGGGAAAATATTATACTTTTATCAAATCATAAATGATGGGACATGAGCAGTTCGATCAAAATATGGTTAAAAGTTTGCAGGGGATATTTAACGTAATGCTTCTTGTGTGCGTAACCTATCGCTAATTGAAGATGACTATTTCTGCAAAGTCCGAGATGTCCAGGGTTCCAGAGAAGCAAAACTTCAGAGAAGACAATATCACAGTCCTCATTAACGAGACCCATGTGCAACATCAGAGATCCTTCTGTCAAGGTCTGGTCATATTGTCTTTTTTGTTTTCAGTTTTCTACTAGACAATATGATGACAGAAGGGGGTCCCTGGCCACATCCACTGCCAGTGAAGCTGTTCCACTTTTTCAATTGTTTTTTTCCACTAGTCCTCTGCCCCTGGTGGGAAAGTATTTAGGACTTTAGGTCTGTGACAAATAAAAATGTCATCCCTGCTCAAGTCTGCCGTGATTGTTTGTGGGCAAGCTGGTGTTCAGAGGCCTTGAGATGCTGCCTTACAGTAAGAGGAGATGCTGGGAACGGCTCCGTCCCCTTTACACACCACCTTTGGTCAAGCCCAAGTTCTCCAACACCGCTGGCCATTTCTCAACAATAGGGGGTCTTCTTTAACCCAAAGCTCACACAAATTCAAACAGAAAGACCATTGTACAGTAAGCCTTTTGAATATGGCCACCAACTGACGCATCTCAGTTTAAGGGGGGTTGTTCACAAAAAGAAGCAAGAATTGTATCACGTGTTTCTAAATAACTGGATTCTACATGGAGGAAATATTTAACGAATGGTAAAATAATGCCATAATCAGAATGAAAACTAAAACTAAACTAAAAAGAAAAACTAGATTTCTTTTTTAGGTTAAAACATGGTCAAAACAAGCCATAGGTCAAGACGGCTGAGATTTTTGTATCATAATTTCTGACTGAAAGTTGAATATGGATATTTGTAAAACTAGAGAGTTGATGGGAGGGGCATGTTTTTGTATCGAAAAGATCAAATCAGAAATTCCTGCAGATTGTACTTTGGTATATTTTTAATGGTCTTTTTTATTATAATAAATGGTTTTTGGCTTGATTTTTCAGGTAGTGGGGTGCGTACATTTTTTATTTGTTTCCTGGTGTTCTTAAGTGGTTAAAAATAGCCACATTCACATCCAAGTCTAGGATCTTTTTAGCGGCAAATATTTGCGGAAGATACGCAGAGCATGAGGCAGATATGAACTTGCCACAAATAAACTACAGACAATATTTCTGACTCGACGTCGTAAATTCAGCTTATCTTGCAGTAAAGTTTGACAGCAATAACTGTAAAAACATAGTTATAGTTTTATCACAGTTTTTCCACAATTGAACCCTTTTTTGTCCAAAATGAGCCATCGTTGACCTAGTTTTGAATATAAAAACATCTTGATTGAATTCAAAACTATGCAATCGCAATCTGAATTTTTGTTTAGTGTTTGATATTCTCTTCTAAGACACTAAACATGATACTTACTATTGCTGTGGACCTTAAATTAGCAAATCAGGCTAATTGGAAAATCGTGCATTTTTGTTAACATTTCCAAAAGGTTAGTTGATTAGATAGATTAATTAGTTGTTTTTTTCTTCAATTAGGTTGAATAGATAAGTCATGCCCATTCAACTGAGGGCACGTGCCCCCTCAGATTTTTTTAGCCAATGTGATTTTAAGTGCAGCTTCCCTTAGTATGTGTTAGTTTTACAGTATGTGTGTGTGTGTGCGTGTGTGTGTGTATCTTAATAATTAAGACTATTAATATAAAAGACTATTAATAAAATTATACGTTTTTATATTAAAATTATAAAAATTATAAAATTATGTATAAAATTATACGTTCAAACTGTCATTCGAAATTTTAATGATTTTTTCTCCTGTGGAGCACAAAAGCAGTTATTTTTAATAGCAATTTTTTCTTGGTTTATAAAAAAAATAAAAAAATAATTGTATATTAATTCAGGATTTGAAACAGGTGTTACTCGCACTTTAAATGAAAACCATACCACTGAGCTAACGCATCTTATTAACTTTCGAATAAAACTCGAAACTATATATTTTTTAGGTGCATAACGTGAATTTTTTGATTAAGCTATAAAGATTTGTCAGTCGATTGTTTCTTCTGTTAGTTTAGACAGATAAGGTGGTTGACATTTTTCCCTGTCTTGCATTCTCAAAAATGTGGTTATCTTACAACTCCAATTACAATGAATTAAACACATTTATTAAATGCATATTATATAACACGTGAATGTGCATGTGCGTGAGTGCAACCTCAGTTAGTTGTCGGAGTGGGGTGCGTTCAATTAATGAACAAAGTAATAAACCGCAACATCCTAAAGTGCTCACGTTTTCCATTTACTTTTCATTGGTTGGTATCAGGTGTTCAGTAGGAAATCTCTTTTTTTTTCAGCAATGGTTCAAATAGTCAGTATACAACTCCCACAAATGCTAAGTCCCTCCATCTTTGTAAAAGGTCTGCTAGTTTTGGAAAAACTGCCCTTTGATGTGGCCTACACGACTTAGTCTAGCAAACACACAACGGCTACTCTCTCTCCCTCCCTCTGTCCCTCTCTCTCTCTTTCCCTTCTTCGCTTTGACGCCGTCTTTCTCAATTTGTTGCAGTGCTCAAGGGTGTCAAAGGACTCGAGCTGTGACTCTAAAGAAGAGACGGTGAGTGGGACATACACATCGGACGCTCGGACAATACAGGCGCAGGTTCCTGCGAGTTTGCCATGGCGACCAGTGGGCCCTGACAGCAGCGGGGATAAGAGTCTTGCTGAGGAAGAGAGTGTGTGTGTTTGTGTGTGTGTGTGTTAGGGGGGTGTGGGGGTTACTGGGGGACACACGCCAGATGCTTTGGGGAGACGCCCTTTAGCTCACCAGCTGGGAGAGGCTAAACTGCCCCTCACGCGTCGGTTCTCGGCCTTAACGGATTAGTGTTTGTTTACGGCACACTTCGCACACAAACAACAGTATAAAGCCCACTTTCAACCCAACCACCTTTGTTAGCAAGTAGTGTCACAACAAATCAGCTAACGATCCTATGTACCGACTAGATAATCTCTGCAGGCAACTGTGATGTGTTCACAAGTCTCACATTGACCTGTAGGGGTTGAGTAGTCTGTTTACACCCATAAACTGACCCGTGGAGAGAGCTAACTACCTGATCTGTACCTCATTTAGACGTTTTCTGCGAGTAAAACGATGCTAATCTGTTGTTTTACAATAAAAGCTTCATTTTGTGTTTCACAAACCTGATCAGACGTTGTTCTTATACTGTACCGATGAGCTAAAGATGTTTAATATGCTAACATCTCTGATATGAGAACATCTGTGCACCCCTTGCTGGAGGAGTACGGTATTGCACAGCTGAATTTTGGCATAATCTCAGCTGGCAACTGTGAGTAGTGTGTCGCCCCTCTCACAGGCGCTGCTGGGGTTCTGTCACACACAGCACTCTGCTACCTTTGTTCACCGCTGGCACACCGCAACAAAATGTCAGTGGTCTTCACTGAACAGAAGAGAGAAACTTACGGAATTTAAAAATATAATGGAATTAATCTGAAAGACCTCTAACATAATAGAATCTGTCTGTCTGTTCTTCCTTAAACAGAGCTGATTGTTTGAATCTTACTGCACAAGGTTATGGGGTTGTCAAGTATATATCTTGTTATGTTACTTTATTATTTTATGGTGGACCTGATCTGTGAGAACTTTCTGATGTTGGTGATACTGCATCAGGAACTGATTGGATGATATACAGGAGCCATCAGTTCCTGATGCACTCCCTTCAGCATCGAAAGAGACACCCGCGAGTCTTTTTACATTTACAATCCAGTACGTGTATGTTAGTGAACAAGCAGTACTTTCTTATAAATAAAAGTATATGGGAAATGCATTGTTGGGTGATTCTCATATTGTCCTTATGCCCCCAAACCCCCCACCTTCACCCGGTCGAACGGCAAAATGAAATGACAACCAGCTGCCCACCCTAAAGATAAAAATGATCACGTAAAAAACATCTATCGTCGTACCGAGCACATCTTACCCCCCAAATATCATTACCGCAACGTGTCCTGACTTTTACTGTTCCCATTGTTTTCAATTATGATTCTTATTACTGTACAAGTCATTTTTTCCATGTCCTAGATAACTTTAAATTTTAGCAGGTGGTCATCCCTGCATGAAGGGAATGCATGCATATTGTAGATCTCTCCCTGCTCTATCACTCCTGGTTCCATTTATGAGCTTGATATCAGACCTTTGATGGGCTGTAGCAGGTATGACTAATCTTTTAAGAAAAAAAAAAAAAAAAAAAACATTCCAGAAGATATTTTTGGATTTTCTTTTCTTTTTTTTTTTCTTTTTTTTTACACCCAGACATGTGTTAGTTTGAATTTTATATTAAACATTTTAATCATTATCGTGATTTTACCTTTGCATACAAAAAGACTATATAGTAAAAGTCCCTGTTTCCAGTTTTTTCCCAAAATGGGCTTGGCCCATTTTGTATTTTATTTTTTGCACAGGAGTGTGTGTGTGTTTTTTTATATATATATATACATAAAATGACCATGTTTTTTGCTTTGCGGTAATGAGAATTGGAGGGTTAAATATGCAAAATTATCATGAAAATAATGTCACAATGTAAAAATTCTTAATTGTACTAAAAATAGAATTGATTTTGGTTTGGAGTAAAATATGACCAGGACATTTTCTTGACAGGTTTCATGAGAATCACCCTGATAATCTATATCTATATATCTATATATCTATATATATATAAACAGAGTCAGAAATTAACGAGTGCTAACAAAACAAAAACAAAAATGGCCTCGAAATTCAAAATGTATAATGAGTTCTTTGTTTTTTGTTTTTTTTATTTGTAACATGTAATATTTTTTTTCCAATAGCTAACATTGTTTGGTTCCCAAAACATTCTGAGAACGTTAGTTATGGTTATAAACATTACAACGTAAAGAGAATGTTTCAAGAACGTTTGGAATTGGTTCCCAAAAATGTACCAAATGGGAACCATATGCTAACATTAAGGGATTGTTCTATGTTTGCTGGGTTCATATTCTATTCTAGGCTCAGGTATACATATTATTGTATACAACATAACATTTAATTACGTGTTGTTAATAAATTGATTAAACTGAAGTATTTGACATTACTTTTTATATGATTAGAAAACATATTGCCCCTTATTGGAAAAGTTGATTTCTGACACTGATATAAAAATAACTAAAACATCATAATATTATAAAGAAACTGCAGCACTGGCTAAACACATCTTGTGCAACAACTATAACATTTTGTATTTAATTTTGTGCTTTAATACCTTCGTATCGAGTTGTCTTAAAGTTACCTTGACAGTCTACGTTTTTCTGAATTGAAATAATCTTTGTTATTTCTCTTTATATGATATCAAACATCTACCCCCCACACAGTAGGATTACTTGACTTGTTATGTATTTGCTTATATGATATTCAGTGTCCCCAAACAGTTGCTTATGAGGACACTTAATCCACAATAAAAAATACAAATAAAAAACTATATGTATAAATATCTGACGAAATATCAAACCAAGTGGCAATTTTTTTTTTTTTTTTTTTTTTCCAAAGGTTATTTTATATTGTGAATGTATAAAGTCAGTCAGTTCCCCTCAAGTTCAGGTGTGGTCTATAAGCACATGCACCAATATCCTAAAACAGGTGATACCGCGCCCTCTACCGGTTAACTTGCAACAGTCAGAGCAGTACAGGCCCGTTATAAAAAATACATTGATTTAATTTTTATGTAGGAACGCTGAACTATTTCATAAGCAAATGCGTTTTATAATGAGGAAAGATAGGAAAAAACCAAGCTGACAGAAATGCAACTACAAACAACTTAACAGAAATGAGCCATGTGCCCAGGTAAACAAACTTCCGAAACAAAGATTAATTTAAAAGTGCTTTTGGAGTTTCATTTAGTTCGTTCTTTTAAAGAAAATGGCTAAACGTATTTCTTGCAGTGGATCAAGTGAAGTTCTCGAGCACTCGAAGGATAAAGATGAGAGGAAGTCTTTTAGGAGATCTAGTTCTGCAGTTGTATCAGGTAACATCAAATGATCCGTGTGTATCTGTATATGGGTAATTGATTTGAAGTACTTTAGAGAAGATGATATGTCCTGCAGTGTGACTTGATATACTCCATCTAATAATAATAATAAAAACACTTTAAACAGCATTTTATTCATAAAAAAAAAAAAAAAAAAATGAATGCATGCAACCTCATTACATTGCATATTTGTTCTTTAAAAAAATTCTTTGTCACACTGCAAGACCATTTAAAATGAAATAATTTTATTTAACATTTTATTTATAATCATTATTATTTAATTCAAATAGTGAAAAAATGTGGGAATAAATTGTGAATTTCCTTGATGCTTTCATATAAAATTACAGTATATATATATATATATATATATATATATATATATATATATATATATATATATATATATATATATATATAAACTAAGCCTGAACAAATATATACAGTGTGTGTATATATATATATATATATATATATATATATATATATATATATATATATGTGTGTGTGTGTATATATATAGAAATGTTTGTCATCTACCCAACTGTATATAACTCTGTGTTTTATACTGTATGTTTGTTGGTATTGGTGTCTCACCACATGCGGCTTTAAAGGGATAGTTCACCACCACCCCAAAAAAAAATTCTCATCATTTACTCAGTCACACCATCTCAGATGTGTATGATTTTCTTTCTTCTGCTGAGCAGAAACGAAGATTTTTAGAAGAATATCTCAGCTCTGTAGGTCTATTTAACACAAGAGACTGGTCGCCAGAACGTAATAGCTCCAAAAAGCACATAAAGGCAGCATAAAAGTCATCCATACAACTCAAGAGATTAAATCCATGTCTACAGATGTGATGGTGTGGGTAGAAACAGATCAATATTAAAGTCCTTTTTTACTATAAATCTCCACCTTTGACCAGCCCCGACCATAGGTTGCAATATGCATGAAGAATATGAATTGTGAAAAAAAAAAAAAAAAAAAAAAGCACTTCAATATTGATCTGTTTCTCACCCACTCTTATCATATTGCTTCTGAAGGCATGGGTTAAACCACTGGAGTTGTATGTATTTTGTTTGTGTTCTGCAGAAGAAAGAAAGTCATACACATCTGGGATGGTATAAGAGTGAGCAAATGATGAGAGAATTTTCTCTTTTGGGTGAATAATTACTTTAATCCTTACTTTACCTGCTATCTGAATTATCATAAATAGTTTCCTACTCTGAAGTTGCACATGAACAACCCCTCAAGTCGTAATTACGACTTGGACACAGATAATTTTGATACCAGAGTTTGCGAGTTGGGAGAAGATGTGAACTTTCAACATGCGGAGGAGTGAATAACAGGTTTTATTCATCTTTCTGAATACAGATAATTGCTAGCGCTTGCTGTTTCAGTCATATACATTTACGTATATCAGCAACCATTTGATGCAAATTGTAAATTTTTACGGCAAGAAAATTCCATGTTTTTACACAAAATACCTTTATCGTCAGCAAGCTGCCCGAGTAATATGGATCATGGTGTCAAAATAAGGGTTCCTCAAGAAATACACAAGACTGAAACTGGCGTCTTCCATGTTTCAAGTTCTCTCTGGCAACAAAGCCCTTAAACGTGACGTACTCGTAATTACCACTTCAGAAGTGGGAAGCAGAATAATTCCGATAGTGTATGAAGGCAGCATAAGTGGTTACTTGTTGTTTCTGGTTGGGTGTGTTTCACGGGTTTAATGATTACTCAAATGGACGTTCAGCGACACCTGGGAACAGCAGGTGCAGTATTGAACAATAAATACTTATAAACAGTATGCTACAGCAGGGGCGGTTCTGGGGTCAGTGGATATTTGAGGATTAACCCAGACTTCTGTGGATTCATATGGGACCATACTTTGATGAAATATCGAAATAACACACTTAATAAAAAAGTTTCAAAGTTACATATGTGAGGTGTCATTTATAAAGTAAAGCTTTAAGTATTACTGAAACTAAAAGGTCCCACTAACATTTGTATTCGCTTCAGATTCGCTCAAATATCAGAAGTTGCGTGCTTTTAATACCATGTACTTTAAAACAGGGTTTAAAAAAAAACAAAAAACACTATTTTTGTCCCTCTCTGTAATTTGATGATTTGTCAGGCATTTTGAAGGAATAGTTCACCCAAAATGAGAATTCTCTCATCATTTGCTCACCCACTTGTCATCCCAGATGTGTATGTTCTTCTTTCTTCTGCGGAACACAAATGAAGATTTTTAGAAGAATATTTAAGCTCTGTAGGTTCTCACAAAATGAATGGTAACCAAACATTTGAAGGTTCAAAATCACATAAAAGTATAAAAGTAATTCATACGACTCGGTTTATTCCATGTCTTCTGAAGCGTTATGATAGGTATGGGTGAGAAACAGATCAATATTTAAGTCCTTTTTCACTGCACATCTTGACATCAGCAGTCTCCTTGGTGATCATGCCCTTGGAAAAAATCTTTATCCGTCACTCTGTCGAACTGAGTTGAAAATTTCCGTTATGGTCTTTTTTTTTTTATCCGTCATACTTCTTTTCATTTCATAAATACTAAAGCTACATTCAGGGGTGTAGCTTCAATTATAATGGCATATACAGTACAAATCATATATAATAGATGTATGACTCGAGTGCGAGTATTTTGAATCAGGAGTTCTAGGGTGAAAATTCTACCTGTCATTCAACCGCTGCAATAAAACATGATTTTTAAACTTTGCCAGTTATGTGTAGCTTGAAAAGGAAATAACCGCCTGGTCGGAAAATTTTGAAAAGTGCAAACATGCATGTACAGACATCACAGAACTTCAGCGTGTCTGATATCAAGCACATCAGCTCATTTAAAACAGGTTCTCCATTAAAATAACAAAGAATTACGCTCTAAATGTCATGTTTGCAGTGTACTAAGATTAAACACAAGTAGTCTATAATTGGCAGAAACGGTGAGCGTTTTTTTCCCCACGCTTTCTTATTGTTCTTATACTTTTTGCATTTTATTATCATGCAGAAACACATTGACATACTGTAGTAATTGATAAAGGCAGTCATGAAATCAGAGACATGCTTGAAATCCGAAAAGATTTTGTCAAAAGAGACGCATATACGACCAGGTGTAAATCCTGATGTGTCTGTCAATGGCGATGGTGCCTTTCCACTTGTGACTGTATTGCCCTAAATGCAAGTTGATACTAGGTAATAAATAGGGGCAGGACACCCACACCCACAGCGGGAGTGAGAGAGTGAAATCAAAACTGAAACGCTAGGTTTAAGGGATTTTCTTGTTTATTTTTTATCTGTCAAAATGACGGAAAGCATTTGAAATTATCCGTCAGTGTTTCAAAAAATCGGTATATGACGGGTAATTTTCGGTTAACGCGACCCCTGGCACCATCTAGTGCTCTGTGTGCATACGTCAAGCACTAGGAAGTGTAATCAAGCTTGAAATCTTGATCATGCTAAGAGACTGCAAAGGCAAGATGTACAGTGAAAAACGATATTTTGGTCTGTTCTCACCCAAAACTGATAGGATTGCTTCTGAAGACATGGATTAAACCACTAGAGTCGTACGGATTACTTTTATGGTGCATTTATGTGCTTTTTGAAGCTTCAAAGTTTTGGTCACCATTCAATTGCATTGTATGGACCTCCAGAGCTAAGATATTCTTCTAAAAATATCCATTTGTGTTCCACAGAAGAAAGTCATGCACATTTGGGATGGCATGAGGGTGAGTAAATGATAAGAGAATTTTTGGGTGAACTGTCCCTTTAGGAAAGTTTAGAAGATTTCAGGCTGAAAATAGGCTAAAATACTGTAGGTGCAGATGAAAATAATTGCTAGATTTGCCAAAATTTGCGAGGTTCATGGTATGCAAATATCCTGACTCGTGACTTAAAGTTTGCAAATTTGCATACCTTAAGCTACTTATTGTTTTCATGGTTATATATTTTAATATTTGGTACTTACTGCATCTGGATGAAGAAATTCTTAACACAGTTTCTAATATCTCACCAAGACAGGCATTTTGACCTTTCAGACTCATTGACAGAACCACAATCGTAAGTCACGAGCGCTCTTCTTGCATGCGTGCACATTTACATTGAGTGCTGGAAAGGAGCTGCCAGACAAGGCGGTGCTTCGGTACTGAACTGGTACTTTTGACATAACTGCAAGATGATAAAAACACTCAGGGCTTTACTAAAAATATTCTGGTCTTAAACCCTGGTAGCCTACCCCGAGAGCAGCTCATGTGTTATCACATGAGCACATTGCGACATATGTTTAATCCAGCAACCAGCTCTGAGGTGAATCACAACATTATAAACTTTGATTTGAGGCAAATAAGTATTTGACAATCAGACAAAAAGACAAAGCAACAAGACTGTGTCTGTAATGAGGGAATGAACTACAATCCCACGAATGACGCAATAGAATTAAAAACAATGGAAAAATATTGATTATAAGTTTAGAAACAATATAATTAAATTTTATTGCAAAATATTGCAAAAAGTAGTTTGAGAGTGTAAGGAGATCGACTCGATTGTGTCATTCGCAGTGCATCATGAATGTGGGCGGTCTCTGCAGCGCTCAGGTTTTGTTAGCTGCGATTCTCTGATTGGTGGATCGTTTCTCTTCAGGATCATGGGTAGTGTAGTTCTTCACCAGGAATTTCACTATTAAACATGATTTTTATTTTTATTTACAGTAGTTGAAATAATGCAGACTGAATTAAGATTTCTTAATGAGCATTTGTACTTTTAAATTGGACAATTCAATGAGATTTATATGACACATATGACCTCTTACTTGATCTACAGCAAGAGTTAAGTGATGTACGGAAATCTCTGAAGAGCACAATACAGATGCGGGACATGGCCCCTGCTGCACATGAAAAACTACAAACAGAGCTCTCAAAGGTGATCTATGATTATGGTGTCCACTCACACATTCCATACGCTACACATGCATGTTTGCAACATATTATTCTCCTCATATAGTATTCAGCATTCTGTGCACCATTTTCATAATCTGATTCCCATGCAACGCCAATCTGTTCACAAAATTGATGACTCTGGATCTTTCAGGTTTCCTCGTGTGAATGCATGCAGCAAATGTCCAGGGAAGTACTTCTTAAGTCCCACAACTCTAGTCAGATAGAAGGGCTTGATTTTAAAACTCTTCTTGCTAGGCTGAATCTGTATATACAGTGCTGTGGAAAGGTATTTGCCCCCATCTTGATTGTTTTTGTGTATATCTCATACAAAATTGTTTCAAAAATTCTAACAAAATCTAACATAAAACAAAGGCTCAAAATACAGTTTTTAAATGATAATGTTATTTATTGATGCAAACAAAGTTATTCAATACCAACTGGACCAGTGTGTATTTTTTCTCAGTTACTGTTACTAAATCCCCAAATCTATGAAACTGCATTCATAATGGGGTTCAGCTGGACTAGACACACCCAGGCCTGATTACTGCCAGCCCAATCAGATCAAATCAACACCTCAATAGAACTTTTTCAACAGCATGAAGTTGGCTAAAATGTCTCATTCAGTAGCACACTATGCCAATGTCGAGAAAATCCAGAAATGATGAGGAAAAAGGTAATTGAAATACATCAGTCTGGGAAGGGTTACAAAGCTATTTCAAAGGCTCTGGGACTCCAAAGAACCACAGAGAGAGCCATTATCTCCAAATTTAGAAAACTTGGCACAGTAGTGAACCTTTCCAGAAGTGGCCAACCTTCCAAAATTCCTTTTAAGAGCACAGTGACGACTCATCCAAGTCACAAAAAAGCCAAGGACAGCATCCAAGGAATTGCAGGCCTCTCTCGCATCAATAAAGGTCACTGTTCATGACTCCAGAAAAACACTGGCCAAAAATGCCCTCTATGAAAGAGTGGTGAGGTGAAAACCACTGCTAACCCAGAAGAACATAAAGCTTGTCTGAATTTTGCCAAAACACACCTTGATGACCCTAAAACCTTTTGGAAGAATGTTCTGTGGACTGATGAGTCGAAAGTAGAACTGTTTGGAAGACAGGGGTCTCGTTACATCTGGTGTAAATCAAACACAGAATTCCACAAAAAGAACATCATACCTACGGTCAAGCATGGTGGTGGTAGTATGATGGTATTGGGATGCTGCTTCAGGGTAAATTGCAGTAATTGAGGGAAACATGAATTCTGCTCTATACCAAAAAATCCTAAAGGAGAACGTCCGGTCATTAGTCCGTGAGTTGAAGCTCAAGCGCAACTGGATTATGCAGCAAGACAATGATCCAAAGCATAGGAGTAAGTCCACCTATAAATGGCTCAAAAGAAGCAAAATAAAGTTTTGGAGTGGCCTAGTCAAAGTCCAGACCCGAACCCAATTGAGATGCTGTGGCAGGAACTTAAATGTGCAGTTCATGCTCGAAAACCCTCCAGTGTGGCTGAACTAAAGCAGTTCTACAAAGAAGAGTGGGCCAAAATTCCACCACAGCGTTGTGAAAGACTGATCTCCAGTTATCGGAAGCGTTTGGTTGCAGTTGTTGCTGCTAAAGTTGGCACAACCAGCTATTAAGTTTAAGGGGGCAGTTAGTTTTTCACATGGGTGATGTAGATGTTGGATAACTTTTTAGCTTCAATAAAAAAATAAAAAAAATTGGAAACTGTATTTAGTGTTTACTCAGGTTGCCTTAGTTTTCTGTTATATCTCATTCTAAAACATCTAAAAAAACTTAGTATGAAAAATACACAAAAACAGAAGAAATCAGGATTCGGTCAAATACTTTTCCACAGCACTGTGTATACATATATCTGTCAGTATGAGTTTTTACATTTTCTGATGGGTGTTGTGGTGGTGTTAGGGCAAGTGGCTGCCAAGGCATTTCTATACAGTCACTAAGGTTTTGTGAGTGTTTTCTGCATGCTGCTATGTGGTTGCTAGGGTGTTCTGGGTGGTCGCTAGGTGGCTGTCCACCCCCAAGTCTCTATGATATTCTGATCACTAGATAAGTCTCAAGTCGCACCTTCAATGGGGTTTTAATCACCTTTTTTTATCTGTCAGGTTAAAATCATTAAGTCTGATTGCTTAGAACAGTGTACCTCAACAAGCTGCACAATTTGAGGTATCATTCACAAACAGTGCAGAACAAAAGTTTTGAAAAAGCCAAAACCCTAAGTTTAAGCAATAGTAATAGTAATGCTTGCAGTGCCAAATGTCTACAGTAGATGTCAGTAAATTTTCAGAGTTATATTTAATTGCAGAAAAAAGGAGAAGCAATCACAAAGGGCATTGATAGCTGTAAGGTGAACATTGACCAAATCAAGGTGATTGTTACTTTAAAAGAGCTCTGGGTTTTTGACATGGATCTCAATTTAACAAGATGATATATACATATTTTTTTTAAGGTAAACGTCCATACACTAACAGAAGACATAGTATCTGCACTGGAATGCCAGATGGCGTGTGAAGAGGTTAGTGCATTACTCTTGACCACTATGCTTTAGCACTCAGTAAAAGCATTTGGGATGAATTCACTAAGCAGTTGCGACACTTATTTACTAATCATCCACACTCTTGTTTAAGCAGGCACAATCAGCGTTGAAATAGCACTGCATTTGAAGTAATTAAATGAAGTCATTGTCATGCTTTTCCATGCAAGTATGCCTCCAATATATGTAGATTAGGCTCATTATATATTATGCTTTATTCACAGAACTCCATGCTATTTGCCCGGCATGCTATTTAACATTGCACTATTAACGCTTGAGGAAAGCAGATGGTAAACTGACTTTTATTTAAAAGAGATGCTTGTTTACATGTTCTATAGATCCTGGCAGTAGAAATTAATCAAGAAATGATCAAAGGGTGGAGAGCATTATTACCTGGCACATGTCCAGGGGCGCACTGATGCATGGGCTTACACGAGCTGAAGCCCAGGGGCCAACAATTCCAGGGGGGCCACATTAGCAGCGTTTCTTCACCCTATTCTCCCCTGCCGACATTCGCGGGAGGAACACACATCTGAACGCATTTAGCGGGAGACGCTGATTTAAACAGGCAGACGGTGCACAAAACTGAAAGCTGTTCGTGTCGCGCATGTTCACAGATTTGCAGTTCGGCCGCATCTTAAAGGTCTGGATGTACCTTAATGCACCCCTGCATATATACAGATGCGCGATGAAGTCAAGTACTTTCGGCATGTTAAAGGACTGCAGTAGTGGAGTGATACTGAAGTGATCCAGCCAGAATGAGCCAAATCGTATGCATCTTGTGCATCCTCTGCTACATAGCGCTCAGAACCAACCTGCAAGATCGGGAATTGCGCCGTGCAAATTGTGTTCAGCACAGATTTTGTGGGCACGCTTGAGCTGTTATTATGCAAATAAATGGCTCTTTTAACGGAAGTAATTAATTCTTAGCGAATTCCCCCTTCAGTATTTTAATCAGGATAAGGTTATTTAATCTGTAAGTACAAAGACACAACTTATAGTAACTAAAATATGCTATTTTTTACTCTCGTAGGAGGCGCCACAGTCAGATAAACCGCAACAAAGCATCAGAGGCCGTAAATCACCTACTGCCCCTTCTGCCCTAAAACCAACCAATCCCAGCACTACCCCAAAGCCCCCAAAAGCCCCTACTGCCCCCAAACCCACCATTGCCCCCAAAACCCTCGAAAGCCCCTACTGCTCCCAAGCCCTCCAAACCAACCACTGCCCAAAAACTCCCAGAGGGTGATAACAGAGGTATCAGCTGCTCTAAAAGGATTGCTGCAAAAAAGACAAGTGAAGAATTTGCTCAGAAAATACTGTGAATCAGAAAGACAGGAAAGTCAGGAAGCTTTCTTTGTGTTGTTATTATAATTGACTCTTTCATTTACAACAGGCTTTTGTTTGCTGCCCTCTTGTGGATATTTGCAATTTAGCATTTATTGATGCTCAGTGGTGGTGCTTAATCAAATATTATTCAAATGTCAGAGTTTACCTAACATTTGTCTGCACATTATATAATGTTTTTTTCCTCTATATTTCACATGTAAGGAGTGTTTGCAAAACTCCCAGAGCCCCTCTTGTAAATTGTTCTCTTGCGGTCTGTTGAGTCCTGAAGTTAGGGAGTCTTTCATCTTTGTATTTTTTATGTGGAGATGAATCATTTTTTTTCAGCTGTCCTTAAAGCCATTTGGGCTGTGTGTTGTGGAATGCCCTGGTATTAAAGAATATCTGAAAATCACGATATGTCTAAATGTGCAGCATAAATGTCCATTCTGCTAAACCGCCAAGGTCTGGTTGACCTAAATAACCCTGCAGCCAGTCTAGAAAAGTGTTGTTTGGGGCAATGGCATGACGCTAATGTTTTTGTCCAGATTTATTAAGCTACATTAATAGATGCATTAACTACATAAATGCAATTCACACAAAACAGTGACTTAAAACAGAATACATATCTACTATCTACTGTGGACGAAAACGCCTTGTCGATGAGAGAGGTCAACGGAGAATGGTCAGACTGGGTCGAGCTGACAGAACGGCTACGATAACTCAGATAACCCCTCTGTAAAATTTTAGTGAGCAGAATAGCATCTCAGAATGTACAACATGTCAAACCTTGAGGCGGATGGGCTACAACAGCATAAGACCGTATTGAGTTCCACTTCTGTCAGCCAAGAACAGAAAACTGAGGCTGCAGTGGGCTTACCATTTGTGTACCTCAGCAGAAATCCAGATTTGACAGACTAGGTGATGTTTTTTCAATCATCTACTGTCCAGTTTTGGTGAGCCTGTGCGCACTGCAGCCTCAGTTTCCTGTTCTAAGCTGACAGTAGTGGTACCCAGAGGGGTCTTCTGCTGCTGTAGCCCATCCGCCTCAATGTTCGATGTGTTGTATGTTCAAAAATGCTTTTCTCCATAAAACTGTAGTAACGTGTGTTTATTTGGGTTACTGTCACCTTCCTGTCAGCTCGGACCAGTCTGTCCATTCTCCACCGACCTCTGTCATTAACAAGCCATTTTCACCCAGAGAACTGCCGCTTGCTGGATGTATTTGTTTTTCGCACCATTCTCTTTACACTCTAGAGACTGTTTGCATGAAAATCCCAGGAGATCAGCAATTACAGAAATATTCAAACCAGCCCGCCTGGCACCAACAATCATGCCACAGTCTAAATCACTGAGATCACATTTTTTCCCCATTCTAATGATTTATGTGAATATTAACTGAAGCTCCTGACCCATATCTGCATGATTTTATACATTACACTGCTGCTACACAATTAGCTGATTAGATAATCGCAAGAATAAGTAGATGTACAGGTGTACCTAATAAAATGGCTGGTGAGTGTATATACCGTGTATGTATGTATGTGTGTGTGTGTATATATATATATATATATATATATATATATATATATATATATATATATAGTGGTGACAGGCACAGTGGGTGTGGTGTCAAGCCTCGGAGAGGCGTTTATTTAAATATTACTAAACAATGTTCATAAATGGGGAAAATGGGGGCTCCGTGAAGGTCGGGGGAGTGTCCAAGGAATGGCCCAGGCTTGAGCGGGGTCCGACGGCCGCATGTGCTCCCCTCCTGTGTTCATTTTACTCTTAAAGTTAGTTTTAATTGAATGTTGTTGAAGATTATTTGACACTTATTATTTTGATGTGTGAATTTTATTTCAATATATTGTTCAGAGTGGAATTTTACATACACAGGCCTTCAATACCTACACACACAGCTGATACACTCTAAGGCCTTCATGGAACTGAAAGTGAACACATTAAAGCTATGCTGAATCATCCAGAGCCTCTGGTTATTATTGGCTTAAAAAGAGTGGATTAGAGAGACTTCAAATGTTGTTAACATTTCATCATCAAAGCCTAGTTATTTTGTATAGTGGGGAACAACTTCCCCTGGGCTTACATCAATAGATTTCTTTCAAATCGGTGTTGAAGCTGGTTACACTTTCAAAAACAGTTGATTTTGGACATTTTGTTTACATTTTCCCAACACTAATGTCTTCCAGACCCGTTCCAAATAAATGCTTTCAAACTGAACTGCATAGTCTTATAGAGTAAAGACAAGTTTGTATTCCACCAGCGTGAACCAATAATGTATTGTCAACCATTATAATGTTGCCAATCAACTTTCGTAACACATTTTAAACAGTGAGGTCCAAAAGTCTGAGTCCAAGTTTCTGAACCAAATCTGTCTGGAAACCCCATTTATGATTAATAATCTCTGTGATCTCAGATCAGAATGTACTGTCTAATGGTTTAAGATGTTTGAATTGAAGTTACTATGGCAAGCCTGGATTTGGCACAAAATCACAAGTATACGTCACTCATCCATTACTCGAGTACCGATCGCGATGTGTTTATAAGTTTAGTTTTTATGGTGAAGTTACTGTAACATGTTGACTAATATTAATGACTTTGGAGTATTTTATAACAGTGCTGTGGTTCTGAGATTCTCAGTGTTAAACTACATGTTTTCATAGGCTATTTATTTATTTATTTTTTAAAGTTGTCACTATTAATTGTCATTTTAGCAGAAAATTATTTAAATAAAATTCTAAAAAAAAATTTTTTTTGCCTGCCGAAGACCTGATGGTGTAAGGGTTGCAAGCGAGTATAGGCCAATAAAGTATTTTTGGAGCAATAAATCAGTATGCGGACACTTAAATTCACCATAAACGTATGCTCATCTGAAGTTGTTTATAATGTACTGATTTCATAGTATAGTAATGTATATTAACGTGCTTAACATGTACCATAATCTCTATATTATAACTTCCAAATAAATTATTAAACATTTATCATTGTAATTGTTATATTGCATATTTCTGTATATTAATTTCATGTTCAATAAAATATATTTAATCATTTTTAAATCCTTGTTTTGCATTTTTTGTATCAGTCTTATTTTGTGCAGTGCATAGATCTATTAGTATGACGGTTCAGTGGCATTGTCCACTGAGGTTGTAGATTGTAATATAAAAATGAATTGAACTCATATCAGCCATATCATGAGTTTCACCTCTTAAATTGAAATGTGAAGTAAAATACAAACAATGTGTGTTGTGCAGTGGATAAAACACTTGAATAATCATATTAGAATATTATTAACAGTGCTGTTTATCTTCCTCAAAGTAAGTAATGTATCGGTTACACTGTAAATGTTAAACAAATAACATAATATCAACATGAAAATATTATGTCGACTCATGACTATCTCCTAGTCCTCAAACCATGAGATTCATCCATGCAGAAGAACAGTGCCACATCACAACTCATGTAAAGTGTTCCTCCACAAGTAACTTGCAGTTTTATGCTCTAACCACTAGAGGGCCAAAAGTTACATAGTGTAGCTTTAAATACCAGCCAGCTCACCAGTGTTTTAATTAAATTTGACTAGCAAAGATCTACTATTCATACTTTTGGCCCTTGCAGCCACCTGAACAGAATACAGCATTGTGTGTTTAAAGTATAGTGCCCAAATTTCTGCTTTCATCTATGGTTTGTGGTTTACCCAAATGATGATGAGTTTAGAGATAGTAAAATCAACTATGGACTTAGTAGTCAGACACTGATGCTGCATACTCCTTCCAGCTGATGTTCTGAGATGGCTGCACAGTTTTAAATGTCATAAAAGTCTGACAAATGCATCAACAGCAAGATTCAGGAAGGAATTCTGTTTACCGCTCACAGCCAAGCAGACGCTGCACATTCCAGTTCAAAATACTGTGGGGAAACAAGTCCAGATTTTTCATGTTTGACCATGCCTTGTTCATTACTTTGTCAGATGGCTTTCTCATTATCCTTGTACTGAACCTGAGGAATATCTGACCAAACAAACATCTTGAAACTTGGCCAGTATGGGGCGCAATAAGCCAAAAGGCCTAGTATTTGCTCTTTTTGTCTTGTAATTTTAGCTCAGTTGTGAGTTTAGGACTATAAATGGAAGATATTTCATTTAACCTAAAGACAAAGAGAAATAAATGGAGGAATCATATGATTCTGAACAACTACATTCTTTGATATCCTTAACAGTCTTTGTTGGTCTGTTGTAGAGCTTCATTTATCAGACTAATCTAGTTCAGTTTGCTGTGAGCATGCTACGGCATTATGAAAGCCTATTATCCTAATAATGAATGTTCAGAGCTGGAAGCCACGTATGTTATTGTAAGACATAAGCTTCTGTTTTTCTAGTGTAAGCGGTAAGTCCTCAGACAAGCTCAGCACATACAGTAGGATCGGATGATTGTAGGTCCACAGAAAGCCAGTTGTCCTGCTGTCCAATGGATACCACTAATCTCATTTAAAATCCATTGTACCTCCTTGAAAATGGAGGCGAATAGTTTAAGGCCAGCCCTTGTTTAATCAGCCATGGACTGTGATTTGCCTCCAGTGCAAATAAAGCATGTTCCCAGAGGTGGAAAGTAATGAAAAGAAATCGGCAAGTTATAAGTGCTGTTTGCGGCACACCAAAAGCCCACAGAGTAAAGCATCATGAGCACAGCAGCTTGCATAAACTGCCGCCGGTGTCCTCTCTTCTCTAGCTTCTCCAAGACTTTCTGCCCTGTCACTATACAAGAACTGTTGTAATACTGTGATTTTCTGCATATTTCATTTTATTCTGGAAAGGAGCCGTTCATTCGGGTACAAGTGAACTGTCTGAACATGTTTAACCACTGATCAAACTTCACTTGTTTTTAAGGTAGGCAATGTTTTAACTGTGTCAAACATTAACACAATGTAGTTTGACATATATGTGGGGATTTCTTGTTTACTTGCTACTATATGTCTAAAACAAACTTTTTAAATACCATAGAAAGATACAATGCTAATAGTGTCGGAAAGTAATGGGGACTCGTGGCAAAAAGACAAAAATATCCCAGAAATTCAAAATATGGGGGCAAAAAATGCCCATGCAATGAGTTCCCATGTTTTATTAATAATAATTAATAATATCTGATATAGTTACAATTACATATATTGCGAACTTCTTTTGACTTTTCACTGAACATCATTTTTTTCCCCCGCCATCTGGTTCCTTGCACCATTGCACGCACAGATGGGCTCTCCGCTTCTGTCAATCCACATCAGTTTGGTATTGTACTCCCGTGTTAAATTCCATAACCGTTCGCCCCACTTGTTCAAAATAAACTATCCTAATGGGTAACACTCTTGCTCACAGTGCTGTACTTCCTTTCCCTGTGCTGCTGTTTATCTGTCTGAAAAGCCTCACACGCTAGAGGCCAAAAGTGCGCAAGGGATGGATGTTATATAAAGAAGGTATGAGAAATCACAAAACATAATGTAACCAAATGCTACAATTTACTTAATATTTCAGTGTCAACCCGCATCTCAGAATAGCTATTCTCCTCACCACAATTGTACAGAGTGGTTTTCTGAGTTACCGTAGACTTTGTCAGTTCTAACCAGTCTGGCCATTCTCTGTTGACCTCTCTCGCCAACAATCATCCACGCGATTATCTAATCAGCCAATCGTGTGGCAGCAGTGCAGTGCATAAAATCATGCAAATATGGGTCAGGAGCTTCAGTTAATGTTCACATCAACCATCAGAATGGGGAAAAAAATTTGATCTCAGTGATTTGGACCGTGGCATGATTGTTGGTGCTAGATGGGCTGGTTTGAGTATTTCTACACCTTCCTAATTTCATCGGTTTCCAAAGTTTGCAGTTATGAAGGGCGTTTTCAAAAAGCTCTGTTTTAGCAGGAGGAAAATGCCATTCTAGTGTGGATGAGAGGCATAAATGTAGCAAAATGAATGCATTTCCAAAAGAAAATGTATTGCTGTGGACGTGTCCAAAGACTTAGCCATGTCCACACTAATTATTTTAAATTTGAAATTCCGTTTTCAATTTCCAACGTAATCGTCTTATAAAGTATGGGGTAATGGAGAGTGTTTTCCAAAAGTGCTTTTTTTAGGTGGAAGAAAACGCTGTTCTAGTGTGGATGAGTGGCATACACATAGCAAAGTTAATGCATTTTAAAACGAAAATGTATTAATGTTTACGTGGCCTAACATTGACGGAATGTCCAATGCGTTCACCTTCAAATTTACATTTTTTACAACTATTTCAAACTTTTGTAAAGGCTTTTGTCAAGCCAACATTAAACTTTGTCTTGATAAACTTTAATTTTAGTTATTGTACTCAAGAATTTCAAGTGAACTGAGCACACTTCCCGTTGCAACCACTAGAGGTCAGAATGTGGTCCCAGACAGCACCTAAACACACTCTGATCATTCACTGAGTTGAGTTGCAATGCCCTAGCAAAGACAGTCAGACAACAGAGAGTCATACCACTGCAAAAAGGCTGCCAGTCTCCCCATGTAATGTTTGTCACATATTGGAGCTTAATTTCAGATTATGGCACATGTGGCAGAAGCCGCGTAAAGCCTAGCCAGACGACCTGCAACACCCGCAAAGCCTGTTAGGCGAGTAAGCTTTGCACGAAACCAGCTACGCAGATGGCCCTGCCAGGCCTGATACAACCCCCCAAAAAAGAAAGCCCTGGGTCTAAGATACTGTCTGACAGCGTTATTTGATGGTCCCCCTAAATATCACACTGAACTATTCAGATAACTTTAGTCTAGCCAGGCTAGACAAAAGTGGATGAACTATTATTTTAAATTGCAAGAAATAATGCAATCATGTTCGTCATGGAATGCGTGTTAATAGGCTTGCGTGATGAACCGCCTCCATGTAAGGCCTAAATGCAAGGTTGCAGAAAAGCCCTGAAGTCATTTGTTTTACAGTACTTTTACAGTACTTCATCGGGAGGAATGCCCTTCAGGAAGAAAGCAGTTTCTGGAGGAAAAGGAAAAAAAGTTGTTGAACGAAATCTTGAATGTGCACTGGCAACAATTTGTGGGGGAGGCATAAAATACATGAGACTAAACATTTGGACAGTGTCTAAGTACACACTCTCTAGAGCAAAAGTCAAAGGTGACAGGGGTCGCTAGTGGTGGACTGCTCCAGCTGAGAACTTTTCAGACCCTGCATTCTTCATATTTCAGTCTCTAAATTCATGAGGTGGATTTTTTTGTGTTGTAGCTAATTTGCTTCACTGCTATTCTGCAAATATGTATTGTTACATACCCAGCAATGAAACCCTCTATCAGACTAAACATTTTGGACAGTTGGCCTTTTGTATGAATACAAGCCGTTTCATAAGTGGAAGTGTGAACATTGTACCTCAATGGCTTTTGGATCAACTCTCAATAACCATCATTTGCAAAACGTACTGTCTTCTCCACCCCAATATCAAATGTAAACTGAAGGGACCCAATTATAGCATATGCAGTCATGTCTTTTTGGATGACGTCGCACTTCAATGGTCTTGAGGTAACATCTCATGATGCTCAGGGTTTTGGCTGTTCATTGAAACACACTATATATGCATTCCTTCATTTCATCCTTCAATTCTTTCCTCATTCACTGGGTGAACGTTGTCATCATTGTCAGCAGATTCCATATCAGTGGTTCGAGACTGATGGTTCGAGACTCAAACATGGGCAGCAGGTCTGTTTAGATAGGGTCATGGACAGCAGGGAAAATACAATGCTTAATTCAATTATAAAATTCAACTAACTGTATAATTGTGCTGTTAGAACTATATTAAAATTAGGCCTGCCAATCAATTAAACCTTCAATCGAATTAATTGCATGATATGCTGATTAATCGTTTGAATTAATCACAAATAATCACATATAATCAATATATATATATATATATATATATATATATATATATATATATATATATATATATATATATATATATATATATACAGTATATTAGATAACCAGACAAGTAATGCATTGATTAGACAATACAAAATGTGCTTTAGAAGGCAAAATATTGTTTCTTTCCCTATCATTGAAGAAAAGCCTATTATTGAATCTTTAGCATACAGCAATCCATTTTGCAAATAAATTTGTAAATCTGTCCATGGTAAAAGACATGTCAATTTACACATGCATCAGATGGACGCTTTTAGAGCGTCTCGCTTTGATTGCATTGCATCATAAACAGAATTTAAACGATGCTGTTGTCAAGTTAAACTTAGTTTGAAATTTAGAAAAGCACATCTCAAGTGAATGCACAGCTGGATAACATCTTCATCTTGTGCTGTTGGTAAGTGTTGTTTTTTTTACTTTACAGCTGTGAGTCACCTATACAGCTTGAGTTGCGCTTACTGCCCCCTGCTGATTGGGACTCGCAATAACATGAATTTGGTACTTCGAGCTTGAAGTGCTCTGATGGATTGCGTAATTTTTTGTTATTTTTCATATAATTAATCGCAATAGAATTAATTTTCAATTGAAAGCCCTAATCAAAATAAACAGGCTAATTAACATTTAAAAGGGAGGAAAAAGATTTGCACACAATTTGTTGATGATGTCCAAGGCTGTGCATCAAACTTTATGGTATTTCTGTCACTAGCCATGTTTACATGCAACCAAATAATCTGTTTATTATCTGACTGATAGCTCATTCGGATTGAAAAGCCTTCATGCAAACACAAAAATGGTCCAATTGAGCTGGATCCGAATGAAATTTCCATCCAGTTGAAGGGGGGTGGTGTAGACCTAAAATAATCAAATCAAAAGAAAAATATTAGCCATGTAAAGGTTTGAATCCCACTACTTTCTCAATCGTTTTCTAAAATACCTTGCGCTCATGCACAGAGATGTGGTGCATATGTATGTTTATACTGTACATGATACTCTTCACGGAACCTAATTTATACAAAGCAATGACAAAACGCATTTGTTCGTTAGTGTGTGAATGAAGAGCGAGATTGGGAAATGAAAACGGTAAGGATCGTCACCTGTTTATGATGAGTCTATCACCTGTTTCTTGTTCTAGTGAGGGTGCGGGAGAGTTTAAAAGGAAGCCAGATGCCGGAGAAGGGAGAGAGAGACTGACATGTCTGTCCTATATGTGTGTGTCAGTGTTAATGTCTGGGTGGCTGAAAAGCCCGATTTAAGTTGCCGCTGGAAAGCTATTTTATTTTTCATTGAGAATGCTGTTCAACCGGCTCCTGCTTTCTCCTTTTATGAACTTTGTTACACTAGTGCCAAAACCCAGGAATCGGAGAAAGAAGTGCCGCTATGGAAACCTCACCGCTGGGCGAAGTCATCCATGCCCTACCGGCATTCAGGAAACACACCATCTGGCTCTCCTCATCCAGGAGCAGCGTTTTCAAGAGCTCCTACAGGCCCAAGCTGAGGATCGATGCGCATTGCGGAGCCTAATAGCCCTGGGCAGGTCCTCAGCCACATCACTGGGGGCAGCAGCCATACCCTCTCTCCTCTTGACCAAGATGGAGCCCCAGGATGAGCCGGAGGTCTTCATTGGGCTCTTCGAGCAGGCTGCTACCACCTCTGGCTGGCCAGAAACCCAGTGGGTGCTACATATGCTACCACTGCTCTCCAGGGAAGCCCAGCTCATGACCCAGCAACTGCCAGCCAAACATCGCCTGATCTACGGGGACCTGAAGAAGGCTATCCTCCAACAGGTCGGCCGCACACCTGAACAACACTGCCAGCATTTCCGTTCACTCATGCTTGGCGAGACCAGCCGCCCGTTTGTGTCTGCCCTGCTGCTCCGCGATGCCTGTCGGAGGTGGGTGTTTGCCGGTGGGGAGCCCGATGCAGAGGTGGTGATTATCTGATGGTGCTGCAGCAGTTCACCGCACACCTGCCAAGAGGAACTGCAGAATGGGTCCAGTGCCAGCTCCTGGTGTTGGTGGAGGAGGCAGTTCAGTTGGCCGAGGACCACATGGCGGCCAATCCATGGCCCAGCGAGCCTGTATCACCATCGTCATCTCTCTCTCTCTCCCCCTTCCCTCTCTCTCCTCCCTTGTCACTTGTCCTGTTCCCCCTCCCCGAAAAGTTCCTTATCTTACACCAGCTCCCCAGCTTCGGGGACTGCACAACTTGCCGGTTTCCCCTGTCTTTCCCCACTCTCGCCCCCAGGATGACAAATCCGCTGCTGCAGGTGAGGGCGTGAAACCTGGGCTGGTTTGTTGGGACTGTGGGGAACCTGTCATTTCCAGGACCAGTGCCTGGTGATGGAGGTGGGGGCATTGGTCCGGGTCCCTGACGTGCCACAAGCTGCCCCCGATCGAGCTGGGACATACTGCATACCTGTGAGTACTGAGGGGGGTACAAACCAGGCCTTGGTGGATTCGGGTTGTAGCCAAACCACTATCCATCAAGGCCTGGTTTATGATGAGGATTTGGGTGCAAAACACAGGGTGAAGGTGAGGTGTGTGCATGGGGGTATTCACGAATACCCTTTAGTGATTGTCTTTATTCATTACTGAGGTCAAAAGAATAATGTTGAGGCTGCGGTTAGTTCCTGCCTCGCCCATCCACTGATTTTGGGGACTAACTGGCCGGCAATTACAACATTGTTGAGGGAAGTGTGTATGGTTGGGTCCTGCAACAAAGTGTCACGGTGTGTGATTTGTGATACACTGGCTGGGAATGCTGTGCGGGGGACGTCTACGTCAGCTCCACGTCAGAGTGATGCAAGGGAGGGGGAAGTCCCGACTTTCCCCGCCCTTAGAGGATTCCCTATGGGGGATTTCCCTCTGGAACAGATGCGAGATGAGACCCTTAAGCACGCTTTTGACCAAGTGAAGGTAATTGATGTCAACGGCAGATTTACCACCTCAATCTCTTTATACCACGGAGAGAGGCGGTCCTCGTGTCGTTGCCGATGGTAGTTCCAGAGAGGGAGGAGCTCGGACCAGAGGTGAATCTAAAAGCCAATCAGTTTACCTCGGTCACTTGTGGGGACCACCTCTCGCTGTCCCAATGTACGGAGGTTGCCAGGTTGCAAAAGGAATTCTCTGACGTGTTCTCGCCCCTCCCCGGACACACTGATCTCATAGAACACCACATCGAGACAACCCCAGGGGTAGTGGTACATAGTCATCCCTACCGCTTACCCGAACACAAAAAACAGGTAGTACGGGAAGAATTAAAGGCCATGCTCAATCTGGGAGTAACAGAAGAATCCCACAGTGATTGGGCCAGCCCGGTGGTTCTGGTTCCCAAGAGCGATGTCTCTGTCCGGTTCTGTGTGGATTATAGGAAAGTCAACGCGGTGTCAAAATGTGATGCTTATCCAATGCCTCGTATCGACGAACTGCTTGATCGGTTGGGCACGGCTCGCTTTTATTCGACACTGGATTTGACAAAGAGATATTGGCAGATCCCCTTAATGCCGATGTCTCGTGAAAAAACGGCCTTCTCCACACCGTTTGGTTTACACCAATTTGTGACCCTTCCATTGTGTATGTATCTTATGGACAGGGTCCTCAGACCACACGCTGCGTATGCCGCTGCCTATTTGGAAGACATAATTTTTACAGTAATGATTGGAAGCAGCATGTGCAGCATCTGGTGGCTGTTCTGAGATCGCTGCGACGGGCGGGACTCACAGAAAAACCTAAGAAGTGCGCAATTGGATGGGTGGAGGTCTGGTATCCGGGGTTCCACTTGGGTCATGGGCAGGTGCCAAAAAGGAGGTGAGACAGTTCCTGGGGCAGGCTGGCTATTATTGAAGGTTTGCGCCTAATTATTCGGACGTCACCAGCCCGCTGACTGATCTCCCTAGAAAGGGAGCTCCAGACCCTGTACAGTGGGTGAAGTGGTGCCAACAGGCTTTTATGCAGGTTAAAGCTGCACTTTGTGGTGGGCGGTTATTATATTCTCCCGATTTCTCTCTCCCTTTTGTGTTACAGGCTGATGCGTGGGATAGGGGGATGGGAGCCATGTTGTTCCAGGTGGTCGAGGGGAAGGAGCGCCTGGTGCTGTACATTAGCCAGAAAATCTTGGTGAGGGAGGCGAAGTACAGCACCATTGAAATGGAGTGTTTGGCCATCAAGTTGGTGGTCCTCATCCTTTGCTATTACCTCCTGGGACGGGCTTTCACCCTCTGTTCGGACAACGCCCCGCTCCAGTGGCTTCATTGCATGAAGGATACCAATGCGATGATCACCCGTTGGTATCTGGCTCTTCAGCCCTTTAAGTTCGAGGTGGTCCACAGGCAGGGGTGCAGATGGCTGTCGCGGACTTCCTCTCCAAGATGGGGGAGGGGGTTTGGGCGATGGAGGTATGTGGTGGCAGGGGCTGTGTTCGGGAGATGAGAATGGTAAGGACTGTCGCCTGTTCATGATGAGTCTAACACGTTTCTTGTTCTAGTGAGGGTGAGGAAGAGTTTAAAAGGAAGCCAGATGCCGGAGAAGGGAGAGACTGACATGCTTGTCCTATGTGTGTGTGTGTCTGTGCATCTGAGAGTATTCTGGAAAGCTGTTTTATTTTTCATTGAGAATAAATGACATACGTGGACTGTTCAGCTGGCTCCTGCTCTCTCCTTTTATGAACTTTGTTACAGCATTATTAAGGGTATGTGGTCTCGCACTGAATATTCTGCAGGGCACATATGTTCTTTCATGACATCACATAAAGCAAAAAAGAATGTGTCATTCTTAATAGGTACTTAAAGCAGCGGGTGTGGTTACGGCATTCTGTGTTCCATTGCGTGTACGCAACTTCACTCACTTCCTGACATTGAAACCATAATTTCTAAAGCATTTCTTCTTTGCCATAGTGACAGTCGATCGCATGTGACAGATTAGGAAAGTAAATGTTAGAATATGTTTTTCAAGAGATGATGCAAAGTGAACAATGTAAATAGCCTAACATCCTTCTCAAAACTTATGTTAAATTAAACACGGATATAGTTTTTGAATAAAAAACCTCAAAAATATCGATAGCTTAATAATAATATCTAGGTTTTAGACATAGTCTATTTATTTCTTACATGAGTAAAACTCTTCTGGCAGTTATTTAATGCTGCAAGCATCCCTTCTCTCCGACATTATTGCTTAGTGATTTTTTTGCGTAGCATCCCATTCACAGCTGTTGCTCAAAGTCCCTATTATTTTGTTTCCATTCCACATTTGTAAACTCCTTTTAAGGACAACTCTCACCCACCTGTCTTTACTTCGTACTCGCATCCAGAGATGTCTGCGGTTATATTGGAGGAGGAATGGGCATGAGGCAAATACATGGTTAAGTCTGACAGGATATTAGACGCTGCTTCTAATTCTTCGTTTGCCGAGTAGAGTGAGTAACATAAGAAGAAAGATTTTCTGGCATATTTTTTTTTTTAGATATCTCAACAAAGCAAAAATGCCAGTTATGGTTTTTGGTGCAATTCTCAGTTTCACAGCCTTTCTCCACTTCTTCAGAACACAATGACTGATGCTCTTTGCATGCGCAGAAGTTTTGTTTGGAATACATGTAATGCACATGTAAGTAAACTAATATTTGTATCGGATTGCAAAGCTTAGGGGACATATAAACTGTACATTCGGAATCTGCGATTGGATTAAATTTATTTGGATTGACGAACATTAGTGCATGTAAACATAGGTATGGCTAATACTTGTGCAATATATACCCCAGTTCTTGTTCCATGTGTTAGGCTGTAAATCGCACTTCACCTGTTAATGTAATTTAACATATTGTTGGGCCTATGCAGTTCATGGTAATATTAATAAATTGCATTGATTGATTCTAAGCAGAGGTTATTTAGCAGAGATGGGCCACTTCTATTAAAATGAATGGGGTAATAAATTGGAACGCTCAACCAAGGAGCTCTGAGCGCCCAATGGTCAATGGATGTAGAAAGAAAGTCACGCCTTACAGTTAAAAGAGCCAATCATCTTTTAGATACAGACATCACCTGTCAATCAACTATGGAATGCGCATTATCTATACAAGCCGTGAAAATTTCATTTTTTAGCATGATATGAGGTAAAAAAATCACAATTTATGATTCCAGTATTGTCAGATTTTATTGTTGATTTGAAATATGTTTTTGATCGTAATCTTGACCAACCGTTTTTGAGATTTTGGTCTTTCTCCATTCAAGTAGATAGGAGCTGCACTGGCATGAGTGGAAATAGCCCCCCGAGAGCATTCCAAAGATGGCAGTGGACTGACTTGCTAGAAAGACTAAGGACATATTTGTTTACTTTTGAACAATAAGCAATTTGGTATTGTGTTGGGTTGCCACTTATGTAATGTAAAATTTGGGTCCTGCTGCAAAACCAGTTAAGAACCACCATTCAATTAAATTAAATTCAAAATGGCTTTATTGGCATGACTGAATAATACAATATTGCCAATGCAGAGGTTGTAGGTAAAAAAATAAAAAATAAAACATTAATCAATAGTTTAACGAACGTTAAACAACATAACATATCATAAAATTCCTGAATGGCAGAAGATCACAGTGTTGACAAAACTGAAGATCACTAATATGTTTACATACTGTATACACATACAGTATATTCACACACATGTACTGCGGATCACTGTGTTGAACAACTGTGTGACATACTGGGGTAATATACATAAACCAATTCTACCCACTGTCTCTAAGGCTGTGACACGTTAAAATGTATCTTGCAAACAGTGCTGCTGTGTGTCCCTCTCCAAGTATTGTTTTTTATTTTTTCTTGGTGTTTTCCTTTGTAATTTCAAAATTAATTTGCAGAATTCTGTGTGTAGGGCTGCTGTTGGATATTTGTCCTATCTAGTGTAGTTCTGATCACTGAGTGGACCCTATACCTCACTTCCATACAGTGTTATGGGCTGTATAACACTATCAAATATATTACACCAGATTGGAATTGGTAATTCAATATTATATAACTTTTTTTAATAGCATATAGAGCTCTTCGAGCTTTTTCTTTAAGTGCATTCACTGCCTTACTGAAACACCCTGATGCAGTGATAATCAGGCCAAGGTAAGTATACTGCATCATGTGCTCTAGGGCAGTGCTGCCTAGAGAGAACTGGTATCTGTGTTCCTGACATCTGGGCTTTTTCTGAAAGATCATATTGTTTGTCTTTTTGAGGTTTACTACCATGGCCCAGTTATGGCAATAGTTCTCCAGCAGGTCCAGATGTTGCTGTAGTCCCTGTGGGGTGGGTGACAGCAGCACCAGGTCATCTGCATAGAGCAAACACTTGATGTCTTTGTGTTGCAGAGTGAGTCCAGGGGCTGTAGACTGTTCCAACTGCACCGCTAATTCATTAATGTAAATGTTGAACAGTGTTGGATACAGACCACAGCCCTGCCACACTCCTCTCTTCTGGGTGAAGAACTCTGTTCTATGTCAACAGACTTCATACAGTTTGTGCCCCAGAATCAGTTTATCACAATTCAACAAACACTTTTAATATATTATCACAGCCTGAAGATCCATATTCAGCCATGAGAGCACTCTCTGAAGACTTAAGGAAGTTCCTAAGGAAGCTGTATGAGACTCTGGGGACTTCTCTTCCATCGTTGCTAACCAACCCCATCCCTGGCCGGCCAAGACGAACTTTGTCTATCATAAAACTCCCAGCTTGCAGCATAGCACTCCTGCCAGAGTTGACAGATAGAAAGGAGCCACACGGTGTGTACACTGGCATGCGGCTGTATGGGTATTTGTCCAATATGTGCTTGAAATATGTGGAGGAGTCTGAGACACTCATGGCCTTGGTATTCTAAAATAAACGCGACAAAGTGAATCGGCATCCAGTGCCACAGCGAGCTGCTAGGGACAAGAGAGTATTTTTGTCTGTGACAGGCTACAACATGTTTAGACATGCCATCAAATACAGCCTTGCGAATTCTTTCACGTCCGCTGATTGATGTGGCTTGAGGTTTGATCTGTCTGTATTTTGACCCATCATGTTCCAGTGTTCTTTCTTCTGGTTGTCTTCATAATCCTTTGTATGCTGCCAATGAGAACTGATCCAATATCTTTATGTCCCAGAATTAAGCCTTAAAAGAATAGTTAACCCAAAAATTACAATTCTGTCATTATTTACTTACCGTCATGACATTTCAAACCTGTGTGCTGTTACCTTTTTTTAGTGGAACACAAAAAAAGACAGAACATTTGTTACCAGGACTGTTCCTAAACATATGAGACCCACATGGTGGGGATCAAAATTTGGAGTCTATTTAAAATATAAATGAAACCTGGAAATAAAGTTTTAGGGTTTTTCAGGTGCGATTAACTGAAAAGGGCTGAATAGTTGATCGGCTTGTGATGCATGAATGGCTTGCACGCGCAGCGCGAGTCTCGTCACACTTTAATAGTGTTTAGCCTCCCATTCATCTGATGAAAACACGCTGCGTGATCATGAGGAAGGATTAGGCTACATCAAGATTTAGATTGGAATGCAGGTGCAAAAAACGTCATATATTGTGATCAGTCATCAAATAAGCAAATTTGTGACATTAACTTTGTTAAGTCATAACACAAAAGGACAGGTTTTCTTTCATTAAAGCACTTTAGATGCTCTGAAAATTCACATGCAGGATCATGATTATATCATAATCATTGGTTTTTGCACAAAATGTTCACTTAAACTGTGTGTCGGCACAGACATTGACCAGGAAAATAAAAAATGGCTCTCCATGTCAAAAAGTTTGCTGACCCATGCTGTAGTCTATACAATTAATGTGAAAATCCAAATCAAATGTCCTGTATGAAGTTGTTGTCAAGACCTTCTGCTTTCACTTACAATATTTGTGGAGTTTTCATGCTGGAGGAAAACAAATACACTGTCCAATTCATACTGCCAGGACAAATACACTGCACTGAGTGTTGTTGGTAAAAAAAAAAAAAAAAACACACACACACACACACACACACACACACACACACAGACACACACACACAAAAACAACATTCATCACATGCTTCCTAAATACAGTCACTCTCTGATTCTAAAGTATTTCTTTTGGGGAGTAATTTAAAATGTGTGAGATTTTGTTTTTTGTGATCTAAATATTATGTGTGTGCCTCCACATCTGAGACCATCAACCTGTGCATCTTATCACGTGGCTTGCTGAGTGCGTTGCCACGGAAACATAGCGTGTGTGGAGGCTTCACGCCATCCACTGCAGCAACCACGCTCAACTCACCACGTGCTCCACCGAGAACGAACCACATTATAGCGACCATGAGGAGGTTACCCCATGTGACTCTACCCTCTCTAGCAACCGGGCCAATTTGGTTGCTTAGGAGACCTGGCTGGAGTCACTCAGCACGCCCTGGGATTCTAACTAGCGAACTAGCGAACTCCAGGGGTACAGAGCGGTTATCTGAGTTACCGAAGACTTTGTCAGTTTGAACCAGTCTGGCCATTATTACATTTTCTGAAGAAAATACACAGTGTAAGTGGTGCTTGACTGTGCAAAACAACTGGTTTCATACTGTTTGAGTTCTCATTCTAATTCTACTGCACATTGGTTTACAGCTTGTACTTGTTGATCTTTGAAGGTTTGCAAAGTAGTGAGTGTTTACACTGCTGCTGTCAGGAGTAAATTGAGGTGTTTTCTCTGTCTGTCTAAGTTCATGTCTTGACTCATCTCTCTCCTACATAAACACATTCAATCGAACATACTCTGCCATTACATGTGCATCAGTGTTTTAATTTCCGTATTTTGTGTAAATACACATTATTGAACTGCTGGCTAAGACTGCCTATATTTGTTCAGATGGAGCCGGGCATGATAGTGAAATTAAAGCGTTTGATGTTTTGGGCCTGATTTCAGGACTCGGCACAACATGAGAATATGACAGAACTTTGGGTTGCTACCAAAGCAACATCTGTTAGAACCATTAAACAGGCATTTACATAATGGCTAATACTGAACAGAGGTTTACAAACTTACATTTATGAAACATCCAGCATTTTGTTTAAGAGGCACTCAACACTGTCTGGCATTAGTATCTAGCATTTTTTTTTTTTTTTTTTTTTTGGCAAATAGCAAATAGCCTTTAGTTTATGTCACAGCTGTGTACATTTGTACTACATTTGAACATTTGTTATTTGCTATCACTAGTCAGAGGCTGGAGGTAGTAGGGGAGGGACGTTCTCATTGTAGAGACTATTTGATTGGACGAAATGTGTGAGTGCATTTTAAGTCATAATTATTTTAGACTCAATTCCCTGAAAAGAGATACTGTAGAGTTTAAAAGTGTTATAAAAGTGATTTTGGTCAACGTTAGGAGTACTAAATGCCACAGAACTTTCATTTTGATTTCATGGGGTCTTTAAACTGCAAGTTTCTGTGATCACAAGCGAATTAGTCAATTCTACGCCAATGGAAAAGTGTGGTAGAGAGTGATGGAGTGCCAGAGAACATTTCTTTCCTGATGGTGAGCCCAATGCCTGACTAGTTAGAGTAATTTAAGGCAATGCTACTTGAAGTTGAGACAGTTAACATTTATCAAACTAGATTTTTACCATTTTTGAAGAGAATGGAAATGGAGCTTGCCCATGCAAAACACATCTGCGATGATGTTAGGTGTTGTGGGTGGTTCACGAAGCATTGCTAGGAGGTTTCTAGGGTGTCCTCCCAGAAATGTATTATTATTATTTATTACTCAGAGATTGCTCTTTAATAACTCAAGAGACTTAAGGTGCGGTCACACATACCTTTGCACGGCAAAATACAGTCATCACAATGCGTTGTGAAGTTGCTTGGTTTGGCGGTGACCTCTTTGTGGGCAGTGCTTCGTATATAGTCAAAATCTCGTACACTGAATATTCACAATGGACAATGATATAATTTTAGTGGTGAGTGTCTTTTTAACTTAAGTATCACTGATTATAAAGAGCAGCATTAAAAAAGGCTGCTTGACAATTATATTTTTGCTGGATTCACACGTGCTCAGTGTCCGCCCACGCCATCTTCGGCCATGTAATTTAGCCATGAGAAAGTATGTGTGACCGCGCCTTGAATGTAGTTCTCAGATATGTTTTTAGGGTCAACTCTAGGGTTGCCAACTGTCCCATATTAGCCGGCACATCTTGTGTTTAACCAAAGTGAAGACATCTCATTGAGGATGCGTAATGTTCTGTATTGTAGCAACAAGACGCTCGAGGGGGAACTCAAGTCATTCATATCTCTGACTTTTGATTGCAGACTTTAGTATCTTGGTATATCTAAGCACAGTTTGAGACATTGTCAATGTCGGAAACTTCTGAAATTCTGAAAAAGAGGAGACATATGAGATTACTGGGATCTTATTCTAAGGAGAAACATCTAAGAAGCAGGAGACTTGAGCAAAAGTATCCATTTGTTCCCCAATTAATCTCATTGCTGTTTAGGAGACACAATTTCCTATGAGTTGAGTGGTTGCTTACTGGCCCATGGCAAAAGAACTTATTCCAAGTCTGTATGACATTCTGGTCCCTAGATATGGCTTAGATCCCCCCTTCAATGTCAGTTTATGGATATTTTTTTGCCCTTTTTATTGTCCGCCAGGGAAACATTTGAAGTCTTCCTTGGCAAGCACCACTAATTAATCTGTGTATTAACTTAATCCACATACTGTATCCATACTCTCTCTCTCTCTCTCTCTCTCATGCAGTTTGTTTTCATTTCCACTCACAACAAATCTTTTAACAAAGCATACTTGTTAAAGGCATGTACTGTATCTTTGTGGTTTAAGGATCCATGCCGTCATAGATATTTGAACTTGGATATTGGATGTTTGGTTGATTTGGCCTCTTGAAAGTTTCCAGATTGCCCTGTGTTTTAGGTGTGCTTTAATTGTGTGATTAAAGAGTCTATAGACTGTAACTCTTGTTCACCATCCTTACCAATGGTTTATTGTGTAGGTAATCCTTCAACTCTGAAACCTTGTTGGAGAAGTGGCCTCAACATGATCACACTAGAAATTGACATGCTGCTTCCGAATGTTCATGTACCCTAAGATTAATCTCCATTCTGACAAATTCCTGGCAAGTGCCATCCCCGTTACACATTTTTGCATAATTCCAACTGGTTTCTTCTCACTAGTGCACGTTTATATAAACACTGGTGAGTGTGATTCACAGGTTTAATTTTTGCTCTAAAATTAAATGTTTACTCTACTGGTGCTTAGGTTTAGGGTTAAGGCTTGGGTTAGGGAGCATGGTATGCATTACTGTTGACTATTAATTTGGAACTAAAAATACAACTCACTTTGGGCACCATCAGGTGGACATTTCACCTGGAAACTGGAGCTCACACATCAGCCTGATCTCACAGTGAAATCAGAAATAGTATGTCGACTTTTCATTAGCAAAAATCTGTATTTGTTGACCGAAATTTAAACACTGGATAGAGTGGATAGGCATGTGTAAGCTCCATTTATGTCCAGGAGAGTTGGCTAAAAGCTAGTTGTGAAGTGAATTCTTTTCAGCTGTACAGGATGTAATACAGTGAGGACGAATGCATATTTTAAATCCAAACCTAAACCTAACCATGGAGTAAAAATGTAATGTTAGAGGGAAAATGCAACCTCTGAATCTCGTTTTAAACTGATTATGCGAATGTGATTACTTCCTGGTTTCAAGCCAGTATCCAAACCTGGGTCTCCCACACTGCTGATGTGATGAGCAACCAGTCACACCACCGGAACGTAAACATGCTGGAGCTGATGTCTGATTGGAGATGCCGCTTGTCAGTGAGTCGGCATACTGGCGCCGATCCTAGGGTACTGTAACTTTTGGAAATAGCATGCCAACTTCTCGTGTGATCATGTTGCATACGTTCAACAACACTTCCAGTTTCAGCCACTGGAAGGGCAGTGCCAGTTCTTTAAATTTTGATAATCATAGACCGATTTAATCAGCAGAACTTTCGACCTACTGTCGTCGAATTCACAATGAGAACAGTCTGGAAAAATTACATAACTCTTAAACTTTGTTGCGTATCATATTTGAGACCATATTCCTTATTTATCAGCTTTTTAAATGAATGTTCTATTTGGTTCTAAAAAATATAAACAAATAAATGCAACAAAACTATGTATATCCTGTGAACATTTTAGCACTTTGATATCCCTCATTCACTCCTCACTGCAAATTTCAATTACCCAAATATTTCGGTTGGAGGAATTCACTAAACAAACAATCCCAGTGTTCTCTAGTCCAGAACCTGTACTCAATGTTTTGACATTTCTTGTCCATTGCCATGGACACATGCTTTAAATGGAAATAGAATAAAGATAATTTTTCCCCTTACCCCTTTTTACTGTCTGTACAACTCTGTTGGTCAATTAGATTTTTAGGACATTTGGCCAGACAGCCATCAAATGACGAGACAGTGACTCAAGAGTCTGTTGACCTCATGGAGTTCTAGACCAAACAACTCCAAAGATTCATTTGATTTAAACGATTAAGATGCTCCAATCAAAACACCCCCACACTGCCAGTGCCTTGAGACCACAATGAAATAAGACACTAGCTACACGTGCTAGCCAAACAAATAAGAAGACTTTAATAGTCCCAACGGATGCCCTGGTAGTCTGGCGCAAAAGTCATGTAATTATCTCATGAATACAATGTTCCCATGATATTTGCCATAAATTATTTCTCAAGCACACAAATGGATCAGAGGAACTGAAAGAATGCACAAGTGTTTTGCTAAGGCAGTACTCTTCAAGTATTGATTTAACCTTCAGGCCTGTATGATTTACAGTTTGTATTTCAGCCTTATTAGATTATATTCTGTAAATAAAGTGTCACATTGAAGTGTGTTATACTATGACTGTATTTACTGACAGTTCTGTGCAATGATAAATTTGTAAATTATGAGGGTGATGGATCGGGCTTGTGTCGTACAGTTTATACCTCAAGTGGCGTGATGCAACAAAACTACAACACTCCCTGGCTTAGAAATTAACAATGCACACTGGGTGCTTGCATTGATTATGGTGGAAGCAATCTAGTTTTATTGCATCATGTTGTTTGATTGTTGTGTAGATGGTGTTTTAGGGGCACATACACATGGAGAGTGGTGTGTTTCCTAATAACATGCACTAAAATAAATGAATATTTAAATACAATTATTTCATTAGCAAGGAAGATGCTCTGTGAATTAAAAAATCAGTGGTGTGACAGACTCACCAAATAGCTTTCTTTTACAAGTACTATATGTGCCATGACATGATGTGACAGACTACAGATGATTAACAAAAAAAAAAACCTACTTTTATATTTTATTTTGGGGATATTGGAAATTATTGGCAAAATTATTATTATTATTATATTTAATTTTTATGAAACATACAGTATGTATAGGTCTTAGCATAAGTTTCCTTTTCAGGTGTATGAGGTGGGGGTGCCACATTTCTCTTTTTTTTTCAGTTTGTAAGCAAGCTATACTATTAATGTAAACTTTAAGTTATGTCCTATGAACCTAAACGGCAGGACAAAAATGTGCATTTGTATCAAAACATCAGATTTGAAGTGGTTAGCCTACTATCTTAGCACACCACTGGCTTATAAACCTGCTAGCTTAGCAAACCGCTAACTCATTAGAATGCTAGCCTAGCACACTGTATAGCCAACACAAGTTAATACAATACCAGCATTTATTTGTCATATTTATTATTTGTACTCTTTGTAAATCTGCTTCAAAATGATTCCCAGACATGCTAATTTGATTATCTAGAACAAGAACAGTCAAATCACTTTCCTTTCCCCATCAATAAAAAACATATGTTCAAAGTTTCTGAACAGGTAATACAAACTGCTACCTTTTGGGGTCTAAGGAGCATAGGATTCTGCCATTTGTTATCAAGAAAACGCCGTTCTAGTGTGGATTTGAGGTGTAAACATAGCTAAATTAATGTGTTTTCAAGCAAAAATGTATTAGTGTGGATGTGGCCTAAGCCCTAGCTCTGTAAATGTCACAGCTTAGAAAACTACCTTAGAAAACCTCCAATTAGCATTTGGCCTCATGGTATGTAGAATTCCTTGGAAGCTTTTGGATTTGACTGTTTAATTGGTCTTACCGGGCTACAAGTAGGCCCTGTGCTTCCACTATCTTTCCAAGAATGAACAAAACATAAATTTTCTTGAGCAATGGCACTGTGCTTCTTGGTACTTGGAGTATTGTCTTACCTTTTAAAGGGGACATATTATGCAAAATACACTTTTTAATTTTGTTTTTTTTATTAAATGTCCTCGGTGTGTGTAGACAACCACAAAATATGGTAAAAGACCATCCCCTCGTTTCTTTGCTTTCCCCATCAATAAAAAACAGTGTCTCCGAAAAAGCCGTTCAGGTTTGCAGCCCCTGATGATGTCAAAAGTGGAAAGGTACTGCCCACGGCTGGCAAAGAGATCCACCCAAGTAGCTTAGTTCCGCCCTCATTAAAACCTGAGTGAGCAGTGCACAGTCCGCCATATTTATTTCCTCGCTACAGCCGCTTGTGTTAACTCGGACTGCTTCATCAATGATGGTCAACACAAGGCTGGATTTGCTCTTCGTGACCCAACTTCAGTTTTGCAAGTCGTAAGTTTCAGACTTTATACTTTTTTAACGTTTGCAATTTGGCTTTCTGAATTTGCTTGTTTGCACATTATGTGAAAAACGCTTGTTGTGAAAACATTGTGCTTTGTGTAATGTAGCAACTAGTCCTTAACTACCTTATTCCATAATAATGAAGCTGTAGCTCTGTTTTGGTTATGATATTTACATTTACATTTATGCATTTGGCAGACGCTTTTATCCAAAGCAACTTACAGTGCACTTATTACAGGGACAATCCCCCTGGAGCGAACTGGAGTTAAGTGCCTTGCTCAAGGACACAATGGTGATGGCTGTGGGAATTGAACCTGCAACCTTCTACCAGTTATGTGCTTTAGCCCACTACACATAAATAATTTGTTGCACTTTGCTGAAGAAAATTCTATAGGGAGATGATCAGTTTTACAGGTGAGCTGTATTAACACTCAGTAGAGTAATGCTGAAAGAGAGAATAAATCCTGGACAGGGCAGTGGTGAAGGCAGACCAGTAGGGGGTGCCAGGGACCAAGGTGGGCGAAGGAGGTGCGGAGTGAGTGTATCTGGGAGAGTGAAGGCCGATACCCGGCCATGTGGAGGGCAGGAAGATACGCTGCAGAGAGTCTGGAGCAGAACAGCAGCAGTGGTAGAGGCTGACAGACAGAACAAACAAAAGGAAATACACTGACTTAGAAACATACACAGGACAATCTGGCAGAGAACTGAAGCCAAGAGGGTGGTTATATAGGGAGTAGTGTAATCAGGGAGATGATGAACAGCTGCCAGTGATAGGTAAGCAGCCATGAACAATAGCCCCTGCGGGTAAACCCTGGTTCACGGCCAGCATATGGCACCTGTAAACAAAATAGACACCGCAGGGAACACAAAGCACACAGAAACACATGGCAAAACAAAAACCAGGCCAATCAGACTGAAACCCCAACAGTACCCCCTCCCCTAGGAGCACCACCTGGCACTCCCAGGTGGACTGACCTCTGATGCAGATGGAACACATCAATAAGAGTACAGTCCAGAATGTTCCGGGCTGGGACCCAACATCTCTCCTCCGGACCGTACTCTTCCCAGTCTACCAAATACTGATAGCCACGACCCTTCTGCCTCACATCCAGGAGCCTTTTAACAGTGTAGACAGGTGATCCTTCAATGAGCCAAGGAGGGGAGGTGGCTGGAGGACACAGGGAGGAGTGCAACACGGGTTTAATGCGTGAGACATGGAAGATAGGGTGAACGCACTTAAACTACTGAGGAAGGCCCAGACAGACAGCGACCAGACTCAGGACCTTGGTTATCGGAAAAGGTCCAATAAATTTAGGAGCGAGCTTCTTAGACTCTACTTTCAGAGAAAGTATCTTCATGTCTTTAGAAGATAACCAAAATTTTGGACCGGTAACGTACCTAGGTAGATTGGAATGCCACATGTTCACCCAGGCCTTGCCACGTTTGCTTGACTTAACAAGAGCTGCCCTTGCCACTTGGCACTGTGTTGTCCAGCTCTTGTGTTGGAAACAGGGGAGGCTGGTAGCCTAGGCCACACTAGAAAGGGGATAATACCGTAGACAACACCGGCAACAAGTTATGGGCGTACTCTACCCAGGTAAGCTGCTGGGCCCACGAGGATGGAGGCGAGACCTGACAGTGGAGCAGCCTTTCCAGATTCTGATTTTCCCTCTCAGTCTGACCATTTATCTGGGGGTGGAACCCAGAAAATAAGCTAACAGTCACCCCCAATAATCTACAAAACTCCCTCCAAAAGTGAGAGACAAACTGGGGGCCCCTGTCAGAGACCACCTCCACCAGCAGGCCATGAATACGGATCATGGTCAACGACAGCATCCGCAGTCTTCTGAGCAGAAGGGAGCTTAAGCTTGGGAACAAAATGCGCTGCCTTCGAGAACCGGTCCACCACTGTTAACACAATGGTATTGCCCTGTGAGGGGGGAAGCCCCAAAACAAAGTCCAGGGCATTGTGTGACCAGGATCTCAAAGGCATCGGCAGAGGATGGAGCAACCCAGCATGGGGCCAACTGGAAGTCTTATTCTGAGCACAGACAAAGCAGTTGGCCACCAGAACCATTGCCTAACAATGGCGAGAGTGTGTCTCACTCCCGGTTGACAGGCAACATTGGAGGAATGTCCCCACTGGATTATCGCGGACCGGACTGATCTAGGAACAAAAAGTTATCCACCACGAATTGACGCATTGGATCCGGGAACTCAAGGATGGGAGCAGTAGTGAAACATCCCTTAAGAGCATCAAATGCAGACTGAGCCTGGACAGACCAGAGGAAATCACATTTGGTGGAGGTAAGATCAGTCAAAGGTGCAGCAAGACGACTATAGTTCTTAATAAATCATCTGTAAAAACTGACGAACCCCAGAAACCTCTGCAAAGCCTTGTGAGAATCTGGGGTTGGCCAATTGGAGATGGTTATCACCTTAGCTGGATATACCCACACTCCCTCGGCTGAGACGATGAACCCCAGGAACAGAACTGACCTGGCATGAAAGGCACACTTCGTCTTGATGAAGAGCCGGTTCTCCAGCAACCACTGCAACACTCCCCTGATGTGCTGGACGTGTTCCTGGAGAGACTAAGAGAAGATCAGTATATCATCCAGGTACATGAACACAAAACATTTTACCATGTCCTGAAGCATTTCATTGATGCCTGGAAGATGGCTGGGGCATTGGACAATCCAAAAGGCATTACCAAATCCTCAAAATGCCCTTTGGGGGTGTTGAATGCCATCTTCACTCATCCCCCTCCTGGATACGCACAAAGTGGTAGGCGTTGCAGAGGTCCAACTTCGTAAAGACGGTTGCACCCTGCAACAACTCAAAGGCTGAAGACATCAGAGGTAAAGGGTACCTGTTCTTAACAGTGATGTCATTCACCCCCGATAATATGTGCAAGGACACAGAAACCCGTCCTTTTTCTCCACAAAGAAGAACCCTGCCCCAGCTGGTGAAGAGGAAAGGTGCATGAGGCCGGCAGCCAGAGACTCCCTAATGTACCGCTCCATGGCCCCTCTTTCAAGAGCAGACAGGGAGTAGAGCCAACCCCTCGGTGGAGACGTGCCTGGCAGCAGGTTGTTGGCACAGTCATATGGGCGGTGAGGAGGGAGAGATGCAGCCCGGGACCTACTGAAGACCACTCTGAGGTCGTGGTATACTGAAGGGACCCCAGACAGATCGACCGGTCCCACCTGTAAGACAGAAGGAGAGACAGCGGGAGACAAGGCAGACCCCAGAAAATGTGCATGGCAAAAAGAGCTCCAAGACAGAACATTATTGCCTGCCAGCCAATGTGAGGATTGTGTTTTACCAGCCAAGCGTGACCCAAAACTACAGGAGCAAAAGGGGACTTTAGCAGGTAAAACACAATCTCCTCCACATGGTTGCCTGACACTCTGAGATTCACCGCAAACATAGTCTGGGAAATCTTGGCCAAAGGGGCCCCACTCAGAGCACTGGCGGATAGTGGTGGCTCCAAGGGAAGAACTGGAATGCCCCACTTGGCAGCCAGATCTTGATCCAGAAAGTTTCCCTCCGCTCCAGAATCAACCAGGGCTGATACTCTGTGGGCTGCTTCACCCCACTACATGACAGCCGGGAGTGCGTTATGCAGGGACATTCTTCAAGGGGGTAACACTCACCAGTATGCCCCTCTCTACTGATGTGTGTTGGCTTTTACTGGACACGATGCAGAGAAATGTCCCTGTATTCTACAAGCCCTTGCACAAGATGTCATTGGCGCTCCGCCCAGGACAATTGGGCTCGGCATATTTTCATGGGCTCACTGTCCAACATAGACTCAGGAGAATCAAGCCTTGATGAGGGAGGAACAGGCCCAGGAGTAACCTCCCTTGGAGGATGAGGCTGGCAGAAGAGCTGGAGAAGGGCAAGCCGGTTGTCCACCCTAATGGCTAAGCAATGAGGTCATCGAATCTTTCTGGAAGATCCAAGGCATATATCTGATCTTTGATCTTGTCAGCAAGTCCACGCAGGAACTTGTCCCACAGCGCCCCCTCATTCCAATAACAGAAAGCAGAAAGAGCCCAGAACTCAATGGCGAGGAACCCCACTGCCTCCTGTCCAGACACAGAGTGATCAAACACCTTCTTGAACTTTGAGGAAAAGTCACTGAACGAAGAGCAGCACATGTGTTGGGCGTCCCATATGGCAGTCGCCCACTCTCCGGCCCGGCCAGTGAGCAGGGTAATTACATATGCAACCTTGTAACTTTCGGTAGGGGAGGCAGACGGCTGTAGGGAAAACACCAGGGAGCACTGGGATAGGAATGCTCGGCATGACTTGGGATGCCCGGAATAGGAAGCAGGAGGGTTCAGCCGGGGCTCTGTGATTTGTTAACACACAATAGAGTAATGCTGAAAGGGAGAGAATAAATCCTAGACAGGGCAACGGCGAAGGCAGACCAGTAGGGGGTGCCAGGGACCAAGGTGGGAGAAGGAGGTGTGGAGTGAGAGGGTCTGGGAGAGTGAAGGCTGACACCCGGCCAAGTGGAGGGCAGGAAGGAAAGCTGCCTGGGGCTGAGAAGGCTGGAATCCAGGAAGGACCAGGCAGTGAGGTGGGAAGACAGGGATCTACCAGTGGAGAGCTCTGAGGCGGCCTGGACAGAGAGTCTGTGCAGAACAGCAACAGAGTCTGGGGCAGAGACTGACTGACAGAACAAACAAAGGGAAAAAACAGACCAGAAATACTCTGATTTAGAAACATTAATAAACTAGAACTCTCAGGAGAGAGATGGCTCTGACCAACACACACAGGACTATTTGGCAGAGAACTGAAGCCAAGAGGGTGGTTATATAAGCAGTGGGGTAATCAGGGAGATGAAGAACAGCTGCCATTGATAGGCAAGCAGCCGTGAACAATAGCCCCTGTGGGGAAACCCCAGTTCACGGCCAGAACATGGCACCTGTTAACAAAACAGAAACAGGATGGAACACAAAGCACACAGAAACACATGGCAAGACAAAAACCAGGCCAATCAGCCTGAAACTCCAGCAGTTCCATGGAGAAGCCAGAATCAGTTGCTCCCTGCATGAGTTTCTGAGCATATTAACATATGATTTTGTTGTTGTTGTTGTTGTTGTTGTTTGTTTTTTCTACATGTGACACTTAATCTGTTAAGGTCTTAAAGGTGCGGTCACACTAGACTTTGTGTTCCATTTCTCTTCCATTCATACCAGTGGCGGCTGGTACTTTTCTAAAGTGGTAAAGCATATAGAGCTAGATAAATGACAAAAAGATTTGAATTTGAATTTCGTAAATTTGAATGTTAGGCATGGCATTTAACAAAATTGAATTTTCCATGGCGTATTTTATAGTTTTCAATTTGAATTTCGTAAATTTGAATTATAGACATGTGGTATTTAAAAAAAATTGATTTTTTTATTTATTTTTATTTTTTTTTTTTGTGGCATATTTGATAGATTTGAGACTAAAGTGGACATGAATAAAAACTTTGTGAATTGAAATGCACAATCCAGAAATAATACCAGCCACATAATATAGAAGGCTGGACACTCCTAAGAACATGTAGTAATTATTTCACATAAATGAGGAAAACCCGTTGTTACAGACGTGACAGTTGTGAAAGCAGCACTTACATGGTGAGCCGGGAAATCAAAACGCTAAAATTTGTTACTTTGATCTCTGAGACATCTGTATGATATAACCAACAAAGATGCATGATGGGTTTAAATAAGATTAACATTGCAATATGTCCTTGCACAAATACAAAGTCGCTATGGGCTGAAATTGTTATTTTTTTATTTTTTATCCCCTTTTGTCCCCAGTTTGGAATGCCCAATTCCCACTACTTAGTAGGTCCTCGTGGTGGTGCAGTTACTCACCTTAATCCAGGTGGCGGAGGACAAGTCTCAGTTGCCTCTGCTTCTGAGAAAGTCAATCTGCGCATCTTATCACGTGGCTCGTTGTGCATGACACCGCGGAGACTCCCAGCATGTGGAGGCTCATGCTACTCTCCGCGATCCACACACAAATTACCACGCACCCCATTGAGAACGAGAACCACTAATCGCGACCACCAGTAGGTTACCCCATGTGACTCTACCCTCCCTAGCAACCGGGCCAATTTGTTTGCTTAGGAGACCTGGCTGGAGTCACTCAGGACACCCTGGATTCAAACTCGCGACTCCAGTGGTGGTAGTCAGCGTCAATACTTGCTGAGCTACCTAGGCCCCCCATGAGCTGCATTTTTAAATATATAGTCTGAATTGACTGTTTCAGAAAGTGCTGCATGAGCGAGTGGTGCCCTGGCAGAAGTAAAAGCGGAACACGCAGAGTAGCACAGCAATTATTATCATATTACAGTTCAAATCACAATGTTTGTCAAAACGGTCCCTTCTCAAATGCAGGCTATAAATGCAGTAGCTTGAAACAAGTCACAGACCAAAGCAATAGTCAGTCATCTATCAGAATAATCATAGTAAAAGGAGCGCTGATGGTTGTGATTATCTTGTTAACATACAAATGATTTGATATGAAGCATCCATAACGGTCACGTCCGTAATGCATTTTCATGAGTGTTTAAAGTATAGAATGGAGACCATTTGTTCATCATACTTAGCATCAACATAAGATAGCTTTGTACAGAAAGTGTCAACTTATTTGAATGAATATTGTTTTAGTGATATAATCTTAACTTCTAAAACATTACGGACATGACACAGTGCTGAAACACAACAATGTCATAAATGTGGCTCTTATAATGTAAAAAAAGGCACTGTTATGACAAAGTGTGCATATTTTTCAGATAATTCCTGATCGCTCAGAAAAATGATTATTGTTAACATAAAGTTAAAATAAGTAGTCCTTCAGTCCCTCTTTTGCAATTATAAAATGTAGCCGTTTGAAAATGTTCATAAGAGGTGGATAAACAATGCAATTTCCTTAAAATAAAATCCATTATAGCACTATAAGACAGTAAAATATAAAACTAAATGAACAATTTAAAAGGAGTTTTGTGCCTTTGCTTAAAACTTTATTTTTACATGGTATGGTTGCCATTTTCGTGGAATTGCTCACTACAGGTTTCTGATATCCGTGAAGTTGGCACGCCATATAATTAAATTATTACCAAAATTATATCATTTGTTTGTGCTGATTTGTGCCGTTAAAAGAAACACTGTAACTATTTTCTTTCTTAGATATAGCAAGACATTTTTGGGAGTGGAGATGTCACTCTCCACCCTCCACAGACACGTTTCGCACAATTTCTAAAACATGTTCAAACAGCTATATTTTATAGTTGCAAAAGAAGGATTGAAGGACTATTTATTTTCACTGAGCAAAAATTATTTCCCCAAGAAATAGGCCTAAGGAATTATCTGAAAAATATGCACACTTGCATTGTCGTAACAGCACCCTTTTTTTTTTTTTTTACATTATAAGAGCCACATTTATGATATTGTTGTGTTTCAGCGCTGTCACATCCATAATGTTTTAGAGGTTAAAATGATATCACTAAAACAATATTCATTCAAATAAGTTGATACCTTGTGTACAAAACTAACTTATGTTGATATTTGATGCTGAGTATGATAAACAAATGGTCTCCCTTCTATACTTTAAACACTCATGAAAATGCGTTACGGACGTGACCGTTATGGATGCTTCACATTAAATCATTTGTATGTCAATGAGAGAATCACAACCATCAGCACTCCTTCTTTTATTATGATTATTCTGATAGATGACTGACTATTGCCAGGGGCAGCTTATGACTAGCAAGGGCCCCGGGGCCAATTTAGAAAATATTTAAAGGGGCCATAATAAATTATGAAATATTTAACATCAAACACTTTAAATATTGGTGAATCTTTTCTAACTCATCTGAATGATGGGGTGCATTCCATTCAGAAGTGATCATCCTTATATCCTTCAAAGATTTTACCCTCCACTGTGAGAGCTTCGAAGGGCTGAAAGATGTGGGCCTCAAAAACAGTGGTCATTTGGTCATTTTTTTGGGAATTCTGTTTGGAATGACCCTACAGCTTAGCTTCCATTATTATTATTCCATCTAAAAGCCCTGCAAAGGCATCATTTAAGCCTTTTCAGAGTGTCCAAAAATCTGAGTCTATTTTGGAATGTTCATGATTTCAAACTTCGGAAGTCAAAACTCACACAAGCCCTTTAATCTGCTTTAAGATGCTCTTCTTTCTTTCTATCTTTCTTTCTTTCTTACCCTAAAACCTGTACAAATGTCTAACTTCAGGCATTTAAAACTATTTTAAACTGTCAGACAAGGTTTTGTCGACCAACATTATAGTTTGTCTTGACAAACTTTACGTATCTAGTTTAATCAGTACTTTTGAACCACACAAAGTAAAATATCAATATCTTCTTTTCCCAACCACCTAAGCCAAGTGTTTTTTTTTTTTTTTGTAGGGCAAACGTGCAGTTATAGCAATGGATAGTATAATAAAAAAAATTTTTTCGACAGCCCTTTTATACAAAGAATAAAGCTTAACCAATGAGTGAGTGTCATAAACCTGTTTAATCCTATTTTTCCATAAAATAATGAAATCTTAAGCACATGTTGCTTGAATTTAAGTAATACTAATTTTGAAATATTAGTAACAATATAAACGTTATTGTTAATTTTACTTGATCAAAATCAGCAAAGATTTCACATAAAAAAGATGAGTGCATGAAAACACTATTTATTTTGGCAATTATATTACAAGATCGTCTACTTCCAGAAAAGTATGAAAACTTTCACCAGGAGACAGTAGACATCTCATATATATTGTGATGGTGATGTAGAGGCTTTAGATAGTCATGTATCAAATATGATATGTGCGGTGTTATAAGGTTAAAGAGTTGCTCAAAAAATGTAATTAGAAAGGCTAAAGGGTCCTATAAAAGGGCTGGGGGCATTCATAGTCACAGAGCCCTGTTGAGGGGGGCTTGTAAGCACTGGGGCCCACATAGCATACATATATAAACATTGTTTCAAAGCTGATGGGCTGCAAGACCTAGCAGCCTGGGGCCCCCCAGGGTCCCAGGTAGTCAAGGGCCCCTGGGCACTGGCCCCATTGGCCCTATCCGTAATTCACCTATGACTATTGCTTTGGTCTGTGACTTGTCTCAAACTACTGCATTTATAGCCAGCATTTGAGAAGGGACCATTTTGACAAACTTTGTGATTTGAACTGTAGGTTAATATGATAATAATTGCTGCCCTACTCTGTGTGTTCCTCTATTTTCCCTGCCAGGGTGCCACTCGTTCGCGCAGCGCTTTCTGAAATGGTCAATTCAGACTATAGTGGCTTTGTATTTGTGCAAGGCCATATTGCAATGTTAATCTTTGTACTTGATGTATGTTAAATTTGACATTTTCACTGCAAATGCTGGAATTGCCATTGTAGCTCTGTGATTGGCCAAAATGCTCTGTTCAACTTAACCCTGTGGAACTCGGATGCTTGACCTCTGGCCTACTTTCTGTAAGATCTGAATTTCTGCGTTTTGTATTTTAAAATATTGAATTCTATATTGAATTTTAAAACATTGAATTGCTTCTTCAGCTGTCATTTTATAATCTGAAAATTTACAGCTAATTTCACCTCTAAAAAATTCAGAACACAAAATATGCTGTTTAAAAATACAAATCTACAAAATACGCCACCAAAAAAATAATTATGTTTTGTTAAATGCCACATGTCTAAAATTCTTAAATGCCACATGTCTAAAATTCTAATTCACAAAATTCAAATACAAATCTTTTTGTCTTTTATATAGCTCCATAAAAGCACAGACCATTTTTTTTTGTGTGTGTGTCTTCACTGTTGCCCTCAAAAGCTGCTCAAACAATTAAATTAAATAACGACAACATTTAAAAAAAGCTCAAAAATATTTTTGCAACAATTAAAAGTGCCAGTAGGCAAAATATAGGATTATGAAAAATAAAATAAATGTGTCACATCATATTGCAAACAACTGCATATTAATCTTTAAATCAAAGAACACTCTTCAGTGTTTCCCCTAGGATTTTTTTCAGCAGCAGTGCTGTTGTACACGCATCCACAAGCCTGCAATGCCGGACCCGTATTAACGCGTGTTGGTCAAAGAATTGATTAAAACAGGGGTGTCAAACTCAATTTCAGCCTGGGCCACATTAGGGTTTATTTGTGCCCTCAAAGGGCCCGTTGAAAATGTGGCACCAGCACCTGCTTTGGTAGCACTTATGCAAATAATATTATATGTTATGTGCATTGAAATGCACATTTGACAGTACAGCATTGATTTTGAGGATGGGATTCAGATGAAAATGATGATATTAATAACAGCAACATCTGTGGAAAAAAATGAACACCTAATATTTATATGGCTAAATTGAAATATTCCAACAGTGTGAATAAGTTGGATCTTCTTTACAGATTCCTTTCATCAGGCTCCTACTGATGAAACTACAGGCATGTCTTGGAATTTCTAAGGGCAAACAAAACAACTACAGATTTTACACAGATGTAAATCTGATAGCACTTTGGAAAATGCACCATAGTTCTTCCATATTCAAATGTGTTTTTGTTCATGTTTTGTGTTCTTGTCTTATGTTTTTGTTTGTGTGTTCATGTCATGTGATTTCCTGTTCCCTCATATGATCTTGTCATGTGTTTCCCCTGTTCATGTGTCTTGTTTTCATTGGTTCATTGTTTGAGTATCTTGTTTATTAGTCTTGTTATCTTGTTTACAGTTCTGTCTGTTGATTTGTTGTCATGTTACCCTTGTCCATGTATTTAAGCCCTCATGTGTGCCATTGTCTTTTGTCAGGTATTGTTTTGTATAAAGTAGTCAAGTCAAGTCGTTTGTTTTTGTTTGGTTTTGGATACATGTTCTTTGGATATATCACTCTTCATGTAAATAAACACTGCACTTGGTTTCTTACACTTCATCGTCATCATCTGTTCCTGTCTTCAGCCTGCTAGCAACGTTACAGAATACCTGACCGCAACAAGAACCCAGCAGTTTGCCTCATGCGGTTACGCCAAGGAAACCGTTCCATGGAGGAATAAGTGGAGGACTTCTGCGCTCTGGCCAGCGAGGTGGATTTCAATGAGATAGAAGCCCTCAAAACTTTTTCTGTTTTGGGCTAAATGAGCCGGTCTCCTCCATGATGCCTGGCGGTCAGATTACCCTCAGTCTAGATCAATACATTGACTATGCTCTTATGCTGAGCGGTTCTTCGTTCACTGTTGGAACTGCAGATGAGGAATTCAGCAATTCCACAGCACCCGCCACACCAGAACCAACTGTCATGATCACCACACCACAATTCTCCATCAAGACCACCGAGCCAGGGTCCCACGTCATGGTCACCGAACAAGGGTACCATGTCATGGTCGTCGAGCTTGCGCCACCTTCTGCCCCGGATCCCGAGTCTGCTCCATGCCATGTCACAGCCACGCCTGAGTCTGCTCCATGCCATGTCACAGCCACGCCTGAGTCTGCTCCATGCCATGTCACAGCCATGCCTGAGTCTGCTCCATGCCATGTCACAGCCACGCCTGAGTCTGCTCCATGCCATGTCACAGCCACGTCTGAGTCTGCTCCATGCCAAGTCACAGCCAAACTTCAGTCTGCTCCATGCCATGTCACAGGCTCGCCTCTGATCCATGAGCCTATGCCCACGCCTGCCACGGCCAACGAACCAGCGTTGCAAGCCTCATCTGTCCCAGAGCCAGATCTCACTGAGCTATTAGACCTGTAGTTGGTTCCCGCCCTTGTGCCCACCCTGAGTACTCTTCCTCCTCCTCCTCCTGATCAGCCGGTTCCCCCAAGTCACCGGCTCAACCATCACCAACTGTGACAACTGTTAGTTTTGTTCATGTTTGTGCATCGGGAGCCGCCCCTAGTTGGGGGGATATGTCACATTTAAATGTGTTTTTGTTCATGTCTTATTTTTTTGTTTAGTTCCTGTTTTATAGTCATGTGTTCATATCATGTGATTTCCTGTTTCCTCATGTGATCTTGTTTTCATTGGTTCATTGTTTGAGTATCTTGTTTATTAGTCTTTTAATTGGTTAAAGTTTATTAGTCTTGTTATCTTGTTTACAGTTCTGTCTGTTGATTGGTTGTCATGTTACCCTAGTCCATGTATTTAAGCCCTCATTTGTGCCATTGTCTTTTGTCAGGTATTGTTTTGTGTAATGTATTCAAGTCGTTTATGTTTGTTTGGTTTTGGATACACATTTTTTGGATATATCACTCTTCATGTAAATAAACACTGCACTTGGGTTCTTACACTTCATCGTCATCGTCTGTTCCTGTCTTCATCCTTCTAGCAACATTACATCCATAGTATCCATAGTTTTAACAATTATATTTGTAATAGTTTATGGTTACCATAGGTAAAACCATGCATGGCTCCTCACTACCATGATTAGTAACTATGGTTCCTATATAAAGAACTAGGACATTTTTGTAATGAAATTAAAAAAAAACAAAAACAAAAACAAACAAACAAACAAAAAAAAACAGTCTAAATACATTTAGAACGTTTTTCTGCCACAACTACAATTGTTAATCCAGTACAGATAGTGTTACTGCAGTAAATCCATGGTAAAGTTTTGTAAGCGTTGTGATCTGAGAATTGAAAAGCCTTCTAATTTATGTTTTCTCCTGTTTTCTTTTTTCAGTGCTGTTTAGAATGTGTATCACCATGTTTTTTTTATTTGATTTTTTTTTTTTTTTTATAGTAAAATCATAGTAATACTAACCACACAATTAAATGTTGTTACTATATTAACACCATATTACTGAAGTAACACCATGGTTAATTGCATTAAAACTATAGCTTCAGGCAAAAACATGGTTACTACAATATTACTATAGTAAAACCTTGGTTCATTTTACCCAGATCCAACCTTTCTCTAAACTCCTCGATCTTCACAGTGACCAAATCAGTGTGAGGAAATCAACCATTATTAATTATGTGCTATTATAAGTAACATTAAAGGAAATATTATGAGTGGAAACTGGAGACAGGACGGGAAAAAGTTGCAATCCAACCCGGGCCCTCTGGACGGAAAAAAAACACATCTACACTGACTTTACACATCACCCCAGCGGCACTTGGGAGTGCTGTTTGTCTGCAATTTCTGTGTTTCAACGAGACTATTTGAGTGCAAATTGACGCACTGTGTGGCAGGTGCTGTTTACATCTAGTGCAAATAGTCACTCCGTTAAATAAAATGGCACCCTATAAAATTTTAGTTGTCACACTTTAACATGTTACATATATTTGCAGCAAGCAGCCATATCACCCTGTAGCTCAACACCGGTTGCCCATTGAAGCTAAGCAGGGTTGAGCCTGGTCAGTACCTGGATGGGACATCTCCTGGGGAAAACTAAGGTTGCTGCTGGAAGTGGTGTTAGAGAGGCCAGGAGGGGGTGCTCACCATGCAGTCTGTGTGGGTTGTAATGCCCCAGTGTAGTGACAGGGACACTATACTCTAAAAAGGCACTGTCCTTTGGATGAGATGTTAAACTGAGGTCCTGACTCACTGTGGTCATTAAAAATCCCAGGATACTTCTCATAAAGAGTAGGGGTGTAACCCATCATGGCCAAATTCCCCCCATTGGCCCTTCTCAATCATGGCCTCCTTATAATCCCCATCCATTAATTGGCTCTATAACTCTGCTCTCTCTTCTCCACCAATAGCTGGTGTGTGGTGAGTGTACTGGTGCACTATGGCTGCTGTCGCATCATCCACGTGGATGGTGCACACTGGTAGTGGTCGAAGAGAGTCCCCTGTTCACTGTGTAAAGCACTTTGAGTGTAGTGTCAGAAAAGCAACATTCATTTTGACTATGCACAATGTCCAACCAATACACAACAAAATAGGATTTTATAGACCGCAAAATGTGTTTAAAATTTAATAGGAATAAAGTAAAATAATCTTGTTGTGTGAAGTTCTTGGCTCACGTGGTGCCCTATAAGAAAGAAAGAATTACCTGATAAAGGCTCTTCTAGCCATAATTTGATTGTGGTTTTTAATATAATAACCAGGCTTTTTAATATTATAGTCCACCCGAGTGCCTTGGATTTTTGGCTTGATATGTTGAAACCAGCAAGATGATTCTCTGAGACCAGGTTGGATGAAACCCTTCTGGTGTAGTATTACATTAATCTATTTGATACACACACACACACACACACACACACAAAAAGGAATAAAAAGGATGATAAATTGATCAGATGATCAATAATTTCATTACATTAGGGGTGATTCATGCTTTGAGTGTGAGGGGCCGAGTTCAGGTTCAAATCCTGGTAGGTCCAATGATTTTATTAAATAAACCAAGTAAAATGCAACTATTAATCAGCAAATGTAAATCAGGAACAAGGTGCATTTGGTTGTATTTTATGTCAAGAATTCACTGAAATGGCAAGCGTGCCTCAGATAGGCAGTTAGTGAAGAGTTGTGTGCGGACCGGCACCCCGACAGTGAATTTGACAATTGTGAGTGACACGCCCAGCGTAAAATGGTCTTCACCATACCGACTGACCGGTAAGATGAAAACAAATAAAGACTAGAAAGCCAAAGGTGTAACTGTGAATGAATAATAATTTTAAGCACAAACCGTGTAGGCCTAATATCCCAACAAGGGATCCCTACCCTCAAAAAAAATATTGTTTATTCTATATAAAAAACAAAAACGAGAAAACAAATCTTCCGAAGGTACACGGACCTTGAATATATGCCCATCCATAATCGTTGCAGGGTTCAAAATAATTTTGTTTGCTTACAACCTAGTGTGAATGCACCTTCAACCTCAAATCCAATAACAAATGGTTTTATTGCTGGCCTGACCTACGACTGCATCTTTATCTTTGAATATCTCCATTTTATCATCTTCTGTCAGCTGACCTTAGTGTTGTTGCACTCAACTTTTGTAAGACCATCTGTGTTGACTTTACGCCATTAAACTTCCACTCCATCTCAAATATAAATGCCCAAAGGGAAGTACGTTTCGGTAATAGACTCATCACAACCCTGTAGTTCACTGTGAACCTGATAAATCACTGAATTGGTTATATTTCTCTCCTTCTGAAAGAGCTGCTGGATTCATTTTTCATTTCTTTTCACCTTCATTCAATATGGCTGACATGAGCGTGCAATCCCACTGTCCTTATCTGGTTTTAACATTAACTTCATGACTCGAAGAGCTCGCAGGTGCTATAAACAAACTGCAAATGTTTTGCAATGGTTTTCCTGTTTTTGAGTACTAACAGAGCACTATGTATTGGAAGACAGCAGAGAGGAACAGTCCAAAATTAGAATAGTGACAAATGGCATTCAACCATGTCTGAAGGGAAAATTGGCATCATCATCAGTTTAGTTTACAGCTCAGTTCATTTTTTTGCTTTAATACTTTCCCTCTGTAAATAAGTAGTATGCGACACATGCACATTGCCCAGTGCCCTGGAACAAGACTCTTCAGACATTCTGCCCTCTATAATGTTATTGTATGCACACACAAATTTTGCAACATGCAGTTGATGGATTTATGCATGGCTATCACTTACACCATGGCACTTTGATATATACCAATATACCATGGTACTGAATTATTACCATAGCACTCCAAGGGACTTCATAGAACACCATGGGATTACCATGGTAAATAATGATTACAGTGGTACATGTACAAAAATGGTATCAATTATAAAATGAAAAGACTCTAGCAGCAACATGGCCATCAGTCACACTGCAATCTAAGGCATGTTTACACAGCTAGGAAGGGACTCCTTGTTTAAGCGTCCATTTATTATACTTATTTTCTTTTGGAAATTTCTACATAAATGTTGATTTTACAAAGCCATGCCTGTTTAACCAGTCAATACAACAATTATTGTAGCTCCAAAATCTGAAGTAGTTCTTTAGTGTTCCAGTAAATACGAGGTGCATGAAGCATGGTCTTTGAGTGTATTGCTAAAACACTAGCCCAGAAAAAGTAGCTGCTTTAGTTGTAACGCTAAAGCTACGTTCACACAAACAGTGATTTGCAGCAACAAAAGGACTATATGTCATTCATTTTCAATGAAAGTTGGCAATTTGAGGCGACACGGATAACAGTGACTGCTGGCAATGCAACAGAGTTGAGCATAGTTCAACTTAATGGAATTGAGTTGTGACACGATGTGGAGACATGGGATTATAGACCATCTCCTGATACAGTTGGATACCATAGTTTAGTTGGAACAGATAGCAACCAACAATACATTGACCTGGCAACCTTCAGTGCTAAAATCGCTGTAAATGTAAACACATCATCAATGAAGTGTTATTATACTCTCGAGGGGCATAGCAACAATATGAAAAGTGGTGGGACATGGTATAAAACGTTTACCAGCTTTGCTAATGAACATTATTTATATGATGTTTGTAGTCCTGACTTATTTGCTAAAAGGTAGACTTAAGTAAAAATAGTTGCTAGCCATAGCAGGATTAACACTTACAGCTAGTGCATTTGCTGATCCTACCAGTTGCTGTAAAGTTTATTCAAATTAAAAGTTGTTAGTATAGATCACGTTTTGTAATTGTTGTTAATAAATGATAAAGTAAAACAAAGTCTGATCATTTGTAATTTAGGCATATTAAGGGTAAAAAATTATGGCTTTCATGAATGAAAATTACATTGATTATTGTCCTCAGATTTTTCAACTCGATTTAATAAATATTAAAATATAGATGTGTAGGTGGTATTCTGTTGGGTATATATCTTTATTTCTGAATTATCTTTCCCATAATTTTTTTCCATGGGGATTCCATAAAGAAGTAAGCTATGAACCAAACCAACAATCTTCATAATATAATAATTTATCACACATATACAGTGAAATTCTTTTTTTCACATATCCCAGCCAAGCTGGGGTCAGAGTGCTGGGTCAGCCATGATATGGTGCCCCTGGAGCAGATAGGGTCAAGGGCCTTGCTCAAAGGCCCAACACTAGCATCTTGGCAGTACTTCTGATCAGTAACCCAGAGCCTTAACCGCTGAGCCGCCACTGCTTTTTTGGATTTGAAGCAAAAAAGTATTTAAAAGTCAGACAAAATGACAAAGGTACAAGGACTGTGTACTTAGCATCATTCATAAGGGAATAAACTGCAATTCCATGAAGCATTTTTACTTCAGGAACAAGACTATTGGGCTCTTTTAGAATTGATATCAGCGATACTGGCCTTATTGTACTTGGTCTCATTTTGAAAAAAAAAAAAAAAAATGGTGTCACCCATTCTTTCCAAATAGTGCCAATGAAATACTGGTTACATTTGCATATCTAGAGTTGTTTCCACATAGCAAAAGTGCCATCGAAGCTGCATCTAAATCATATATGGTGCATCTATTTACATGACCTTTATAATGATGGCGAAATCGCCCAAAATAACATCTCTTTCTCCATCAGCAATACTATTTCATTCGATACAAGCTTGACTATTTGATGTCCCTATTTGTGGGCGGGCCTCATCTCATCGCCAGATAATTGTCTGTTTCCTTTCATTTAAATGGCGTGTTTCACTTTCCTGCAACTGGTCTTGATTTCATCCACCACAGTTGGGGTGTTGGGTAGGGGGTGTGCCTGATGAATTGAACACAGTGCTCGTAAGTTTTTAAATGTTTTATTTTTTCAAACCTTTCACATCCATCATCACGTGCACTGGCTCATGACTTCAGTATTATTGGTCTGTGGTGACTGCTTTAAATTAGGCCAGACAGAAATGGCACCAGTCGCTGCTGAAACCAGACAGGTCGACGGAGAATAAATAAGGATGTGATATTGTGAGAGCAGTTAGGCTTATTTTCACAAAAACATTGCCTGTCGCCAACATGCTAATGTTTGTTGTGAATGTCTGGAAAGGGAACATTTACTGAATTTCAGAATGTGTGAACCACTGAAGAGAATGATTTATATAACCTGTAAATTATACAGTTTCTGTCTTCATCTCTGACATATTCTAAACTGCAATTTCATGTAATTTCATACTGGCAGCATGTCTGAGTGGTTGTGTGAAAGTATTCTAATAATTTTTAGTATGACTTCATTTAAACATAATTATATATTCTCTAAAGCTGGTGCTTCATCTTTTCAATAGGTCTCAGGAGATCATGTGACCAGAAACACCATGGTTGCTGTTGCAGAAGCTGTTAAATCCACCAATATTTTGTCATTTTGAGATTACTGGCATTGGCTGATAACTGTGCCCGATTGGCTGTTAAACTGAAGTGGTCAATCTGACTCATTTCCAAAATCAACTATGCATGTGGCATTTTAGGCTGAGACTATAGGCACAGCATTGCATTAAAGAGGGGATTCTCTAAAGATTCTATTAGAATTAATCAACTACCCAAAACATTAATCTCTAAGGAGCTTTTTGGACTATTAGCAAACAAAAAATTACAAACTAAACTGCCTGCCATGAGCATGTGACTGTTCATGGTCTTTGGCATTGCTTGGATAAAAAAATCTGTTCTTCAAAATTAAAACCAAACTCCCAAAAACATGAAACATAATGTTCCACTCACAGCTGAGCATTATTGTCAACAGCAGAAGTAGTTCTGTCTCAACAGGCTCTAACCTAGACATTGCATGTTCAAATTATGGATTATTTTATTTAGGACTATTCAAAAGCGGCAATTCCAATTCACTATTAATGAATACAGCTTACTTTTCTTCAGTAAGTTAACAATTTTGTCTCTTTCAGAGCTTACAATTATTGAATGACTCCTATTGTGGCTCCATCCTCATATATTGTCATTAGTTTATGAGAATTTAAATACAGAATAGACAAAGTCTCAACAAATCCAGACTTAAAGTCAGCGTGAAATGGTATTCACAGCATTAATCCAAGGTAATGTGAGTTAATTAAGAATGAATTGGATAAAAAGTGGCCATTCCATACCTGAATGCAAGTGTTGAACGCCCTCCAGAAACACCACCGGCACCCATTGGTTTAAACTTAAGCGGCCTTGATGATGCCAACTGAAAAGGAAGGTTGTTTCAGAGGTGAATCAATCATTTACATATTAATGAAAGATAAGTTAGGCCCTGAATGTTCAGTTTAATAAATAAAAAGCTTTTGTACAGGCACAAAGTCACAAATTTACAATTTTTAAAAAAAACATTTTTATCCCCTTTTCTACCAATTTGGAATGCCCAATTCCCACTACTTAGTAGGTCCTTTTGGTGATGTGGTTACTCACCTCAATCTGGGTGGCGGAGGACAAGTCTCAGTTGCCTCCGCTTCTGAGACAGTCAATCCATGCATCTTATCACGTGGCTCGTTGTGCATGACACCGCAGAGACTCCGCATGTGGAGGCTCATGCTACTCCCCGCGATCCATGCACAATTTACCACGCGCCCCATTGAGAGCGAGAACCACTAATCGCGACCACGAGGAGGTTACCCCATGTGACTCTACCTTCTCTAGCAACCGGGCCAATTTGTTTGCTAAGGAGACCTGGCTGGAGTCACTCAGCGCACCCTGGATTCAAACTCAATTCTCGCTGAGCTACCCAGGCCCCAGATTTACAAATTTTTAACTGGATTGTATTTTACTTTTCAATAAAATCTGATTCAGAACATGATTAGATTAATTCCCCTGCAATTGAATTGGATGGGTCACCCTATATGGAGCTTACTATTCTTATGAATAAATGTAAAATAAGTTGAAGTGAGATTAATGACCGTTTTAGTAAGTTCAACAGAACTGTCTGGAAACTAACTCTGGAACTAAGTTAATATTAATTAAGGTTTTTTAAAATGAATGCATGCCTCGGTTAAACTGAGGCCTGCCAAAACAGTGGTCACATATCCATTGCAGTTCAAGCTTATAATATACCGATTACTCACTCACATACACAAACATATTTTAAATGTAGCTGCTTTCAAATGTTGCATTTCATTTATTTTCCCAAATCAGGAACTGATGATATCATCCATTTTTGCTGTTTGTTCAGTAATCCATGGTCTGAGTTTTAGAGGCATCATTCATTACTATGACATCATAAATGTATAGCTTGAGGTGCGTGCAAGTGGCTGATGACAGACACATCCTTTCAAACTAAAAATTACCACCCAAATATATTCCATGTGATTTCTCCTCAGCTGGTACATAAATTATATTATTATTATATTATATTCTCTCTTAACAACTTACTATCAACCGACAGCCTGAATGTCAATACAGTACAATACAACCTACTGCACATTCTATATATACTACTATATATACTTTTTTTTCAAAATGTTTTATTGAATAATGTGTATCTATATAGTGCGTATTGTATACTGTACAGTGTATGTTATTATTTGTATACTGTTGAGTGTAATTATGTGTTTATCAGACGTGCTTTAAATTGTGCTGTGTTAATTTGATGTTATTGTAAATTGGTATATGTCTCATCACTGTCACGACTGCTATGTTGATCGGAACTGCACCCAAGAATTTCACACACCATTGTACTTGTGTATATGGCTGTGTGACAATAAAAGTGATTTGATTTGATTTGATAAACCAGAGTCTGACCGTGATAGCAAACACCACAAAAATAATACGAGCCTTCAGAGAATTGCAGACTATTTAGGGAAACCTGCATGAAAGCTTCTCTGTGTTACATTTACATTTACATTTATACATTTGGCAGACACTTTTATCCAAAGCGACTTACAAAAGAGGAATACATTGTAAGCGAATCATCTTAAGGAGACAGTGGTACAAAAAGTGCTGTATTACAAAGTTTCACTAGCATCAGAATAGTAGTATTCAAGCTGTTTTTTGAAGACAGAAAGTGAGTCAGCTTCACAGATGGAGTTGGGAAGGTCATTCCTCCAACGTGGAACGATGAAACCGAAAGTCCGGGAAAGTGTTTTGGTGTCTCTTTGTGTTGGTACAACAAGGTGCCTTTCCTTAGCCAACCGCAGGCTTCTGGTGGGAACATGCTCTGCAGAAATGATTTTAGGTATGCTGGAGCAGATCCAGTGACTGTTCTGTATGCCAGCATCAGAGCCTTGAATTTGATACATGCATCAACCAGCAGCCAGTGAAGAGAGACAAGGAGTGGTGTAATATGTGCTCCCTTTGGTTCATTAAAGACCAGACGTGCTGCTGCATTCTGGATCATTTGCAGGGGTCTAATTGCACATCCAGGAAGGCCTGCAATGAGAGCATTAATGTAGTCCATTCTAGTTATGACAAGTGATTGAACAAGAGGGAGGGTCTTATCTTCCTGATATTGTAGAGTGTAAATCTACATGATCGTGCAGTCTTTGAGATGTGGTCTGTGAAATTTAGTTGATTATCAATTGTTACCCCTAGATTTCTGACCGTTTTGGAAGCCGTTACTGTAATGAACTTGTGATGCACGGTGATGCTGTGTTCAACAGCAGGGTTGGCTGGAAAGATAAGGAGTTCAGTCTTATCTGGGTTAAGCTGCAGGTGGTGTTACTTCATCCAGGCCGATATGTCTGCCAAACAGGCAGAGATTCGAGCAGTCACCGTGGTGTCGTTGGGCTGGAAAGACAAGTAGAGCTGTGTGTCATCGGCATAGCAGTGGTAAGAGAAACCTTGTGTGCTTGAATGATGGGTCTCAGTGATGTTGTGTATATAGAGAAGAGTAGTGGCCCAAGCACTGAGCCCTGAGGTACGCCAGTAAGTAGCTGATGTGACTTGGACACTTCACCGCTCCAAGCTACCTTGAAGGACCTACCTGAGAGATAGAATTAAACCAGTCAAGCACAGTTCCTGTGATGCCCATTGTAGAGAGGGTGCAGAGTAGGATCTGATGGTTGACTGTGTCAAAGGCTGCTGAAAGGTCCAGTTGAATCAGGACGGATGATCTGGATACAGCTTTCGCCTGTCTCAGTGACTCAATGACACACAGCAGGGCAGTCTCGGTGTAGTGTCCACTTTTGAAGCCTGACTGATTGTCCAGCAGCTTGTTCTGTGAGAGACAGGCAGAGATCTGATTGAAAACTGCCCCTTCAAGTGTTTTCGGCCATGAATTGGATGAGAGAGACTGGTCTGTAGTGTTCTGTTGTGTGGGTTAAGTGCAGGTTTTTTCAGCAGCGGAGATACTGGAGCCTGTTTAAATGTAGTGGGAAAAATGGCTGTAAGTAGAGATGTGTTAATTATGTGTGTGAATGCAGGTAGGATGGATGGAGATATGGCCTGGAGAAGGTGGGAAGGAATGGGGTCAAGGGAACAGGTGGTGGGGTGATTGGAGAGACTAAACACATATAGTCTAAATGTGTTTTTCACATTCACAATGACAGACCTTTTTTACATCTTTTGCTTATTTTGTCATGTAATACTACCATTTGTAGCAACTTTGTCATTGTCTTTGGTTTCTGTTAGTATATTTTTGAGCTCTTTTCAAAATATTATATTGTTAATTTTGAAATATGTCGGATTAAAATGACATATATTAATAGTTTAAAGTAAAAGGTGACTGAAGAAATTTAATATTTTAAGATTGTACTCAAGCGAATGTTTCCCCTAGCCACATCAAAAGCATAAGCACATTAGCATGAGTGCTAAAGACAAAAGCATTCATGCTAGTGTAGGAAATGGAGAAAATACTGTAAAAAGGAATTTGCCTTTAAATTGACTAAAAAGCCCAACTAACCTGGCTTATTTGCTAACAGTAGCCTATTAGCTTGTTAGCTTATTTGCTAATTAAAATTAGAATGGTAAATGATATGACTTTACACCAAACATAATTTCAAATCCAGTTGTACTGTAGACTTTAAATGCCACATAGTAAAAAACAAATGCTGTCACTCATAGATTGTCATTTCATTGTAACAGTTCCATACTAGGAGATCAGGTAACAAAAACTCTATTTCGGAAGATAGTTAGCAATTTCACTGTCTATTGTCTATACAGTACACAAAAGGCAACTTCCTATCTACATGTTGCTGCTGAAATGTATATTTTGCTTCCAAATGTTCATGTACCCAAATCAACACAATTCTCCTGAATTAGTGACAAGCACCATCCCCCATCAGACATTTTCCATCATTTCAACTGTGGTCACCTTTCACTCTAGCACTACTAGAGTAGCGCATTACGGGTATGAGGCCAGCGCGGCTAGCACTGAGGGCGATTTGGGGACCCCAATGGGATCATCTCCGCCGGGTATCCCCCTGTGGACCTCCCATTCCCTAGCACGCTCGTCTGCCCCAATCGGGCTTCTGGATAAGTTCGCCGGCTTGTCTCACGGCGAGTCCGGCTTCTTGTTCGGAGCCCATGAAGATGATGAGCTCTCGAGCGCAGCATCGGAAAGCGGGCTTGTCCAGTCGGACGCAGAAGCCTCAGCTAGGCTTCCCCCTTCGGGGACGATTGCCCAGTCACAGGCCAATGCCAAAATGACGGACATGCTTTCCCGGGCAGCCACAATCGTCGGGTTAGAGTGGAACCCTCCGCTCTCCCCTGAACCCTCGCGGCTTAATGATTGGTTTCTGGGCTCGCGGCGCCGCTCAAAGCAGCCACGCCCCGCTCCAGTGCCATTCTTCCCAGAAGTGCATGAGGAGCTGACGAAGTCGTGGGAGGCACCTTTTACTGCCCGGCCCCGATTCCGCAGTTCCCTCGCTCACACTACCCTCGATGGCAGGGCGGCCAGGGGCTATACGGCGATTCCCCCAGTAGATAAGGTGCTCGCGGTGCATCTATACCCGCAGAGCGCCGCCACCTGGTGTGGACGCCCTAAGCTCCCGTCCAAGCCCTGTAGGCTCATGTCGTCCCTGACGGCTAAGGCCTACAGTGCTGCTGGACAAGCTGCCTCTGCCCTGTACGCCATGGCTCTCCTGCAGGTCCATCAAGCCAAGGCGCTGAAAGAACTGCACGAGGGTAGTTCCGCCCCAGATTTGATGCAGGAACTACGCTCGGCGACCGACCTTGCTCTCTGAGTGACGAAGTGTACATACACTTAAATCTAATTTTTTAACTACGCCATAGATTTCATATTAGCAAACGATAGTTTTGGCAAGTTGTTTAAGACATTTACTTTGTGCATGACACGTGTTATTTTTCCAGCAATTGTTTACAGACAGATTGTTTCACTTTTAATTGACTATATCACATTCCAGTGGGTCAGAAGTTAACATTCACTAAGTTAATTGTGACTTTAAGCAGCTTGGAAAATTCCAGAAAATGATGTCAAGCCTTTAGGCAATTAGCCAATTAGATTCTGATAGGCTAATTGGCTAATTGGAGTCAACTGGAGGTGTACCTGTGGATGTATTTTAAGACCTACCTTCAAACTCAGTGCCTCTTTGCTGAAATTAAGCCAAGACCTCAGTTAAAATTGTGGTTCATAAAAGACTGGTTCATCCTTGGAAGCAATTTCCAAATGCCTTATGGTACCACATTCATCTGTACAAACAATAGTACGCAAGTATAAACACCATGCAGCCATCATACCGCTCAGGAAGGAGATGCATTCTGTCTCCTAGAGATGAATGTAGTTTGCTGTAAAAAGTGAAAATCAAACCCAGAACAACAGCAAAGGACCTTGTGAAGATGCTGGAGGAAACAGGTAGACATGTATCTACACTACCGTTCAAAAGTTTGGGGTCACTTGCCTGAAATGTTTCTCATGATCTTAAAAACCTTTTGATCTGAAGGCGTATGCTTAAATGTTTGAAATTAGTTTTGTAGACAAAAATATAATTGTGCCAACATATTTATTTAATTACAAAGCTAAAATTTTATTTAACAAAAAGTTTTTGAAATGGATGACTTGGACCAAATAATTAAGAAAAGCAGCCATTAAGTGCCCAACATAGATGGAAACTCCTTCAATACTGTTTAAAAAGCATCCTAGGGTGATACCTCAAGAAGTTGGTTGAGAAAATGTCAAGAGTACATCTCTACAAAACCTAGGTAAAGTGTTGCCACTTTGAAGATGCTAAAATATAACATAGTTTTCATTTATTTTGGATTTTTTTAATCACAACGTAATTCCCATATTTCCATTTCTATTATTCCTGTCATGATTCACTGTTGTTTGCTTTGTGTTTCTCCCCTGTCATCTGTTCCTCCCGGACTACACTTCCCATAATTCCCTGCCCTCATCTCTGCCAGCTGTCCTCCATTGTCTTCACCTGTGTTTCATTAACTCATTATGTCTTGTGTATATAATTCCCTGATTTCTGTTAAGTCCTTGTGGGTTATGTTTATGTATGTAATTCTCTAGTTCATGGTCCGGTTTAGTTCTTGTTTGTTTACGTTTTGCTCTTACTTCCTAGTTCCCAGTTTTACCCTGTTTTGTATTTTGATTTATTCTTTTATCATTAATAACTTGCTGCACTTAGATCCAGCTCTCGTGACCTGCTTTCAGATGTTACAATTCCATAGTTGTGATGACTTTACTATTATTCTAAAATGTGAAAAAAATGAGTAAGTGACCCTAAACTTTTGAACGGTAGTGTATATCCACAGTAAAACTAGTCCTATATTGACATAACCTGAAAGGCTGCACAGCAAGGAAGACGCCAATGCTCCAAAACAGCCATAAAAATGCTCTAAGAAATTTACTCTGGTCTGATGAAACAAAAACTGAACTTTTTGGCCATAATGACCATCGTTATGTCTGGGGGAAAAAAGGGTGAGGCTTGCAAGCTGAAGAACACCATCGCAACCATGAAGCATGGGGGTGGCAGCATCATATTGTGGGGGTGCTTTGCTGCAGGAGGTATTGGTGCACTTCACAAAATAGATGGCATCATGAGGAAGGAAAATGATGTGGATCTATTGAAGCAACATCTCAAGACATCAGCAATGAATTTAAAGCTTGGTTGCAAATGGGTCTTCCAAATGGACAATGACCCCAATAATACCTCTAAAGTTGTGGCAAAATGGCTTGACAACAAAGTCAAGGTATTGGAGTGGCCATCACAAAGCCCTGACCTCAGTCTGATATAAAATTTGTGGGCAGAACTGAAAAAGCGTGAGTAAGGAGGCCTACAAACCTGACTCTGTTACACCAGTTCTGTCTGGAAGAATGGGCCAAAATTCCAGAAACATATTGTGAGAAGCTTGTGGAAGCCTACCCAAAAAGTTTAACCCAAGTTAAACAATTTAAAGGCAATGCTACCAAATACTAACAAAGTGTATGTAAACTTCTGACCCACTAGGAATGTGATGAAAGAAATTAAAACTGAAATAAATCATTCTCTCTACTATTATTCTGACATTTCACGTTCTTAAAAGACAGCGAATGTTTTATAATATTAATGTCAGGACTTGTGAAAAACTGAGTTTAAGTGTATTTGGCTAAGGTGTATGTTAACTTCTGACTTCAACTGTACAGAAGTGGTTTTTAAAATCCATATTTTGATTTTGCTTTTATTCTGATTAATTTTGCAGCCCTAATTTAAATCATAGCATAAATCATGTAATGTGGACTGGTACCATTCCGTAAGTATCAATCTAAGTCTGTAGCATTGAAAGATTGTCCAGTCTGTTCTGATTACTGCAGGAAAAAAACTGTTATGAGAAAACATTTGGAAGGACCAGTATGATGTTGTCCGCAGCTGTTTTCTGTTGAGTCTACTCATTCAGAGCTGTCTGTTTACTCTGCCAAGTCTTGAACAAGTGACTCTCACCGGCTATTTGAAAAGGCTCAAATGCCTTGCAGGCAACACCGACATTTTCTGACTTGGAAGAGTGCACTGCTGTGGACTTTTCAGACAGATGGCTCAATATTTCACAAAGTCCAGTTGAGTATGTCATGATGTTTCTATCGGAGCATGTTTTATTGATTTTCTTCAGGTGTTTGGTTTGTGCTGACAAAGCAAGAATTGCAAGAATTAGGAACTTGGAAATTATCTCAAATATTTTCACAGCTGCACTGTATCCAAAGTAACATTTCGCAGCAAGTCGTGTCTAAATCGTATTTAACTGAACTTTTAAAAGTGACCTACACCCCCAAGAACAACCCTTGTATGTTTAGTTTGCATCTTGTAGATTTCCTTAAACCTTTTTTTAACCCTTAAGTTTTGCGGTAAAAAATGACCTCTTTTGAAATTTGCTTGCTTAAAAAACTTCATCTCAGTGGCATGAGATTTGGTGACTTTTCCTACATCTACTATCTATACACACACACACACAAAATTGGGCTGGATTGAGGTTGTGTGGTGGTGTGGCAAAAAACAACAACAAAAAAAAAAACATGATGTTCGGGGGCAGTTTTGACCCCACAAAGTAAATGAATGGCTGAGAGGATAAAATTAGCTTTTTTTTATTTTTATTATTTGTTGAATAAAATCAATAAATCAGCCACAATGCAGAATACACACACACAGACATGAAGAGGTGATACTATAACATATCCACAAAGTGTAACGCACATGCTATCTCACACACACACACACACACACACACACACACACGCGCAATCACACACAGGAACAGAGGTGGGTAGAGTAGCCAAAAACTGTACTCAAGTAAAAGTACAATTGCTTAAAAAAAATTATTACTCAAGTAGAAGTAAAAGTACTAACATAAATAATTACTTGAGTAAGAAAGTATCCAATTATAAGAGTAATCAAGTAGTGAGTAACTCGTTACTTTCACAAATGACATAATAGATGTTTACTCCCCTATATTCCATTACATAATACACATTTAACATATATTACAGAATTATTATTATTATTAATGGAAATTCTGTCATCATTCACCATCATGTTGTTCCAAACCCGTATTATGTTCTTTCTTCCATGCAACACTGAGTAGATATTAGACAGAATGTTTGCCTGAGTCACTATTTACTTTCAGTGAACGTGTTTTGTTTCTCCATATTTTGAAAGTGAATTGTGACTGAGACTGTCAGTCTCTAACATTCTGTCTAACATCTTTTGTGTTCCACAGAATACAGAAGGTCACATGGGTTTGGAAAAACATGAGGGTAGGGAAATTATGACATAATGAAAATTCTCTCATCATTTACTCATCCTCATACCATCGCAGATGTGTATGACTTCCTTTCTTCTGCAGAACACAATTTATGATTTTTAGAAGAATATTTCAGCCCTGGAGGACAGTACAGTGCAAGTGAATGGGTTCCAAAATGTTTATGCATACAGGCAGCATAAAAGTAATCCAAAAAGACTCTACATTCGATGTACATTCGATGACGGTTAATTGCCCATAATCCACTGCGGGGAAGACGTACGAGCTGGGAGTTTACTACTTCCTTCACTCCTGCAATGTTTTATTTCATGCTGAATGTATTAAATTACTTTTTGACAAATCATTACTTGATTAAAATAACAACATATAGAGAGGCAAAACATACAGATCATTTTTTAAATGTACTCTTGATTTATATTTATACAGAATTTTGCCATTAAGCTGAAGAATTATTTATTTACTAATATTATTTTAACTCAGGAAGACTGCACACAGTGGAAATTATAATTCTGTGGATGATTTAAATATTCAGTTATAACATGTAGGTTGTAATAACTTTGGTGCTGTTTATGGTCGGATTAAATGCTACCCAGCTTGTTTTGGAGTTTAAAGATACTAAAGTATACAAAATAAATACAATAATGTACATTTGATGAAATGTGTTTACTCTTTATATTAACATATATATTAAAAAATGACATAAAGAATTAAGATTTATTGTGTTCATATATTATTTAATAAGAATAACAAGTAAGGCCCAAGTATTTTAAAAGTTAATATGTGATGTTGTTTCTGTGACAGCCTCAGTGCTCCGACACACGGTGTATACATCAGCGTCCAATTCACTCACTCAATTTGTTCACTCACTGCTGAGATATGTTGCACTCACTGCCATTCACTATATAAGAAATAGTGAATGAGTGAATGAATGAATGATTTCGGCCACTCTCTTTGCTGTACGATCACCTCGCGCGTGCAAATCTCTCACTCGCTCGCCCCACGCACCTCGCTGTGCATGTGCAGAAATGCTGTCTGTTCGCGCTCCAATTGTCAATCACGCGAATGGCAGAGCAAAAGGCATTTACACTTAACTTGGATGTTTACATGGATTTCTACAGTTAATCAGCCTGAAACAGCTGCGATAGCTTTGTGGAGTAAATGTGCAAATACTGCTCATGACATGCGGGACACGAGACAAAGCGCACAGATATATTGCTGCAGATTTAAAAATTTACACTTACAAACTGATGTCATAAGAGCCCAGTTACAGAATCACCCTGAAAATGACCATCACATTCACACAGAAAAGCCCGCGGTAGCATTAGAGCCAAAATTTACCTCAGCGTGCTGCCATAAATTGGAGCTTCAATTTTAATCTTGAAATATCAGCTTGTCTTGGTGTTAAATGAAGGCATTGCATGACAAAACTATTATTTTTGAGCAAAGAAAGTGTTTCACTTTGAAGAACATGATGCTGCAGGCTCGACTCGACTTGAATGACAGTCTGTGACAGCATGCACAGCTGTGTGAACTTCCGCTGTCGTAAAAGTCCCATTCAATTATCTCTCAATAAATTACACATTAACTAAAATTGAACCCAGTAATGTAACGCCAGGAATGCCACCCATTGTAAAAGTACAAAAATGTCATTAGAAATTTACTTGAGTGAGAGTAAAATGTACCCACTTTTAAACCTACTCTAAAAGTATATTTTCCCCCAAAAAGTTACTCAAGTAAATGTAACAGAGTAAATGTAGTGCATTACTACCCACCTCTGCACAGGAATGAAAAGGTGAGATTATAAAAGAGAGCATTTTTATAGAATTTGTCAAATAAAATCAGCCACAATGCAGAACACACACAGAAATGAAGTGGTGAGACCATAACACATCCAGAACGGAGAACACACACACACACACTCATGTTGGTGCAGCTATTATTATGAGTACTCTCCATAGACATAATGATTTTTATACTGTATGAACTATAGATTCTATCCCCTAACCCTTAACCTACCCCTAAACCTAACCCTCACAAAAAACTTTCTGCATTTTTAAATTTTCAAAAAAACATCATTAGTCTGTTTGTTTGTTTATTTATTTATTTATTTTTTATGAGATTTGAATTATGGGGACATTAGAAATGTCCTCATAAACCACATTTATAGCATAATACCCTTGTAATTACCAGTTTGTTCACAAAATTAATTATCACTGTTCATTCCTGTTCATTTCTGTTTATTGCTGTTGGTTTTATTGACATTTTTTATGAATTTATTCTATTGATTTATTGAATTCGGCTGTTTGAAATAAATGATTTACTCTAAGTCTTTTCTTTTTGACACCATGGTTTGTAATCATAATTTGGCATCATTGCAAAAACCGACACTTCAAAAACCTCAAACCAAAAAAAAAAAGAAAATAAAATAAAAAATGCTAAACTTTGACAAAAATAGTGATTTTTTTTTGTTTTTTGTATATCTTTAATAATGTCTAAATATATATCCAAATGCAGAACTTGTGATAAGATCTAATAAAACAAAATTTGTTTGCTACAACCAGTCAAATGAGTGGACCTCTGCAGCAACCTACTGGTTATAATTGTATAATTTCAGGTCATTTTAATTCAAAACAAATTCCAGCAGATGCAAGCAATCTGCCTCTAATGCATGACACCTTTTTCAAATTTTCTCCCTAAATTAAATTGAGAAATGTAGACCTCCACTGGAGTAAATGTGACATAAAATGTTCTTATTTTATATGAAAATTAATCGTGTAGTTTAGTAATTTAGAAGTAAATCAGGTAAAAAACAAAACAAAAACACAACCCCCCTGAAAACTGCACAGCTTTAAAGTTTTTAAATTAGTGAAATTAGTGTTATTACATTTGTTTAAAAAAATTCCATGATTATGGTACAAAATTACACAGTTATTGTTTGGGGTCAAATATGACCCCAAAGGCCTCAAGAATTCACCCGTAATGAAGGGTGCACAAGGGTTAAGAAATCTGGAAATCTGCTGAATATTGATTATTGCAGTGGGACAAACCTGGATTTTTTTTTTTGTCTTATTTAAGTACATTTGGGAAAAATGACTAACACAGAGCCAGAAATCAGGTGCAGAGTTTCATTAATGAAAGGTTCTGACAGGCAAACTTAATGTGCCTGTAGCTTGGCCAAATTATAAAGATGCATTATTGTTTGTTGACAACAGGGGACTCTGTACATACATATGGAAAGGAAAAGGGTGAGAGAGACTGAGATGACAACAAGACTCTAGAAATATCCTTATTAACTTTTCTTTCATCTTACAAAATATACATCTTAGTTTAAATGCAGCTGTTCATAGACGTCTGTATTTTAAACATACACCACTACAGGTCACTAACATCTGTGTAATGACCCAACTGGGAAAAGCAGAGACATGAAAACTTAAATACTGCTGTAAGTGGCTTATGGGGCATTCTGCATAAATGGTGAAAGGTTTTGAAAATCTGACCAAAAATGGCGTGTATTGCTTGTAAAAAGATTATGTAATTCAAATCTGACGAGGAATGAATTTTCTTGCTATAATAATAAATTAACATTAAAAAGGGGAAAGCTTATGCATTATATGCTGAACAGCCTGACCTCATGAAAATTATGTGACTGGCAAAAAATTTTGCTAAATAAAATTGTGTAGTTCCCTACACGTATCATGGCAGTTTTGAGGTAAAATGGCCGATGAGTTGAGCTAAAAGAGAGTTAAATATTCCCTCAAACAGATAAGGTTTTTAAGGTCAACACTATTGAGTTAAAATCAACAAAACCAGTCCCGCTACCCTAAACCTTAAACCTAAACCTAACCGATAGTGTCATTAAATGCAAATGTGAGATAAAAATGCAATTGCTGCAGCAGCCACACAATTTTGTTGTACTTCTATAACACTTTCGGCTCACATGTCGACTCGCATGCTCTTCAGAATTCATTCACAGGTCCATTGCATCACAAAGGCAACTCTCTATCTGTTGAGCTACTGTGCAATTTAATTGCACTTGAACAAGAAATGTACAATTTAAATTTAGTTGGTAATGTAGTGCAAACATTAAATGTACCTCCTTATGAGTCATGCACTCTAGTAAAATGTGTTCAAATGTCATAAGATAACATTGTTTGAGGAACAGGGAAACATGTAAGTTTCTGCCCTTTTACTTGTGATGTGTGTGAGGGAATAAAAGTCATCATTGTTGCAACATCTCTAATATTAATTTCACCTGGAAAGTGTGGTGACACCAACCTGGTCTCATAAGGAAAACGTGACTCTATATACATTTTTGCAAAACTTGTTATACATGTTTCCAGGTACAATTCCCTGCAGTTTCCAGGTGAAATGAACACAAGAGGTGCTACAACTCTGTGACTTCAATGGCTAATTATGACTTTGCAAATACTTATTTTCTCTCTATTACTCAGAACCTGCTATTTTATGATATCCACACACTTTTACTCTAAAGCAGTGGTTCTCAACCAGGGTGCCGGGACCCACTAGGGGGCCTCAGCACACTTCCAAGAGGGCCTCAAGATGACTTAAAATTAATTTAAAATAAGAAATATTAAAATAATTAAAATTATACAACTTAATTAAAATGCTAAAAAATACTTTGATATATGCCTACAAATTATAAAAAGACTCTTTCTGAAACTTCTAGAATAAAACATTATCCATAATTAATTATTTTAATCAGACACGTCTAGTTTTGGGCGAGGGGGCCTTCAAATATTGTCTTGGACAGTGGGGGGCCTTGGAGTCAAAAAGGTTGAGAACCACTGCTCTAAAGCATCTTTTAAAAAGTGTTATATTTTAATGCTTGTATTACAGATCCACCTACATACATACACTTATTTCAGTGTGTTTAGCTTGTGTGGTGGCTCACCTGATAGGGCGTTGGACTTAGAGTCAGAGGACCGTGGTTTAAGTCCAGCCATGAACTCAAGCTGATACGTGACACAACAGAGTCATAGAAGTGGCACAAAATGTGGTGGTTGCTTCAGAGAATGTGATTTTTCATTTTGCTTCTGCATTTTAAAACACTAATGGTTAGGTTTAGGTGTTGATTTGGTAAGGATTTATTTTTTAAACATCTCATTTATATTTTAAAAAACTATTTGTTAGGTTCAGGCAAAAGTTTTATGTTAGGGATGTTTTAAAAACATCCATCTAAAATTCACCTTAAAACCTCATCTGAATATGACACCATTTTACTTGGTTTTGGTGCCCCCAGCTGGACATTTCAATGGAAACCTGCAGCCAAACGTGTTATACAGCACGTACATTTTTATGTCATGTTCACATAAATGTCATGAAATCAGGCTGGGCAATATGTACAGTGAGCCACAGTGTCATACTATAGTGTGCATGCATCGAATGTGTACCTACAGACTCGTGATCTGAAGAGTACACTTTGAAAATCTATAACACTTGACCACGTGTGAGATGTAACAGCACATGGAAAAACGAAGTAAGCACTAGCCTTAACTTCTCCATCTTGCCCTTACTCAAATACAGTATCTCGATTACAGTATGTCAGTCTGCTCACATCTTATAGCCAGTGGTCACTCACACTCATGTCGGTGAAAATCGTCAAATTATCATTGAAAATGAGTGACTTCCATTCGCTGAAAATAGCTATATATGTGATCGCCTCTTGGCTCAAGCAAAATCACCTCTCGTTTAAACACGGCTATGCAATGTCTCAGCATTTAAAGCCGACAAATTGATCTCCTAAGAGAGAGAGCCCCAAATTTTTGTCTCCACCTTAAACAGTGAACTTTGAGAATGCAAACTACCCTCAGTGCAACTCGATGAAAATAGTTTCAGCACATAAGAATGATTCATAACTTGTTCATTTGAGTTTTAATGTGAGCAATGCACAAGATTTTGCCATTTACGCCATGTTGAATCCAAATAATATGATTAAACACTGTCTGTGTTTGGCAGTGTATGGTAACTGCAAATAATATCTGGCCATACAAGGCAACATTCCATAAAACAATGGCCTAAGCCTCTTGAAGGGAATGCAGTTTCTTGTAAATTTGGAACTTTGTTTTGCTAAAAGGAAGATTTTTGGCAACCCAGATTTGGAAAACACATGGTTTGGTGCTTGAAACACTGTTCTCTTGTCTCTGGAATGGAGGAAAGGAAAGGAAAACAAGAGCACAATCAATGGCAGTGTAAAACTCTCATTCACCCTCTTGAAACTGCAAATAAATATATACTTCATCCCAGTCAAATATGTTTGAGGTGGTTTCGAACAAATGTCAGGAAATCTTGCTTGGCTTTATCCGTTGTGTGGCAGAAACAGTCCAGATGCCTTTACAGCAGCCTGTTGACTCTGTCCAGTGGAACAGGAACAGAGAGAATGAGCATAGGTTTACATCCACCTGCTAGCATGAGTCACCAGATCTGACTGCCAACCTCACAGATTAAAGCCATTTCATCACACAGCAGGAAACAGGACATTAATAACAGCACAATTTCAGGGGAAATTTCTGACATAGCAATGTGTGGCTTTAGAACAAAACTGATAAGTAGGTAAATGTTTTGAGCAAATAGAACTAGCAAAGAAGTTTAGGTAAGCACTGTTAGGCTAGAAACGTACTTTACGTATGTACACAAATGCAGACACAAGAACATGCCAGTGCGCAGTCCGGTTAAAAGTGCTTAACATGTGTTTTTGTGTTATTGTGGCTTTATTACTTTAACAAACCTCAGTACTAAAGGGGGCGATAGAGGTCACTTCAGCATTTTCCGCCTTCCGGATGTGCTATTGTTCAGGTAAGTTGCTATTAATATATTGACTTTCACTTACTTCTTAAGCAATATTTTCTTCAGACAGTTGCTCCTCCATGATAATAGTTGTCTTGAAAGAGAAAACTCACCATAGTAGCAGACAGTTCACACTAATGCCCTATAGCACCCCTTACCACAACTTTGAGAATTGTGTAATGAATTGTGGTCTGACACATTACATTTACATTTTATGCACTTGGCAGACACTTTTATCCAAAGTGATTTACAGTGCCCTTATTACAGGGACAGTCCCCCTGGAGCAACCTGGAGTTAAGTGCCTTGCTTAAGGACACAATGGTGGTGGCTGTGGGGATTGAACCAACAACCTTTTTCTTCTTACCAGTTCAGTGCTTTAGTCCACTACGCCACCACCACTCCTACATTACTGAAGACAGCACCAAGTAAAATCGAGCTTGTGTAGCTAGAAGCGCCTGAATTTACGTATGTTTTGGACTTTAGATTATGCTTCTTATCTGTACGTCAAGAAGAATGTAGGATGATGAATGATTCTGCATTGAGAGGCATAAAGACTCGATGTTCCTCACTGCATGGACAAGATGACATGATCACTTCACTGGAGACTGGCATTTTTAAATTATGCTAAATGTCATTGGATAGAGTTCTTTAGAGATCATTTTAACCAGCAGGAAATGACTCAAGCTTGTTGTGTGCATTCAGTCAACCTTGTAGGTGGAATGCTTGGTAATTAAGTGGTATGTTTTCTTTATAAACAGTCCTAATGTTGGGAAAACATTGAAGGTGTGAACATTATCCAATATTCTTTAATTTTTTAATTCAATAATCTGTATTTCCGACTGAAACAGCATATTCAATGAGAAAAAAGTAGGACGGGACTTGATTTTTGAGCAGCCTCAGAGACACAGTGTGTTTCTCAATTCTAAGAACACAGAGAACAGACTTGCATTCTTATGAAGACCAGTCTTGCGAAGTTACCTTGGAAGAACAAGGAGGACATAGTACGCATCTATGCGAGCTTTGAGATGTGCTGCGATCTTCCTGTTGCGCAATTAACCATCACAGCACATTTGAATCCAGTGAGAGAACTACTGTCATTATCACACCAGTGACAGCATTCATATCATCACACCAGTGAAGTTTTGCAGGACTAGTGACAAGTTAAAAGAATAAAGTCTGTATACACTAGTTTTCTCCATGTTTATTACTGTATTAAAATGATGCCCCCCCCAAAAAAACAACAACAAATGTTGACAGTGTATAACAACTCTCACGATCCGTCAGACTTTCACAAGCTTACAGCGGAAAACTCTTGAGGAAAAAAAATGATAAATGTCCTTTGTCTGCCAGCATAGTAGAGAGTTCTTGCCCACAAGTCCTCGATTTCAAGGACACATCTGGGTAATTTCCTGCATTCTCGGTACTTGCGTTCTTGAGGATTGGAATTGAGCTTCGGCTGTGGATGATGACGTAGAACGAGTCCACGAGAATGTAAGAACACAAAAGAACGCACATTGAGAAACAGTCACAGTTTCTGATGCCATGGAAACCAGGAAGTAATTGCGTTTACATAATCAAATGATGAGCATGATTTGGAGGTTGCATTTTTCCTCTAAGATTAAATTTTTCCTTTACTGATGGTTAGGTTTAGGAATGGGGTTAGGACAGTGGTTCTCAAAGTGTGGGGCTGAGTTAGGGTTAGGAAGTATTGTAAGGGGGGAGCAGAACACTGGCCCGTTCTCACATCTCGTTTGCTTTCACACATAAAAACAAAAATAATTTTTTTTTTTTTTTACAGAATTTTTAAAAATTCTCGGCCCCCCCTGCCCCTGCCCACACTTCTGAAGATGGGGGCTGAGGACTACCCTTAAGCCTTCCTTGACTTATTCGAGCAGACCGTTGAGATATGGAGCTGGCCGCGTGATCAGTGGGCGGCCAGGCTCCTCCAATTGCTGTCCGGGGAAGCCCAGCTCGCAGCACAACAACTGCCGGCAGCGAACCTCCTGGCTTATGAGGACCTGAAGAAAACCATCCTGCAGTGGGTTGGCCGCAGTCCGGAGCAGCATCGCCAGCTCTTCCAGTTGATGAATTTGGAGACGACCGGCCACCCGTTTGCCTTCACCCAATGGCTCCGAGATGCCTGCCAGTGATGGCTACTGGCAGGGGATCGCGAGGTCGAGGAAATAATCGATCAAGTGGTACTGGAGCAGCTTGTCCATCGGCTACCATGAGGAACAACGGAATGGGTCCAGTGCCACCGCCCGGCATCGCTGGAGGAGGCTATTCAATTGGCGGAGGACCATATGGCAGCGTACCAGAGGGCGGAAGAGCCCTCTCACTCTCTCTCCCCTCCCCCTGTGTTTTCCCCGTTCTCTTCCCCCTCCCCTCTTCTCTCTCACTCTGCTTTCTCCCCAGAGCCTGTTCCTGCCCCACGGAGGTGAGGAGTCCCACCACTGAAGCCAGTTCCCAGTGCGCGGGGTGTTGCATTGCCTACAGCAGTGACAGTGCCCCGCCGGACTCCCCCTCAGGTGGAAGTGTCTGCCAACGCAGGTGTGGGTGTGGTGCCTGGGCTGGTCTGCTGGAGTTGCGGGGATCCGGGACACTTCCAGGATCAACGCCCTGTGATGGGAACAGTGGTCCGGATCCCCGACACTCCGCAGGCTGCCCCCAATCAGGCCGGAGCGTACCGGATACCGGTAAGTGTCAAGGGGGGTACTCACCAAGCATTGGTGGATACGGGTTGTAATCAAACCACTATCCACCAATGCTTGGTTCAACACGAGGCTTTGGGCACAGCTAAAACGGTGAGGGTGAAGTGTGTGCATGGGGATATTCACAACTACCCTGTGGTGACCCTTGTGATTAAATTTCGGGGAACAAAACATAGAGTGGAGGCCGCGGTTAATTCCTGCCTCACACATCTGCTGATTTTGGGGACTTATTGGCCTGAATTTAGAAATGTATTAAAGGGAATATGCACAGATAGGTCCTGCACTAAAGCAATGAGATGTGAAATGTGTGATGCTCTGGCAGAGGAGGCAGAGCCAGGGCCGTCTTCATCTGCTCCACGTCAGGATGATGTGGGGGGGGGGATGGGAGGCTGCAGCCCCTCCCGTCCTCAGGGGATTTCCCGAAGGGGATTTCCCTTTGGAACAGTCACGAGACGAAACCCTCAAGCACGCCTTTGACCAAGTGAGAGTGATCGATGGTCAACAACTCCAGCCGAATGTCACCCTTTCATATCCTTATTTCGAAATTATAAATGAGCGGTTGTATAGAGTGATGCAGGATGCTCAAATAAAGGAAGATACAACCCAGCTCTTAATACCGCGGAGACATCAGGAAATGGTGTTCCAGGCGGCTCATTATAATCCCATGGTGGGTCATCTAGGGGAAAGAAAAACACTGAACTGCCTAATAGCCCGTTTTTATTGACCAGGCATTGGTGGTGTGCGGCATGCCGCGAATGCCAGCTGGTGAATCCACCGGCCACCCCAAAAGCGTCATTGCGCCCTCTTTCGCTGATCGAGGTCCCCTTCGAGAGAATTGGAATGGACCTCGTCAGGCCATTAGAGTGGTCAGCACAGAGACATCACTTTGTATTGGTCCTAGTGGACTATGCAATGCGATATCCGGAAGCAGTGCCTCTGCGCAACATCTCAGCACGCAGTGTTGTGGAGGCACTCTTCAAAAAAATCTCCCGGGTGGGGATTCCGAAAGAAATCCTCACCGATCAGGGCACAACGTTTATGTCACGGACACTATTCGAGCTTAACGAATTATTGGGCATTAAATCAATCCGCACCAGCCTTTACCATCCACAAACAGATGGCCTGGTGGGGCGATTTAATAAAACCCTTAAAAAAATGATTCATAAGTTTGTGCACGAGGATGCTAGAAACTGGGACAAATGGCTCGATTCCCTGTTATTCGCAGTACGAGAGGTCCTGCAAGCTTCTACTGGGTTTTCCCCATTCGAGCTGCTGTATGGGCGGTGCCCGTGCGGTGTGCTTGATGTTATACGTGAAGCTTGGGAGGAGGGACCTTCAAACAGTAAGAATGAAATTCAATACGTTCTTGATCTTAGAGCAAAACTCCACACTTTGGGGCAACTAACACAGGAGAAATTGCTCCAAGCTCGAGAATGACAGAGCCGACTGTATGACAGGGGAACTTGGCTGCGGGAATTTGCATCTTCCCACATCGAGCTCCAAATTACTCGCCAAGTGGCAAGAATCCTTTGAGGTCACACGACGAGTGGGGGATCTCGATTATGAGGTAAAGCAAACCGATAGAGGGGGCGCACGTCAAATATATCACCTCAACCTCCTGAAATTGTGGAGGGAGGCGGTCCCTGTGACATTGGCTATGGTAGTCCCAGAGAGGGCGGAGCTCAGGCCAGAGGTGAATACAAAACACAATCATTTCACCCCGGTCACTTGCAGAGTCCATCTCTCACCGTATCAACTCGCAGAGGTTGCCAGGTTGCAAAAGGAGTTTGCAGACGTGTTTTCCCCTCTACCGGGTCATACTAACCTCATCCAGTATAACATCGAGACCGAGCCTACCGATTGCCCGAGCACAAAAAGAAAATTGTCCGGGAAGAACTGGATGCAAGGCTCGATATGGGAGTAATAGAGGAATCCCACAGCAATTGGTCCAGCCCGGTTGTTCTAGTTCCTAAGAGCAACGGGTCTGTATGGTTCTGTGTGGATTATAGAAAAGTCAACACAGTGTCTAAATTTGACGCATACCCAATGCCTCGCGTTGATGAGTTGCTCTATTGGTTGGGCACTGCTCGATTTTATTCGACACTGGATATGACAAAGGGTTATTGGCAGATTCCCTTGACACCAATTTCCCCTGAAAAAACAGTCTTCTCCACGCCGTTTGGATTACACCAACTTGTGATGCTTCCGTTCGGTTTGTTTGGAGCCCCGGCTACGTTTCAACATCTCATGGACCGAATCCTCAGACTGCATTCGGCTTACGCCACTGCCTACTTAGATGACATCATCATTTACAGCAATGATTGGCAGCGGCACATGCAGCATCTGAGGGTGGTTCTGAGATCGCTGAGACGAGCGGGACTCACAGCAAACCCCAAGAAGTGCATGATTGGGCAGGTGGAGGTACGGGATCTGGGGTTCCACTTGAGCCACAGGCAGGTGCGTCCCCAAATTGACAAGACTGTGTCGATTACGACCTGCCTGAGGCACAAGACCAAAAAGGGGGTGAGACAGTTCCTGGGGCTGGCTGGCTATTATAGGAGATTTGTGCCTAATTATTCGGATGTCACAAGCCCGCTGACTGATCTCACTAAAAAGGGAGCTCCAGACCTGGTCCAGTGGATGGAGCAGTGTCAACAGGCATTCATGCAGGTTAAAGCCGCACTTTGCAGTGAGCCGCTTTTACATTCACCCGATTACTCTCTCCCTTTTTTCTTGCAGACGGATGCTTCAGACAGAGGGCTGGGGGCTGTACTCTCGCAGGTAGTGGAGGGGGAGGAGCACCCGTAGAGAAGGAGTGTCTCGCCATCAAGTGGATGGTCCTCACTCTCCAGTACTACCTGTTGGGGCAGGCCTTCACCCTCTGCTCGGATCACGCCCCACTCCAATGGCTCCACCGCATGAAGGATACCAACGCGCGGATCACCCGTTGGTATCTGGCTCTTCAGCCATTTAAGTTCAAGGTGGTCCACAGACCGGGAGTGCAGATGGCTGTCGCCGACTTCCTTTCCAGAAATGGGGGGGAGTGGTAGACAGGCCAGATGTCTCCCGGCCTGAGTTGGGCGGTGGGGACATGTGGCAGTGGGGCCTGGTAAAGCGTCCGTCCGGAGAGAGAGAAAGCGGTAAGGGCACTTGCACCTGAGCTAGATTATGTGTAACACCTTTCTCTAATTCCAGTGAGCATGGGGAGAGCGGCATATAAGCAGCCACGCCACCAGCAGAGAGGGAGAGAGAGTCTGGCACAAGGAAGGCCACGGTGCTCCTGAAGCTGCTATGTTTAATCTGTTATGTTTGTGAAGCTGATGTGTTTAAGTTACTATGTGCCTGTGAAGCTGACGAGTTTGTGAAGTTGTAAAGCATTGAAGTGGCTGATTAAATGTCCTACCTAAGCCTGGAAAAACCTGCTTCCCTATGTTCTCCTTCCCTTCTGTTTGTGAGCTGTTACATGTATTTTAAAAAGAAAAGTTTTTTTTTTCACATAAAGATATGAAGTTGAAAGAAAATGTGAGTTTTTCTTGTTTCAAAGGGGGGCATGACCAAAAAAAAAAAAAAAGAAAAGAGAAACAATGGGTTAGGGATTATGGTTAATAAAATATGGATTCCTATTGATTATATTACAGTATATTACTTAGAACTAAAAATACATCTTGCTTTACAACACACTTTTGTCGCTATCGGAAACTGGAGCTCACACATGTCTATACATTTCCAACAACACTTCCCACTTTGGCCACTGGGGCAGTGGTTTGAATTTCGGTAAGCACAAACCGATTTCAGCTTTCGACCAGCTGTCGTGAAATTCACTGTGATTTACCACAATTTCATGTCATCCTCATCCTATCTTGATTTGGTCTTTAAATCATATTTAAATCACAAATGTTTACCTATTTATAGGAGTACCATCTGAATAATTCACCCTTTCTGGAGAACTTTTGGAGAAATTACTTTTTGTGCAGTTTTGATCTTAAAGATGCAAAGTACTGCAATGTACTTGAATAAGTACTTATTTTAGAGGAGCTTACTGTTGGTAAACTGTCATAACAGCTACTGCATCAACGCCCTGGGTGGAAGGTTATTTGATCCTCTCTCTCTCTCTCTCTCTCTCTCTCTCTTTCCCTCTCTTTTTGCCTACCTACTTCACAGACTTGCCTTGCCCCTCCTACCCGTCCTTAAAAGTGGAAACCATGCTGCCTGAAGCATTTAACTACAGTTCTCTTTCTGTCTTCTGAATCTTCTTCCTTCACTTCTCACTCAAATAGATAAACAGACAGGCAGAGACAGAGAGAGGCAAAGAGAGAGAGAGAGGTGAGTGCAATACATATTTAATACTGTCAAAATAAAACGATATGGACTAGAAATCAGATGTGGCTTGTGATATTGCACGAAATATTGATATTGATCCAGCAAAGATCGACTGGAACTGAAATTCAAGTGGACTGTAGCTATGTCATGCTAATTTCAAGTCACTGTAAAACCGAATGTGCAGTGTACAAGGGAAAGTAAAGATATAATGGCTTTGACATTTCTTGAATTCCTTGTCAGATCACCGATATGATAATGGACTTTGGTTAATTTTTGGATTTTTAATCATTTTGGATTTGCCTAGATTGTGGAGGAAAGGGGACACATCGACATATTGTATTGAATTCTTCAGTCCTTGAAAAGTCATGGAATTTAAATATAATCGTAAAAAGTCATGGAGATTTTTATGGTAAATGTAGTGTTCTCGTTATGCTTAGCTCTAAAACATCAAGTTGTCTAAAAAAATGCAAAAATTGAATTTTTGTGAGTGCAATCTCTCTAAAATAATAATATTTAAAAAAAATCTTTATCCAGGATTTTATATCAGAAACAATGAGAAAAGTTATGGAAATTGAGTGGTCAAAAGGTGTGTTTATAGTTGTTTTATATAAGAAAAAACTACAATATCTAATGATAAAAAAGCTAATAAAGGAATTGTTCACAAAAAAAAAAAAGAAGAAAAAAAAGAAAATTCTGTTATAATTTACTCATCAGCACAGCCATGTAATTTCAATAGCGTATTACTTTTTTTCTTAAGTGGGACACAAAAGGAAACATTTTAAACAAGTATTTTTTTTTTCTATACAAGTGTCACAGTTATTCACCATTCTATTCTATGGACTCTTATTTTGATATGGTTTTTGTGTAATCCTTCCTTAGTTTCCCCTGGACTACACTTCCCATAATGCACTGCCCTCACCTCTGCCATCTGTTCCCAATCCTCCTCACCTGTTCTCCGTTCCCTCATCAGCACGTTTGTGTATAAATACCCTCCAGTTGTGTTCATTCCTTGTCAGTTCTTGTACTGTTATGTTGTTAAAGTGTTACTAGGTTGGTTATGTTTTGTTATTTTGAGTTGTTACTTAGTCTTCCACTCCAGCATATCTTCTAGTATGATTCCTTGTTAGAAAGTTATTCCACTCCAGCGTGTTTCCTTGTATAAGATTTGTTCCACTCCTGCATCCTCAATTAAAAGGTTTATTATCTACTCCTGCATCTCCTCTCTTCCACTCCTTGAGCCAACGTTACAGAAGTACTGACCACCAATAGGACCCAACGGGAGCTTTCTATTGGCACCGAACACACTCATCCGGATTATAGAGCTTTCAGGTCCACTTCTGGAGCTATTTAGTCAAGACCTTCCTCTCCTGGAATACACACTTACGTTCTGTCAACTCGTTTCCCTAAGCCCTTTTCCAGACACCTGCCTCAAAACCATTTATGGAATGGGACTGAACTTTCACAGAATCATGGCCCTCCTGGAGGTAGGGAGTCTTTCTTTTGTTGAATACGTTTGAACTACCCTAGCCATACATCATCTCTCACTCTTGTTATCCCCCAAGACAAACCCTTGCTCCACGCCTTCCATGGCCCCTGTCACCAAGGTAACTCCACTACTTATTTTTCCCCTTACACTGTGAATTATGGCAAGAACCCCGCGCCTGCCGCGGTATACGAGCCAGTGCCCGCGCCTGCCGCGGTTACTGTCCCTGAGCCAATGCCTGTAGTCTCGGCCGTCCCTGTAACCACACTCCCTGCTGGCCGGAAGAGAAGGAAAAGGACACTTTCTCTCCAGTCTTTCTGCCCATATTCACGACCACGAAGGTCGTTCCCCAGTCTCTGCTCATGTTCACGACTGCGGAGGTTGATTCCCCAGTCTCTGCCTGTACTCTCTACCATGGGAGTCACTTTGCAGTCATCCACGGACTCATAGCCCCGAGCCTCCCAAGACTTTGCCCTCCACGGCTTCGCCCCTCGAGCCTCCCCTGGCTGCTCCTCCCATGGCTCTGCCTTCCCTCGCTCCATCTCTCACGGCTCCGCCTTCCACGGCTTCACCCCTCAAGCCCCTCACGGCTTTGCCTGCCTTCAAGCCTCTCCAGGCTCCTCCTGCCTCCATCGACCCTTCCTTGGCTCCGCCCTCTGTCTCCTACTGTTCCGCCCTCAATCCCTGGATCTCCACCTCCTATGGCTCTGCCCATTCCACCGTGGCCTCCACTACCTGTGTCTCAAAACCCCGATCATCCTGTGGCTTTGCCAGCTCCTCCGGTTCCTGCTCTAGAGACCCAAATCCTCCTGTGGCTCCGTCTCCGGACCCATCTCCGGCTCTGCCATCGAGCCCTCAAGTCCCTGCTCTGTGGCTGCCTCCCAGGTCTTCTGATTCTATTCCAGCCCTGAAGCTGTCCCCCATGCCCTCTGATCGTCTTCCTTGGATCCTTCCTCACCTTCTGCGTCACCCTACCCTCCTCATCCATCTTTGGGGTGCCAGGAGTTGCCCTTTAAAGGGGGGAGGGGGTAATGTCACAGTTATTCACCGTTCTGTTCTGTGGACTCTTATTTTGATATGGTTTTGTGTCATCCATCCTTGGTTTCCCCTGGACTACACTTCCCATAATGCACTGCCCTCATCACTGCCATCTGTTCCCAATCCTCCTCACCTGTTCTCCGTTCCCTCATCAGCATGTTTGTGTATAAATACCCTCCAGTTTTGTTCATTCCTTGTCAGTTCTTGTATTATGTTGTGGTGTTAATAGGTTATGTTTTGTTATTGAGTTGTTACTTAGTCTTCCACTCCAGCGTGTTTCCTAGACTGACTCCTTGTATAAGATTTGTTCCACTCCTGCATCCTCAATTAAAAGGCTTATCTACTCCTGCATCTCCTCTCTTCCACTACTTGAACCAATGTTACAACAAGTTGATAGTGACTTTCTTTAAAGTGTAATAAAGAACACCAAAGTACCATAAAAGTTGTCCATGCAACATTCACACTAGTTTCACTTTGATTTGACATTGGGCATGTAAGCCAGGGGCAGCTGTATACTCTTCTGTCTACTTTCTTCTCTGTGTTAAATCAATGGTATATCTCCAGGGTTCAGAAGATATTCCTAGGGGCAGATGACCAGCTCTAGACATTAAGGCAAAGTTGTAGTGCTAGCCAGCACTTCCATTTTGATTTTGTCTCATGCTTTATATCTCTGGACCATATGACTTTGTTGGGAAATGTCAGAACAAAAAAAATATTTTTTTTTTCACTCTTTGCCTGACACTGATCACTAAACAAATGAAATTGTCACTGCAATTTGCAATGGTTAGGATAATTTTAAGTTGGAGGATTTAAACACTAATTTCATGATTAATATTTATTAATAATTACTCCAAATTAAAAGGACTGGGCAGCCACTTAATTTATTATGAAATAGGGTTAATCGATTATCTTCCTACTGTACTTAATCATGCAATAGGAAATTTTACTAAACAAATCTCCCACTAACTTTGATAGAGTGTTCAGCATTCAAAATGTAACTGGTATTGATGACATCAGCATGATTTTTGCATACAGAATTGAGATTGGTCTTTTTTATTACAAATTTCTTACAAGCTGCAGAGTGATTGTGATTGGTTTGTCTTCCTTACATATATTAAAACATTTATAGCTGCCTTGCACTACAACAGTAATGCTGCCTTCATGTACTTTCGGTATTATGCTACTTTCCACTTCTAAAGTCGTTATTATGAGAGTGTCACGTTCAAGGACTTTATGTCAGAGAGAATAGGAAACATGGAGGACATCAGGTTCATGTTTGCATATTCCTGGGGTAACTTATTTTGTTTTGTCAGTTTTTAACCCCTTGAACTGTTTAGGTAAAGAGCATCTCTTATATACATACAACCACTTGATATTAATCAGACAAACTATACTTTATCCAGCTGCTTGCATTAGAATGCTACAATGAACCTTGAAAACACTGCTGTCTCTTCTTCATTTTTTAAAACTTCCCTGAGTAGCTTGATTTATTAAACCGTCACAGACACAGTCTGACCTGTGACATTCATTCTTCAATTCCCTCCGGCTATTAACAGATTGATGTTTTATAACTGTTTTTTATCTGAATGAAAGACACACACAAATGTCTCTTTCACAAATAGGAGCCAAACCCTAGAACAGAGGGAACACAATACTTTTTGGTGGTCAGGGATGTTTTGCACCATAGATACATTTCATGACACATATTAAATGGAAAAAAAAAATTTTTTTTTGGATCATGAATGCAGCTATTGTCCTGACCTCTACGTGAAGGCCAAAAGTTGTTTACCGTACAAATCTTCTCCATCCTAGATGACAGGATTACAGGTCTTCTCTGGCAGTAGTTTTTTTAATGTCAAATCAGCATTGTACTGAAACGAGAACACCAAAATGCGGTGGGCCAGGCGTCTTCTGTTTAAAAAGGGGTTTGGCTCAGAGCTCAAATTTGGTTTCTAAGACGCCAGATATTTGCCTGAAAAGGCTCAAGGCTAATCAGAATTTCTGCATTTATTATGTGTACTTTCCCCTGGAAGACTGTGAAAGCCCAGCCCAGTGCATGTCACAGAGGGAAAAAAGCATAAGAGGAAGTGGTTTGTTAATTTCAGCTATTCACCTTATGCACCAGAGAAACTAGCGTGCAGCCATCTTGAAAATATTGTCTAGCGGTCATATATAGATATCTATGGTGTTGATGTCAAAGCGTAATTAGCTAGTGAAGTGGATTTATATGTTGAAGAGTTGCCAAAAGTTATCATGAGTATTTTAAAGTGTTCAGAGATGTCATTACTGGGAGTAGAGGGAGGAGATTTTAAAACAAGAGTACTTCATTCATAAATCCACAGAATCCTACCTTCATGCTGTGAATATACTGAGATGCCTCTGTGCTCATGAAACTCAAAGAGACAACACAAACCCATTAAAAGTATCTCCTTATGACACCTCCACGCCATCTTCTCATGTCATTCACCCACCTTATAGTTAAGGTGAGAAACATTTTTGTGTTAAACCAGGATGGCGAAGAAGTGCCACTATATTCACACACACACACGCACACACACACACACACACACACACACACACACACACACACATACACATACATGTGAAAGTGCACATTTTATTTTTCCGTTTACAACAATTATAATCACATTTAAGCATTTTAAAAATGTGGGGTGACAAATATATTTTAAAAAGTACACATGTAATTTATTTTAATGTTATGAACTTGCATGTGAAATAACACAAGTATTATGTTCTGCATCGATAAAATGGAACAACAAGGATTACAATGAACTCAGATTCTTTGTTTAAATGTCCATGCAACAGCATAAGCTTAACATGCTCACATCATCAGTACTTCTTCACTTAATATACTGTGTAAACACACACCGTCAACTCTTGCTGAAAAAAACTTTCTGTGCTCCCACACGTATTTCATTTTGTTCGACTCTTCTCAGTAGCTTCAATACAAACAAGAAGTTAGATGACAAAATGCATAAGAGCTGAGTGCTGAAAAGGGGCGGGGCTGAATAAGAATACAGGGAAGGCATTCTGACATCATATTTTAGGGAGTGACATCAACAAGTCTTTTTGCAGACTGATCTCCCTGTGAATTCTAAGACAGCAGGTTGAAAGTTCTGCTGCTGAAAAAGATCTGTGCTTACCAAAATTCGAAACACTGCCCTCGGTGGCCAAACCTGGAAGTGTTGTCGAATGTATGATGTGAACTCCAATTTCAAGGTAAAATGTGTGTAGTGGTGCCAAAAGCAAGTTGTATTTTTAGTTGTAAATTATATAATACAGTCAACTGGAATGCATATTTTAATTTTACACCCAATCCCCAACCCTAAACCTAAATGTAACTGGTGTAAAAATTTAATTTTAGAGAGAAAAGGAACTTCCGGCTCATCATTGATTATGTAAACATGATTACCTCCTGGTTATAGGGACCTGAACCTGTGTCTCTGAGGTAGCGCCACAGGAAAAGGTGAACACGTTACAACTAACAACAAAAATGTCTGATGGCAGGTGGTGCTTGTCAGTAATTTGACAGAATGGGCTCGATTTCTGGGTACCGGAACATTCGGTAGCATGTAAATTTTTCATGTGATTATGCTGGCTCCTTGGTGAGCTTAATATTTTAGCTCTGTATGTTCCATTGAAATAATGTGAAATATTGTATGTTTTAGTAAATTAAAATAAAATGAAAATAAAGTGCATCAGGAAATGGTCTGTTCATTACAGCTATAGAATTCAGGCATTTATCATGCCTTTATAACAATGTTCAGTAGACCTCATAGGTTAGTTTTACCTGTGCAATTAACACACCTTGAAGTTTTTAGTACATCTACTAGAAGAGTTACAAAGCTTCTTCCTGCTTCACAGCAGTAACTGTAACAGACACTGCACAAGGGAGAAAGTTTTTGCTTATGATTAGTGTGGATTATGGGAACTGTGGGCATGTAGTTTTGGTATGAACTAGGTATGAAAGGCCTGAAAGTATTTGGCACAAATTTCATACTCCACAGCTCTAACACCCCACCCTTGTCTGACATAGTTTAATTTGGGTCTCTTTTCTAGTTTCAAACACACACACACACACACACACACCTGGGCTGATCTTGCTGTAGTGTGGAAGAATGCACAGATTTGAAGTAGGAACTGTGAAAAGCCGAAAGCCACTGGCCTCTGTGCACGTGCAGAACTAGGGGAATGTGGACTTGGAATCTGACACATAAGCTCACAAATGCACCCGCACACCTCTGACCCTGGCCTGTGTTTGCAGTTATATAAATCACCAGCATCAGTGTCCAGCTGGAACAAGAGAGAATAAAAAAAGAATGAAAATCATCTAACGCAAATAGTGCTGATAAAGAATAAATATTGACACATAGTGAATAATTAGAAATGCACTATTGATCGGACATAAAAACAAACCAAAAATTTAGTTTGCAATTGGTGCTTTGTTTTTGCATGCCAAAATGGATTGCAGTAACTTTGTTTAAGTGTTGATCATTGTCAGAATTTGGTGTTAAAAGAGTTAATACTCTCAAGGGGCAAAATTAACGTTTAAAGCATTTTAATGAAAAATACATTTTAAAAATACTATATATATATATATATATATATATATATATATATATATATATATATATATATAATTATTATTATTATTTGCAAAATATTTTACATTTTTTAATATTTCTATTTAAGTGGAATACCAGCCAATTGCTAAATAACCCCATTCATCACAGTCTATTTAGAATAAAACTAAATCTAATTATACTTAAATTAGCTTTTATTGAATTTAAAATATCATGCTCTCACTATTTTCAGAAAGGGTATATTAATAAATATAAAATGTCTTTGTCACATCCTTCTGTTCAACCCTGTAGCACTGTAACTGAATTTATACAATTATACAATTTAATATTTTTTTTTTTTATTGTTTCCTTAAATTTTCTTTGCCGCAATGACACCCATTCCTGAGAATGGTCCATGTTCCTTTCTTTAAAGTTAAGGGCTCTCTGCCACCTCATCTTGGTTTATAAATGGCCCCAAACCTCATTTTCCCCATGGACAAAAACATATGGTTACATGAAAAACTTCCTTTCTACTCGAAAGTAGTGAGTGACTAAGAAAGTGAGTGAGAAAGAGAGAGAGAGAATGTGTTTTACAGTCCCAGGCTTCAGTTCTGGCCCACAGTCAGTTCTGTCAGCTGATTCTACATTCCACTGCCCTCAGTAATATCTGCATGCTCCACCTCAGCATATACATAAGTATTAGGGCTTTCAATCCATTAAAATTGTTAATTGAATTAACTACATGATAACGATTAATTGATATCAATATAAAATAATTATATATATATATATATATATATATATATATATATATATATATATATATATATATATATATATATATATATATTCAGTTGCCTCCACGTCTGAGACCGTCAATCTGCACATCTTATCACGTGGCTTGTTGAGCGCATTACCGCGGAGACATAGTGCGTGTGGAGGCTTCACGCCATCCACCGCGGCATCCACGCACAACTCACCACGTGCCTCACCGAAAGCGAACCACATTATAGCGACCACGAGGAGGTTACCCCATGTGACTCTACCCTCCCTAGCAACTGGGCCAATTTGGTTGCTTAGGAGACCTGGCTGGAGTCACTCAGCACGCCCTGGGATTTGAACTCGCGAACTCCAGGGGTGGTAGTCAGCGTCTTTACTCACTGAGCTACCCAGGCCACCACTGAGCTACCCAGGCCCCCACTGGAACAGTAAGTTAAACATGTGGCATCACTCTAAACGGAAAAAAAATTTAAGCGATGCCGTGTGTAGTATAAACACCTGCTTCGTTCGCCTTTGGTGTTTCAGTTCATTCAGGAGAAAAAAGTTTGGCTTCTTCCATAGTATAAATCACACTTTAAGCATTTTTGTTCTGTCTGCTTTTCAGCATCTGTAGCATTTTGAGGATGCTGTGTACAGTTAAATGTAGTTTGAAACAAAAAAAAAAAAACAAAAAAATGCATCTGATGATCCCAGCACTCTTCTCTGTCCTGCTGTTTTTGATCAGCCATTGGTTTGTTGTCTGTACAGCTATGCGTTGCCTGTAGCGCTGAGGCTGTGCTTACTACCCCATACTGACTAAGACTCACAGAAACATGGAGATGGCACTTTAAGGCTGAATTGCTGAAAGGAAAATATGGTGGCATGATTCATTGCATTAACTTTTAATGCATAATTTTTTGTCTAATTACTTGTGCTGAATTAACACATTATATTTACAACTTTCATAAACAAATAATGTTTTCTAAGTTCTAAAAATGCAAATGGCTTTCTTTTAGGGGTAAGATTAGGGTTTGCGTTAGGGATAGTCTATGGAGGTATTTACACTTCATGTGTTTTTACTGATCAGATAGCTATCCGATCATGAAAAGACCAAGTGTAAATGCCCTCCAAGATGGATTCGAGACGGATGTAAATCTGATCACGTCCAGAGGTGGTTTAAGACGCATTACATTCAAAACTCGGTCAAGTGTTAATGAATCTGCCTGTTCAAGCCACAAACTGTGCGTAAAGTTTACACTGTCCAAACAGTGGTACATCAGCATGGGGATAACGTGAAACATAACAGGATGGATTTCACTACATGACTATTAAAATAAGAAAAGATTTAAAAATACCCATCGACCATTCTTCCTCCCTCTGTCCTTGTTAGCCCTATACAATGGGAGATTGATCGGCAAATCGCCCAGGCAACCTCTGACGAACCAGCTCCTAATGACTGCCCTCCAGGATGTATTTATGTTCCCTCTCCACTCCGCCATCAGCTGTTAGAATGGCTCCACTCTTCTCCTGGATCTGGACACCCAGGAATTTCCCAAACCCTCACATTGATCCAGATCATTGGTGGCCCCGGCTTTCTAAAGATGTCGCTAACCACGTCTAAGTCTATACAGAGTATGCTCAAGATAAAGTCCCTTGACGTCTACCAACTGGTAAACTCCTTCCCTTACTTCTCCAACTTTGACCATGGTCCCACATGGGGACTGACTTTATCACAGACCTCCCCCATCCAAAGGTTATACCTGTGTTCTGGTTGCTGTGGATCGGTTCTCTAAGGCGTGTCATCTTATTCCCCTCAAATGACTCCCCACGGCCTTAGAGACAGCGGAGGCACTATTCCAACATGACTTCAGGAATTATGGCCTTCCTGAGGACATAGTGTCATGTCCACCTTAAGTGTGCTGTCTGCCACCAAAAGATCCATGCCAATGTCCGAAGATCACCCACACCACAATTTTATCCTGGTCAGAAGGTGTGGCTCTCCACCAGGGACATCTACCCTGCAGAAATTTAAGTCCCCGATACATAGGTCCTTTCACAATCATGGAACAGATCAACCCAGTCATTTACCGTTCACAGCTCCCACCACAATATCGTATTTCTCCTAGTTTCCATGTATCGTTACTAAACCTTACTTACCCTCTCTTTCTCCATCTATTCCAGAGGCCAATAAAGGACGTGATCCACCTCCGCCGCTGCTCCTGGAGGATGGACCAGCATACACTACCGGTCAAAAGTTTTGAAACGCTTGACCAAAATGTTTCCCATGATCTTAAAAATCTTTTGATCTGAAGGCGTATGCTTAAATGTTTGAAATTAGTTTTGTAGACAAAAATATAATTGTGCCACCATATTAATTTATTTCATTATAAATCTAAAATGTAATTTAAAAAAAAAGTTTTTGAAATTGATGACTTGGACCAAATAATAAAGAAAAGCAGCCAATAAGTTGCCCAGCATATAGATGGGAACTCCTTCAATACTGTTTAAAAAGCATCCCAGGGTGATACTTCAAGAAGCTAGGTTGAGAAAATGTCAAGAGTACATTTCCGAAAATTCTAGGCAAAGGGTGACTACTTTGAAGATGCTAAAATATAACACAATTTTGATTTATTTTGGATTTTGTTTAATCACAACATAATTCCCATAGTTCCATTTATGTTATTCCATAGTTTTAATGACTTTACTATTATTCTAAAATGTGAAAAAAAATTATAAGAAAGAATGAGTAAGTGTTTCAAAACTTTTGACCGGTAGTGTACATAGTCCGGGCCATAATAGACTCCTGACGTCAGCAGGAGAGATTAGAATATCTGGTCAACTGGGAGGGGCATGGTCCAGAGGAGCAGTCTTGGGTCCCACACACCGACATCCTCGACCCTACTCTCCTCTCCAACTTCCACCAAGAACATCCAAACCACCCTGCCCCTCATGGATGAGGTCGATCTCGACATTGGGTTCTTTGGGCCTCGGGAGCGGCCCATGGGGGGGTACTGTCATGCCTCCATTGGTCTCCTCATCATCCAGTATCACCCGCTCCAATTCACCTTCATTCTGATTAGCACCACCTGTCACTCATCATGGACTCATCAAGGACACTATATATACTATACTATCCACTCACTACAATCATTGTCTAGTCTCATCTATGCCTGTACAGACCCTTCCAAGTTCTCTCCTGGTTTATCCTGTGTACTGCAGTTATTATCCTGTTTAACCTAGTTCCTTGCCTGTATATTGTATATTGTTCTATTAAACATACCCGCGACTGGGTTCTCACCAACCTTCCGTGTCTGGCTTGCTTCCATGACACATACACAATGTGATATTCTCAGACTCCAGTTCTCTCAAAATCTGCAGACTGGAGCCGACTAGTGGCGACTAGCACCTACTCTGCCCGACTGAGACTCAGGGTTAAAATCGGTGTAAATATGTGTTGTGTAATCCAGCCATAAGTAAACTTGTGTGTGTGTGAGTTTTGTAGATATGTCACTTTAATGGGAGAAAAGTCCCTCTAACACACTCTCCAATACTAACATTATTCCAGAGAGAGAGAAAGACCTGCACTGGCTGATTGGGTGGGAACATGGAATCATGTGTATGTGTGCCTGTATGCATGCGTGTGTGTACTTTGGCATCTGCAGCTGTTTACTGTCGGCACCTCATTATCACCATCTTGCTGACTGAAAAGCACACTAAGGTGTTTCAAATTCAGTAGCCTGACCCAAAACAGCAGAACCGTGAATCCTTTTTCCAGCGTTATAGAAAACCCGCACCTCATGCTGACCTATTTTATTTACAACTGACTTTTGTAAGACTTTGACATTAGACAATGCAAAACATCTGTCCAAATGATAAATTATATATCTACACAAAATCCAGTTTCATCACCACAAGTTCTTTATATTGAAAATAGCCCCAGTACAGAAAAACGGATTTGCTGAGATATTACAGACTACATTGGATCACTTGGCATGTTGCATGTGCTTTTTATTTAAAGTGACTTCTGGTACTTTATTTAATTGCAGGGACTATGTCCCCTGAGCAACCTGGGAAGAAGCACAGGGTTTTCACTTTTTCCAGTAAATTTCCAGGACATTTCCATGGCCTTCCATACATTTGTGATTATGAGATTTTTACAAATAATTTTTTAGAGATTTTCATTTGTATGTCAGGCACCAATCCTCGAAATCAAAAGGATTCTTGACAAGTTCTCACAAACAGCAATATTTAGCCGATTCAATATTTTAAAACAGAGAACAACTAGAAAAAGGTTTTTAAACTATAGCAATGTCCATGATTTGTAAAATTATATTAATTTCCATTACTTTACTTATCTGGAAATTCCCTGATATTTCCATTGTGTTCCATTACCTTAGGAACCCCGAAAGTGCCTTAGTCAAGTCAAACTACCTTTCACTGCAAGAGTTACTGGGTTCAGATTGAGGGCAAGTCCACATTTTATGTTACAACTTGCCTATGGTAAGGCGAAATAAATTGGACACTGTAGATGGAAATGATTTTCTTTTTTCTTCTCAATAGTTAATACAAAGGCTTTGGAGGCGAGTAAGGCCAAAATAATTAGTAAAGCTGTAAAGTATCATTGACTCTCCAGGTTTTGTGTTCTCTCCATCGGGGGCTGAGCATAGTTCAACATTCATATCATGCCACCCTATAATCAACAACTGTATACGGTTGACACCCAGCATGTTCTTCTTCAAACTCATATTTGTTTATTGTGAATTGAAGTGAAACATCTGGAAGCAGTCAGAAATGTTGAAGTAGGAATGGAAATTTGATTATTTTAAAATAAGGGGCAGGGTGATAACAAAGCTGTGGCATAAAACCAAGCAGACAAAGTTGCGGTTGTAAATGTTGGCAAAACAACACACAGAGAGAGAGAGAGAGAGAGAAAGAGTGAGAGCAGAAGAAAACATTGGTTCATGCCTTCTGCCGTGGACTTCACATGTAGCTTTGCTGTTGTTCTGTAATTCTTCTACTTGTGGTTTTGACCATTGTCTGTCAATACATTTATTGTATTATAAAGAAAGGTGTGTAGCCTTTGGCTTAAGCACAGAAAGCTGTACTGTAGATTGTTCTGACATACTTGAACATCCAATGTAAACCAGAGGGAATAAAGTGAGAACGTTATTTCGGCTTAGTGAATTTTATAAATAAGCATGGGGAGTTAGATTGGACAAGGACTAGTTTTTGGGTTCAGAATGAACATAAGTCTTGGACAACTTTTATGAGCTACATTCTTTTTTTTTAATTTTATTTTTTTTATATGACCTCTCCTGTACAAAATGTCTTGAGATTGCTTTTAAATTCCTGTAAAACTTTATGCAGGCTGGGTATCATGGATTCATAGTGCAGTTGATTATATTCTGTGCCACTTCTTTTAGATAAGGCCAGAGAAATGTTCATATCCAATTTTTGATGTCCTAATTTTTGGTCACAGAAAAAATTGGACACTTTGACTTGCAAGTCACGCCGAAGAGAACAAGAGAGGGAGTTGGGTCAGAGGCTCAGTCCAAAGACTGTTTTTCCAAAGTCACAATTCTTGGCTCAACATGGTCAGCACTAAGAGGAATAACACACGATCCTTCAAAAACAAATCTGGGTAGAGTTATAAATTAGAGAGGCCTGCCGAATAAAATTCAGTAGCAGTTCTCCTCCAAGTGTCTGTTTTGTGTTTGGTGTCTGCTCTCGAACAGACAAATGAATGAATGAATGAATGAATGAATGAATGTATGAAATATAAAGGAGTGAATGAATTATTAAATTAGTGTCCGAGTATGTGAAGTGTCTTCATTTCCTAACAGTAAATCACTCCACTGTTGTTTTACATTCTGATATCATCATTTCTAAAATAATCAAAATACTGAACATGCTTCCGGATGGTTAGCACTGTGAATGACAATTAAGGATTCAATAATTTTTCAGGGAGACTTGTAATTTCTACACCATTAGCGGCACCAAATGTAATTGGAATCTGTTTAAATGGCCTGACAGGGTGCGGCAAAATAACATTGGCTCACAATGGTGTGCAATTTAGGGCAGGACTACCTGACTACCAGCACAGGATTCTGGTGTGCTGGTGTTCTTACCAGATTTCTTAACTAGTTTCTACATGGTCAAAAAGCTTTACCAGCTACGTTTTGGTAGTAAACAGCCTAGCAATACTGGTCCATCAGTTAGACCAACACCAAACCAGCACTAATTAGCATACGTAAACCAACTTGGACCGGGATGGGAATTCATATTGGCCGAAGAGTCAGCATTAGAATGGGGTATCTGTCTGAAATGTGCCCTCTCCCTGAGAAAAATGAAATAAAAAATATACTGGAAAATGTGGAGAGACATGGATGTGTTGGAAAATATCGCAATAATCCTGGCTGACAGCATCCCAGGTAATATAGTTTATGTTTTACCTTGTCTCTTTCTATTCATGCTAGGTCAATCAAGATATCTGTTTACAATAGCACAGAAAAGGGAATCAAAGTTCTGTCATCCCACCCACACACTGATCGGATCTCAACATCTGTGTATTAGAATTAAGTAATCATTCTGTAAAAAGCTTCAAAGCTTTTAAAGGAATATTCCAGGCTCAGTACAAGTTAAGCTTAACTGACAGCATTTGTTGCCTAACGTTTATTACCACAAAAAATATTTTCAACTCTTCATTTGTTTAAAAAAAAATGCAAAAATCTTGGCCAGACTGTAAACGTTAAAAATACACAATGTTTTAAAAGTATAGCCACTAGATGTAAAAAAAATTATTGGTCTTGAAATGATTTAATTATTTGCTATAAAATCACTTATCACCTACATCTTATCAGTGTAAAGTTGGCCCCATTCACTTCCATTCTAATTGCCCTTACAAGTCACAAAATATTTCTGGGTGGCTGGGTTTCCCATGGTTCCAGACTGCTACAGGGATGAGGACTAAACTGAGAGGAACTCAATTAAAGTGCAATTCTATATAAACTATAATTTTTTTTGTTGACATCTAGCCGTATCAAGGTGCTTTTTTGAGTTGACACAACTAAATTGTCCAGCTAACTTAACATAATAAGTTGTAATTCTATAAATTTGTACTAGTCGAATTAACAAGAGTATTTGTCATCTCAAAACTCACTTAACTAAGTTGTCTGAACAAACAAAGACTTGTCAGCACCAGCATGCATTACAGCATGAATAAATAATGATGTTAGTGTTGTAGGCTTATTTTATTATTATTATTTATTTTTTTTTTTTTTTTGGTTATTTGCAGACTGTCTTTTGGCTGTTGTTGTTGTTTTTGTCATCACTGTTGATTAATAGTTGTGTGGTGATGTTAAGGGCTCACCTTTTACTTCTTTTAATGGTGTTTGTTGAGTCTCACCATTACTGAGGTTTGTGTGTTAAGTGTTGACATCTATGTATCTCCTAATTAAACTATTATTTGTGTAGTCTGTGTCTCTCAAGAAGAGACCATCCTGCAATGCAAAACTTGCAGAGTTTCTTTGCTAATTAAAGTTAGGTGCACTCAATGATGGGCACAAATACATGATATTTAAAATCAAAATACCTCAGTTTAAATGTATCAAAATAAAATACCAAATACTGTGTGGTAAAAATGTATCAAAATAAAATACTTCTTGAAAATACACAAAATACATGTAAAATTGGCCATTTAATTAAGTATCACTATTAGGCTGAATTCTGTCTGGACCTATTCTGAATGCAAAAAACATTTTGGTGTACAACTGCTTAGAAACTTTTGTTTTCATTTCACCTACCTCTTCAATCAATTAAAGACAAATACATGACAAACAGGTACATGACTGCAAACTTATGTAGTGCAAAATGCCAAATAGCAGCCATTTCTATACTTATTTTTGTCTTAGTTATACTGCTGCCTGCTATTATTTTTGGCAAACCCTATTAAATAAATCATGGGTAAAACAGTGGGTACTTTTCTTGCTATCTAGCAAGGAGTAATGCTTTACACACTTGACTAGCTAGCTAGTAAATACACAAGCAGTTGCTAGCACCAACAACGATTAGCTAGCAAGACTGGCTAGCTAACGCTAATGTCCAGTGCTAGTGCTAACGCTATTTTCCCCTTGCCAGTGCTCTTTTATTCCTTCATGTTAACTGAAGGCAAATCTAAATGATGTTCCATTTTAGCTTGCTATCTAGTGATCTAGCTAACAATAGCTAGTGAACTCGCTAACGTTAGTTAGACTAGCTTGCTAGCTGGCTGCTGACTAGTTTTGATTTCTTCACTGTTGACCTGGGTTGCCAACTTTGGCTTCCTGGTTGGAGTGAGATTTCGATGACATGGGCTGATTAAACAACAAGCATTATTTGTTAGTAGGCCTACCATCTTAAATTTGTAACACCAAAGTAATCTCTTGAAATATCTGACAAACATGGCCAGTTTGCTGGATATTAGACATCATGAGGACAGGAGGAAAAATTTTGTCCATAAATTGTCCATATTTCATGCAGGTCCAGATTTTAAACCTCTTTTTTCATTTTACTTGACCAGTTTAAGTTTACAATATAGTTCTTCCATGGTTTAAAAGTGCATTTAAGGCCATCCTCATTAATATGATTAAGCCAGCTAGTCAATCTAAAAAATAAACTAGTATTTGTTATAAGAACATTAATACATTTAACTACACATTTCAGTTTAGTTGTAAAAAGTCTTCTATTGCCCTTTATAGATTTTATATGAAACAATAACATTTCTGTTACAATACCAGTTATTGTTACTACAGTGAAAACATGATGCGTTTTAGTAATTGTTGTGTGTAGTTTCAAAAGCCTTGTAATTGATGTTGATGTATCGCACATTGTTGTGTCCTCTTTTCATCATCCGTAGGCATTCTGATATGTCAACACAGCTGTCTTTGAGAGATTTGACTTCCTCTATAGCGCTTTAAAGTAGAATATTCTCTATATTCTCTATTCTCAAATTGATCACATCTGCTCTGTGATATCCAGCAAAGATGACTCGTTTAACAAATGTGCCCTATCCTGACCTGCACACAGGTGTGTGTGATGTGCTGGTCTACGTGGTACTCACATGAAACATGATAATCGTTTCAATTAGCGCTTATAAATGGCCGAATATGAAATGAATGTAGAATGTAACTAAATTTGCTGTGATGGTCCAAAATTCCAAACGCCATACCGACGAAAAAAATCATACGAGCAGATTTGTAGCAATTTTTAAATTACTTTACATTTAATTACGTTGTCTTGTCATTTCGCATGAGATTTGCTTGGGTAGCGTGAGACCGTGAGACGGAGCCTGAAAGCGTGTGTCTCACGCCAAATGCTGTTGACACACATTGCATTGGCTGGCGAGAAGTATCATAGCTTCCTAAATATTTTAATGGAAATTAAATAACAGTTGCCAGCAATTATTATGTTTTATGCAACAAGTAGAATCAACCATCACATCCTCACCTTATCTTACTCCATATTTGCTTGCAGGAACGCAGAACATTTGCTCACACAATGCTAGAGGGAGCCATTCTCTCTGACATCTGCAGCTCGCGTGGGGTTGGGGGGCATGCCTGAACTAGTTGATATAGGAAATCAGCAGCCTAATAAAGAGGTTGACTGGCACAAAGTATTTTGAAAATACACAAATACCTAACTTAAAGCATTTAGATACAAATTACTTTTGATTTGCTTTTTCAAAGAGTTTAAAATGCAAAGTACAATTTTGTATTTCAGATATGTATTTCAAATACATGTATCTGAAATACTGCCCATCCCTGGGAACACTGAACACTAACTTTACAGTGGCTGAGCAGCAGGTCTTAAAGATCAGTAAACCAAAGTGAAGTTGTCGTAACTAACCCCAATTTAAATTCAGCTAATTAAAATTATTAAGCTCAGCTAAATAAAGTGACATTTTCACAACTACATTTAATCAGTTCTGATTACTTTTTAATTTTTGAGATAAGCTTATCCAATTAAGTCAGTAAAAAAAAAAAAAAAAAAAAAAAAAAGGGGACTAAATATAATGAGGTTTTTTTTTTTTTTTTTTTTTTTTTTTTTTTTACATGTAACAATTCAAGATAGCATCAAGTCTTAATAGAGCTATGAGAGAGGACTTACTGTCAGAAACAATTATGTTGTCACCTCATTATGGGTCAAAGACAATAGTTTTTAACTGTATATTTAATTCATTTTTTTAAATTATGATTTTTAAGGGATGAGCTTTAAAACACTCACAGAAACTTTCTAAATGTTGTGCCCTCTAGTGGACATGTTTAAAAATGACCAAAGTCTTGTATTCTCTCTTTAGTATAGGCATTTTTAACTTCAAAAATACACTCTTTTCATGCATTATTCATTATAGGAATTTTGAATGTTACTTTTTCATGTGGAAATATTGAATTTTTTTTCCTGTTTTCAAGTATTGAATAATAATAGCTATGGCATAAAATATGTAGGGATAATGTACAGCAAGTTGTTTAAATCAAAATCAAATCAAATCAAATCAAATACATTGATTTGTACTGTTTACTACTGCAAGATAAATCTTGACTGCTTATTACATGCTACTTACTAAACAAACAAACAAATAAATAAATAAACTTGAAATATTGATTTACTGGTAAGTTCAAAATTGTTTATCATGTGAGAAGAAAGAGACCGCTGACACTGCTTTTTATTTGGCTATTGTAATATGTGAATATGTAAGCAATGAGAATGTCTCCATGTAATATGAACAACAAAAGGAACAATATACTGTGGAAAGCAAACACATTATTGAATTGAATTTTATTATTGATCTTAAATTGAATTAAAGAGTTTGGTGCTCTATGAAAACATACTGTAACTATTAGAAGACCATTTATTGAAATTTGCTGCAAAAATGGCTCGTTCTAAACTGACACAGTTTACTAATGTCAGTCAGATGAATACATTAACACATGACTGTCCACATTTACCTGTGAAGTACACCTATTCAGTGTTTAGAAATCTGGCCTGCCCAATTACGATGACTTAATAAGCAGCAAGTAGTATAGATGATATTGTGTAAGATGTGTAAGCACAGCAGCAGTGCTGTTTCTCATTTAACATTTGAAGAGGGTGTTTATATAGTCTTATTGGATTACTAAACTTAATTTCGGAAGGAGCAGGTTCATCTAATCTCACAAGCAACAATTCATCCGGCATCCCTCCTCCATTATTAATAACATTATTATTTATTTATTTTTTATTTTTTTTGCGATGTATATTGAAATATTTTGTTTTATTTATCTTTTAAACCTAGGCTAGAATGTTCAGACTAAAGACTTTAAGCAGGCAAACATCTTTGATGTGCAGTCGAAATGTTTACGAGTACAGTAATGAAAATGTAATTCAGTGGCTCTGCAGTCTAGCACTCCTGCATAATCCACTGTTCCTATACAAACAGATTAAACCCTGTATATTGGCAGTCAGACTGCATATCCTGGCAAAACTGTCACTGAGGCATTTAGATCAATTAGAGGGACAGACTAAATTGATCAGATATCCATAGACTCAGTTAATCCGGGTGTGGTGATGAAATGCTTGTTCATCACATGCACACTTCTCTATCTTTCATCAATGAGAAAACCTATCAGAACTGATTAATGTCCTGGCAGACTCTAAATAATCAAATAACCATATGGTTGCCAACTGAACTCTTAAACCTGACTTCTCGAAATGTGCTGCTTGAGAAAAGCATAGAATTGCTTTTAATGCACTTGCTGGTTTTCCTGCTAGCTTTCCCATGTAAAGACATAGGAAATGTTTTGTGTTGTTCCAAGAGTACCAACTCCATCTCCTCCCCTTTATTCCACAGGATATGGCTGAGCCTCTCCTCTCTGCCCGCTTGTTTGTACTGGTGGAGCACCTCTTTCTGTTGCATCATATCCATGCAGGGGCATTTTATGGGCACCAACCACTGCCCCAACAGCACCAACCTCTGCCACAGTTACCTCACCTGCTGCATGGCAATGAGGGAATACCCCAACACCATTACCATGGGAAGGAAATGCCACACATGCCATATGAAAATGAGATGCCTTTGCCTCCACATTATGGAAAAGAACGTCCACAGATACCCATGCACATGGGTAAACCCAATTTAGGAAAAGGTTGGGTTTAAAACTTGCTTGACAATCACTAACACTCTCAGAAATGTATTGTATTGATGTTAATGCCATTAATTTTTTGTAAAAAGTACAAAAATATATTATTGTAGGACAGCTTTTTTTGCCATAACATACATAGGTAATATGGACAATACTTGATGGTAATAATTATGCATTTCTGGACAGGGATACTGTTTAGATGAAGTCTAAGAAATTGCCAAGTTCAAAGATAATATGAACTATCAATAAAGAAATCTGGGAGATCATAAGCACATTATTAAGATATAGTTAAATGATATACAGTATTAGACAGAGCTGCCAACGATAACATTGTATAATTGAGGACAGAGCAATGGTTGCCAGATCCCCATGTAGTTGACTGACAGATAGCAATTATATATATTTTTTTAAAAGGTTAACTTCTTGAAAACCCTACCATCAGGTTTTTAATGACATTTATGTTTACGTCAAACTTAAAAAAATACCATAACACACACAAGGATAGCATTAGACCAATATACATATATTCCTTTTGAATCTTTTAACTGGTTTAAAATCTAATCCAAATGTAGGTCAGCACACAGATACCATTAAGATCATAGAAAATGCTTTGCATATGCATTTATAGTACAACTCGCTCTTGTCTGATTCCTGTTTTTTTTCATTGCCCAAGACACCAAAATACATCATACATCATTAATAGTAATAGATGAAACTGTCATGGTGCATACGGTTACAGTCTCCTAATAGACATATTGTTTTATCTAATTTTAGCTCTATTGCATTCACTCTTAAACAGATGAATATTAAACATATAAATATGTTGATTCTTACTTGCAAACATCCAGAAATACATAAAATAATTTATTTATCCATAATTTTTTTTCCATCCACCCCCAGGTGAAACTATTCCAAGAGGAGAGAAAGGTGTCACTGGCGAAGCTGGTCCAATGGGGCCTCCAGGGCCTCAGGGCCCCCCAGGACTTCCTGGTCATGGCATCCCAGGACCTCCTGGAAAACCTGGTCCCCAAGGTCCACCAGGATTCCCTGGGATTGGAAAACCAGGAATGCCAGGATTGCCAGGAAAACCTGGGGGCATAGGTTTACCAGGACCAAAGGGTGAATTAGGACCAATTGGTGGTGGAGGGCCGATAGGATTGCCGGGACCTCCAGGTCTTCCAGGACCCCATGGCTTACCAGGAGTGGGAAAAATAGGTGGACAAGGACTTCCAGGACAACCTGGGCCCCGTGGAGAACCTGGAGATAAGGGCCTTCCTGGGCTCCCTGGCATCCCAGGGCTAAAAGGTGAAAATGGAATTGGTCTCCCAGGACTGCCGGGTGTAAAGGGACCTTCTGGACTTCCAGGGCCACCAGGACAAGGAGGGCTACCAGGTGTTGGCAAGCCAGGACTGAATGGACTACCTGGGGCTCCTGGATGGCCAGGTAAGCCTGGTGCACCTGGAGAACCTGGACTGGCAGGATTTCCAGGGGACAGAGGGCAAACAGGGCCACCAGGACTAGCAGGTTTTGGTAAACCTGGTTTGGATGGGTTGCCAGGGAAACCAGGTCTCCAAGGTGGAAGAGGTCAGCCAGGTCCCCCTGGTTTACCTGGGGGTCCAGGTTTGCCTGGATTTGGCAAGCCTGGATATCCTGGCCCCAAAGGTGAAAAAGGGTATAGTGGGTTGCCTGGCCCTCAAGGCCCAAAAGGTGAGAAGGGTCATGGTGGTCTTCCTGGAATGATTGGACCACCAGGTCCAAGTGGCCTCCCGGGTCCTCCAGGTCTCTTGGGACCTCCTGGAGGCATTGGTTTCCCTGGTCCAAAGGGAGAGGGAGGTTCAGTAGGACCAAAGGGACAATTAGGTCCAAAAGGTGAACCAGGACCTGCAGGACTTCCAGGAAAATCAGGATTTCCAGGAGGATTCGGGCAGCCAGGACCTAGAGGCTTACCTGGTTCGTTGGGGCCTAAGGGTGAAAACGGACACAAAGGCTTACCTGGCCTACCTGGAGCCCCTGGAAAGCCTGGTGCAAAAGGAGAAGGTGGATTTCCAGGAGAGATAGGTCATCCAGGGCCTATGGGGATCCCAGGATTAAAGGGTCCAGCAGGACCAATTGGACCACCTGGTCTCCCAGGGCCAAAAGGGGAATATGGGCCACCAGGAAAACCTGGACCACCAGGCGAGGGAAAACCAGGACTTCAAGGCCCATTAGGTCCTCCTGGTATACCTGGGCCTGGTGGGCCCACTGGTCAGCCTGGAAGACCTGGTCTTCCTGGCCCTCCTGGGCCACCTGGGCCTCCTGCTCAGTTTCCTGTTGCTGAGCAAATCCTTCCTGAGACAGGTCCTGGGCTAGATGGAATCAAAGGTGGTTATAAGAAAGAAAAGCCTGGTGGAGCTATATTTCATAGGAATGGCCTAGAGATGCCTGCATTTACTGCTCAGCTAACAACACCATTTCCTTCAGTTGGGCAACCTGTTGTCTTCAACAAGCTTCTACATAATGGAAACCAGAATTACAACCCTCAAACAGGCATCTTCACTTGCAAAATACCTGGAATTTACTACTTTGCCTACCATGTTCACTGCAAAGGGGGAAATGTATGGGTGGCCTTGTACAGGAACAGTGAGCCAGTTATGTACACATATGATGAATACAAAAAAAGTTACCTGGATCAGGCATCAGGGAGTGCAGTGCTGCCTTTACAAACTGGAGATACTGTACATGTCCAGCTACCATCAGACCAAGCTGCAGGACTTTATGCTGGTCCATACATCCACTCATCATTTTCTGGGTATTTATTATATCCTATCTGAATATGTGAAAAGTGTCCCCCATGACCTAACAGTAAATAAATAAATAAAAAATAAATCAATCAATATTAGACCTTTCAAACATCAACTGTGGATGTGCCAATAGTGAAGAGACGTGTTAAAAAATGTAAGAATTGAAGGGACAATTTTTCAATTAACTTTTTTTTTTCTCCAGAACTAGCTGGTCAGGGCACGCATTTACAAACTAACAAAGTTCATTCAATTTGTTAAGGAATAGGTCCTTTTTGTATGAGGTGATGAAAAGGTAGATCCAGTGTTGTGTATTATATCTTGACATTTTGTGCTACAGTGGAAATATAACTTCATATACAGTATATCGGTAGTGAGATAATTTTGAATATACATTTTAAGCATACACATTATTACATGTCTTACAGTATTCAGTATTCCATCAATATGGATCTAGCACTTTGAGAGAACTCATATTACATTATTTATTTTTGCATATTTCCTATTGTTTGGTAGTCTATAAGTTATGTATAGCTGTGGTCACACTGACTACATATCAGTGTACAATGATGAAATACTCAGATTGTCAGAAATTGAGAATGTTTTGTTGGCTAGATGTTCGATATGCACTTTTCTTCTGCTGTTGTAGTAGTTTCTCATTATACCATCTCAATGAACTTCAAGAGAGCACATAAGTTTTTGTTTATTTTATTAGCTTTAAAGGGATATTTCACCCAAAAATTAAAATTGTCTCATCATTTACTCACCCTCATGCCATCCCAGATGTGTATGACTTTCTTTCTTCAGCAGAACACAAACTAATATCTCAACTCTGTAGGTCCATACAATGCAATTGAATGGTGATCAGACCTCTGTAGCTCCACAAATCACATAAATTAAACATAGAAGTAATCCATAAGACTCCAGTGGTTAAATCCATATCTTCAGAAGCGATATAATAGGTGTGGGTGAGAAACAGATCAAAATGTAAGTCTTTTTTTTCTTTTTTTCTGTAAATCTCCACTTTCACTTTTACATCTGAAAGTCACATGTGGTGCCTGTTTAATTTCACTTTCACATCTGAAAGTAATAGTTAAAGTGGAGATTTAGAGTAAAAAAGGACCTATTATATACTGTCTGAAGATATGTATTTAAACACTGGAGTCTTATGGATTACTTTCATGTTTCCTTTATGTGACTTTTGTAGCTACAAAGGTCTGATCACCATTCACTTGCATTGTGAGTGCTTACAAAGCTGAAATATTATTCTAAAAATCTTCCTTTGTGTTCTGCAGAAGAAAGTCATACACATCTGGGATGGCATGAGGGTGAGTAAATGATGAGAGAATGTTCATTTTTGGGTGAACTATTATAATTTTACCCAACAGTAAAACAGTAAAATCAAAATGTTCTGAACCTAAAATTTTGGTTCTTTCACACTGATTTAAATAGACTAGGTCATTGTTTATTAATGTTTATCAAACCAAAGGATATTTGATGTTAATGTGTACAATATCACCATTTATAGTTGACAGGCAAATTTTGTTCAAACACATGAACACTAAATTTAAATCAAGCAGTCTTTGATATTTGATCTTAAAATGTTTGATCCTAAAGTTCTCTGTAATTTATTTTTTTAGATTTACTACTGAATGCCTAAATTTGTATATGTGCAAAAAGATGGTGGTGGGGCACAAAAAGAAGGAATGTATTCTGTTTTTTATTTCTGACAATGGTGCTTAATTATTAAATGAATACTGATTAAAGTTATTGTCATTATTCTTTATTATTATTATTATTATTATTATTATTATTATTATTATTATAAGTTCTTAAAGTACTTCTCTCTGTGAAAGACATTTTCAATCTATGCTTTCAAGTATTTATTTTTGAAGCATCTATACTTTGTTTATTAATCTATGAGACTTTGTGTATGACAAAATGGAGATCATTTACGGATGCTTGAATCCTGTTTATGATTTACATAGCCTACAGAGGTTTTTTTTATTTATTTTTTTTATATTTTGGTCCTCTCATTATATGCTGGCAGATTTTTAAAGCTGATTTATTTAGCTGGGAAATCGAAATTTCATAATTTCCCAAAAATTGTAACGTTAATGTTATAGTATGTCGTTAAAGATTGAAATTCAGTTGGTGCGTTGAATTACATTATTATTATAATTTTTTTTTAAACATGGTTTGTAACTTAGGCTACTCAGTTAGTGTAGGTAAAATATCTACACCTGGTTAACTATTAAATTAGGGTAGTTTGCTTAATTACACAGAGGGAATACTGCATAATTTTACGAGTTTAAGTCTACCTCAGGTTGTCATACGTTGTTCTTATCTGCATACTTCTCCACTTGTTAAAGTGTAAGATGACAGTGTTGTTTGTTTCATGGTGACATATGCTGCCTTCATGTGCTATCGGAATTACCCTACTTCCCACTTCTGAAGTGGTAATTACGAGTACTCGTGTTCAAGTGCTATGCTGTCAGAAAAAACTTTCATTCATATATATTTCATGAGGAACTTTTATTTTGACACAATACAAAAAAAGTATATTCAGCTTGCTTACGATAATGGAATTTTGGCCAAATACAAGCTATTTTTATGGTGCGAAAAATTTACAACATGCGTAGTTGCTGATATACATAAATGAATTTGACCAAAATGGTAAGCGCTAACAATTAGCTGTATTTAGAAAATGAATAAAACCTGTCATTCACTACAGAAACTGTAATCTCCTCTGCCATGTTGAAAGTTTAGGACTCCCATCTTGGAAACTCGGGTATCAAAATTATCTCAGAGTTTCCCAGTCATAACTACGACTTTAGGGGTCATTCATGTGCAACTTCTGAGTGGGAAACTCATATTTATGGTAATTCCGATAGCACGTGAAGGCAGCATTATAATACTGAAGAAACACGGTGTAATTTATTTAACAAATTTTATTTACCTCAGGTTGTCATACGTTGTTCTTATCTGCATACTTCTCCACTTAAAGTGTAAGATGACGGTGTCGTTTGTTTCATGGTGACTTATAATACCGAAGAAACATGGTGTAATTTATTTAACAAGTTTTATTTTACCTCAGGTTGTCGAAGGTGTGTTGCCATGGCATCGTGATCAGGACCTCGCACCACTGGAACTGACGGCTAGGGATGGGCGATACCACTTTTCTTTTCGATCTGATACCATTCATTTCAAGTCCAATATCGTCGACACCGATACTAATACCGATATTTCTATTAAACTGATTTTTTGGTGATTTCTTAGGATAAAATGGATAATTTAAAATATAATTTTGTCATAATTCAAGTCATCATTATTATTATTATTATTATTGTTATTATTATTATTTACATTTGTGAGCCTAAACAGAAAATTATTAGAATTCTGTTTTGTTTACCCTTACAAAAATTAACCATGGTTTCACTACAGTAACTATAGTTTAACCATGGGATTTAGTTAAACCATAGTTACCACACAATTAACCATGGTTACTACTACAAGATTACTGTAGTAAAACCATGGTTAACTATTTTTTTAATTACTTATTAACAACAATTACACACAATTATTAAATTATAAGAAAAAAGAAATGGGTGCAGCACAGATTTTTCTAACAACGCAAACAAAGTATTGCACTAATTAGTGGGTCCACAAGGTGGCAACACTCACAAATGAGCTGTTACTTTCATGAAGAAGTGCAGGAAGAAGTAATCACCGGTAAACAACAGGAGCTAATGGTGGAAACAACAACAGTGGATGTGCGCGTCAAGAACACCTGTGTGTGAGGAGGTCAGGAGATACCTGCATTTGTATAACTCGAGTCTGAAGGACTATAAAGACATCTTTATGGGTCTAAACTCCTGAAGATAAATAGTCCAGTATCTCATAGCAGTTGTAGAATGCTTGTGCCAACTGCCTGTGTATGCATGCACATTCAAATGAGGTATACTTTGAAAGGCAGGGCGTTCGACTGCACGCATACACGCTAAGTGTTCGCGTCAAAACCAAAGTATACTTTGGGCTCAGTTCTTTACTAGATTAAGCCTGAAGTAGCAAAATCCCTCTGATACTATTGAACTGACCCTTCTCTATCCCCGCAGTGTGGTCTTGAAGTTGGAGATCAAGGAGCTGAACATCACTCATGCAGTGGTCTGGCTGCTGGTAGCAGCACAGGTAGTGGTCAGCCAGCTGAACCTGGTATCCCATAAGGTGGTGGCCGCTCCATACCAATGGGAATATACTTATCTCCTGAGCATCATACCTACAATCTTCAGCTTCACAGCTCTTCCCAAAAACAACATCAGCTACCTGGTCACCTTGATGATCAGTGCTGGGTTTTTCTGTGTCGCTCCCATTCTTTTTGGAGGAATGGAGATGTTTTCTGTTGCTCAGCAGCTTTATCGCCATGGCAAAGCTGATAGGTTCATCTTTGTTTCTCTGCTGTGTCTATAAAGTATTTAGTCATGATTATTGCAGTACATGGCTGGCAGATCTACTATAGCAAAAAGCTGTTAGATGCCTGGTTCACCAACACACAAGAAAAGAAGAAATAAGAGGAGAGTAATATTGACAAATGTTCCATGTCAACTGCTTATATGTGTCTTTATATCATCTTCTTGAGGGCTTTTTGATTGCATACGTTTTTGCGATTACCTGAATAACTTAGCAGAGCCTGAGGGGAGACTGGATTCAGTAAACCAAGATGTTCAGCTTTTAATGTTCTCATCCACTGGCTCCAGGCCCAGATCAAGACCTCAGCACTTCTGTCTCCAGGCTTAGGTTTGACCTGCTGGCATTGTATTTGCCCTCTTTTTCCACCACACTGGCTACACAGCTACTGTTTTCTACAAGATAACTCAAGTCTTGGAGGCCTGGGTAGCTCAGTGAGTAAAGACGCTGACTACCACCCCAGGAGTCATGAGCTCAAATCCAGGGCGTGCTGAGTGACTCCAGCCAGGTCTCCTAAGCAACCAAATTGGCCCAGTTGCTAGGGAGGGGGGAATTAACAAGTTTTTCTTGCCATTTATTTTGTAACTATTACAATATCTGCATTGTATGGTATTAGATTGGAGAATCACTTAGGGGGAAAAAAGACTCCAACCTTTTTCCACAAATGCATGATACAGATGTAGGTGTTGGGTTTGTGCTATAATAATGAGGTCTTTTGGTCTCACCACTTTAAAACCCATTTGGTTGCCAGTATATGATGCGCCAAATGGGTAAAAGGAAGCTGAGTTAATGTACAGGTTTCTAAGTAGGGTAATTGTGTCCTCCATCACTCTAACACTTGATGCACAGGTTCCAAAGCTTTATTAGCTTACAAAGATTAAGGAGTTTAACCTTTGCACTTGCCTTGTTCAGCTTTATTCTTCTCCTATGGATGTTCTTGGGCAACAGGTTTGTCATCTGAAATATACTGTCACTAACAATGCCAAATTCAAACAATTTGATTAATGAATATCAGTGTTTGCAGAACATACCAGAGGTTGCCTCCCTGAATTTGCATGTCTGTTTCTTCATGTAATTTATTTTTTGTGCTTTTATACAGCCATAATAAAGATAAGAATTAAAAGACATTGATTAACATGCTGAACCTTGTTTACAAATACACTCACTGAGCACTTTATTAAAGTAATAGTTCACCCAAAAATGAAAATTCTCTCATTATTCACATACCCTGATGCCATGTCAGATGTGTATGACTGTCTTTCTTCAGCAGAAAACAAATTAAGATTTTTAGAAAAATGTTGCAGCTCTGTAGGTCCTTATAATGTAAGACATTCAAAAGACATTAATTGATTGACTGGAGTCGTGTGGATTATATTTATGCTGCCTAAATATGCCTTTTGGACCGTCAAATAGCCAGCAGCCTGATGGCACCCATTTACTTACATTATAAGGACCTACAGAGCTTCAACTTTTTTCTAAAAAAACTTAATTTGTGTTCTGCTGAAGAAAGACAGTCATACACATCTGGGATGGCATCAGGGTAAGTGAATACTGAGAGAATTTTAATTTTTGGGTGAACTATCCCTTTAAGAACAATATACTAATACTGGGTGGGGCCTCATTTCTTCGTGGCATGGATTCCAAAAGATGTTAGAAACAATCCTTTGAGATTCTGGTCCATGCTGACATGATTGCATCTAGACATTTGCTGAAATTCGGTAATTAACATGCACAAAATTGTTATTGTGAGCACTTCAAAATACCGTGAACATTTCTAGATAATCTGTTAACCAAATTGTTTACATTTTTCTGAATGCACTGTAGCATTTCCATCAATAAATCACCATTCCCAACTACCTCTTACAGTAATAGGACGACATGCCAAATTACTAGGAAACTCTAAAATTCATGTTTCTTTTTCAATTAAACTTTTCCCTCAAAATGTTACTATTGTTGTTATTGTTCATTTGCAATGAAAATAAACCTCAGTAAATTAGATGAATGCAAAATAGAAGCTTTGGACTTTTGCAAGCCACCATGTCTCTTTGAATCTTATATGGTTTGATCTTTGCAAATTTACTTTCTTTGTGATCTTTTAATTTAAAACGTACAAAACAAGTATCTAAATCTTGTAACTAAGAACAACAATAAATTGTATTTATCTTTCAACCTGTTTTGTAATTCAATACAATACTGTGATAATACATATACTGTGATAAATGCTTCAGTTATCATGATATGAAAACGTTTTACAGTCACATTGCTTCGCAGAATTTCTGCAGATTTGCACATGGTCAGCAACAATACTCAAATAGGCTGTGGCATTCAAGTGATGATTGATTGGTATTAATAGGCCCAAAGTGTGGCAAGAAAACATTCCCCACACCATTACACCACCACCACCAGCCTGGACTGTTGACAGAAGGCAGGCTGATTCATGCTGTTGGTGCCAAATTCTGACCCTACCATCTGTGTGTCTCAGCAGAAATCGAGATTCATCAGAGCAGGCTATGTTTTTCCAGTCTTCAACTGTCCAGTTTTGGTGAGCCTGTGCCCACTGCAGCCTCAGCTTTCTGTACTTGGCTGACAGAAGTGGAACCCGACATGTTAAATTGGCTACGTTTTTTTGTTCTTCTACTGTTGTAGCCCATCTGCCTCAAGGTTCGACATGTTGTGCATTCTGAGATGCTATTCTTCTCACCACAATTGTACAGAGTGGTTATCTGAGTTACCATAGTCTTTCTGTCAGCTCAGCCAAGTCTGGCCATTCTCTTTTGACCTCTCTCATCAACAAGGCATTTCCATCTGAAAAACTGCAGCTCCCTGGATGTTTTTTTGTTTGTTTTTGGCACCATTCTGAGTAAACTCTTGAGACTGTTGTGTGTGGAAATCCCAGGAGATCAGTAGTTACAGAAATATTCAAACCAGCCAACTGGCACTAACAATCATGCCATGGTCGAAAAAAATACTGTGATCACATTTTTCCCCCATTCTGATGGTTGATGTGAACATTAACAGAAGCTCCTGACCCATATCTGCATGATTTTATTCATTGCACTGCTGCCACATGATTGACTGATTAGATAATCACATGGATAAGTAGGTGTACAGGTGTACCTAATAAAGTGCTCAGTGAGTGTTATGCAGTATATATACACACATAAAACCTTTCAATGTCATATTGGTTTTCTGCTTTGATATCACATTGGTCTTCTTTTATGATAAATACCAATACATAAAATAATTATTTATTATATGGATAATTTCATTTTTTTACATTTAAAATGTTTGCAATTAGCTTGCGTTTTCAATATAGATGCTCAACAGAGAAAAGCTGCTTATTTGCTTATTCTTTAGTGACACCTAAAATGTGTAAATGCTCTGATAGTAATTTGCATCTGACTCAAGGGTAACTTTGAATAAGAAAATGAAGTTGAGAATAAAGTAATTCATCTTAAATGTTTGACATATCTCCAGTCTTTACACAACACCGTTTATTTGGACATGAAATCACTTTGTTTAGCCACAATGGCAGTCAGCACCCACCACCATTGGCCAAAAGTTTGGAATAATGTACAGATTTTGCTCTTATGGAAAGAAATTGGTACTTTTATTCACCAAAGTGGCATTCAACTGATCACAATGTATAGTCAGGACATTAATAACATGAAAAATTACTATTACAATTTGAAAAAAAATGTTCACAACTTCCCTTACCAGCCGTAGCATTCAAATTTGGGAACAATTATTTCCATGGTTCCTGTCTCAATATCTTCGCCATCCAATCACCGATTTTATTTCTGAAAACTGGCAGATACTCATGACAATATCAGCTAAACGCACATATGATTGGTTTAGGGGTTTCTGGGCGTGAATAATAAATGTATCGTCATCAGCGTCATCCTCCATTTGCCTGAGCGGAGCCAGAGAGGATACACCGGGAGATTACCTCCAGTGTTGGACGTACTGCTTCAAATTGAAAACTGAGGCGATCTTTCAAGGTAAGACAAGTTATTTAACAGGTGTTGTCAATACTGTCTATTGAAAGTCAAAACGTTTTAGTTGTGAAGCATTTATTTGTAGGAGTAATGCTAGTTATTTCTGGTAAAAATGACATGACCGTTGGCGTTTATCGGACGGGCAGCTAGCCTCTATTTTTAAGCAAATTTCTGTGAAACTTGCTAAATAAACATTAGCTAGCAATACTATGTACATTTTTAGCTAAATATCAATAACTTTTTTGGCCAATTTTGTCACTTGTGGAAAATCTGCATGAAGTAATGTGAGGCAGAGAGCAGACGCTGTTCAGACCTGCCTGGAAACTGGCCTGCTAGTTAGATACGTTATCTAGCTTGTTGATTTTCCATGTAATAAAAAAGAAAAAATGGTAGATATCTTTCTATAATTTAGCAGGTAGCCTTACCCATCCATCACACAGACATGATTTAGATTGTGTATAGCTTCCTGTTCACAAGGAAAGTGTGAGAGGGCTGTCTGCAGTTGGACATTCTGGTTAGTCTGCAAGCCTTTGGTGACTATTCAGTGTACGGATTTGTGAAGAACACACTGCTGGCTACCTATTGTTGTACTTTTTTTCTGTTGTAGAGATGGATAGAGACTATGGCTCCCTGCTGAGCACTCTCAAGAGGAGGAAGCAGCTGACTGCTGATGAGCTTAGGTTCATATCAGAGGAGGACGTGGCTTATGAAGTCTTGAGCACACAGGAGGAAGATCTGTTGGACCAGGAACTACTGCAGGAAGACGTGGACCGTGAGGAGATGGATGATGAGATGGAACCTGATCCCCAGCCATGTTTACTGGTGTTGTTGTCCTCCCCCTCCCCTCTTTTCTCCCTCTCTTCTCTCCACAGGTATTGCAGTTGTTGAGTATTTATGAATTTATATATATTCTGTTCCTGCACTCTTTATTAAAAATGTATTTACTGTAGATATTTCGAAAGTTTGATTTTGTATGTTTTGCTGTCTAATTCGTGTGTAATTCTAATGTTCAAATTAAATAAAGTGTGTGTTTTATTGAACATAAAATGTATATTTCAGTGTTTGTGTCTTTCAATTTCAGATGCAATCACAATTTATTATTACAAGTGCTCAAAAGGAGTATTTGAGGAGTGGTCATGTGAAATGTATCTTAACATTCTAAATGTTTGTTTTATTCTGTTTTCCCACTAATCAATAGAATGGTCATCACTTTTAAACAATAGATTATATTTCTAAGCTGTCTGCTATTCTACATTGCTTACAAAATTATGTATATTTCATACACTCTAAGTTTCCCTCTAGCTTGTAATTAAAATGGTTGAAATTGCAGTTGTCTGATGAAGTATGGTGGCCGGAGAAGATTTTTGTAACAATTGCTGTGTGAAATCTTATTGATAAAGGATGATTAGCCTTAAATAATCATACATATATTTATATAATTTGAAAGTCCTAGTTCTTCTCTTCAATATGGTATATACAGTTCAGGTGTGTGATGTCATATGAATATGTCCATGTAATATGGATATGAATATCATATTCTGGCACAGAATGGAATTTTCGGAATTTTGGGCTCAAGCTTTAAATGGTTAAACTACTTCAAAGTGTTCTCATCAAAAAAATCCTCCACGTGCAGCAATGACAGCTTTGCAGATCCTTGACATTCTAGCTGTCAGTTTGTCCAGATACTCAGGAGACATTTCACCCCACACTTCCTGTAGCACTTACCATAGATGTGGCTGTCTTGTCGGGCACTTTTCACGCACCTTACAGTCTAGCTGATCCCACAAAAGCTCAATTGGGTTAAGATCCATAACACTCTTTTCCAATTATCTGTTGTCCAATGTCTGTGTTTCTTTGCCCACTCTAACCTTTTCTTTTTGTTTTTCTGTTTCAAAAGTGGCTTTTTCTTTGCAATTCTTCCCATAATGCCTGCACCCCTGAGTCTTCTCTTTACTGTTGTACATGAAACTGGTGTTGAGCAGGTAGAATTCAATGAAGCTGTCAGCTGAGGACATGTGAGGTGTCTATTTCTCAAACTAGAGACTCTGATGTATTTATCCTCTTGTTTCATTGTACATCTGGGGCTTCCGCATCTCTTTCTGTCCTTGTTAGAGCCAGCTGACTTTTTTTCTTTAAAGACTGTAGTGTACACCTTTGTATGAAATCTTCAGTTTTTTTTTTTTTTTTGGCAATTTCAAGCATTGTGCAGCCTTCATTCCTCAAAACAATGATTGACTGATGAGTTTCTAGAGAAAGCTGTTTCTTTTTTTGCCATTTTTGACCTAATATTGACCTTAAGACATGCCAGTCTATTGCATACTGTGGCAACTCAAAAACAAACATAAAGACAACGTTAAGCTTCATTTAATGTACCAGACAGCTTTCAACCATGTTTGATTTAATGGCAATTGATTTTCTAGTACCAAATTAGCAATTTAGCATGATTACTCAAGGATAATGTGTTGGAGTGATGGCTGCTGGAAATGGGGCCTGTCTAGGTTTGATTAAAAAAGGACTTTTTTCAAATAGTGATGGTGCTTTTTTTTACATCAGTAATGTCCTGACTATACTTTGTGATCAGTTGAATGCCACTTTGGTAAATTAAAGTACCATTTTACTTCCGAAACATTGTATATAAACAGGCTCTAACAAGAGGTTTAAACTTTGAAACTTATTAGTGCTTTGCTGCAAACATACTGTTAATTTTGAACAGTATGTCATCTCCAATGTGGAAACTCTGGTAAGAGGTAAGCAACATGAGTTTGTGTAATTAATTAGTCTGTTGTGTCTCTGTGATGAGCCTTAATGCTAAAGTTGTTAGTTTAAAGCTATTTCCTAGCTTTAGTAGTGTAGTAGTAATCAGAGCAATCACGTAGTACTGATGAATGAAAATACTGACTGATGCTGACTCACTTCACATCACCTAACTGACTCATATTACACACGAAAATTGTCTTTTGCCACCATCTGCTGGCTAAAATATGTAATGACACAAAATTAAAGGTAAAGACACATATAGCTCTTAACACGTCGGCACTGCTCTATCACTTTAGTTTAGAATGGCACGAACACAAGCGGAGTGATACAAACAGTGAAGTGTCGGAGTGCTAATGATGTGAGACCATCGGTCCTCATGGAACATCTCTCGTCCAATCAGATTTGAGGACCTGAACTAACTGTTGTATATAAATACTATTTACATTTTTTGCAGTTTATCTTTTACTCCTCCATGAATCAAATTGTATCCTTGTTTTTATCCAGTTTGACTTTTGTAATAGGCCTAATAATACATTTTACATATTTATACTTTATATTGCTTTTAAAGCTAGCTTCACACAACTTTTTATTATCATTATTTATATTCTTCTTATTATTATTATTTACAAAGAAATATGTTTTATGACTGGATTTAAGATCATTTAAAGATGGCAACTCTAATTTCTTCATAGAGCAGCTCAATCCCAAAAGGCAAACACTGTAAAGCAACATGTTCTCACTCCCAAGGCATCAAATTCTATTGTTTGTGTAAGAGCCCTGCACAACACTATATGGATGCCAAAAGCACCCTCAAGCATCTGTATTTTGACACAGCCAGCAAGCGCATTGCTTGCAATGAGAAGCCTTTGTCATCAATAGACTGACACAAAGGGCATCAGAAAATTATCATCATGAAATTATATGTCGAGGTACAAATTTGTCATCATATAATGAAGTTGCCGCAAAGTTGACGCTCATTATTTTCACATGCAAATGAACTTTGCAGCAAACTCTTCATTGTCACCAGAAGTTTGCAGCAGGTTCACCAGTACCAGTGAAGAGGTGCAAACTTCTGGCAAACATCTGCAGTGAATTGCAAGCTCATTTGCATGTGAAAATAATGAGTGCCGAATTTGCGGCAAGTTTGCCAGGACTCTTGCAAAGGATGACATGATATATTGGGGTATAATTTTCATTTTTATTTTAACTCAACAACATTTATTCACAGTGGATAATGTTTAATCAGCATCATTTATTAGTTTGAAGTGGTTAATGTTTAATCCGTTGTTTTCTGTACATATTCTGCTCTGTTGAAGTGATATGTTTCATTTGGGTGAATTCCAAGTCTTCCTGACAAAACCAAATGTCTTTATTCAATAATTCTTTATGAATGCACTGTATTGAATCCAATTAAAAAAAGTAAATTGAATGCAGTTAAATTAAGTTGTGAGAGAATTGTGTTACATTAGTTCAGGGGTTTTCAAATTGTCCCCAGGGGGGCTTGGAGAGTGGTACATTTTTTTATTAAATAATTAATATATTAATATTAATAAGGCCTCTAAGCTTGATTCTATTCCACTCTCTGACAACACAGTGGGACGGTGCATCTCTGACATGGCACACACACACACCCACACACACACACTCACACCCGTACCCGCACACACATACACACACACACACACACACACAAACACACATACACGCACATACACACACCTGCACACCCACACCCACACACATGCACACACACACACGCACGCACGCACGCACACACACACCCACCCACCCGCACACACACACACACACACACACAACTGAACCCCCCCCCACACACACACGCACACACACACACACCCACACACACGCACACACACCCACCCACCCGCACACACACACACACACACACACCTGAACCCCCCCCACCCCCACACACACATACACACACACGCACACACACACATACACCCCCACACACACCTGCACACACACTGGGCACTGGGAGGCCCACTGTCTTTGACTTTGAAAACCCCTGCATTAACTCATTTTAGTTGAGTAAATTTAACAAGCAGCAAAGCTGTTGTTTAACACTTGATTGGTTTACACTGATCCTACATTATGTAATTTAGTAGACTGCGCTTTTCAGAGAATTAAATGTATCGAAAGCAAAGAAAAAGATTAGAAGAGAAACCTGCATTTTCCCTTTTTTTTTTTCAGTGACTGCGACAAGCACAAGTTTAGATGTATCTTTTGGCATTCATGTAGGGGGAAGATTTTCAGGGTTAAAAACTTTAACTCTGTTCCTCACACAAAGCTGGAATACTTTTATAGAGGTTTTTGTCATACTTTTATCTCTGTGTTATTGTTGATAAGTGGTTAGGTTAAGGGGTAGGGGTTGGGTTAGGGCCTCAACCCTGGCTGGTCCCAGAATACTCCCAACACTGCACATTTTAGTCCCTCATTTGACACACCCAGTTCTGCTCATGGAGCCTCTACTAACAAGCTGATGAGTTGAATCAGGTGTGTTAGATAAGAGAGACATCCAAAATGTGCTGTTCTTGGGGTACTCCTGGACCAGGCTTGGGAACCACTGGTTAGGGAATCTAAAAAATGTATAATAGTATAATGTAAGTACACTAATATTTTAAAAAGTAGAATAAAAACATATTGCGGTTAAACAAATGTGATAATATTCAAAGAGTGACAGTGAATATTTTATCTGCCACGTCGCTTAACAGATGCTGGAGGGTGCTTTTAGTGTCATATAGTGACACGCAAGGCTCTTGCACTGTAATTGCACAGTAATCCTTTTCTGTAATTTTGAATCTCTTGGTGGATTTAGGACTGAGAATCGTTTGTGCATGCATTAAACAAATGTAATTCCTATATAAACAGATTCAAGGGCGGAGGTTTGGTCTGAAATTTGGTAGGGACATATTGCAAGGATAATATTCAAAATGTTGGCATTATGAAAATGTGAGAAAGTCAGTCTGGTAATACAGGCAAAATATTACATTATTACCTCACAAGTCTCATTTCTTTATTCTCTGCCCCACCTTATTAAATATTAGCCTATTTTTTTAATTTTTAATTTTTAGGAATTTCTGAGGAATAAACAAATTAAGACTGACCACTAGGGCTGCACGTTTAGTAGGAAAAATGTGATATGTGATAAACTTGGATAATGTGACAGTGATATATACAATGCGATATACCTAAGATTAATGGGTCCGAATCAATTGTTATCTTTTTCATGAAGATTTACCTCGAGAAAATTATATCCAAGGGACATTAAGTGGATTTCTGTCAAATGTATTATCCAGCAATAAACAAATAGAAATCTAAACAAATGGTAAATTAACAATTAACATGTGCAAAATGACATCACGAGATAAACAATTATGGGGAGAATGGATCATTGACGTTTTCTCATATTGCTTATTTATATATTCTTACATTTTTATCTGAAAATGTAGGCCTACTGAACAAATTAGGCTTTAAGTTTAGCCTACAATTAGTGACTTTATTGACCACAAATGCCTTATTTTATTAACAAAACATTATTTTCCAATCTATCCTGATGTTCTCCAATGTGCAAAATAAAACATTTATCAGGAGTTAAACTGGCATCTTAAAATTCTGCACCTCTGACACAATAAGCAGTAACAAATATCAAGATATACAGTATGTGCTTTTAGTTTAATATTAAACAGTGCAGTGGAAAAAGATTAGCCAGACAGGGATATAATTTCATTAGAGGTGTTAAAGGTGCACTCGGTCCATGATCATTCTCACTTTCATCATTTTAAAAGTTAAAAGTTTAGCAATTAGCAGAAAAAAGGAAGAAAAACAAAACAGTGATTGCGCCTTTAACTTAGTGAATTAAATGTAAATTATTTTATAAATTCTGTACTGACACCCAAGTATACAGGTGCATCTCAATAAATTAGAATGTCGTGGAAAAGTTCATTTATTTCAGTAATTCAACTCAAATTGTGAAACTCGTGTATTAAATAAATTCAATGCACACAGACTGAAGTAGTTTAAGTCTTTGGTTCTTTTAATTGTGATGATTTTGGCTCACATTTAACAAAAACCCACCAATTCACTATCTCAAAAAATTATAATACATCATAAGACCAATAAAAAAAACATTTTTAGTGAATTGTTGGCCTTCTGGAAAGTATGTTCATTTACTGTATATGTACTCAATACTTGGTAGGGGCTCCTTTTGCTTTAATTACTGCCTCAATTTGGCGTGGCATGGAGGTGATCAGTTTGTGGCACTGCTGAGGTGGTATGGAAGCCCAGGTTTCTTTGAAAGTGGCCTTCAGCTCATCTGCATTTTTTGGTCTCTTGTTTCTCATTTTCCTCTTGACAATACCCCATAGATTCTCTATGGAGTTCTGGTCTGGTGAGTTTGCTGGCCAGTCAAGCACACCAACACCATGGTCATTTAACCAACTTTTGGTGCTTTTGGCAGTGTGGACAGGTGCCAAATCCTGCTGGAAAATGAAATCAGCATCTTTAAAAAGCTGGTCAGCAGAAGGAAGCATGAAGTGCTCCAAAATTTCTTGGTAAACGGGTGCAGTGACTTTGGTTTTCAAAAAACACAATGGACCAACACCAGCAGATGACATTGCACCCCAAATCATCACAGACTGTGGAAACTTAACACTGGACTTCAAGCAACTTGGGCTATGAGCTTCTCCACTCTTCCTCCAGACTCTAGGACCTTGGTTTCCAAATGAAATACAAAACTTGCTCTCATCTGAAAAGAGGACTTTGGAACACTGGGCAACAGTCCACTTCTTCTTCTCCTTAGCCCAGGTAAGACGCCTCTGACGTTGTCTGTGGTTCAGGAGTGGCTTAACAAGAGGAATAAGACAACTGTAGCCAAATTCCTTGACACGTCTGTGTGTGGTGGCTCTTGATGCCTTGACCCCAGCCTCAGTCCATTCCTTGTGAAGTTCACCCAAATTCTTGAATCGATTTTGCTTGACAATCCTCATAAGGCTGCGGTTCTCTCGGTTGGTTGTGCATCTTTTTCTTCCACACTTTTTCCTTCCACTCAACTTTCTGTTAACATGCTTGGATACAGCACTCTGTGAACAGCCAGCTTCTTTGGCAATGAATGTTTGTGGCTTACCCTCCTTGTGAAGGGTGTCAGTGATTGTCTTCTGGACAACTGTCAGATCAGCAGTCTTCCCCATGATTGTGTAGCCTAGTGAACCAAACTGAGAGACCATTTTGAAGGCTCAGGAAACCTTTGCAGGTGTTTTGAGTTGATTAGCTGATTGGCATGTCACCATATTCTAATTTTTTGAGATAGTGAATTGGTGGGTTTTTGTTAAATGTGAGCCAAAATCATCACAATTAAAAGAACCAAAGACTTAAACTACTTCAGTCTGTGTGCATTGAATTTATTTAATACACGAGTTCACAATTTGAGTTGAATTACTGAAATAAATGAACTTTTCCATGACATTCTAATTTATTGAGATGCACCTGTAGGTACATACAGAAAAAGTTATATAAAAAAAAACTTCTTGTCTTTCCTGTCATGTTTGGTTTTTGAAAAACATTGCCCATTATGGTGTCCATATCTTTGTTGTTAGAAATGCAAATATATCATGTCTAACTTAACATTTAAGATCCTCCTCCAGAGGTCATCACCATGCATGGCTTTGCTTTTCAACCAGATCTTGACCATTAACTGCAAGATGATGAATCACTCCACGGTGCTGCTCATATTTGTTGCAGGTAAGGGGATTATTATAAAATTATAGATTCATACAGAGGAAGTTAATTATCAGTAAAATAGTCAAAGGGAAAAACTGATTTAGACTTTTCACATTTAGATTTTTCTCTGATTTAGACACCTGGGGAAAAACATTCCCTGAGTATTTTTATGTAAAAATATGTATTTTTATTATCATTTTTGCAATATGCAGTGGTTTAACCGTAGAAGTTTCAACCTTTACATTGTGTGTTACTGTAACAGATCATTTTTCTTTTTACTTACTACAGTGATTATTTTTTAATTTTTATAAATTTGAGCTCATTATCATGAGGTTTAACGTGATTTAAGGTTTAATCCCTAATACTGATGATCTTAGTATTGCTGTAGAAAGGTTTGGGAATTAATGAGACATGTCTTAAATTTTGACCGCCTGCTTTAATGTAGGCAAACCTGTCTGTGTAAAATTCCACTCTACTTATCCTAGAGATATTCCACTCTAGTATCCACTCCTTGAATGTATAAACAGTATAGGCACTGCACTTCACTGCTTAATTTGATTGGTTAGCATCCAAATTTAAATTTCAAAGGTTTGCATGTGTCATGGTCATTTAAAGAATTCTATGCATTTGTGTGAGACTCACTTGCAAATGACCTTAAAAATATATTTTAGCTGGAAAAAGGCACGAGGCTAAACAGTCATAACAACACAATAATGCAATTAAAATGCATTTCACACCAAAAAAGGTGCAAATAACAGTATTTAAAAATGACATCATATATGTAACGTACGTACGGCAAAGCAGACGACTCTTTAACCTCTTACGCTCTGCAGGGTTTTTTGGCTGCCGCCTGAACATTTTCACACTCGAATTTAAAATCTCCCTGTTCACACATACAGTGGACTAATTTAATAAAAATTTTCTAATTTTACAGGTAACCCCCTATATTTTAAGAAATGATTAAAATAATTAATAAATAACATTGTGTATGTTTACAATTTTATGATAGACATTTTTTGTGTGTGAAAAATTGCTTCAAAGCTGTCAGTAGGACAGAGTTCTCATAGATCTGCTATAAATGGTTTTTGAAAAAATATATTAGGGCAGTTGATTAATTGTTAAGCCGTTCACAAAGAAAGCATTTTTGTGTCCATGTTCTCACACTGTAAAAAATGTACCTGTTAATTTGCATTAAATTACTGGCAGCGCAGAAGCCAGTACATCACAGTAAATAAATTGTATGGTACTGTAATTCTAATTTACAGCAACATACATACGGTAATAGCCTATTATTTAAATAGGCTACTGAATTATGATGACTTCACTAAATAGGCTAATTTACCGAGAGAAGGGGGAAAATTGAGGTGTGGGTGAGTGTAGATCAGAGACCTGTTCCTTGTTTCGAAACGTTAAAACAAATAAGACTGAGACAGAGACTTGGAAATAAAGTTGCCAAATGTAAACAAACGAACCATGGTGTTAATTCAACAAAAGATCAGAGAAAAAAGTCCTTGACTTAAAAAGGAAATGAAATAAAAGTGAATCTCGTCACATATCTTATTATTATTATACAAATGGTGAAATTAACATTCCTCTGTTCTGTTTTCTCCAGTTAGCTCACAAGCTAACCTGTTAACTTATTAAATTAGCACACCTCTAGTTTCTTCTCCTCTTCATTTTCATCACATTTCTCCTCACTGTCGCCACCAGGTATGACTGTATCCAATAGAACTTTAAAATCACGTAATATTTAATAATTTTTTTTATTATAACTTTTCATTTTTTAATCTTCGTTGTTTTGGTTAGGTTTATGGGTAGGGATAGGTGTTGCGGTTGCTGCGGGACTCCAAATAAACATAACAAACACAGTGAATGAATGTTACATCCAACTGTTCCAAGATTTCAGCATTTGAAGGGGCCGTAACTTGTAGTGGGTGTGCCTTGTACTAGGTGTGTCATGTAGTATTCTTGACAAGTTGTAGATGTTTTGTGCTTATTCTTTTACTTTTTTTTTTAAAGAATGTTTGTTATTGGGTAGGGTAATTATTGTTATTATTTTTATGTTTATTTATGAATACACAATGCTTTCTAGGGCAGTACTGTAGCTACCGCCCAGGGACTGCGGTTGAAATTTAGCTTTAAGCTAATACTGTTTCAATACATATACTGTGAATTGTCCCTGAACAAATAAATAAAATAAAAATGACAGACCCTTCACGAAGCAGCAGGATATGTTTAGTTGGAGCGTCCTCTACAGGTTTTTTATTTTATTTCAGGTGTCTTGACTCTTGATTAACAGGAAAACAGGTTCCCTTTTGATTCAGTTCACTCGACATTGCTGTAAGCGCTATGGGGAGTCCTTCTTAGACGACTTTGTTGAAACCCTTATTCAATCATACAAATCCTGTGATTGGCAATGGTGTCTGAGCCCTGCCCCTTTAGGCGCACAGTTGGCCTATATAAACGGGCGCTCAGTCACCATTTTTTCAGAATTTTCATCCTTCAAGACTACGAACTTCGTCTTCGAACAATTCTGCTTCGTCTTCGTTATACACTTACAGTGGACGGAACTTCTCAGCAAGATGCGAACAGGACGACTCATCACCTGTGCTCAGTGCCTGCACCAAGAGGCTTTCCGCTCCCCTGTGTGTTCCAGTGAAGAGTTCTCCACATCATCATCTAAGACGCTCTCGGTGAATGGGTTCTTTGCTTTAGATGCTCGTTGCTGATCAACACGGCGCTTCAGCAAAACTTCTACCTGCTTTTTACAGTGTTAACTAAAGAGCAGGGACATGATTTTTACGGATTTCCGTATTTTCTGACCTCGGTGGGATGACCCGTGTAAATCGCTTGAGGGGATGGGGAGATTGCGCGCGTCATCGTCATCCAACCCGCCAACTGGATCCTTGGCGCTTTCAACGTTCTATGTCGTGCATGTTGAGAATGTGCAGAACGACTGCTTCATTCGGGACGTAATTCAGGTAAGTCATCTTAGTCCGTGGAAAATAGACACCAAACATTGGTACTCATAAAAAACATGTAGTGTCATTTTTATTAACAGTCAATTTCACTTCGGTGGGAAACTGCAACGGACACGACCGTATAAGTTACAAAACGCTGTAAAACCTTAACATTTTGGAATTCTTGCTTGTCTATGTGATATCCATTAAAGCAACATTATAGACTATATATAGACTGAAGTCGCGAAATGGCCTTAATCAATTTTAAGGCCATTCCACGATTTAATGGCTTACAACAATACAAATGCTTGACTAACTCCTCATTTCTAAGTCACGTTGGAATAAAGGGTCTACTTAAATGTACTAAAACTGCAAAATGTTGCGTTTTTAAATACTATTATTACATGCGGATTAATGCCGACAGCACTGCATGAGTTAGAGGTGCCATCTAGCGGCTGTGTGTGGAGCTCTCCTGAGCCCACAGTATTAAGTTTTTACACATGCTAATTATTGCTGAAATTAATTATTGCTGATGCATAGTAGTGAAGGAATACCATTTGTTAATCATATTTAACATCAGCATAAGAGAGCTTTGCACAAAGAATCAACCTATTTGATTAAACATTGTTAGCTGACTATAAAACTGCTAATAAAGTTAACTGATAAAACTAAAGTTGCCAATCAGTATTGCGTAAGTACAATGGTTCATATTTTGTGTGGCCAAATGTGAAATATTTATTTCAGGAAAATAGTTGCTTATAGGATTTAGCCTCCTTCCTGATGTTGACTTATGACTTATAATTGATTTAACATTTTATTATTAACATTAGAGACTTTTTGTTATGTTGTATTTGTCATTTTACTGTCAGATAAATGAATTACAATTCTACATGTCCACATAATCAGTATGTAATTGAAGGAATATGTTTAATGAAAGTTAATAAATAGAACATTTGTATAAGTGCTGTTGCCATTCTTTATTTCGAATATAATTTAAAGTGTGAGTGTGGCATGGGGGGGGGGGGTGTCACTGGGCTTCCGGCCTTCCTTCTTTTTTTTCCTTGGCTGATCACATGCCTGAAAGAGCCGCTTGCATGATACAAGTCTTTTTAAAGATGTTGTTACTCAAGTGTTTCATATGCGAACAGCACATCCCGCTGTCTGATGAGCACGAGGGCTGTGTTCACTGTCTGGGCTGTGCCCACGCACAAGCAGCTCTCATGGAGACAGACTGCCCTCACTGCGAGGGCATGAATCTCTGGATGTTGCGCTCTAGGATCGAGGGAAGATCCAGCCTCTCATGCCCTCCCACCTGCCTCTTCTGTGTTAAGACCCGAGTGACCACATGAGGAGTCACGGCAGGGCAGTGAGGTTGAGCTGGAAGAATTAGAGGAGGATCAAGTGCCAGCGCAAGCCCTGCGAGCCCCCCGAACTTCCGATCTAACATCTTTGCCTGTGCAATATGCACACGATGAGCTCCGGCTCTCTACTGGAGTATATGGCCTCATTACATTTGGTGGCTCTGACAATGGGAATGATGCTGTGTCACCCGCAGCTTCAGGTGAGTGGTTCACGGAGGATGTTGCTGTCTCCATCTTGAGTGGTCCCCTACAGAAGAGCCAGAAAAGTCTCACCTGGATGAAGTTTTTGTCATGGTCCAGAGAAGCGCACCATTCTTCCCTGATGTCCATGCGGATCTGACAAAGACCTGGTATATGCTTACTCCACACATTCAGGTCGGAGGTGCTGCTGTTCTCACTAAAGTGGACCAAGTCGATGAAAAAGGCTACTCAAAGCTTCCCCCAGTGGAACAGGCGGTTACAGCTCACCTCTGCCATAATACTGCCATGGGATGGAAATTCCTCCCCACCCACCTCTCCAAGCCATGTCGACCAACATCCGAACTGGCTGGAAGAGCTTATACAGCAGCAGGCCAAGCTGGTTCAGCACTCCACAGCATGTCAGTGCTCCAGGTTTTTCATGCTAAGCTCCTTAACCAAATGAATGAGCAAGGTTCCGATCCAGAGCTGCTCAAAGAGCTCCGCACCACCACAGATTTGGCGCTGCGAGCCACGAAAGCTACCATTCAGGCCATCGGCAAAGCAATGAGCAACCTGGTGGTTCTGGATCAGCATATTTGGCAAACTCTCACAGAGATGTGCAACGGTCTCTTTAGCAACGCTGTAGAAGGCTTTTCAGAGAGCTTCATCATGGCGCAAAAGCAGTCTCAACAGATTAAACACTTTCTGCCAAAGAGAAGTAGCACTTCCCCTTTCCCGGTACGCTCCAAATCTAATTCTGGTCAGCGCCCGGCAAAGAATCCATCTCTCACTCCCCCAGCCCAGCTGAAAGCTACTACTGAGCCATTAGTGAAGCCACGCAAACCATGGCCCAAGCGTAAGCACCCGCCTTCTCAGCATGAAAAACTCGCAGATGGAAAAACCCCAGGCAGCAGAAACGTTCCTGATATGCCCAGTCCCATGAAGAGGAGCCCAGAGCTCACAGTTATTCACGGCCCAGAGCCGAAGAAGGTTCGATTCGAGGCACACAGTGTTTCTCCTCTCTTCCCTAATACTGTTCATCGGGAACGGGACATTGTTCAATATGTTGCTTCTGTGAGTATTACTCAAACAAAGATTGTTCTCATAAAAAAAGAATTAGTGCCCATTGTACAAACATGGGATGCTCACACATTCTTAGAAAAAGGGCCATTTCCTCTTCATGTATTATACACCCCACACATTCTGCTCAACCGCTTCCCTATGGTGAGAGGCGCTTTATCTCTTATAGCAAGCAAATCAATAATACTGCTGTCCCGCTGCACGAACGCATGGCGAGCCCTCATGGGCATGTCAGACTGGGTGTTAAAAATGATTGAGCATGGTTATTCAATTCAGTTTGTAAGCCAGCCACCTCGCTTCTCGCACAGTGTTGCGCACAGAGATTCACAGTCTGCTCACAAAATACGTGATAAAGAGTGTCCCAGACTGCTACACACACAGCGGGGTTTACAGCCGTTATTTTCTCATTCCGAAGAAAGACACCAGGCTTCAGCCAATTCTAGATCTGAGATGCTTGAATTGCGCGTTCAAAATGGTAACTCTGAAACAGATCTTATCGCACATCCGTCCTCAGGACTGGTTTGCATCAATAGATCTGAATGACACGTACGTTCATGTACCAATTTCACTGTATCACAGGCAGTTTTTGAGATTCACATTCGAGGGAACAGCGTATCAATTCAAAGTCCTTCCTTTCGGTCAGTCTCTGGCTCCCCGCATGTTCACGAGATGTATTGATGCGGCGCTCGCCCCATTGAAAATGAACAGTGAACGGATTATGAATTACCTCGACGATTGGTTATTACTAGCCCAATCAGAGGCACTACTGAGTGAACATAGAGACTTGCTGCATTGCCATCTGAAAAATCTGGGTGTGAATGTCAACTGGGTGAAAAGCACACTTTTCCCCAGCCAGCAAGTCTCCTTTTTAGGTTTGTCTCAACTCCGTGAGCATGTGCGCACACCACACGAATGAGCGCATACAGACCATACTTCGGTGTCTGTCTCAGTTCAAACTGGGGAAAACATTGCCACTGAAATAATTTCAGAGAATACTGGGTTTTATGGCGGCAGCATCCGCTGTCATACTGTTAGGTCTGTAACACATGAGACCTCTCCAGTACTGTCTCAAGCGACACGTTCCACATCGCGCCTGGAGCATCAGGCGCACGTGCATCGTGGTGACTTGCCTGTCTGCTCTAGCACCATGGACAGCGCCGGCCTTCTACCAGGGTGTTATGCTGGGTCAAATTTTCAGAAGAAAAGTGATGACCACAGACGCAGGTTGGGGCACGGTGTGCAATGGATGCCCGACTTTCGGCACCTGGACAGGTGTGAAACGGGCGTGGCACATCAACCGCCTAAAACTACTGGCTTCTTTCTAGCTTTGAGAGCTTTTCATTCTGAATCACCACGTTCTGATTCATTCGGACAACACAACAGTAGTGGTGTACATAAATCGCTAGGATAGACTCCGATTGCCACAATTAATGAGCATGACACAACGCCTCCTCCAATGGAGTGGGCGTCATCTCTTCTCATTGCATGCAACACATGTCTCGGGCCGTCTGAATTTCGGAGTGGATCTGTTGGCACGCCAGGAAGTATTACCAGGGTAATGGAGACATCATCCTTAGACAGTGATGAGGATTTGGGAAATATTCAGCAAAGTGGATATCGACCTATTCGCCTCTGCAGAGAACGCCCACTGTCCCCTCTGGTATTCCATGTCCCAAGTCCCACTGGGTGTGGATGTGCTGGCACACAAATGGTGTGCAAGTAGGCGTTTCCCCCGGTGCACCTCCTTAATTCTGTCATCAACAAAGTCCAAGAGGACATGGAAACAGTTCTGTTAATTGTGCCGAAATGGCCCAATCAGTCCTGGTTTCCAGAGACTATAGAAATACTAGACGGTCCTCCATGGGAAATACCATTGAGGAGAGACCTTCTCTCTAAAGCACAAGACACGATTTGGCATCCCCAGCCAGAGCTGTGGAACCTACATGTGCAGCCCCTGAATACCATTTTGTAGGCTAGAGCACTGTCCACGAGACGACTCTATGCACTTAAATGGTGTGTGTTGGCAAATTGGTGCTCTTCACGTGGTTAAGACCCAGTGAATTGCCCCATAGCTGAGATTTTGAAATTCCTTCAAGAGAGGCTGGATGCTGGTCTTACCCCATCAATGCTCAAGGTTTATGTAGCCACTATCTCATCATACCACACCCTGGATGCTGGATCTCTGATAGGCAAACATAATCTAGTCATAAAGTTCTTTAGGGGAGCGAGGCGTTTGAACCCCCCTTGCCCTGCTATGGTGCTGATTTGGCACTTAAATCTGGTGCTGAAGGCATGCACAAACTCCTCGTTCGAGCCACTGGAATCTGTTGAGCTGCAAGTGCTTTCCTTAAAGACTGCACTCCTTTGGAGGAGGGAGAGTGGGCTAGGATTCTAAAAAACGTGAAGTCTGCATCTAGAGATGGTTTCGTTTTGCCCCAGACTCTGTGTTTTGGGTGATGGGGCGGTCACTGATGTTGAGAATAGACACATAAAGAGTTGGGTCCTAACCAGTGTCATGATTGCTAGACAGATACTTTTAAGGGGATGGAGGTCAGCTGGAGCGCCCTCATTTAAGGAGTGGATTGTTGATTCTGTGTATATATGTTTTTCTGTGTTCAACATGTGAATCAATAAAAAATTGTTAATCTGAAAAAAGACTGCACTCCTGTTGGCTTTGGCCTCATTTAAATGGGTGGTTGACAGCTCATGCCTGGAGTTTGGTCCAGATCTGTCAAAAGCCACCATTAAACCTAGAAAAGACTTTTAACCTAGAGAAGGTTTTATCAACTCCCTTCAGGGCTCAGGTGGTTCATTTGCAAGCCTTCTTTCCCCCACCATTTAATTCAGATGAAGAGCAATCTATGCATGTTATGCCGGGTGAGGGCATTGCATACATATGTCGAGCACATCCGTCAGTTTAGGCTGTCGGATCAGCTCTTTATTTGTTATGGGTATGTACAAAAGGAATGTCCGTCTCAAAACAAAGGCTCTCTCGCTGGATTGTTGATGCGATTGCCCTCGCTTATGAATCACAGGGCACGAATTGCCCTATTGGCATCAAAGCGCATTCAACCAGAGGCATGGCCTCTTCAAGGGCATGGACAAACGGTGTGTCCTTACAGGACATATGTTTGGCAGCAGGATGGTCCTCACAAAACACATTCACAAGGTTTTATAACCTGGACATGGCATCCATCTCCTCACAAGTCTTCTCTGTATAGAGTGCTTCTTCTTTCAGGTGGGTGAGCCCAAGCCCTTTTTATGGTGGGCTACCGACTATAATCAACACAGCCACCTAATTATATGCTGTTGAACTCCCATAAGAAATAAAATCTACTTTCCCAACCTTGTTGTGAGATGTTTAATAATCCATACTGTGTATATCTATATGGTTCATATAGATCCCAGACTACATTAGTTTCCATCTGGCATTTGCCATATGGGACTAGTTATATACACTTTAATATGACTTATAAGCAGGGTTGGGAGGGTAACTTCTGAAATGTATTCCACTACAGATTACAGAATACATGCTGTAAAATGTAATTTGTAACGTATTCCGTTAGATAACTCAAGGTCAGTAACGTATTCTAAATACTTTGGATTACTTCTTCATTACTGGTAGATTTTTTTTCACTTGTTTTGACTATAAAAACACTGCCAGTACAGTAAGACAAAATACACGTTAAAAATATATTCTCTGAAAAACCTAAATATCTTATGCAGTGTTTGTTTCTAAAACAAGATAAATCAAATTGATCTTGTTTTAAAGATTTTTAGATATTTTTACAGGAAAACAATACAAAAATTATTATCAAGAATAAGATTTTTGCCCTAATATCAAAGGTCTTACTAGAAAAAAAAAAAAAATAATAATAATCCAGCGTGAATTTTCTTGATAAAAAAAATATGATCGTGCCTGGTAACATGTGCATGTAAAATGGCTAGAAATAGCATTTTAGCTTAGTGTAAAGCTGACAATTTACACAAGGATTATTTATATTTCTTCTGCTCCAAACTTACTTCTCTGTCTACTCGTATGAATGTAACACTTCGTGTTTCACCGCTGTTCAAATGCACTTTGGATCGCATCATTTATATGTATAAATTTTTCCATCTGAAAGGACTAAAATATAAATAAAATGCAAAGTAATCTCTTCAGTAATCAAAATACCTTTTGAATGTAACTGTATTCTAAATACCAATGATTTAAAGTGAAACTAGAGGAATACAGTTACTTATATTTTGTATTTTAAATACGTCATCCAGTTACATGTATTTCGTTACTCCCCAACCCTGCTTATATGTCATTGGCCTGTGGCCTGTGACCCCTAATGAATATATCTATTTAGTGTTAAAACTCTGGGATTGTAATGTCACATTGTGATATCTTTCTCCATAGTGCTTACAGCAATGTTGAGTGAACTGAATCGAAAGAGAACGTCTTGAAACCTCGGTTCCCTGAGATGAAGGGAATGAGACATTGCGAAAACTCGCCTCACTACTACTTCAGAGTTTCATAATATGAGTGACTCACTCTTGTCACTCAGTCAGAAAATTCTGAAGAAATGGTGACTGAGCGCCCGCTTATATAGACAAACTGTGCGCCCAAAGGGCCGGGGCTCAGACACCATTGCCAATCACAGGATTGGTGTAATTGAATAAGGGTTTCAACAAGGTCATTTAAGAAGTATGTTTTACACTGTTAAGAGTACAAATTGTATTGTTATATTCAACTGACATATGTAACATATTTAAAGGGGAAGTGTGTAATTTCGGTGCTACTAGTGGCAACAAACGGAATTACAAAAATAAAGTATGTTTTCAAACAACCTTTGGCAACACCCCTTCATCACACCCTTTTGTACTCTCTGATTCCCTATGAACAAATAAGCTATACTAAATAAAAGGTGATAAACGTTTAACATCGTAATAAATAAGACTACTATAACATTTACACAGTGGACAAAAAGCATTGCAGAGGAATCGGATCGTCTGATAACATCATCGGATTGAACGGCAGTTGGTGGGCGGGGGATTTAGCACAAGAGGTGCGATAGTTCTTGGTAACTAGTAAGCGTAACGATACATATTACAAGTATCCTACGAATTTATCTGAAGCTCGACAGTAATAAGCCAACTTGTGTGACAATACCAGAGTGTAGCTTAGCTGTTGAGAAGCAACACGGCAATAACTGAACCCAAAAAATTCCCTCAAAGTCCTCCACCTTGTAAATTTGAACTCGGGTTTTACTCTGTTCTCTGTCTCTGTGTCTTTTAGCAAGTCTTCTAAATTTGGTGAAGCTGAGTTTTTTAACATGTCTGCCATGAATGTTCATATTCTCCCAGTTGAACAGTTTACTACAAGTTGCCACACCTCAAACGCACACTATAGGTTTAAACAAAGATGGGTGGAGCTGAGCGGGCCGCTCAAAATATAAACATCAATGTTTTGATAGTGCCTGGGAGGCTCACTGTTTACACATTTGGGGGAGGTAAACCCACGAATGGCTTACTTATAGTTGTCAATGAACAATAAACTGGGATATTAGAATGCATTTTGACATAAAAAAAGTTACACACTTTACCTTTAAATGACTGTGATTGCTTAGTACTGAAAAATACTGCATAAACTTACAGCAATTTCTAACAGTGCGGTTTTTTTTTTAAATTGTTTTTCTCTATAAAAATGCACGCTATACGATGCATTTGACCATTGCGTCGTATATTGCTGTCTTTTCAGCATCTCACACAGGAGCGGCACGTTTTCAAAAGTGTTAAGTTAAAAGAACTTCAACTTTTAAAAACACATCTTGACACACCTGCATTCTGTTCCATTCGCTGGGCTGCATCTATTTAACGCAAGAACGTGTTTGATCTGAAGGAGCTTTTAGCGTGTTGCTCATTGCACAAGATGCTGAAAAAGCAGCAAGATGTGTAACAATGGTTAAAGACGTTTATCTAGTGCGTGTTTACAGAAAAACAATTAAAAACAGTGCAGGCAGACACAAAAATGTTCTTTGTGTGAACCACAAAGAAGCCCATCTTGTTATTGTTTTAGAAAAACTATTCCAAAATAGCGCAGATGGCTGCATGCTATGCATCCAGTTGAAAAAAACAATGTCAATTAAATCATCAGTCAATTAAACGGCCAAAAATTACAGCACAGATCT